>NW_025334017.1:31813333-32514166 GCF_019186645.2 Phyllostomus hastatus
GTAAGAGGGATCTCAGTATTGAAGCAAACTGTAGAAAATGAGGTTCAGTGTCAGATAAATCTGATAAATCTGCTGAGGTATGGGGATGCCTCTTGGTAATTAGGACAATACAATACACTCTTTCTAAATAGCATGACTTTGTTTTGGTGCGTCATTCAACAGGTTAGTAAGCACTGGCTAGGGGCCATTCTAAAGGCAATACCTGATTCTCCACAGACAGAGCCTAGAAAAGGAGCAGCACATTGTTATATACTTGTTGCTCAAAAGCATGTTATAGTAATCATAAACTAGGTTTCATCACTTACAATCAGAGAGTAAAATAACTTTATTTAGTTGTATATAGTTCACCATTTTTTATAAAAATAAAGATTAAATATAACTAGGGAGAGAATTACATTAAAGCATGTTGGTTAGTTGAGAGGTATAATCTAATTTATATATTGACATAACTTAATTATTTATGTATCTGATGGATAAATTCAAAATATGTTCATATATTTTTAATTCTAAAACAAAAACAAATTAATTGTTATAGCAATAAAATTAATTGAGTTTGTTAAAAACCTGACAAAGTTAGTCCTATTTGCATTTGTGGAGGTCCCCTAATAAAAAAGAAACTAGTAGATATTTAATACTTGATGTATGTCTATTTGCAGGTATATATTTTTATATATACTAAAATATTTCTTATTTGGAAGTATATTTTCAAAATATACCACATTTCTTTACTTCACACATACCTACTTTAGAACAAATGGTTGGTAAAGCAGAAAATGCTTTCACAGTGCTTATGGTCAAACCTCAGTTCCAAAACTGAGGAATTTGGGTCCCCCAAATACAAATTGACTTGCTCTAAATTTTAGTTGAAGGATCTTATCACAGCATTTTTATCTCTATTACAATACACTTTTAAACAGCTTTAATGATAACCTGGTCAGTGCCCTCTCTAAATATTTATATTAACCACTTTAGTTGGGAAGGAAATAATAGTCTGCATTGATAATTCTATTCAGTGACCATTATTATTTAGAGAACAAACATAGACATTATTTTCTACTGAAGAGAACCAAACAATAAAAATCAGCTAGTCTATTACTTTAATTTTCTTACCTGGCCTGGGTTCTCAGCTAGAATGCATTTTGCTTTTTTTTTTTTTTTTGCTCTTCTGCCTGATAGTGCTTTTCAGAATTGCCCCTTTCCCTTCCACCATAGAAGTGGATCTCTGGGGTGTTTCAGGGAATTGATGGCTGTTGCTGGCACAGATAGGACTTATCTTTTCAATAAGATTTCAATCTCTAAAGGGTGATTTAGACTTGACTCTGCCTGAGGGTAGTTTGATGCTTACAGAAAGCATTTTTATGAGACTAAACAGTGATCGGAATACAAATAGAGGTAGATAGTAAAGCAAAGAGAGAGTTTTTGACAGTTTTGAAGTTCCTGATCCAGAATGTCTGAACCTATTTGTTATCTAGTCTATTAACATACATGAAATATTTGTGAGCATGTATTATGTGACAGGCATGTTCAAAACACTGGGATAAGGCACCAAACAACAAAAAGGTGTTATGACCTCACATTGTAGGTGGAAGAGACAATGAACACTATTCTGAAAGATAACAAATGCACTGAATTGAAACTAAGCAGGGAAAGTAAATTGCAAATGTTAATAGTGTGAGTGGGGAGGAATTTTAAATACAGCCTTCAGCGACGAATAGTGTATTATTACACTATAATACATAGTGTATTATAGTGTATTAATAGTGTATTAAGTCATTATTAATGACTTAAAGGTTGTGATGGGGTAAGACAGGCAGAAGATGAACAAGTCAGCTAGTGTGTCTACAGCAAAACGGGACAGGCCAGCAGGAATTTGATTTATTGTCCATCACTAGTCATAAGGAAGCAAACTCCATGAGGGCATGCATTTTATTTCTTCGATTCATTCCTATATTCTCAATCACTGGCATAATGTCTAGCACATAGTTGATACTTGATAAACTTTTGTTGAGTGAATAAATGAACATTGTTCCCAGATAGCTAGTGGCCATTTTGCAGTCCCACACATCACACACCAAGATGATATTATCTGACCATGAAAACAGGGATAGGCTAACAGAAGTAGCTGAGATTGGGAAACTTCTAAAGCATATCTAAAGTTTTAAGAGTTAAATTGGTTATTGCATCTTTTTTATTTTTACAATAAAGTTCAGAGTACCCTACATTTCTTAGAAATATAAATTAACTATCTCAATTAGCCCATAAAAATTGCATGCAGATAATTTGCATTTATGTATTTTTAGATTCTGATGACTTTAACTAATTGAGGAAGAAAAGACATATTGCTTTAGGCTGACCATTGCTTTGTATCCCGTAATATGGAAGTTCTTTATCTGAAGACTAGAAAGTTATCACAAATATATAGTTCACCATCAGTAAAAATGTAACATAACTAAATATTGAATATGGTATAAATAAAGATAGTGACTCAAACAGGATAGTTAATCTAGAACTGAAGTGAAATGTTTAGAGAGTCCATGGATATAATATTGTAATAACCAAACAAGAGCACTGATCTAAAGTAGAATAACACAGGCAATAAAAACTAAGTCTCAGAATTGAAATGTAGAAGGCTGGCAAACTGCACTTGTTAGAAAATCAAGACAACTCATCATCTCACTAAGTATGATGACTTATAATTTATACTCCTAAGTAAAATACAGCCCACTGCAATATCCCATTCATAATCGCAGTACACAGCTGCTCTCCTACCCACAAGCTCATCCACCCCCCCAGTCACCCCACCAGTAATATTATACTTGTGAGTTTTTAAAGGTTACGTTCGTACTTCAAAATCTAGAGGTTCTAATTATCTCAGACATTGGGGGTAAGTCTTCTATTGAGTACTTCTCTTGATTTAAGTTGTAGGAAATTGAGACACGTTAAACATATGTTGTTTCTTTCTTTTTTTATCTTATACCTTTGTGCTGAAGTATCCAGTACATGATATATATTATGTTTTCTGCTCAGTTACGTATACTATGAATTGGCCTGGACAGCCAAATGTTGGCAATGGGGACAGTGAGACCTCTAAATATTAGTGACTTGTATTGATAACTACACCAAATACTGGAGAAGATGTGGCTCTGTCTGGTATTAGGGCTAAATATGAGATGAAAAAAGTAGTCTTTGTTTTTTTATTTCAGAGAGCAATGATTCTCTTGTTCTTAAAGCAAAATGTTTAATAAAAAGAATGGGATGCAGATACAATCTAACAAGCAGCTAAGAGATTTGTTTCCTCCTGAGAAATGTGTGCTACAATGGAGCTGTTGGTTTCTGGGTAACTGAAGTGAGGCATCAGTCAGTAGAAACCTAGAAGCAATGCTCCAGGGAAGAGCAGAGAGCAAAAATCTCAGACTTGAGTAATGCTAAAGAAACAAGATGGAGGGGAATGTTTAAGCATTTTCTAGGTCTGAGATTCTAGGGAATATTTTTTGGACTGATAAGTAATTAGACCTGTAAGTCACAGACCTGTGATTAATAGACAATGACAAGAGAGAGGTTATTTAAAGGATTTATAAGTCTTCAAGTTCTCACATCTAAAATTCAACAATAATGTTTATGACATAGGTTTTTTTAGCAATTGTCTTAGGCAGCTGAGGCAGACATAACAAAATATTATTATATATATTATATTATTATATATATTTTGAAGATTAAACCCTTGTCCAATGTATCATTGTCAAATATGTTCTCCCACACAGTTGGTTCCCTTTTCATCTTGATGATGGTGTCATCATAGCTGTGCACCCCTATGTTCATAGCAGTGCTATTTACAAAAAACTAAGTGTTGGAAACAGCCCAGGTGCCCATCAGTATATGAGTCGATTAGAAAACTGTGCTACCTTTACATAGTGGAATACTATGCAGCAAAAAGAAAGAAGGAGCTCCTACCTTTTTGAAACAGCATGGATGGAACTGGGGAATATTGTGCTAAGTGAAACAAGCCAGGCAGTGAAAGACAAATGTCAGGTGAATCTCACCTATAACTGGAATCTAATGAGCAAAATAAACTAATGAGAAAAATAGAACCAGAGACATGGAACAGTTCCATGGAAACATGGAACAGACTAATAGCTATAGGAGGGGAGAAGAGAGGGGTAAATGGTGGAACAGAGGGGAAGGGACTAGTCAAAGAACACGTATGAATGATGTATGGACATGGACAATGGAGAGGGGATTGACTGTGGGCTAGAAGGGTGGGCTAGGTGGAGGGGGGGAAAAGGGAAAAAATGAAGCAACTGTAATAGAATAAATAATAAAAAAGGGCACTCACCTAATCCTAATTATTTCCCAAAGGCCTCATCTCCAAAAACCATCACATTGGGAGTTATATCATATGAAATTTGGGAGCATATAACTCAGTTCATAGCAATGATCTATATGAGATGTTTTGTACTCTATATACACAAACCTTTTGATAAGAGCTCAATTATAGAATAGCAAGTATATGCACATATTTCTCTGTTCTCTATTAATGTGTCAGTATTTTGAGCCTAGAGACTTTATCTTATTTAACTCTTTTTTTAAAGATTTTATTTCTTTTTAGAGAGACGGGGAGGGAAAGAGAAAGAGAGATAACAATGTGTGGTTGCCTCTCACGTGCCCCCTACTGGGGATCTGGCCCGCAACCTAGGCATGTGCCCTGACTGGGAATCAAACCAGCAACCCTTTGGTTCACAGCCTGTGCTCAGTCCACTGAGCTACACAAGCCAGGGCTATCTTATTTAACTCTTTACTTAAAAATGTATTAGCTCATGTGTATTTCTATATCAGGGTCTCAATAAAATAAAAATATATACTAAACAAACATTTTTTAAAAGAAACTAGAGAGGAGGGTGTCATAGGCTGATATTAAGCATTTTTCCAAAGCTATAGTGAGCCATACATATAGAGTAAACTTCATACCTGATAGATTTTATTATGTATGTTAGGATGGAAGTGGAACTACAATCAAAGATGCAGATAATACAAAAATATTCTTAACATGAGTTTTAGAATTTATTGAATAGGGTTTACAGTTATCATGTACATAATTGAACACAATTTCTTATGCTAATGTTAGAATACATGTATGTGAAGTAGCTAGCCTAAAACTAAGGGATTTTAATACAAGATGGCTCAGAATAGCTTTAATGTATTGTAAACCCAAACTATTGTTACTTTACTTGCAATATACATTATTTCATTGTACATAAAACAGAGATAATTAACATTTAATTTCATCAGTCATTGATTAAAAACATGCACATGCACAACTATACACATATAAAATGCACACATGTGTATACACATGTTCCCACATATCTAGTTATATTTATGTCTATATGTATGTGCACATGTAAATATATCATATGCACACTAGTAAGAAAAATATTGATCAGGATATATGGTTATCAGTAACTTTTATTCATTGACTATAACAAAACTACAGTTAAGGAATAAATCACATTATTCATATAGCATTTGACACTTTCATTAACTATAAGTTTTATGGTTAAAAATTTATAATATTGGTGATATGATTATTTGAGAAGATATGCTTCATTTCCAGTATCAATCCCAGTCTAGAAATTTGTGATCTTAACACTGATAATGACATTTTGCAATACTTGGCAACTCAAGTTTTAAAATTATTAATGTAGCAGTACTAGAACCTAATCAATTTTGAGGAAACAATGTAAGTTTCAATCTAGTGATAATTTGAATCCTAGAAAGTTAACATACTGATTTTTCAACATATTATAGTTTAAATACATAGGCTACATTAATTATAAAACATTTCATAAAGTACACATATTAAATCTCTGTATATAATTACATCTATGTGTATATTTTTATGTTTATCTATATTTTTATAAATGTGTATGTGAATGTATGGATACTTATTTTTTCAATGAAATAAATTTGAGTATTATGTGCTGTGGTTTTCCTTTTATCTCTCAAAACTATAAATTAATTTTGGTCCAGGATTTTATAATACATTACTTCAAATTTTATAAATATCCTTTTGAAATCCATCACCTTGCCCTGGCTGGTGTAGCTCAGTGGATTGAGTGCGGGCTGCGAACCAAAGTGTCACGGGTTCGATTCCCAGTCAGGGTACATGCCTGGGTTGCAGGCCATGACCCCCAGCAAACCGCACATTCATGTTTCTCTCTCTCTCTCTCTCTTTCTCCCTCCCTTCCCTCTCTAAAAATAAATAAATAAAATCTTAAAAAAGAACAAGAAATCCATCGCCTTTTTTGCATCTTACAGGAGGGCATCCACTTCATAAAGTGGCCAAAAATTGAAGATGTGTACAGGAAACAGCAACATGGATGAATTTTACTGGTGAATATACAATATGAAATAGTAATTGATAAAAGTAAAATATGTAAATATATAAATTATAGATGACTGTGAATGATCCAATGATGAAAGTAGGTTATTAATCAAGAAAATTAATCATTCTGTCTATTAAAGAAAGATAATTATTGTGTTGTTAGAGTACTGAAATAGGTCAAAATGAAGATCATAGAGACAAAGGTAAGTCCCCATTGTGTGTCAATACATATGTGCATAATAAATGATTAGTTTATGTGGTATCATGGTATAATTAAATAACATTTTCCCTGATTTACACCAATGACCACTGTGCACATCTCAGTGTGTGTATGTGTATGCAGATATAAATATATGTACTTGAAGATTTTGTGGGTATATTGATACTGTCCAACATATAAAACAGTTCCCAATAGAATAGAAGAAATATTGAAAAAGCTGTATTTGTGAGTCATTAACTGAGAATTTTCTAAGATTGAGGAAACTTATTAGTTCTTTGATCAAAATTATAGTGTGAAACTACAAAGAAAAGACATAAATTTGTAGCCAGATACATCATAATGAAATAAAAAAAAGAAAAAGGCTGCTTATCTAAAAATAAATTATGAATGGACTGATAGCATACAATTTGTATCAATGGAAGCTAGAACAATACAGAGAATTATGTCTTCATAATGCTAAGGAATACCACAAAATATATCTTAAGATTGAGGACAAAAGGACAACATTTTTAGAAAAGTGCAATAACCATTTATCATCAAATTTCTTACAAAAATAAATATTATAAAATGTAACTTAAGTAGACAAATACAAGTCAAAGGTAAATTTGAGACACAAAAATTGGTATAATTTGTAAACTGCAGTAATTATTGAAAATAAAACCAAAAGAGTGGAAAATGCAATTCAAGATTGGCATTTTTTATGGAAGAGATAAAACTATAAAGAAAACTGGATTGTTCCCATGTGCCAATAGTCAAATACAAAGAGCTAACTAGGGTATGCTTTTGTATTTCTTGGCTCACCAGTTTTTACATCATATATTTTGGCAATGTTAGTCTATTCTCTCCTAACTTCATCCTGCCAATTTAATTATATCACAATTTGTTTCTTAAATTGGTAGCAAATTTGAATGTGTAAAATTGTTAATTTAAAAATCAAGCAATGGATAATTATCTCATATACTTTTATTCTTAAATTTCTTACATGTAATGACTGACTAATTTTTTTTCCATTTCATTGCTCTCTACGTACCTATCAGTTGAGATACACAACTTACTTCTATAAACAGATCTTGTCCAAATGCTGAGGAACAAACATCAGATATTCACTTTCTTCCTTGTGACTTCCCTCCTTGGGCTGCCATTCCTCCTCTGGTACACAGGGTGGTCTTCAGGTTGGAAAAAATAGCTCTCACCCTGGTCCTTTTTTCTTTTTGATACATTTTTAGTATAAAATTACATGTTTTTCCTTGGTAATTCTCTTAATTTTTCTCTACAAAATTCCCCAGTAATTTTCTAGGAGGGGATAAAACATGTTTTGAAGGGAATATGCGGGTCCTGTGTGTGTTATTCTACAATTATATAACGATGTGCCTTCTTTTAAATGTTATTTTCTTGTGACAGTTATCTAGGTTTGGTCAATGAGATATATCCACCAAGGATTTTAAATCTTCAACACATGACTCAAGATTAAGGAAAAGTGAAATGAGGATCTTGGTGGTGGTAGTGGTTGTGCTGGTCAAGACAGCACAAGCGCTGTCTTGACCAACTTGCATGTGCCCAGATAAAGACAGGGGTGTTTGTTAGAAGTAGCACTAGCTGTGTTTCTGTTTAGTTTACAAATACCTTGTGGAACCTGTAGGTTAAATTTATTTTCCTGAAAAGGTTAGAGCTTGTTTCTAACATGCACATCCAAGACCCTGACAGGTGACAGGGACACCTATTTTAAACGACTCTGAACACAAATTTAAGTCGTTGAGACAGTCATACAAAAACACTAGATGCTAATGGCCATGCTCTTGAAGTGTGGAAAAATAAGATGTTGTCCCTTGGACTGATAGAATACCAAGAGGAAGCTAACAATGTGCCAGCATGAATTTGGAAAATGGATCTGATGCCTGACCCTGAGAAAGTCTCTAGACAATTCATTGTCTAATGATGTGCTTCTCTGCCTGTTAAGGAAGGAAATGGGTAAATAAAGTCAATCTATTCCTGAAAAACTTGACAGAGGAGTCAGGTTATGTTATGTTACCTCTTAGAAAGAAGAAGAAAAGTATGGGGGGAGAAGGGTACCGTAAAATGACAGGCTTTAAGTGCAAATCATTCCTGAAGCATACAAGGAAGTTCAACCATCATGACATTTCCAAATACTGAGAAATCTCATCTTCTAAAGGTGTCAAACATTTATTTATTTATTTATTTATTTATTTATTTATTTATTTATTTTGTTGTTCAAGTACAATTGTGTCCATGTTCACCCCACCATGCCCCCCAACCCTTCCCATCCCTGCCTCACACCATCGAACCCACCCCCTTTGGCTTTGTCCATGTGTCCTTCATATATGTTCCTTGATGCCCTCCTCCCCATTGTCCTCTATTATCCCTCTCCCTCTCTCCTCCTCTCTGGTTACTGTCAGATTTCTCTTATTTATACACTATATTTCTTTGTTTGAATGATCAACCAACTACAAATTCCAGTAGTTCTCTACATGCCTCTGGTATGTTTCTAGAGGGGAAGGGATGTATATGAAGCCCCTGTCACACTGCTTGGAACATCATTCACTGTTTATGGATTTGAATGAAAACAATGTCTTCTTTATCTTGAGGTGTCTTTGCTTAGAAAGATGAATACATGAAGAAAATTATATGAAATAATGTGCTGTGTTAGAACTGAGTTTTTGCAAGAAATAAATTGTTATAATACTTTGAAGAAACACACAATGAGCAGTGAAACTCATATTTTGAAGAAAACATAATTAAATTTGAAAGTATTTGCAGAAAACTAAGCGAAATTTGATAAATATCGTGAAGGCACAAGACAAGTCACATCAAATTTATATCTCAAGTTAAAAAACATTTAGCACATACATCTTTGTGAAACTCGCAAGATTTTGACAGCATAATCCACTAAAATCAATCATTTAAACACTGAATTAAGATGTCTCTTATCATTTATGTTAATAATTCAATTGAGTTTACCAAATAATATTTTATTGGAAGTGACAGCAGTAAATCTCAGGGACAATATTTAAAAATGTCAATATGTTTCAGAGATAATGAAAACTTCAATGACTGCCAAATGCCTTACTGCAGTTCATAAGCTTATTGCATTATGATGAAGTGCCCTAGCTGGTGTGCGGCCCCTATGTGCCCATGCATGAGATACAAGGGTCCAGAGATCGCCCCGCTAATACAACTAGATTATATTTCTTATGTTTACCTGAATTCTGCAAAACAACTACAAAAATTTTATGATAATAAGACATTATTTATGTCAGAGCTATAAAATAAATTATCAACCATTTGCTAAGAGATTCAATACTGAAATTATAATATTTCTACCAGAAGAGAGCTATGACACATAATGGCTATATATGGACTCATTGATTTTTATTGCACCTTGATAAAGGGGAATGATTGAACAATACTCCCAGATTTTGAAGTTTATAACAAATGCATTAGTAAATGTTATTTATGTAACATTATTTTCATGTACTAAACAAAAATAAGTTAATAACTATAAGGTTATAAGCTATTCATTACTGATAATTATACTTTTTTGTTTAGTGGAACATGATTTTAGTTACTTATATACATGAATCCATTTGATTTACTTATGGAAAATTAGTACTTATTTTTACTGTTTCTAAGATTTTTTCTGATAGGACTCTAAAAGTAATCTATAATATCTAAAAATAAAAATTTGTAACTATTTTAATATAATTATTCCTAAAATCTTTTTCAAATCCAAATTATTAATTTATATTTTCATGATTTTATATATTCATGAGTGAAAATGACTAAAGCCTTACTCTTTGCACATTTATCTTAAAATCATGATTTAGATATTTTCACAGCTCATCTGTTATGTACAAGCTCCAGTCTTCACAAACTAGCAGATAGGCCATTCAAGAAATGTATTATCTTTTGATTAGAGCTAACTCATTCTTAATAAACAAACAAATAAATAAAAACAAATAAGCAAAAAATACCGGAAGACTGATTTAATTTTCCCCACCTGAGGGAGCCCATGAAGATGGGAGTTTATACACAGTTTTCACAAGTAAGATGTTAGCTTCTTCCTTAAAATATCATTCTTACTTCTTCATTAAACCCATGTCCCCTCAGTCACATGAATGTAAAGATGAACAAAAATATTTCATGTTCTTCCTGAGTTTATTAGCCAGTTGGGGAAACAGATATATAATATCAGAAAAAGTGATTAAGTACAATAAATAGAGCTCTAAGTAAATTAAGTTGGATTACAAAAAGGAAAAAGAGTTATTAATTATGCTCCAGGGGTTAAGATAAAGCTTCACAGAGTGGGTACATTTGAGCAAGACCTTGAGAGGTGAGTAGGCCTCGAAGAAGATGGAAGGGTACTCCAGAAGGAAGGAAGTCAGACTGCAAAATTTACATGTGTGAAAAGGCAAGGACCACCGCAGTGTACGATCATTGCAAATGATTTGTGCTACTGGATTCTGTATAAGGGTTTTAGTATTTAGCATTTAGCATTTGTAAAATCCCTTAACTTATGCAACTAACCATGAAAGATTGGCATCTTCTCAAGATGGGTCTGAGAAAATATAATATATAAACATATATTAAATGTGGACAAATAACCATCAGAAAATTAAACTGTTTGCATAAACATTTAAAAATATACATTACATTTGATGTGATAGCTCCAGGCAAAATTCTTGAACAGCTTACTAAGCATAAATTGGGAAGAACTAAGAAAAGTCTGCTACTAAGAATTCTTCCAATAAGTTTCATAAGAATTGCTCTCTAACTTTTCTCTCTTTCTTTCTTATCCTAAAACTTAAATTGATGTTTGCATTGTTGCATTGGTGTAGAATTTGACAGCCTCTTATTATTAAGTTTCAGGGCTGTGTTTGAGGACAGTCAAATTAGAGAGGAAGACAAGAGGGAGAAGGTGGGAGGAAAGAAGGAGAAAGTGGGTACAGGGGGAGAAGGACAAGAAACAAATGAAATAAGAAAATGAAATAAGTGACTGAATTTTGCAGGGAGACAAACTCCTAGTTGGTAGAATATTTAATAAGTTTTGCCCTCACTGGTGTGGCTCATTAGATTGAGCACCGGTCTGTGAACAAAAGGGGCCGGGTTCGATTCCCAGTCAGGGCAAATACCTGGGTGCCAGGTCCCCAGTAGGAGGCACATGAGAGGCAAACACACACTGATATCTCTCTCTCTTTCTCCCTCAGTTCCCCCTCTCTAAAAATAAATAAATAAAATCTTTAAAAATAATAAAATCTCTTAAAATATATATTTAATAAGCTTCTAACAATCTGAGTCATATTAAAACCGTGTATATTACAACACTGTGTGACTGTGTCCAAGTTGTTGAATCAGAAATACACGTGTCCAGAGAAAAGACAAACAGGGTGACCTCATACATTTAATTTTTTCTAAGGTTGTATTATTCTAAAATATCTGTTTTAAACTTATAACGCATATAGTGCATATGCTATACACACAAAGGACTGAGTCCCAAGAAAATTTGAAAAAATGTCCCCCTAAAAGAAAAAAAGAAAGAAACCCATCGATGTGTTTATTTTCACCCTTAAAAACTCTGGAAATCTTAATTCCCTGCCCCTTATGTGTGCTTGGGATCTAAGTCTGACTTCTAGTGAGGGATTTCTCTCATCACCAGGTTCATGCTAATAGTACCTGGAGGAAAAATTGTCCTGCCTGCGGAATGGCCAGTTTCATAAACTTGAGCACTCACTGAGCACCTCTTTAAGCCTCAAAGTTCTCATCTCGAAAGATACAATGGTAACAGCTTTTACTTGATAGGACTGAGGACTAGATATGGTGATGCAAGTCAGGTGCGTAAAGCAAGGACTCAATGTTATTAGCAAATGTTGTCTTAGTTATTGTATTATTATCATTGCTCATCAGTGTTGATATGCTTAGATTACATAAATAGATATGCAAACATATTAGTATATTTAAATTACATACATACTATATTTGCACATGTCTTCTGACCATACTGGCATATGCATTAATGATAGTTAAAAGAAGGAGAACTGGGGGTGAGCAAAGAGTGTGAAGGTACTCCAAGCATTCATCAAAAAGAATGATCATGAAAAACAATCAGATGAGATATGTGTGTGTTGCTTTGGACAGATAAACAGGAGCAAAATACCATGGAACTCAGTAACAATTCTGAGCTAGTCTGGTGACATAATGACAAACTTAACCCATACTTACTATACTAACTCAAAATGGTACTAGTCTTGCCTTCTGCCACATTTCATAGCCAGTCTCAAACATTATTCTCTGTTCATTCTACTTATTCAAGCCTCGAAACACTTCTATTTTTTCACTTTCTTCCTGATACCACTGCCAGATTATCATTATTATGGGTTTCCAAAGCATTGTTCAGAGAATTATGTGAGAAAGGTGAACAGAAACATTTTGCAGGTGAATGAAATAAAGACATTGAAGCATAAATAACAATGGGACTTCCCAGCTGTGACTTTTGATAAATTGTGTAGATTCTTGGAGACTTTTTAAAAATCCCACTTTGGTATTGCTGTCTTGGTAATTTTCTGTGCAGTGCCAAATCTCCAGGGTACTGTGAAACACATTGGCTTCCTTTCTTTAACCACCTGTGAAAGACTTGGCGAACTCCTCACTGCTCAGCGACTGCACTCCGCACTCACAGGGACACACCGTTAACTCCTGTTTCATTAAAGCCAACACCTGCGCCTTGTTTAGCATGTCACCTGCGGAGTAGGATAAATTAAGTGATTAAAAAGCTGCCTGAGTTTCACTTCACATTGTTTTCACATTTTCGTCTTCCTAACATATCATTTTTTTAGCATCATTGGTATTTGAGGATAATGCCTGCAAGAAACTTTACTGTTTTGGCGATTTGCGCTTCTGTTCAGTTAGAGTCTTTCTATTGCAGATCTTGGGAGATAAGCACCAGGATTCCATTTTACAGAGGAATAAACAAAAGTTGATAGACATCTAAGGCTTTAACTGAGGTCACATGCACAAAGTGGTGAGGTTCAGTTCTGTTTGAATTCCCATCACATGCTCTTTTCACTGGAGCTCAATTTGGCAATTGGAATACCACACTAAGTTTCCATTTGCAGAAGATCTTCAAGAGCATGCTTATCACAAATCCATTAATATGTCTATTGCCTGGAATTTCTCTTATTTTGTGTCCTGAAGAAAGGAAATTGAAATATGACTGAAGAGAACTGGGCCTGTGCCTGTTAAGCCATTTATTATCAAGTGTCCTGAGCAAATCACTTTGATTTACAGTACTTGCTTTTCAGCTATCGGTAACTACGGAATCTATTACAGTTAGATCAAACTTTTGAGGATCAAGTGAAATAATGAATATAAAAGCACATAGCGAGAGGTAAAATAATTTATAGTTTCAGAAATATTCAGCTAACTCTGACGTTTTGCACAGCAGAGTTCCAAAAAGAGACTCAACAAATTTAAACACACAAGTATATAATGCTTGTCATATTCTCCTAACCAGCTAATTACTCTTGACTATGAGTGCTATTTTTGTCTTGCTTCTACTGGTTAAGAGGACTTAGGACTTCAATGTCAGAATTATAATTTAATTTTCTTAGTTTTCTTATATATCAAAATTCTCACATCTACCTAACCTATATAACTAACTATTGCTTTGAGTCTCAAGATAAAATCATCCATAAATTCATTTAAGTTATTTTATTTATTCTATACTTATTGATGACCCACATTTTGCCAAGCACTATACTGTTTGGAAAACTGAGGTAACATATCTTTACTGAAGGAAACATATTAATGTATATTATAAATTCTTAATCATATTAGTCATATAATAAAGGGTCTAATTCAAAAATATGAATAATAAAATGACAGCAAACTCACAACTATCAACAAATGAACCTAAAATAAAAGAAAAAGAATGAAAAAAAAGACTAAGCAAACAACTAGAACAGGAGCAGAATCAGAGAAATGAACATCACGTGGAGGGATTTCAGTGGGGAGGGGGAAGGGAGGAATAGGGCAGAAAAGGTACAGGGAAGAAGAAGCATAATTAGTAGCCATAAAATAGATGCGGAGAGATAAAAAAATAGTATAGGAAACTGAGAACTCAAAGAACTTGTATGTATAACCCATAGACATGAACTAAGGGGAGGGAATACTGGAGGGTTGGGGGGCACAGGGCAGAGGGGAGATGAAGTGGGGGGGAAACTGTGAAAACTGTAATAGCATAACCAATACAAAATACTTTAAAAAATAAACTAGAGGTTGTGGGGAAAAAATTGTCTAATTCCTTCCTACTTAAGGTAGTGGAGAGAAAACCAGCTCTCATTAGATACATGTAAGTATATGCTACCTATGGTATGACTTAAAATTTTGACCTAATAATATTTCTCTGTCTATAATAAATTTAGCAAATAACATATACTGAATATCCCATTCAATACCCTATGCCCTTTTATAATGTGCCAAAGATTTTAATAAAATATTTATAATATACTTGATATTTTCTTAAACAAATTTCTAATAATCAGGCATTCTACAAAAAGAAATTGGTATTAATATATAAAAATGATATTCATCCTCTTTTATGGTTTTCTAATGGAGTTTGCATAAAATTCTTAATAAAATTTGACACCTATTCACTTTAAAGCCAATATTCTAAAAGGTTTTACTATGTAGTAGAAATAATAAGTAAGTATCATAGTATCATAATGATGGAGAAAGAAAATGTATTATTTATTATAATAAATCAAGTAATAAAATATCAGCGATGTTGGAGCCAGAGGACTAAAGCGCATTTTAATGCAATTTAAGGTAGTAAAACCCAGACATTTAAAGTTTACCCTAAACTGGGATAGATAATTCACCTGCCTGGAATAAAGTCAAACAGTCTTATGAGGAGCTCTGCTGAGCTAAGAGAGAGCTGAGCTGCCAGTTATGAGAATAGCCAATTAAACCAACCAAAATGAAAGTAAAAATCAACTCTTTAATCACTCACTATGATTGTATAAGCAGGAGACTAACCTCATCCCCTGGGCCATTTCCCCTGTAAAATGGCATTCCACGGCATTTTAAGAGGGGGAGTGGAACAGGGAAGGAGTTCCAAGGGTCAGGTAGACAGACCAGCACAGTGGACAGATGCTGAGTATATAGAGTCAGACTGGAGGAAAAGTGTTTTCAAGTTTCCTCCTTTCTCCCAATCAGAGAGTCTCCTCAGAGGCTCCTGAGGACAGTCTTGGCAGAAACCTGCAGATCAAGAGGCCTCTGAATGAAAGTGTGTGAGGTAGAATAGCAGCTGGGCGGGAGAGACTGCAGGCACTGGTCGTGATTCCAGTCTGGTAAAGGCTTTATAACCGCTGCCTGTTGGGACTGAAAATCACACATGCAGGACTTTTGTTCAAAAGCCAGACTTCCCCGTTGTATTTGAATCAATGGAGTTTGTGTGTGTGTGTGTGTGTGTGTGTGTGTGTGTGTGTGTGTGTAAAACGTATATATGTTATTAAAAGTCTTCACCCATACACTTCCCTACCTAATTACCCTAAGTTATCTTTCTTGTTGTCAGCACCCCTTTGCTGTCCAAAGGAGTATGTATGAAAGTTTTCCCACTGAGCCCATGATTCCTGTTCCTTGCCTTGCTCACTTCTGAAAAAAAGGTCAGTTTTATAAGAGAAAAATCACCTTTCATATTTCCACTTTTCCTCTCACTCTATCTCAGTAATGTTTACAATTCATCTCTTCCTCTTCTAACTGGCAATGCCACTCACTGAATTTAGTGTAAAGTCCGTAGGTAAGGTGCCATCGCCTAGGACCGGCATACTCAGGGAAGGATGCGGTCCTTGGCAAAGTAATTTAGACGTAGAGTTTAAGCATCTGTATTTATTGTGCATTTCTCTAGTTCCTCTCATGAAAATGACTGAGTATTTTCATATTTGAAAAAGTCTGTCTTCTCATATAGACATGAAAATCTTATGACTCATCAGTGATGTTCCACTGAATTTAAAATAGAATGAAATACTTAAGTTCTGGAGACCTAATCTGCAATATGGCTATTGTAATTAACAATAATGTGGTATATACAGTTGACCCTTGAGCAACACAGATTCAAACTGGCCAGGTCCACTCACACACAGATTAGTTTCAGTAAATATACAGTTGTGTTCTCTATACCTGGCTTTTGCATCCTCCTTGTCAACCAAACATGGATTGGAAACAGTATTTTTGCTCCATGGTTGGGCATCCATAGATGCAGAAGGCTAACTGGATGTATGGCTCTACATTTTTTAAATCCGCATCCTCAGATTTTGGAACCAACTCCCCAGATACTGAGAGACAGCTGTAGTCAAAATTTATATGTGGATTTTTAACTTCACAGGTGTAGGCACCCATAACACCTGCTTTGTTCAAGCATCAATTGTACTTGTAATTTGCTAAGAGAGGAAATCTCTAGTATTCTGACCATACACACAATAAAAGTATGTGAGGCAATGAATATGTTAGCTTGATTGTGGTGATCACTTCACGCTGCATACACACACACACACACACACACACATAAACATCACATTCTATACCTTAAATATATACAATTTTTATTTGTCAATCATAATTAAGTACAGATGGAAAAAAAGGTAATGGGTTTAGAGAAGGGAGGAGAAATGAAAAAAATCCAAAAACTTTAATATGCCTTACAATGTAAAATAATCTGATTCAGGCCAACTACCCAATATTTTATTACTACTAGCAGCCCACCCCTCTGCATGGCACGTCTGCACTAGGATTAAATATCTATTTCATGAAAAAAATAGAGTTAATCAGCAAATGAATAACAAGTATCCTATGTAATATATGAAATCCCTCCATATGTATTTATTAAATTTTAATGAACTGACTTTCCAAAGATGCCTCACCTAATTATTTGGCAAAATATTCAAGCACTGAACTTAGTATAAAACCAAGCAACTGAAACTGAATTATAGATATAATTTCAAACATAAGGTTGTTTTTTAATTAAACTATTTATTTTGAGGTAATTATAGATTCACATGTGGCTACAAGAAATAATGCAGTGAGGATCCTAATATATTTCACTCAGCTTCTCCAATGGCATTACCTTGCAAGGCTGTAGCACACTGTCACAAGCAAGACATTGACATGGACACAATCAAGATACAGAATGTTTCTAGCACCACAGGAATGCTTCCCATTGCTCTTTTATAGAAATGTTTATCTCCCTCCTGCCTAGAGCCCACTTGGCAACCACTGACAGGTCTCCATTTCTGTAATTTGTGATTTTAAGCATGTTAAATAAATGAAACTATATAATATATAGTCTTTTGAGATTTTAGTTTTTCACTTAGCATAATTCTAGGAGATTCAGATTCTTGAGTGTATAAATAGTTGTATTATTATTATTATTATTATTATTGTTATTATTATTACTGAGCATTGTTCCTGAGTATAAATTCAGCACAGTTTTTTTTAATTGTTCACCTACTGAATGACATCTGGGTTGTTTTCAGTTTTTCTCTATTACTAATAAATAGGATATAAACATTCATGAACAGGTTTCTGTGTGTTTGTAACTCTTCATTTCCCTGCAATAAAAGCACAGGAGTGAAATTGTCAGGTTGCATGGTGGATACTTGTTTAGTTTCTTTTTGTTGTTGGTTTTTGCTTTCGCTTCCACACCCTTTTTCAATAGCAGCCTTACCATTTTACATTCCCACCAGCAATGTATGAATGATGCTGTCTCCAGCCTTGAATGTTGTCACTGTTTTTTATTTTAGCAGTTCTTGTAGGTATATAGCATTATCTCATGTGTGGGTTTATTTGTATTTTCCTCATGGTTACTGAAGTTAAATATCTTTTCATGTACTTTATTGGTACCATTTATATATTTCTTTGTTGAACTATTTCTTTATGTCTTTACTAATGTATAAGCTTATTTGTTTGCTCTTACAATTTAGTTTCAAGAATTTCTTGTATATTCTACATTCTAGTCCCGTTTGGGATATGTCAGTAACTACAAATGTTAATTTTGGTTTTCATGTACTTATTGGTAATGCATATACAGTATATATATGTACACACATGTATGCACATACACACTTGTTTTTGAATGCTTTTTTTATATTCCATGATCTTCTGAATTCATGTATTAGTCTTAAGAGAGCCTTCCTTCCTTCCTTCCTTCCTCCCTTCCTTCCTTCCTTTCTTCCTTCCTTCCTTCCTTCCTTCCCTCCTTCCCTTTTTCCTCCCTTCCTTCCCTCTTCCCTCCCCTTCTTCCTTTCTCTCTTGGTAGACCTTTTTCCTTCTTTCTAAAAATTGCTGTTCAAGTACAACTGTCTCCATTTTTTCCCCACCCCAGCCATCGCTACTTCCCACCCTCGATCCTACACCCCTTTGGTTTTGTCCTTTTATTTCCATGTCTTTGGTTCTATTTTCCTCACCTGTTGGTTTTGTTGATCTCATCCACTTACAGATGAGATCATATAGTATTTGCCTTTCATTGCCTGGATTGTTTCAACTTTTTTTTTTTTTTGGTTCCTAGTCTGGAATACTAGGAACCTAGGGAATCATGAACATGTTCTTTGGGTCTTGAATTCCTTGACTAGCCTATTTTTTCCTTCTACATTTTAATGTCTTTATTTTACATAGAATGTCTAGTTACTGTATTTGTACTTAGCAGGAGGAGTATGGAAAATTATGTCTATTCCAACATATCTCCCCCAAAGCAGAAGTCTCTTTTTTCCCCCTGAATCATGGAAAATTATGATCTTTAATACATTTTTATAGAGAAAATATATTTATGTCTATATTTCTATATTTATTTACTATGAAAGTAAAGAAGTAAATAAGAGTTGATTATTATTTGTAGGACATAAAGTCAGAGTGAATTCAGCTTAATAGATGGTTTTTATGTTAAAGAAAATTTTAGCAATGTTGACTAAGAAAAAGAAAGAAAACTATTATGCAGGCCTCCAAAGCTATAATTAAGCCTACCAAAACATTTACAAAGAAATAAAATGGAAATTTTTATTTTAATTCACAGTATGTTAGTAGGACTGATGTACTTTTTTTCTGTGCAAAATATGGGAGTTTATTGTTAGTTACCATTACAACTCTGTTTTGCTATAGACTTCAGATTTCTTGTCAACTACCAAAGAAATACTTCACTATTCACTTGAGCTCCCATTCCATCATTCCATCTTAATGGCTACGTTTCAGTTTTGAAAGGATTAAGAATATATAAGTATCTATGGGTATCTATCCAAAATGGATTTATTTTACTTATAGTCACATTTCTTCATCTCTATACATATTTCTTTATATAGCACATTTATAAATTTCTAGTGGTATTATTTGTTAGCAAAATTTCCATGATGTTTGTTTTTAAAATTAGTTGCTTTTATACTTATATTATTCTTATTTTTAAAACAAACTATAGAAGGCACATATCAATATCTATAATACTGAAAAGCATCATAAGATATGTTGCATATACATAACTAAAGCATATATCCAATTGAAATAATACTACATGTATATGTATCTATATCTATATACAGATTTAAATATTATACTTCAATAAAGTTAAGCTTTGTGAGCTGTTAAAACTCAGAAGTCTCTACAAAAGGCTTTGACTATTCTTGGCTTCATCTCAGAAAACTTTGTTCCAAGAATAAAATCAAAATGGCAAAATGTCAGACTCCCCCAAAACCCCTAAAAAAATCAGCAATAGTGTGGACTAAAGATAAATGGCATTTTTAATTTTTCTAAATACTGTGCTTTGTGTAATTAAAATATTACATGAATTTCTACTGTGTGGGTTTTTTTAATATAAAATTCATATTGGCAAACATTTTTGAAAGATCTTATGATTGATGTTAATCTCCTTTTAATGGAATGATAATATCAGGTAAAATGTATGTGCAATATTATGGAAACATGCTAAACGCTTGCTACTCTAGAAAGAAAAATGACAGAGCAGGTAAATTTAAGAGGACATGACTGCCTCTCATTTGATGACTATTTCAATGACAATAGAATAATTGCATCTCTTAGGCCACAAGAAGTGGACTGGGATTGGCTAGGATGACTCAGAAGAAAGTTAGTATTGTCCTGGAATTCCTATTTCTTTGCGTGTTTGTGTTTATGTATTTATTCTCTTACTACATAATAAATATCTGTGTATACAAGGCATAGTATTAGATATAAAGAAAAACAGATTTTGTTTGCCTTCAGGTATCTTAGAAACCTTTGGGGCTTTGACTGTATGCTATTTATGAATGCATATGGGAAAATAATAAAGATTAAAGCAAAATATAGGAATAATGTGGACAAATAACCTGAAATAAACACAAGGTGCACTGGAGTCAGTTGCATGTAAGACAAATGACAAAAGACAGTGCATAGAAACCAGATATTCAGAAAGGAAGAGGAAAGCAGTCAGATCATAAAGTTCATAACATCAGTGGTATTGACATTGTGGTCCAGGTAATTATTTGTGTGTGGCTATTGTCATATGTCTTCAGGCATTGACAAATGGTACCTGCAGGTAGAATTGCCAGCTTCAGCAAACAAAGATAAACAATGTAGCAAATAAAAATGTGAGTTAAATTTGGATTTCAGACAAAAGAAACTCTTTTTCAATTTAAGTATGCCTTACCTTACTTGTTTTTTTGAAATTCAAATTTAATTGAAGCCCCATATTTCATCTGTCACCCCAAATAGGGTAAATTGCCAGTTGTTGAAAACCACTAGAGGAACTACAGTTAGAGGATGGCGTGACCACTCTTCATATGTAGCAGGTCATTGATTGTGTTTGAAGGACATTGAGTTGACTAGGCTTCAGAATAACTTTGAAAATAGGTGTGTATGTCCTATGTGTCTTGGAGTGTTCTAGATAGGGGGTATATAGAGGAGGGATAAAAATGCAGAATTTTTCTGTCTCATGGAGTTTGTTAGCATGAGGTGAAGACAAGTAGTAAATACACAGCTAAGTAAATTATAAGATTCACGAATCAGGAGAAACTAGGTTAGGCGGGTGTGGTTTCAAACAACCCAAAATCACTAAAGAATGGTAAAGGACTTTATTCCCTTGTGTTATCCTCACCGTGGTTGCATTCCATCATGGCTGGCTGCACTGTGTTTCACATGGCCTTCATTTAGCCCCAAGATGGACAGGGCAGCCTGTATATGCAACATTTTTGTTTTCCTTGGGTGAGAAAAATGACAGGATGGGAAAGCATATGGTAACTTCTAAAGGTTGTATTCAGATTTCCAGAGCCAAAACAATCACACTGTTCTAAGCAAAATGGAAATATGTAAACCTCCTGCTGGTAGGTTTTAAAGAGCTAAAAAGCATTTAAGAAGTTAATATATAATTAAGGATCATGATATCTCAGATTAGTTTGCCACAAAAGCAGAATCTGAGATAAGAACTTGGTTTCATGTACTTTATATACAAGGTCACTTTAGAAAGCCAGAATAAAGCAGTGTTGGGAGTGAGTCCAGGGAAAGGCGGAAAAGCTAATACAAAAGTGTCAAGTATATCAGTAGGACCTCTACCACCACACAACAAAATTATTCTGAAGCCCAATCAAAATTTTTTCCCTCTCCTGTGAAGTATTTTTTACCTTCAACCCCAAGAGCACAGATGACCTTGGGGTGCAAAGGGACATCACAACTCAATCTTCTGAGCAGTCTTCTGCAGTAGAACCTGCCTTTAGCCACCTCATCAAACTGGAAACTTCCTAAGGCACTTGAAATGCTCCTGCCCCCCTGCCACATCTCGAGGAGCATAAGGTTTAACTTATTTCTATCCCTTTCTGCTCAGGCCCCAACTGCCTTTTTCATCCTCAAAGGCAGAGCTGAGGGGAGAATGAGCATTTCCAAGGAAGAGGCATCCAGGAAGACGGTGCCCGTGGGGTTTCTCCAAAGTGGAAGGGGCTTCTCTGATGGGGTAGTGAGCGACCTCTCTCCTGCAATACACCTGCCAAATGGAGGTCTCCATGGTACTGTGCAGAAGATTGTTGCTTTAGTGGGAGATTGGATGAGAGGATTCCTGAGGCTTCTTCCTGTGTTCCTGGATCCTGAAGGCCCTCTTTTCCACATTTCCCCACATACCATGCACACACATGAACACATATACTCACAAAATCCAAACTGTTTTACAAATACTGTGTATGCATGTGTGCATGCACACATGTGTATGTTTATTTTCTAATTCCAATAGTTTGAGAATCAGATTTTAGAATATTCTAGTAATATTTAAAGCTACAGTCTTACATAGTAGTCCTGGCACCACTGATTCATAGCCATAGGGTTGATATAAATGCCTCACTTAACCCAACAGTTAACCAAAACTGTTTTATATAAGATAAATAGTATTTAGTTGATACACATTGAAAATTACAAACACCATTTTTATTTTGAGAATGTCAGAGTCAATAAGTGTATCTAACATATAGCTATGTTTCAAAGCATCTAGAAATGTGAATAGAACCTAGTAGGCTTATTAATGTCAACTAAATTAGTAAGGCCTGGTTTTACCAAACAGAAAAAATAAACGTGTATATAATAATTAATAACAATAATAAGCTATCAAAATAAATACTATTCTTTCAGCTCTTTCATCTATTACTATAAAATTAATAGTGTATAGACAGATTAAGGTTAGAACATTGAGAGTCATTATTAATTATGTTTATTTAAAAACTCATTAGTAGCTAGGTAGTGTCTCCAACAGGGTGATCCAAAGGATACAAGAATCTGAAATTCAACAGTACTGGACTGAATAGTGTCCCCAAAGAATCCATGTCCACCAGAAAGCTCAGAATATGATCTTCTTTGGAAGCAGGTTCTTTAGGTGGAATTAGGTAGGATGAGGTCATACTGGATTAGAGAAGGATCTAAATCCAATGACTAGTGTTCTTCTACAAATACTGTGTGAAGACACACAGAGACACGCAGGGGAAATGCCATGGGATGATGGAGGCAGAAACTGCAGTGATGAGACTGATATTTAGGGGAAGCCAAAGATTGCTGACAACCACTAAAAGGAAGGAGGGACACATCGAACAGATTCTCCCTTAAACCTCCAGAAATCAGCCATGCTGCCACCTTGATTTCAGGCCTTTGCCCTTCTGAACTGTTAGAATAACCTTTTCTGTTATTTTATGTTTGTAGTTCTTTATTCCAGTATCTCTAAGAAAATAATATACAAATTAAGGAAATTAGAATTGGCATTTAGGAAAAAATAATAGTTATAATTTAAATATAGCCAGAGACATTGAAATAAAGAACAAACTGACATTAACCAGGGGCGTGTGGGTGGAGGATAATGAGAGATGGGGAAGGGTCTTCAACAATCATAAAGGACCCAAGGACAAAGCCAAAAGGGGGTAGGATTGAGGGTGAGAGGCAGGCGTGGTGGGGAGGGGGAAGGTGGGGGGGAGTGGAGACAACTGTGCTTAAATAGCAATAAAAAAGAAAAAATAATAATTATAATTTATAAGTTGACACAAACTATAAATAATAAACAATCTGCTTATAGAATGTGGGTTTTCAAATCTACACAGAACCATGTAGGGTTATTATGTTTTTTATTAATTAAAAGCTGGTCATTCAGAGTCAATTTTTCCTCTTATATTTGAATTGCATTATTTTTCTTTGTTATCATCATCATCATTATCACTGTAATCATTATAATATCCATTATCATTATCTTCAATAACACTATAAACAAATATCAACTACTTAAGCACTTCATTTAGCTTAGCATAATTTTAGATGCATGATCTCTATCATAAAGGACACAAAACACAACAAAATATTGAACAAGCACATAAATAATTAAGAGTGCACTTCTATCCCTAAACCCATTTGTAGCAAACATCATTACAGGGAAATGTTCCATTTAACCAAGTTATTTTGACCAAGGGCAGATGGCCAATACTGAGTGAACTCCAATAATGTGATTGAGTTGAGCCTTCTACAATGAATCAAATTATACTGTGGATGATTCCTATGGTCTCCAACCCCACAACAGCCACTTTCAAAACTCACTATAAGTGTACTTTGCATTATCAAAGTGAGTCAGTTGGGTCCAAGCTCAGAACGGTTAGGACAAAAGAAGTTGAAGCAAAAATTCCATGCACTTTAAAAATAATTATCTATTAACTTTCATAGCCTTGAACCTTAAATATTTTTTCATCTCAACCCCAAAGGCCTCCTGCAAATTTAACACCACTCATTCATTCAAACCAAATGTTCAGGATCTTGCCAAAAGAGAGCAGGATGGAAAGTGGAAAGGGAAAAGAAGGGAAAGTAGAAAAAATAAAAAAGAAAGAAAAGAAGGGGAATGAAGTGGAAACTGTAGCAAAGAGAGAATTATGTCTCCAGTTCACTGCACTGGGATGATAGGAAAGTTTTTCCCTTTTCCCTTGCTGAGTTTAAAGCTTTTCTTTTTCCCTCCGTGTTCTAATGAATTAGAAAATCTGGGCATCTGTTCAAATCCCCCTCTAATTCTGCTGACTGAAAATTTGATACCAAATAAAAGATTCATTATAAGATAAGCCTATAACCACAAGACAGTGCATTTCAGCATAATGGAATTCTGCCTCTATAAGCTTCCTCAACATGCTAATGAATTGAGGAACACAAGGATTTGAAATTCAGAGAGAAGTGTTGTTTAAAAATTATAAGTGATGACTATACATTAGGACTAGACAATGTACTTATTCTATTCATTGAATAAATAAGTGCATTATAATCATTCATAATATAATCTCTATGAATTAGTTTTAATGTGAAACACATTCAGTAGTCTAATGTAAGGTAATTAATGTCATTAGTGTAAGAAGCATAAATTTAGTTTTTTGTAGGATGAGAAATGAGACATTTTCAAAATGCATGGAATCTGAAAGACTATTTAAAGGGTAGATTTTTTGCCCGTTGTATTCACACAAAACAAGAATGTAAAGAATTTATTTGTTGCCAGTGTTCAAAATTCTTGTGAGATTTTCTTTTTCCTCCCTGGATTTCTGAAGAGATGTAGGTCACTCACATTTTTTAGTGGCAGACTGTTTACTTTTCTGAAATAGACAAGGATCTTGAGGTGACTTTATAAAAATAATTGTCAAAAGATGCAATTTATATGTTCATCTGCAGTGACATGGGGCAACATTAAATACAAATGAGAGAAAGCTCCAAGCCCAAAAGAAAAATTCGATCAAGGGTCTCCTACCATACTGGGTGTCCAAACTTTTGGTGTCTCTGGGCCACACAGGAAGAAGAAGAGTTGCCTTGGGCCTCACATTAAATATACAAACAAAAACTGATGAGCAAAAAAAAAGTTTTAAGTAAATTTACAATTTTGTGTTGGGCCACATTCATAGTCATCCTGGTTGGCATGTAGCCCCTGGCCGCAGGTGAGACACCCTTGTACTTTGACATAAGAAAACACCTTCATAGCCCTGGCTGGCGTAGCTCAGTGAATTGAGCACGGGCTGGGAACCAGAGTGTCCCAGGTTCAATTCCCAGCCTGGGTACATTCCTGGGTTGCAGGCCATAACCCCCAGCAACCGCACATTGATGTTTCTCTCTCTCTCTCTCTCTCTCTCTCTCTCTCTCTCTCTCTCTCTCTCTCTCTCTCTTTCTCTCCCCCTCCCTCCCTTCCCTCTCTAAAAATAAATAAATAAAATCTTTAAAAAAAACACCTTCATGATGATGATGATGATGATGGTATAATTATGTAGATTAGAGTTTGCAAGGACCTTGAAATCTATTATTTTATCAATCTAGTGCCAGTATTGAAGTAGCCATTGTGATTTTACTTATAAGAAAACTGGCTCAAATCCTGGTATCTAAGTAAATAGTACATCACTTGGGTTTAGGAATTTCAGTGCAAGTTCTCTACTGTATAAAAAAGTAAAAAATGAAGAAGTTCACAGTACTAACGTGAATGACCCATCCTGTTTGCATGCCCTGGGAGGGCTGCCGGACACTAAGCACTGAAGGAAATGACTTCCTGTTGCAGTGTGATTTCAGAGAAAAACCCTTTGTTATTTTCCCTTCTGCACTCTGAAATAAAATCTCTCCCCCCTGATCTTGCAATTGCCCAGAGATTTAAAAGCAGTGTCATTAATGTGAAACATTGCATTTATATAAAGCTTCCTGGACAAAATTTCCTCAAAATCCTATTTCTGTTCCTTTCATTCGCTGGTATTACTTGTGTACATATTTCCTTTTCCAATCAGATAAGCCCTGACTACAGAGTCTATTTTACTATTCTTATATCCTTGCATCAGTGCCTAGATGATTCAGTTTGTAGGAAGTCTTCTGAAGACTGTATGGGTACTTTCTCAAAGAGGTTATTGTCTCTTTGTCATAGTCAGCTCAGCCTGCTGTAACACAATACCATAGTCTGTGAGACTCAAAAACATACATTTGTTTTCTCACATCTGCGGAAGCTGGGAATTCTATGCTCAAGTTACCAGTTAATTCGGTTTCTGGTGAGGGTACTTTCCCTGGCTGGCTGATGGCTATTTTTTTCTTTGTCCTCACATTGCAGTTATCTCTATATTAATATCAAAGGAGAGAGGGAAAGAGAGAGAGGGAGAGAATGAACTTTGGTCTGCCTTCGTTTTATAAGGGCACTGATACCATCAAAGGGCCCCCACTCTCATGGCGTCCTCTAAATCTACTCGTTTTGCCTTGTATAATGCACACTTACATTTCTGTGTGCATTATACATGGGACTATTATAGCCATTATCATGCCCATAGTATGTAATTATTATACTTACATATAATGTGCATCTTTATTTTTCCCTAAAAAATTGGACCAAAAAAGCATTCATTGTACATGGCAAAATATGGTAATTAGCCCCAAAGACCCTACAATCAAATACCATCATCTTGGGGTTGAGGACTTTAAGATACAAATTTTGTGGAAGACACAAACATTCGGTCCATAACACTCTTTTACCTAAGTCTCCACATTTTGAGCAATAAAACACAATTTTTTGCATAACATTTTGATAGTGGCTCTCTGGACAATAATCAGGGATTTCTCAGTGTAGATCTCTGTCTGGTAGGCATGGAGGTAAAAAAGTTACTGACAATGAAGACAGAGAATCTCTATTTACTGGACATTTTAGGAGGCAGAATTATGAGAGGCACATCATGTTCTTCATCTTGTTTAATCCTCACAGCAATCCTTGAAAGTATATCTTCTCTCCTCAATTTTGTATACAGAGATATCAATGTTCATAAAGTTTGAGTAGTTCTTCCAAATTGCTCACAATTTAAGTAGCAATGACCACATAAGAAACACACTTTTAAAAAATTTTTTTGCACTAGGATTCCCTTTTCTCTATATCCTTGCCAGCACTTGTTGTTTGTTGATTTATTGATGGCAGGTGTGAGGTGATATCTTGTGATTTTAATTTTCATCTTTCTGGTGATTAGTGACTTTGAGTATTTTTTCATATATCTATTGGCCATCTGTACTATATGCTCTCTGGAGAAGTATCTATTCAGCTTCTTTGCCCATTTTTAAATTGGGTTGTTTGCCTTTCTGGTGTTGAGTTGTGTAGGTTCTTCATATATTTTGGAAATTAACCCCTTATCAGATATGTCTTTGGCAAATGTATTCTCTCATTTAGTGATTTCCCTTTTTATTTTGTTGGTGGTTTGGATGAGTGGATTAAAAAAAAACCTGTGGTACTTTACACAATGGAATACTGCCCAGCTATTAAAAAACAAAACAAAACAAAACAACAAAAAAAACTTAGCTTCTGTGACAGCATGGATTGATCTAAAGTTAATTATGTTAAGTGAAATAAGCCAGTCAGAGAAGAGTAGATATCATAAGATCTCCCTTATATATGGAATCTAATGAACAAAATAAAGTGACAAACAAAACAGAAGCAGAGACATGGATACTTGAAACAGAATGAAAGCTATCAGGAGGGAGGAGGTGGAGTGAATGGATGGAAGTTGAAGGGATTAGCCAAAAAACGTGTATACATAACACATAGAAACAGGCAACAGTGTGGTAATGGCCAGAGGGAAAAGAATAGAGAGAGGCTAGGTGGAGGTGGGCAAAGCAGGGGGATGGGGATGCAAAGAGTCTTTGTTTATGGAGATAGGTGCCTGATGCAGTGTGCAAATGAGCAGGTGATGCTTTTTTGAGTTGTACACTTTAAATCCGTATGGTTTTATGAACAACATCACCACAATAAGTTCAATTGATTAAAAAAAAGGTTTAGAGGTATTACTCTTTTGCAATCACTTTCCATCACCAGTTCCTCTTTTTATACTGTATTTATTCTAGAATAAAATTGTGTTATTTTAGGGAAGATAATCACTAAATCATCCTCATACAAAGTTCAGCTAGAACTTTTCAGTTACATTGAAGTTAGGTCCCATTCAGCAGGGCATGAGCTACTCTATAAAATGGTTTTGTAAACTGTTACTCTGCACAAGGGTATATACTTGTTTTGAGGATAAAATGAGATAACAGCATGGAGTATTTACTAAATGTTAAGCTAAATTTTCTTAAAATATTAGCTAACCCTGTCATTGTCATCATTGTCATTGTCACCACTGTCATCACACTGCATATAATGACTTCTGTGATCATGGTCCGCACTTTCATCACGGCCCAAAGCTCTTGTCAGGAGTTTTTAAGTCCTTCCACAATTTGTTCTACTCTCTTCCTATGTAACCCTATGATTTTTTTCAGACATAGCATAAATCTTGTCTTTTCCATGAACCCTGTGTCAAAGAGATGTTTTTTCTTCTTGTGTCCTTTGCTAGAGCTAATTTAGCATGTATTATTAGTACCACTTCTTTTGGTTCTTCTTCACGTTATTTATATATCTGATTTCATTCAAAATTACTTTAATTATATGAACAGCCTTTATTTATGTTAATTGGGATGACATGCACATAGAAAAGAAAATGAGGTATACCAATCTTAAGTGTACAGGTGGATGTATTTTACCTAGCAGACGCCAATAAAACCACCCTTCATTTCCAGATATAAATACTATCCAGTAGCCCAAGGGTTTTCTTGTATATCCTCCTCATCTATATTAATCCTACTTTCCCTTTCATAGGAATGTCCACTCTTCTAAGTTACATACACTTAGATCAATTAGTTTTGCCAGCTTTTGAACTGACACATGAATCTTACTATTCTTGTATTTTTAAATATTTGTTTTGAAATAATTATAGGTTCCCAGGAGTTGCAGAGAAATGTGGAGAAATGGGGGGGGGGTCCTGTGTACCCTTTACCAAGCTTTTCCAATGTTTACATCTTGCATGACTATAATACAGTACCAAAACCAAGAAATTGGTATTAGTGCAATCTATAGATCACTAATTCGCTATACATGCACTTACTGTGTGTGTGTTTTGTGATTCTCCACAATAAAATTACATGCATAGATTTTAATAACTGAGGCTCAAGACACAGCACTGTACCATCACCGCAAGCATCCTTAGCGCTACCACTTTACAGCTTCACCTGAGCACCATCACCATTCTCACCCACCCTCGATCCCTGAATCCCAGCAGACACAAATCCGTTCATCAGTGCTACAAATGTGTTATTTTAATAATATTGGATAAGTGGAGTTATAGAGTGTGTCCTTTTCAGACTTTTTTTTCCTGCAGTGTAATTCCTTTGATATTCATCCAAGTTGTGTGTGTGTATCATTTGTTTTTTTTTTCCTTTTTTACTGTAGAGGAGAATTCCAGGGTGTGGTTATACCATGGTTTGTTTAACCATTCACACATAAGAAAGCATTTGGGCAGTTTCCCATTTTCTACTGGGCATCCCACTGCAAATATATAAGTGTCTGTAAGTGAACATAAGTGTTCATTTCTCTGGGATAAGTGCCAAGAGTTCAATTATGGGTCATATAAGTTTGTTTTTAGATTTTTAAAAGAAATCAAGCTCTTGTCCCATGTATCTGTAATATTTTACATTTCCATCAGTAGTTTCTCAGCATTATTAACATTATTACTGTTTTATTTTTTAACTTTAGCCATTCTGATATGTGTGATTTTTAATTTGACTTGTATTGAGGTTTTAATTAGCATTTTCATAATGACAAATAGTGTTGAATGTCTTTTTAAGTGCTTATTTTCCATTTGTTTACTCTCTTAGAATACATACAATCACATTTTTTCTAATTTTTAATTGGATTGTTATTTTATTAAATTTTGGGTTTGGGGAATCTTCTAAATATTTCAGATATGAGTGAAGACAGCGTGGTAGTTACAGAGTGATAGATACATAGATTAATCAAACAGAATAAAGAATTCAGAAATAAAGTCACAAAAATATGCCCAATTGACAAAGGGGCAAGGCAATTTAGTGGGGAAGAGATGGACTTTTTAACCAATTGTGCTGGAGCAACTGGACATCTGTAGGTTAAAAAAAAAGGACTTTAACCTAAATCTCATACTTTATACAAGAATCAGTTCAGATAGTTTATAAAGTGAAATGTAAGTCTAAGTGTATGGTTCAGAAAAGAAACACACAGGAGAAAACCTTCAGTACTTGGAGTAGACAACAATTCTTAGGCTTGACACTAAAAGCATAATTCGTACAAATAAAAGTTCAAAAATCAGACCTTAAGAAAATGGAAAACTTTTGCTCTATGAAAATCTTTGTTAAAAGGATGAACAGACACATGAGAGATTGGAACAAAATACTTGCAAATGGTTCTAACATTTTTTAAAGGCAGGAAGAGGTATTTCTATCTCTTTCTCACACTTCATCTAAAAAAGCACCTAAATATACATAGTACACAGTAAGTTCGAGAATGCCTGCTGAGATACAACTTGAAAGCTGACTGATAGAAATAATACTTTTCTTCTTTGGTGTCAAAGAGGGCAAACTGTCCTGGAAGTAAAAGAGCGAAGCTAGATTTGGTATTACATACTGTATGAAAGAAATTGGAAAGCGTTTTTGAGAGCTCTAATTTTCCATGGGCCCTGTTTAACACAATGTCTCTGTGAAAATGATGTGCACTGTTTACCATGCTCGGCCCTACGCCAGTGTCCTCGTTGACAAGTATAATTGATCGCTGTGGAAATACTCTTGACAGGGCTCAGTCTGCTGGCTTTGCAAAATCGGAGTGCCCTACCACAGGACCGCTTCAAGTCAATAGGAAAAAAAGTACCATTCTCCCTGAAAAGTCCTTTTAGGTATATCCCGGCTATCAAATGTCAATACAGCTGACAAAGTGGCCAGCGGACTGCAAGTATAGATATCACTTGGTGATTATAAAAATTTACAGCTGTCATCTCAAATGAGAATATTTCCCATGGGTGTGGAAGTCAAATGTGAGGATTAGCTGATGAAGCATTATGCTCTGGCTTTTTCTTTCACGAACTAAGATCACAGAGATGTGACAATGTCACCCATAAGGTTCAACAGAATGTTCACCAAGATTTAGCGCTTAATATTTGAATTTTTAAAAACATCTTGCTTATATAAGGAAGGATTTTTAAACTACTTGGAAAGGCAGGGTAGAGCTGTTAATTTGGTAAGATAAAATTGGGAAAAATAAAACGTCTTAATTAGCATTGTGCATTTTAAACAATAATTTTCCAAAGTACAAATTCACTGTAGCATGAGTATTCCTATCATCTAAAGGTGCCCTAATTTGAAGATAAGAGTGGGGTCATTAGTTTTTCAATCATGTCTAGAGAGGTCTAGGCCTTTTGAGAAATGTAAGGATATGACTCAATTTTGAGTCAACACTTACACTTCTCTAAAAGGAAATGTAATGAGTCATTTCATTGATACGGTTGTTTGGGAACATGCCTTTATCAAGAAATCTGGATAGATTAAACACATTCTTATTAGTATTTTGTCTGAATATGGATAGACTCATGTTAAATATAGGAAAGTGTTTAATTTATTGTGGTGTGTGGATCATCAGAAAATACATCTTTCTAAAGGTGAAGCAAAGAATGGACAATAGACACGTAAAGCATGTTTTCTGTATCTCACAAATTGTTCTCTCAAAGAGCTATACCATTGCCAAATGCATTATATCATTCTGTGTTAGTACACAACTCTCTAATCCAATCACTACCTCTCTAATTCACCACTTTATTATTTCTCCTGGATATGGGCTAACTGGATTTCTCTCTCCTCAGGTTCTTTCCAACACATGTATACAACCAAGATAACTTTTCTAAAGCGCAGTTCTGATCATAATATTTATACACCGCAAAATTGACTATCATGTAATGCCATACGAATTTAGTATGAAATTCAGTCTTTGGCTCTTTGACCTCAATTTATGATTACGACAATACTTTCCAGTCTTTCCTATCAGTTACCCAAATGAATTAGACATGCCATGCATGGGACCTACTCCTACTGCAGCCTCCTTTCAACGGCATTTCTGTGCTAGCATTTCCAGCGTATTAAAGTTTTATCAGTGTAAAACATTCCAGAAGCCACTTACAATATATAGGGAAATATTCAACATGCTAAAAAATATGTAATGACCTCATTAACAATGAGAATCTGGTAAGAATAAATTTTCTTTCTCAAAAAATATAATTGGAGAAACATTGATTGGATGAATTTATTGCTAAAATATGTATATATGGGAGTCCTGAGGCAGATCTTAGGCCATGAGTGGTGAAGGTCAGATAAGTTAGAAAGAGGTAGAATATACAAAAGATAGGAAGCAATGAGAACACAGCATTGTATGACTGTTAACAAGGAAAGGATTGTAAGAGGGATGTCAGCAGGCGTGATCAGAGGATGCTAACTTGAGGCAAAGTCGGTAAGAATTTAGCAGCATGACAATATGACAGCATTGTCAGCCAGAGGGTCTCTACCTTGATGCTAGTACCCATAATATCTACCTAAGTGATTTATTTCAATTTTGTTAGGTGTGTTGAGAAATTATCTTTTCTATTCCCATATAACCTGCATGTCCTTTTTCACACTTTAAGGTGGTTCTACAGATTCTGGCTATAACCTTGATTCCCACGAGGTGCACATAAGAGGTAATGATGCCGGACCATGTCTAAGTGCTCACTCAGAAATTGGTCCATTTCCCAGGTCACTGTATCACTAGCAATCAAAGCAGTCAGGCCATTCTAAGTGTATTCCTAAAATTTAGTCTTAGTATTATTGTAGTGTCCAAGTAGCAAGTTTAGAGCAGTTTTGAATTAGTAGTTTTCAGTGTTTTATTTGTTCTTTAAAAAATAACTTTTCTAAATCAATCATGAGTCAAACATGTTTTCTGCAATGATTACTGGAATCACTCGATTAAGAAAATGAATTATATTAAATAAACTAGTCTGTATATTATTTTTCCCTTGTTGGCACTTGGTTTAACAATCTTTGGATAACTCCAAAATGCATAGTTTAATGATATTCCTTATTAACATTATATTGACATGAAATATCTACCTAAAAAATCCCCGAAATTCTCTATAAAAGAATTATAAAGAGTAGCAATCATGTGACATTAACAGAAATAACCAATGAAAGGACAACATATACAAGTGCAAATATTTCATGTTTGCCTAGATACTCTGTATATTTTTATCTATTATCTCTTTATTTTTAAACACTGGCAAAAAAAGGTTTTCTATTATTATAGCTTTTAACAGACATTGGATACATACAATGTTAATATCTCAGTATTATGCCATTCCAAATTTCTAAAAGTTAATTGATAAACAGAAAAGTACAACAAAATTAATGTCAGAAATTGTCATATATTTTAAGATATAATCCATACATTTCAAATGAAATATTTTCTGTATATATTTTTAAATTATTTTTTTGTGATTCTACAAGCACTAAGACTCAAACTCCAAGTTTCAGGTTGAATTATGACAATTTCTGATTACATATTTTTTCCTACTACATTTGTAGGGTACTTCTCATACTTTTGAAATTAATGTCTAGCTGTATTGTATTCATTCTTACTTTATTTGTTCTAGCATAAAACATATAATTCAGCAAGTGATAGCTATAAACTGTTTCAGAGTAAATGGCTTTTTTGGTCAATTAAAGATAAGCAACAGATCCTTTGTATTTTCTCTCACTGAGATTTGGATAGGGAGCAAACTCCTATCTCTGTATCTTTTCTTTCTAGTCTCAGACATTATTACTTCAAATGAACATACATTTCTTCCTTAAGGCCTAGATGTATTATATTGGAGGAGCTAAACTGGACAACCTGTTTCTCTTTCAATTATTTATTTCGTTTTAGCATAGGAAGAAAAAAAAAGATAATCTCCATAAAATAATGGCTGTTGTAGACAATCTTCACAGTTGTAAGGATGATGGTGAGGTGATGATATATATTTACTGAAAAGAGGTCAAAAATAACCTAGGGCACGTGTTCTTTTGCTGTAAGAAAAGGAGAAAAATCTTAATTGTCTGAAAGTGATTCCAAATATTACTACAAAATAACAATGTGGGGGTATCTTCTCTGACCTTCCCAATTCTATCAACACACCAAGCTATAAAGGTATGATTGCCATCAGATCCTTCAAGAATCTTCCTTTGCAATTTTCACCCTTTTCGTTCCGCTAGACTGTTCTAGAGGCTAGAGCAGAATATAAACTCTAGAATATAGGCCATCCCTCTGTATTACTTTGCTTATACTTGGAATGCCTTTGTCTGGACCTATGGTAATATGTTAGTGCCCAAGGATAAATTCCAATAAAAATTTTGGACAGCTGTGTGAATACAGCTTAATCCCTTATTTCCCTTTATTTTAAAAACAATAAAATGATCAATAGCTATAAAACACAAAAAAGCTTACCTCAGGTATGAATTTCAGACATAAAATGTTGCTATCCAACTACCTGGAATAGTAAACAAAATTATCATACATAAAATGCAAATTAAATTCGACAGAAGGGATATTTAAAGCTGACATCATATTATTTCCTCAACTAAAAGATGAGTGTACCTCAGCAACTAGAGGACGCATTTTCAACACACCACTAATACTTATACCAACACAGATATACTAGAGGACTAGTTCTAGGAAAAAACTAGCTACAAGCAAATTCTTGTTGAAGAGACCGTCTTAATGGACAAAATAACCTTGGAATATAGTATTTTAAGCTTTAAATAAAGAAAATTTTAGCCCTGGCTGGCTTAGCTCAGTGGATTGAGCGCGGGCTGGGAACCAAAGTGTCCCAGGTTCGATTCCCAGCCAGGGTACATTCCTGGGTTGCAGGCCATAACCCCCAGCAACCGCACATTGATGTCTCTCTCTCTCTCTCTCTCTCTCTCTCTCTCTCTCTTCCCTCTCTAAAAATAAATAAATAAAATCTTAAAAAAAAAGAAAATTTTTAATATCCCATAGAAAATATAGTCGATAATATTTGTAATAACTATGAATGTCATCAGATGGGTACTAGACTTATCAGTGTGATCACTTAGTAAAGAATATAAATGTATAATCACTATGTTTCCACATGAATCTAGTAAAAACATTGAATGTTGACTGTAATTGAAAATTTAAAATAAGCATTCTCAATATCCTCATCTGAACCATAGTATTTGGCATAATGTACATGATTAAAAAACTATCCACTGACTACACTTATTGAATAAAATATATTTAAAACTATGCCTAAGTAGTTTCAATCCACGTTGCAGAATATTTTATCATTATAATAGGACAATCTAACCTAAATAAATTATTATATTTTTTTTTAAATGATGTGGTTAGGAAAAATTCCAAAGTATAAAATTAGAAGAGGATATTTGTTTTAGATACTAAAATAAACAAGTTCCACAGACCAAAACATAAAATTTAATAGGACATATCTCTAAAAATTTTATGCTAAATTAGAAAGTGCTGCGGTCATCCGCCATCTGGTGATTGTTTATGTGAAGAATTGTACAGGGATCTGGGTATTTCTATTGGGATTTCCTGAGTTCGTTAGAAAGAACAAGGATGCACAAAATATTCTCTACAAGTATTATAATTAGGTAGTGTTTCCTTTGATGCAATAGAGGTTACAGGCATGTGGATGAAATAATGTAATGGATTCAGTTTTAGCTACAGCTTTGTAATATGCGTAGCTGCTACATCATTCGTATTTCAGATCCAGTGTCTTTCACAGAAGTTTGTGTGTGTGAGAGGGAGTTGAGTGGGCTGGATATTCAGGGGAATATTTAAGAACTGTGAGATTCTACTTTGAAAAATTCTAGACCAGATTAAGTGATAATCTAAAATTAAATAACTTGGTTTTGGCAAGATAGTAAAGATGGTTTTCAATGTTAATGCAATGGCCACTTACACAAACATTGATTTATTAGAATTTACATCTTGTTTACTTCTTCTTTTCTGTGCCAGTACAAAATTTTTCATTTTCTCTAATTAATTCATTAACAAGATAGCAATAAGTTTGCCTGTTTCTCTGCATAATTTGACCTTCTTTCATTTGATGTTCTTCATTTAATGTTAGAATTAGAAACTCTGTTTGCCCACAGAGTAACTTGAAAAATTACCACTACTCTCTTTTACTATCATTGTAAGTGATTATAGAATAAAAAAAAGATGAATTAAGTAGCATAAATGGTAGGTACAAAATAGACAGGGGAGGTTAAGAATAGTATAAGAAATGTGAAAGCCAAAGAACTTATATGTACGCTCCATGGACATGAACTGAGGGGGAGGGAATGCAAGTGGGAGGTGGATGCAGGGCAGAGGGGAGTAAAGAGGGGAAAATGGGACAACTGTAATAGCATAATCAGTAAAATATATTTAAAAAGTATACTTGACACATAGTAAGTGCTCAATCAATCTTATGTATAATATTATACAGCAACTCTCTTAAACTATAAACCTTTGTTAATATTAGTCTATTAAAACTAGCGCATCAGGAAAAAAAGAATTTTCTGGCAAATTTCTTAAGACATCTTAAAATAACTGGCATAAAATGTATTGGTTTCTCTCTAACCTATCAGTCAAACCATGCCAACTTCTATATCCCTTATTTTTTTCTGAGCAATTGAAAATAATCTAAGCATGTGGTTACACATAAGGTAAAATTGTTTCATTTTTAAATTACTTGTTTTTGTTCAAACAGCTATTTTCATAAGCATAGCTACCTAGTTCAATAGGAAAGGGAGGAGAGGTGCATATGGGTGAGAAGAGGAAAATAATTATTAAAAATAATTAGAAAAGGAGAATCAAGTTTTGAATATAGGACCAATGTATTATTGTGAATTAATTGAAAATGTGGAAATATTAAATGTTTATATGTGTTTATATGTTTATTTTATTCTGCATGACTCATAATCATTCATTCTTAAATTGTGTACATGACATATGAAGTATTCTCTTCCCCTCAGGAATTTCTTCCATGAATGAATATGAGTTCCAAGGGAATTTCATGAGTACCACTGAGGCACAACATTGCATTGTGATCATTATTGGCTTGAAATGAATATCTGAATTTGGAACAGGAGAGTAAAATGATAGAACTACTTGCTTCAGAATGGGATATATTATTAACTGAGTATCATTGAAATGTTACATGGTCTAATTAAAAATATTTAGTAGAGAATTTTCTGCTGTATTATTTTATAGGCAATTGTTGCTTCCTCAGTGTGTGTGTATATATATGCATATAAATATAATATATACACACACATACATATACATATATATATTTCATTGTGACCAACAATTTTAGTTGTTTTATATTTAAATGGGAAAAATCCATTTCATTCTCTTGTCTCTTTTTTTGCATTACATTGGAAAGGAATAATCACATTTTATTTTAGATAAATCTTATATCTTTCTGAGCATCAATATTTTCAGTAAGCCACACATGTGCAAAACAAACAAATCTATATGCACAGTTACACTTGTCTGATTTTAGAATTAAAGATCAACAGAGTCAGCCTGAGGGAAATTTTTGATGAAAGAGATAAAATTGTATATTAACTCATCTACTTCCTTCAGTTTGCTTTCAGAATGAAATGTCTCTTTTGCTAAGCTTTGATGATCTTCCTCCTTCCTATGCTCCCTGTCATGAGATCTACTGACATATTTATTGTACAACTGGTAGTCTGAGTTTTGAAATGAAAGAACTTTAATAAAATAAGGAATAGAGAACTGCTGCTTTACTTTGTAGCCTAAAATGTACACGAAGTATTCAATTAAAAGAAATTAAAACTAAGAAATACTGTATCAAAACCTGTCTTGAAAAAAAGCCATCATTAATTAAAGTGGGCTCACAGATCCTTAAGAGCATTGCAAAGATTGTGTGTTAGAGGGAAGTTATAGACACTATAGGCCTGAAATTGTCCTTCTCCCAACCTTTCAAAAATTGTCTTGTGTTATAAAGCACAATAATGCTAAATCTTTATGACTGTTAGTATGTAAATGAAATCCCTCTTATAACAACTTTCCTTACTAAGGAGATTCTTAAACCACAGTCTGCCTCTGACTGATGGTCCTAGAGATCCAGGCCAGGACGTGCTAAAGCTCAAAACTCCTCTTATATTAAGAGACCTGTACATTTTCCAGTATGTTGACATGTACTGATAAAGCAAAAACAATGGTAAATAAAACTGCTGGTGGCTTAATACAAATCAAGTCAGTGGCCCCAAATTATAGTAGTTGTACTTGTGTTTTCACTGTCAGTAAATTAAAAAAAAAAAAGCCATTCCATTTAAGAGTGTCCTTGCTGAAAAAGGAAAATAATTGTAGTTGCCCTCAACCCTTGAGTAAATTTTTTTTCAATATTCCCTGTGACAAAAGGGCAAGGGCACATAAGGCACCTCTGATCGTAGATAAGGATGACAGCTGTTTTGAAGATAAGTTCTCTGTGATTATGAGACTTGTGAGCTAAATTAGCTCTCGAGCTTTTTTTTAACAGAGCACCATTTTTATACAAGAAAACAACTGGCAGACAAACTGTGATTATTCAGACTTGGGTATGCAGCTGACATTTTCAGAAAAAAAAAGAAAGAAATGAGTTTGTCTATTATAAAAACAAATTATAATATCTATTTCCAACAGTAAGATTCAAGTTTTCAAGAGAAAATTAGATTTTGGTGAAACTTGTGTCACTGGGTGATTGAAAGCTTTCCAATACTTACCATCTCTTTTGATGAGGGCCATCAAATGGTGACAATAATGATTGCAATTTTTTGATACAATGACTTGTGTTAAAATACGGAAGATCCGTATAATTCAATGAAGCAATGTTTTCCGTATGACCAATTCATAATATTGCATAAAGTTAAAAAATGAAATAACAATGCAATATGTTACAAAATTATGCACAGGCAAATGATCCAGTCCAAATGTAAATATAATGTTGCTGGGGAAGACAGAATTCTCCATGATATTTAAGATTTAGGATTGCACATTGCAACAAACCTTTAAGAAATTCATACTTCCTGAGTGTTGGTATAGTAGCAAAGAGAACTTTTGATAGTTAGCTTTAACACATGTAGCACACCTCCCTTTTCGTACGGCTAGCCTGTAGGAAGCCAGGTTATTTTCACATATTTCAACCAAAAACACATGATCACATATTGAAAGGCAGGCATAGTTATGAGAAACTTAATACCTTCTATTAAGACACGTATTTTAGAAGTTGCAAAACATTTAAACATTGCTTCCTTACTTATTTTGGTTTTTGTTTAACAACATATTGCTGTTTCATAACAATTGGTTATTTATGGTAACATAATGGGTTCATTATTATATTTAATAAATTATAAATCAATATTTTAACTCATTTTTAGTTTCTGATATAAGATCAACAGGTATAACCCACAGATATAAGTTCTCTTTGAGGTCCTCAAAAAGTTTCAAAAGTATAAAGGATTCCTAAGAACAAAAATTGTGAAAACGCCTACTTTACATTACAGCCTCACTATACACGTCCTCATATTTGACCCACAGCTGAGGAGTTTGTACTAAAATTTTCCAATAAAACATGACTTTATTGTCATCTTTCATGTGTGAATTTTATACTTTTAAACTGAAATTTAAAGGGAAGAATAATGTTATGTGAAAATCATATGATTTAAGTAGGTGCTAAAATTCAATGTTATATATCTATGAGTCTTAATTAAGTCTTAAAGGTTTTCATTTTTTAACTCTGGGTTAATGACTTAAATTTCTTACATTTCAGCTTCCAATGATGAAAACTGCCTCCACTATCCTCATTAAAATGTAATGTGTCAGGAGAATCGATGAACAAGTATCTGTCAAATACTTGTTCATGTGTAGGTTCCATTGAAGTGCTAAAGGATAATAACAAGATTCTATACCAGAGACACATAAGAAAAATGGATAATAAAAGTGTGAAGAGGATGTAGAAAAGCAAACAGTATTAAAATTTGAAATGCTGCATATTATTTTATTCCCAGAGGATATAGGTCCTTCAGTGGTGTTCAGGAAAAAGAATTTCAGGACACCTCACATAGGTGGAGTTTTAAGCGATAGTGGAAAGATTTATTAGGCCCTGCCTGGCATAGCTCAGTGGATTGAGCGCGGGCTGCGAACCAAAGTGTCGCAGGTTCGATTCCCAGTCAGGGTACATGCCTGGGTTGCAGGCCATGGCTCCCAGCAACCGCACATTGATGCTTCTCTCTCTCTCTCTATCTCCCTGCCTTCCCTCTCTAAAGATAAATAAATAAAATCTTTGAAAAAAGATTTATTAGGACAAAAAGTGACAAGTGACAATACAGTCTTAGAGGGGCAGACAGAGCAGGCAGGCTACATGGGAAGTGGCCACGTGGACTCAGGAAGGGAAGTTACAGAAAAAAAAGAAGAGTTTTCTGCTGCTGCTTGCTGCTCCCCTGGTTATGAGTGTCATGAGGACCCTTAGAGTTTAGGAGAAAAGCAGCAAAAAGTACGTCCTGAGAGAAGGAAGGGGCACAGGAGTGCTCCAAGGAGGAAGTATCTTGGGTTCTCTGTCAGGCTTCTTTATGTTTCGGGGGTTTGGGACAGAAAAGGCTTTCTGTCAAACTATTCAACCTCTTTCCTGGCTTTTCCCATGCTTGTGCTGGGGGCCTCCCCATATCTAATCTCTTTCCTGGATTTTCTGGGGTCTTGAGCCCTTCCCCAATTCCACATTTTCCCCAAACTTTTCCCAGGCTAGTCCTTCCCCCATTTATGCTCACGGGGCACACACTTAGAAAGAGGAACCCCCCCTTGCTGTTTTCTCCCTCCACCTGTTTATCCAGGGGAAATACTCTGGTCACCACCTGGGGTGGTTGCAAAGCTCTTTCTTCCCTGTCCAGTTGACTAGGTAGAATGTTTCATTGCATTTGGTGGAACAATGCAGGGTAATCCCAGGGTGACTGAAAGTTAATCAGGTTTAGTCGTGTGTCTTTCCCTTCTCCTTTGTTCATAACTAACTAACTGCCTACTCCGATGTTCCCCTCCTCAAGAACTCTGGGCCTTTGTAATCTTACAAGGTTTTTGGGTATTTATTCCCCTGACTTGATCCTTCCTGGATTGGGCTGGCAAAATGGCACTGACTGGGTCTCTTATCTCTCTCCTTGGCTGGGGTGATTTAAGCTGCTCATCCTCTGGTTTGTGAGGAGAGGTAGGAACCATCTTCTCCTAAGTGTTTTTGGTTAGGAAAGATAAAATCTCACAATTCATTAGCAGTCTGTTAATTGATCAGTCTTATTTACATATCTTGTCTCAGTTTTTCTCATTCTACTTGCCAAGGAATTTTCCTAACTTTTTACTATGCTGCCTCAGTTTAGTTAAATTCAAGATAAGAGAAAATGTAATGATGCTTATATTAATACAAATGAACTATAGAAAAATACTGTGATGGAGAGAGGTCTTTGGGGGTAAAATTAAGTAATAAAATAGTATTACATGTAAAATTTTCCTAATTGCAAGAACCAAAGTATATAAATCACTTTTCAAGAAAAAGTAGCAGGAAAACTCACTACATAACAATAACAATGAAAGCCATGCATAAAAATACCAGAGATATTTAGAAAGAAACTTTGCTACTGTATATTGGAAACATTTTATAATTTCCATATCTAAAATCTACACTGCAATTAAGTAGAACATACTTTCTCTTAAGAGTTCTAATTTAATACAATGGTCTATCTTATATTCATTGAAGTTTATTATTTGTAACTTATTTCATATTATAGACCTTTTAACAGTCAGGTAGGTATACACCCAATACTATTTCAAAGACTTCTTATGATATTCTGCAATATAAGTGTATTTATACATATATATTTTATATATTTGATTACAACCAATCAATTAGATATTGAGAGTAAAGATAATGATGGTAATGCCACCTCACATTTCTTGAGGGTCCAGTATACACAGGGATGGTGTGAAGTATTGTCTGTTCTCTGCAGTCTACCCTGTGCTATAGAGATTAAAATAACTAACCAGGACACATTCACCTCTGCCTTTGTTTTCACTAGGAGAAAAAAATTAAAGGATAAACGAGGAATAAACTCTTCATCTGGCAGATCGTTAACCATGTGGTATTCAAGTCAATAATATAGGAGTCAGACTAAGTCCATGATCAGACTGATTCAGACAACTTTATAAAATATGTACAATATCTAAATTTATAATAACTTAACCCAGTTGTCACTCAACTGTTGGATCCCTATTCAAAAACAACCTCTGATCCATCCAAAGGGAGCTACAAGGACTGGAAAGAGAACACCTTCCCAGGCCACCCAGCTAGCTAGCGGCTGCATTTTAAAGTCCAAATTGGGCTAATCTTGTCTTGTAATATCTGAAATGTTTCATTCCTTCTTTCCTCCTAGCCAATGAATTTGAAATTTTGTAATTTTGCATTACAAATAAAGGGAAATGTACCCTTTCTCACTTTCACCTTTAGTTACCTGAATTCAGATGCCAAGATAAATGTGTACAAAGGAGACTAAGTTACCCAATGAAGTGGGAAAAATGAAAATATAAAAAGTTTTATGTAAATGATGATAATTTAAGACAAGAACATCTTTTAGAGCACAAAAATAAAAGAATGAGGGGGATGAATTTTATTTTATATTACTTTGAGTTTATTTCCAATTAACTTAAACTTTAGGCTTCTAATATATGCAAAAGCAGTGATTTCAACAATTTCTGTTTGGAAGGGGCTCTTTTGATGACATCACACAGCCTGAAAATTTTATTTTTGTTTGTTGGTTTGTTTGTTTGGCTAAGATTTTCTCAACAACAAATTCCAGAAAAATGAAAAGACTATTGTCCCTGCTTTTCTTACTTTATACCACTAAACAGAGTATATGTAGGAAAATTAACATAGATTTAATATAGAATGTGATTCTCAAGTGTTAAACAAAAAACTTTCATGGCCAAAAAGCTTTTCTAAAATAAAATGTTCATTGAGCCAAATGCTAGCCAGAAAAGTGCCAGGCCCTGGGCACGAAGTCTAAACCACCAGCACAGGGCTAATCTGAGGTCTTAGAACTGAAGGACTCTTTCCTGAAAACAGATTGGTGAAGAAAGATGTAAGTTGTTTTGAAAGAATTTACACTGGCTATAGACAAAGGAGGTTAGAAAGGTAAAGCAGGACCAGGTCTGGAACAGATGCAGAGTCTATAAGGAAGGGTTTGCTCCTGTGGATTGGTGGTGGGCAAATCCGAAAAGCTCAAGACTAAGCAAGAATCTGAGACATCTGGTGGTCAGTGGTGCTTGACTATTGAATCTCAGAAACAGCCACCTGGAAGTTAATTCAAGGTTCCAACATGCACTCAGGAATGTAAGCAATCTTTTGCTGGTTTTGCCCTGTAGTTGTTAACAGATTAGCATCTCTTATCTCTTCTGTCTACTCTCCAGCATGCTGTAATTTAATTTAGGGCATTTCAGAATTTTATTCTTGTCACAAGTAAAATATAGAATTTCTGATCCTCAATAATAAAACAGCTACAAAAATAAAAAAATAAACATTAATATACTCCAATCACTATTCTATAAATAAACAATAAAAAGAAAAACAGATGTTTTTGAGTTGATGGTCACCATGTAGGGAGCAACAATCTTTACTTTTATTTTTCAGTGACAGATTTAGTAACATATTTCCTAAACATATTTATTATAATTATTATACTCCTATTGTGCGCTCTGCTAGATGTTGAGAAAACACATAGAAAAAAGGTCTGTCAACAAGTGAAATGGAGCTAATTGCCTTACTCAGGGCAGGGTCCCACAGGAAAAGAAGTAAATTGTACCTTCTTTAGCAAACAGGTTCAATAAATAGTATGTGTGCATGTCTATAGGCATATGTGGATATGTATTTATGTAGACATACATATATCCTTCACTATTCTGAAGTGAATTTAAAGACTTACTAGGTATAATATGCACTTCTGTAATCTAGCTGAAGTATTCTTATTAAAAAAAGAGAGAGCTGCTTTTACTGGTTATCTTTTCATATTTTATCATAAAATATGCATGCAGTTGAACTTTTGAAACATTTTGTGATTTTTTAAGTATAAATTCCATCTTGGATAATAATCAAATTTGGTTTTGTTCCAATATTGTATGTTTATGAATTTTAGTCCCTTCCCTGCTTTCGCTAGGCATACACGAGACACGTGTGGATTTTGAGCACCTGGAACGTGTCTAATGGAACTTGGAAGTAAATGTTTAGTATAGTTTTATGTACCTTCTATTTATACTTAAGTGACCACATGCAACTTGTGGCTTCCCTATTGCATAGCACAATACAAAACTTCTTCCTGCAAATAATTTTTTCCACTTTCCCTAAATGTTTTTACTGATTCATCACATGTATTAAATATCCCTTAGTATCATACATATTAAAAAGGAAGTCCTTCCTCAATCTCAAAACCATTTTATTATGAGCCTAATATTTTATGCTAAACTTTTCTTTAAAAAGTATCCAGTTTGATGTAGTCCCACTCATTTTTGTTTCCATTGCCTGTGCTTCAGTGTCATATCCATGAAATCATTGCTTCATTGCCCAGGCCACTGTCATGAAGCTTTTATCCCACATTTTCTTCAAGACTTTTATAGTTTCAGGTCCTCTGTTTAAATATTTAAATGATGTTCCCAGCTTTATGGGGATATAATTGACACACATCCTGTGTGTGCTTAAGGCACAGAGCATGATGGTCTGACTTACATAAATTGTGACATAATTACCACAGTTAGCTTAGGATAGCACTTATCCTCTCATATAGACACAATACAAAGAAAAAGCAAAGTTTTTCCCTTTGATAAGAACTCTAAGAATTTACTTACCAACCTTCACATACATCATACAGTAATGTTAATTATAGTCATCAGGCTGCACATTGCATACCTAGCACTTTAGCGTATAACTGGAAGTTTGTGCATTTTGACCACCTTTCCCCAATTTGTCCTGCTCATGTCCCATGCCTCTGGTAACCACGAATCTGATCATTTTTTTTCTATGACCCTAGAGTTTGTTTTATTTTTTTTCTTATTTAGATCCCACATATCAGTGAGAGCACAGAGTATCTAGTTTTCTCTGTCTAATTTCACATAACAGAATGCTCTCAAATTTCATTCATGTTGTCTCAAATGTCAGAATTTGCTTCTTTTATGTGACTGAATATAACGTTGTATATTTATGTGTGTATGCAAATACATACATATATATATTTACACATGTACAATTTTATATATATATATCAATATCACAGTTTCTTTGTTTATTCAGTCCACCATAAACACAGGTTGTTTTCATATCTTGGCAATTGTAATAAATGCTGCTGTGAACACAAAGGTGCAGATGGATTTTTGAGTTTTAGTGTTCTCATCTAAAAGATTTTGAGTTGATTTTTTGGATGGTGAAAGATAAGGGTCTTATTTCATCCTTTTGCATAGGGACATCCATTTTTTCCCAACAGCATTTTTTTTTTGAAGAGACCAGCCTTTCTCTCTTGTGTATTTTTGGCACCCATCAAACTAAAAAAGCTTCCTCACACAAAGGAAACCATCAACAGAATGAAAAGACAACCTACAGAATGAGAAAATATTTGCAACCCATATATCTAATGAGACATTAAACTTGGAAATATATATTTAACTCCTACAACTTAATAGAAAACAACAAATAACCCAATTAAAAATGGACAAGGGACTTGAATAGATATTTTTCCAAAGAAGAAATGCAAATGACAAACAGGTATATGGAAATTCTTCACCATCACTAATCATCAGGGAAACACAAATCAAAATCACAATGAAATATCACAACACATTTGTTAGAATGGTTATTATTAACAATAAAAGAAGACAAGTATTGTGGAAGATGTGGAGAATTTGGAAACTTTCACTCTGTTGGTGGGAATACAAAATAATATAACCACTATAAAAAACAACATGGAGATTCTTCAAAAAATTAAAACTGGAACTACTATAGTATTCTGCAATCCCACTTCTGGGTATTTACCCAAAAGAATTGAAATCAGGATCTTGAAAAATTATCAGTGCTCCTATGTTTATTGTAGCACCACTGATAATAGTCAAAATGTGTAAATAATTTAAACATCCATCAACAGATGAATAGGTAAAGAAAATGGGCTATGACATATAATGGAATACAATTTGCCCTTAAAAAGAAGAGAATTCTTCAGTATGCAGCAATGTGGAGGAACCTTGAGGAGATTATGTTAATTAAAACAAGCCAATCACAGAAAGACAAACAATGCATGATTCCACTGATATGAATCATCTAAAAGCCAAATTAATAGAATCAAAGAGTGAAATGGTTTTTGTCAGAAACTAGGGGTTTCTAATCAATAGGCATAAAATTTCAGTTAAACAAGATGAATAAGCTCTAGAGATAGGTACAGCATTGTACCCATAATCAACAAAGATGCAGTATATCCTTTAAAATTTTATGAAGTGTGATAAAGGTTCTCAACACAATGAAATACAATTTAGAAAAAGAAATAATAAGAACCTTTTATAGTCATGGTTTCAACCTCTTCATATCCTGTTTTTTCTTTAACCCACTCCAATCTTCAATTCTCACTACTCCACAAAACTGTCTTTTAATAAGGTCAACATGACTGCTAGTTTCTAAAGTCCAAAGGTATTTTTTTTTTCCTCCTTCCTCACAACTTGACCAACTCCTAAACAGCATTCAACACAGTTAAAGTACTCCCTGTCTTCCCTTAGCATCTGTGATTCAATTTTCTGATTTTCTTTTAACCTCATTGTATCCTTTTTTATTTGATTTCTCTTCCTCTTTCCACCACTGATGTTAGTGTCCTTCAAATCTCAGTCTTTCACTTACTTAGATGTTCTCTCAAATGATCTCATTTATTACAATGGATTCATATATGAAACACCATCTCTGTCCAGGGGACTGCAAAATTTACATTTGCTTGCCATTTGTTCACTTTATATTTATTACTTTCCAGGTAACCTTTTTTGAAAAAAGTAAAAGAAATTTTATTTATTCAGTTCCTAAAACCATTCAGTGTTTTTTGATTGCAGCTGGAATCAGAAAACCCAAACACCACTTTTCAGCTGAAACCCTCTACCCCTCTGAGACCATCATTCACCTTCTTTCCCAGTGCAGGCACACAGGGCTTGATTCACTTTCTCATATGGGAAACTCTTTTCCACCAGAGACAATTTGTGGTGCTGGGACTCTCTTTCCACACATACCTGGGAGAGCTGGTCTCTTTCATTCATTCATGTGTTACGGTGATGGTCACCTGAGGAATGATGCTATCTCAAGTCAGCCAAACAGGAGAGACCCTACTCGAATCCCTGTTTTGTTTTCTTCAGATCTCTTACTACCCGCAATTATTGTACCTGTTTATTTGTTTATTATCTTCAGTACACAGAATAATATCAACCCTGTAGGATTTTTGAGAAGAATAAGTTAGTTAATATAAATTACATGCTCAGAACAGCATGTACTAAATACATAATATATTTAACTATTATTGGATTATTATTCTCACAATAGAATGCAAACATCTCAAGACTAGAAAATATGTCTTATTTTGGTTCAGCAATTTATTCTACAAATTTAGAATACCTAGCTTATGGTAGTCACTAAACAAACATTGGTTGGATGAGTTAATGTAACTGCAAGTGACAAGAGGATTCTTTTTAACTTTTTTAAATTTAAAGACCATTCACAGGGATAATTCAGAGGTCTGAAAATAAGATCTCTCTATAAAAAAAGAAGTTAATGGAATTTTAACTATTCAACCTAGAATAAAGGAGGCTAAGGGTTGTTGTGAATAGCTGAATAATTATATAAAAGCAGTCACATCAACAAATTTAGTCACAGAATTTCTATGTATTTAAATTGTGAAAAAAAAACAAACTGGCAATTAAACATTGAGAGAGAGAAAATAATGGTGGTTTTATTGAGTTTTCACTGTTCAGCAGTTCAAGTTGATGTGGATAAAACTGAGCTGATGAGGAGGACGGCTGATTTCCATTTCTACTGAGGATCAAAAAAAAAATGAAAACAAACTCAAACTTAGAAGAATAAAGGATAGCTAAAAGGAAGACATGCCTTCCTGTGAAAGTCCTTGAAATTCATTCCAATGAGTTATACAAATGAGGTCACATAAACTTCCTCTAAAAACTCTCTTTACAATCTCATCGCTTTTTGAAAAAATTATAGCCGTATACCTTATTTAGAAGGGATCAAGCAGATGTCCTCTACAACCTTTCTATTATTTGATTCTTTATCAGAACGTTAAAGATTTAATGTGTGATTTAAAACTATATTAGTAATTAAAGGTATAACAAAATATTCCTATGCAATCTGGAGTACTTTGTGGAGATAGAGTATATGATGTTTTTACATAAAAACTTTGTTTGAGAATAAAATTTGATTACTCCTAGATCAATTTTATTTTTCAAAGTAACAGATCAAACCATGTAAGTATTCTTAAAAGTTCAATTCAGTTTTGTACTAACAATTGAATATATTAAATAATTTATTAAATTGTTGATTTGTTTCTAATAAATAGCTTTTATTGAAATGTATTTGAATTTTCTTTATTTTCTATTCATTCATTCATTCATTCATTCATTGTTGTTCAAGTACAGTTGTCTCCATTCCCGCCCCCCACCACCATGCCCCCATGCCCCACTTATCCCCATCTCCCACCCTGGAACCTGCTCCCTTTGGCTTTGTCCATGTGTCCTTTATACTTGTTCCTTGATGGCCCTTCCCCTATTTCCCATTATCCCTCTCCCCTCTCCCCTTTGTTTACTGTCAGTTTGTTCTTTATTTCCAAGTCTCTGGTTCTATTTTCCCCATTTGTTTGTATTGTTGATTCAGTTCCACTTATAGGTGAGATCATACGGTATTTGTCTTTCACCACCTGGTTTAGTTCAGTTAGCATAAAGCTCTCCAGATCCATTCATGCTATAGTGAAGGGTAGGAGCTCCTTTTTTCCTTCTGCTGAATAGAAATTTATTTGTATGTTCTGATCTTAATATTCATCATATATGCCTCTTAATATCTTACTAGACCATTTAAACTGGCAAGACTAGCTATTTTATTTTTTAGATTAGGCTAAAAAAGTAGCACTTAAGAGTAATGATATCAAACTTCTTATCAAATTATATATAAGGATTTTTATATTAATATTAAATATAAACTTAGATTCTCACAGAAATGTAGCCAGGCTTTTTTTGGTATAGACAATTCAATTATTAACTAAAATAATGTTCTTTTAAACACTGTACACATAGTGAATATTTTACGGGTTACCCAGTATTGTCTACTGATGGGAAGGCAACTTAAAGAAAAGGCAGTAAGATAGTGCTTCAACTGTTTTGAAGAAAGATATTTTTCTAGGCATAGTTTGTCTGAATATATGTTGAACTATATAGTGTGAGGAGGTATTTATATTGACCAAGAATGGTGTTTGGTCAATTGCCTAAATAATTTAATTATTTTAAGTTAAAATAATTAGTCATCTAAATAATTTAATTATTTTAAATAATTAAATGATATCATTAAACTGATGAGAAATTATAGTAACCTGTGGTTATTAAAGAGAAGATGGAATAAATTAAATTAGTGCCATAAAAACAATGGATGATATATAACCTAAATGTGCAATATATCCCCTTGATACCGTGAAGATCATGAAAAGCTCTTACTATAAACCCATTATTCCCCATTACCTAGCACTGCCCCTCTTAAAGGATCCAGAATACCTTGTAGCTCAAACTGAGAGCACAACTTTTAACTTACAGTAGTTTTTTCTCATACATCTTTGGTTTCTTCCCTTGTACAGAGCAAAAAGTAGGCTTTGTATGAGACCACGTTATTGTAAAAATGGCAAAAGTGATGATAACAAATAGGATGTTTTTACCCAATATGATTTGCTTCCACCATGTAGCACATATTTAATATATCAGTTGGAAGGCACTTGGTGAGGTTCCTACAATTTAGGCCTCCATACAGGTATGCAGCATTAGTCTTTCCAATTATACAACAGAACTTAGTACCCATTTTCTAATCATACTTTGCTGGGGTGTGTTTGACTTCCCCTGGTCCATTATTTCTGAGCTGGGGAGATTGATTATGCTTAAATAATGCCAGTGGATATTTTTGGATGTCACATCTGGAGGTGGGGGATGTTGCTACGAGCATCAGTGGGTAGTTGCCAAGGATGCTGTTAAATACCCTATAGTGCGCTAGCCAGCCCCTCACAACAAAGAATTACCTGGCCCATGATGTCAAACAGTGCTGAGGTATGAGAAGCACTGCCCTAGTAGGCTGTGATCCATCTATAGAAAGTTGAGATGTTTCCTGTGGCATCCATGGGGCCTAGCACAGCATCTCCCATGGCTAATGCATCTAAAACATGTTGGTTATTGATGTTTCTCTGCAGACAGTTTAGAGAGAGGCTGTTTGGCACATGTGAGAAGCTAAGGGGATAATTTCCATCATACTCTAAAAGCTTTTCTCTAAAGAGTTTGCTTTATTCAAAATCCCAGTCCCTATCAACCCTCATTAAAACTGTTCAATAGTTTTCTTTGCCTCAGGATACAGACTATTCCAATCCACACTTCCTCTCCCACCTCATCTTCTATTACTCTCTGTTCTTCTGTCTACCTTCATGTACACTAGCCTTCTCTCAATTCCTCAAGCCCTTCATCAGAAATTAGAAGGACTAATATAAGTAGTCCATGCACATTTAATAATTCACAATTTTAATTCATTCTGTGTGTTCAGTAACACTTTAAACACACACATTTATGCAAAATCATGTTCACAAACTACAATAATCTTATATGATGGGACTGTTATTATCCCCATGCCCAGAATGAGTAAAGAAGAACACAGAAAATTTAAAAGTGGCTTGCCTGAGTATGCCCACAGGATATAACTAAAGAAATTCTTAAAGCACAAGGCAGGGACTAGTGTATTCCATTTTGAGGTATCATACAAAAAGAGAAAAAATGACCCAGGGAACATAGGTAATTTGAGAAACTGCACGTAATTAATTACGGTTGAAGTAAAATAGGACCCAGTGGATCATGACTCAAAAATAAGGTTAGAATGATACACATGCTCATTTCATTGTACATTGTCCTTTTAAATTTCTACTCTCTTCTCTACCAAGACCTCAATGTCCAAAGCAATAACTATTTAGCTATAGATAGATATAGATATAGATTAGATATAGATTAGGTACAGATGATATAGATACAGACATAGATAAATATAGACATAGCTATAGATATTGATATATACTTAAGTTTTAAGTTCAATTATCTCTCTTAATTTAGAAATACATGTCCTAAAATGTAAAAGACCATAGTAAAGATCACAGTAAAAACTTAAGTGAAAATTTGCTAAAGCACAATCAACATTGAATTTGAATTTTTAACTATAACTATTGTCCCTATAATTTTTAATAACTGTTTAACTCTAAATAGCAATGACAGTTTTTTGATGTTGGGTAAGCCTTTAAAAAAATTTTTTATTCCCAGTCAAAGACATTTTTTCATTGCTTTTAGAGAGAGGGAGAGGGAAACAGGAAGAGAGAGAGCAAAACATCAATGTTAGAGACAAATATTGGTTGGTTGCCTCTCATACTCACCCAGGCTGGGAATCATACACGCCCTGACTGGGGATCAAACCCACAACCCAGGTATGTGCCTTGGCCAGGAGTTGAACCTGCATCCTTTCAGTGATGGTACAATGCTCCAACCAACTGAGCTACACCAGCCAGGCTATTTTTTTATGAATGAGGTAATATTAATAAATAAATACATCACTGATAGCTGTTGAATCTAGTGAGGAATGAGATAATTTATACATAAATGATTGCATGCATAAATGAAATTTGGATAGTACAATTTTATTACTTAGGCATAGTCTAAGAACTGATAAAAATGGTTAGTCTGGAAAATGGATTGTTTATGAATGCAAAATGTTAAGCTCCTCATATAATAAAGTTTATTCATGTAGGACTATAGTGATACACTATACAAATTGTGTACACGAAATGGAGAATGACTCCCATATATTTTACTAATTTAGAAATTCATAAATAGATAAAATCTTAGAATACCAGCATAAATGTGTTTCAGGTTATTTTTCTGTATTTTCACTGAATAAATATTCACCTTGAATATGATGACTTCCCCGGTATAAAGGAAATAAGGTACTAAAGAAAGAAAATCAGTGAAGCAGGTTTTATAGCACCTTTCCTTTGAACTGTGTTTACTGTTCACATACAATAAGCTTGCACTTCATGTGATAAATTGAACTACTTTGGACATTAACTACACAATTGTGGAAACAGTGTGGTGATTGCTGGGGGAGAGGAGTATAAGGGGACTAAATGGTAACGGAAAATGCAATAAAGATTAAATAAAAAGTAAAATAAAATGAGCAGTATTCTGGGAAGGGGAATACTAAAGAAAACTTATTCAGAAAATGCTAGGATACTCTTTGCAAATAATATATCTTTTCAAGTTTACCTGTTTCATTTTATGTGTAGTGAAAAGTTGCTCCCTGCCTAGCGTTTCTCCTTTCCACATGTACCTCAAAGTATCCAGACATTTTCCTTGGGTTTCCAGTCCTTCTAATAATGCTCAGGTCCCAGCTGACCTCGGTTCTGGAGACACACCCTGATTAATTTAAGGCCATTAATAATTTAAGTGTTACAGTCAGTATGCTTTCAAGACTTGCCTTGATAGTATTTTTCTTCAGCATTTTGTGTAATTGTGAAGCCTAAATTAAACTACTTAGCCAATATGACGGAAAGGAAATTTAAAACAAGCTAACACTAAAGAAGGCTGAGAAGCAGATGGCAAGAAATGTGACCCATGACAAGACACACACTGAGTGGCTGAAACAAACCAAACTAATTCAGTACTTTTCGATTCTGATAACCAATAACAACCCTTGATGAGTTTTCTGTTTCTTGAAGCAGAGTTTCCTGATTGATATATAATGATAAAATGATTAGGATTTGTACACATACACATGATGAGGGGATAGGAGAGAGCTGTGAGAATAATCAATTGCTTGATCAAGTAATAGAAAATGTGAGTTTCTTAAAGGCAGATATTGGTTCTCTAACAATTTAGGGAGACAGCTCATCTGTATTGCATAATGTTACCCATCGAGCAGTTGTAAGTTAGGCAAAATCCAAAGAGATAAATTTAATTTACCCAATGACAGAGACTAATATGCAATGTAAAATTAGAATAAAGTGATAAAATATGAAGAATTCCTTCTGTTGTTGTACAATAGTGATTAAGTGGTATATGCATGGTGATACATGCTAATAATATAAGGAAGATACACACATAGGAAGTTACAAAAGATATTTGGTGTGCTTTGAATTTGTCCTGTTCTATTTTTAAATAATCTGAGAAACTTGGGTAGTCAACCAGGACTTACTTGAGAAGTCAAAGAAATGAGCATGTAGAGTACATGTTTACTAAAATCTTTGCCTTTATTATGCATATTTTATGATGTGCACAATTGATTTTAAGACTGTTCTGATTTTACCTTAGATGCAGCATGTATAAACATGACAGTGTGTTTTATTTTCTAATTATTAATATTTTATTACATATGTTTTCTGATTAAGTGGCACTACACAGATTGTAAATAGCTTAGTATTTGGGACAATAATGCTGGAATTCAAACTGTCCTTAGGAGGTGGGGAAATCTAATGGTAATTTAACAAGTTAAAAATCTGGATGTACAGCATGTGAGATCACTCCCATTAAGAAGTGCCTCATCTCCAAATAAATTAGATATTATCTCTACCAGGATTTACTGTGATTTTCTTATTTCTTTTTGAGTACCTGTACATTATGCTGCAATGACTTGAAGAAAAGCCAGCCCAGTCTTGTTTTTATTTGTGTTTTCTTTCTCTGAAGAGAGTAATTTATTAAAGTGCTTCTTACTTTTATTTTTATTGTCAAATAAAAAAGAATAGGGAGGAATTCATATGCACGGTTCAATATATTTGGAAAGGTAAGTCATAAATACATATTTCAATGGAAATTTGATTTTTACTTCACAGAATCATAAATTCAATTATTAAAATATATTGTAGCACAGAGGAATAGTAAGAGTTCTTGTTATTGCTCATTTCTGCATGGAGCAGTTGCTTAGGAAGGCTTTTGTGCAAACGAACGTTATATCTATATATTGCTATATATCCCATTTAGAGACTTATTCTATGAAAAGATCTATAGTCAGGTCTGTGATTCTACTACTTACTCATACTATATTCATAATTTTATCCAGTAACTTAATTTCCCTTGAAAATTTAATGAGATTTTTAAATGAAACTTTTCTTTTTCTGGGCTCTTGACCATAAATGATAAAGTCGAGACCATTTGCAGAAGACAGTCTAAAAATTTATGTGTGACTCTTAGTTTATCACCCATTTCTTGAGCTTATTAAAAAAAAAACAGTCAAGGAGATAGATCAAGAGATGACAGTAGTGGGGACACCTTGCAGGGAATCAACAGTGTACAGTTTACATCTAATACCTCTGTGGGGAAAGACATGGGAAAATCTTGCTTAGGTATAACTGTCAGCAGTGATAAGAAAGCCTAACATTGTTCTCTGTTATACATAATAGGGTGGCACAATGTTTCTCCTACACACACTGACGATGAAAGATTTAGTCAGCTGGCTTTGACAAAGTAGTAATAACAAAACAGACATTAATTATTTTCTGTTGCCTATTAAGGTAAATGCTTTATTGTACTTTTGCTGATTTTTAATGATCATAAGAGGTAGAAATAATTAATATCCCATTTGACAGCAAGCAGGCTGAGACTTAGAGTGATTAAGTAACACTTCTGAGGCACACCTCCAGTAATAGGGAACGCTGGCGTTTTTAACGAAAGCCCAGTTGACTTCGAGGTATGGCTACTATGCTCTATGCAGTCATTCTCAGTCTCATTTAATATACTTGCTCTCCAAATATACTGCTGACTAAACTTTACAACCAGAATAATATGTAAGATTCTACCCTGACTCCAGAGTAGCATTTCTAAAAAGGTGCAGTCCTCACTGGCATCACATTTGCATGCTGTTCTTCAGGGCTGTTTTACAAGCTCATTTTATGGAAGAGATACAGGGCGGGCACGATAAATGTCCCCTGACATTTATCAGTGCGGTTTAAAAACTCTACTAAGAAGCTTGTTTTAGAAGTTGGGCCACGAGGTCAATTATATAAATGTTTGTGTTAATGAACCAACGCTTAGTAAAAAACAAACCCATGTGGCAGGTTTAGAAAACTATATTAGTGTCTGTGTTTCCACTTGATCCAGTATTGCTATAAATACAATCTTAAGACTTTATCAGTGAAACTTAGCAAATGATAGTTAGTCTCTGAAGCTATTGTCTTTCTTTATGCGTTTAAGGATCATAATACTCTATCTAGCCTAATATAAATCTAATATGGTGCAGTGAGCATTTCTTTTTTTTTTTCTAATGCATTTTTGCTGAAGACAACTTCAGATGGAACTAAGTTTTCATTTCAATATTAAAGGGAATATTTTAATTAAGTAATCAGGCAGTCTTTCCCTATTGTTATAGCAGGTAGCCCTTAGAGTATTGGGCAATCAAGGCATATTGTTACAACATAAATTGTGGGAGGAAAACTACTCAAAATCTAATTTACAAAACCTGCAGGATACTTTTTAAAATTTCTTTTTAAGGAATTCAGGTGCACAGAATTGGCTTAATTAAAATTCTTTCTTCCTAAAGATATGCTCATTTTTCATGAATGGTGTTACTTTAGTTTATTTCATTGTGTTTTACTTTACTTTATTTTTAATACTGAAACGAACACCTGTGTTCCCCAAACGGAAGCCTAAGCAGTCATTTCTGTTTACTCCCTTTTGCCATCTCCTTGCATCTCTCCCCCGACAACAACTATTCACATTCCATCTTATATTTTCTTTTCGTCTTTCTTTTATAGATTTAACCCATACATTGCATGTTTACATGAGCTATATATTTATTTATTTTTGTTTGCTTTTGGACTATGTGTAGGTCTCTAAACCTGAAACCTGTCCATTGGGACTCTTTTGACTAAATACTATTCTACAAAATGTCATCAGTGTGCTTGTGTATAGTTTAATATCTTTGACTTTCCTGGCGGTACAATAGTCTATTATGTTCATATGATAATTTATTAACCAAATCTCTTGTCAGTGAGCACTAACTTGTATTTTTTCCAGAGTTATTTTTTACTATTGCGAAAGAGATAATAACATTATCATAAATGTCTCCTGATATATAGGTACAAGCAGATATTTACCTAAACATGGAATTTACCTAACATTGAAATTAGATATATGGTAAATAAATTGTTTTCCAAAACTTGTATCAACTTTTACCCAACAGCAGCAATCTGTTAGAGCTCTAATTATCCAAACTGAAATATTTAATATAGTAAGATCTCTCAATATTTTATCAACTGACTAGATGTGAAATACTATCTCTTAATTTTGATTTATATTTCTCTGGTCATTATGAAGGCTTATCATTTCTTGATACACTGATTGACCATTCATTTTTCTCTTTGCATTTGTATTCACTTTATTTTAAAAATTGTACTATATTATCTCCAAAGTGCTAGAGCCTGGTGATTCTCCAAATGCATATTGTTTATTTTATTTTTATTGAATTTATTGGGGTGACATTGATTAATGAAATTATATAGGTTTCAGATGTACAATTCCTTGTACATCACCTGTATGTTGCACTGTGCATTCACCACCCCAAGTCAAGTCTCCTTCCATCACCATTTATCCCCGCTTTACCCTCTCCCACCTCCCCATACCCTCCTTTCCCTCTGTGTCTATGACGTTTTCTTGTTTGTTTGTTATTTTTTGCTTAATCCCTTTACCTTTTTCACCCAGCTCCTCAACCTACCCCCCCTCAGATAGCTGTCATTCTTTTCTGTATGAGTCTGTTTCTATTTTGTTAGTTTAGCTTATTCTTTAAATTCTGCATATGAGTGAAATCATATGGTAGTTGTCTTTCTCTGACTGATAGACTTCACTTAGCATAATGCTCTCCAAGTCTATCCATACTTTTGCACCGGTAAGACTTTTTCCTTTTATATGGCCAAGTAGTCTTCCACTATGTAAGTGGAAGACTCATCTACTGTGCCACTCATCTACTGATGGCACTTGGGCTGTTTTCAAATCTTGGCTATCATAAATGACACTGCCATGAACATAGTGGTGCAGATAATTTTTCAAATTAGTGCTTCAGTTTTCTTTGGATGAACTCCCAGAAGTGGAAACACTGGGTCATAAAGCAGTTCCATTTTTAATTTTTTGACGTAACTCCATGCTGTTTTCCACAGTGGCTGCACCAGTCTGCATTCCTGCCCACAGTGCACAAGGGTTTCCCTTACTCCCCATCCTTGCCAACACTTGTTTGTTGATTTATGGATAATAATTATGGTAATTCTAAAAATGCCTAATGATAAAACCGTTTTCATATTGAATAAAAGAAGATTACTATTTTTTGGCTACTCTCTGGGCCAACAAAACACCATATTTTCTTTTGTATATTTACTTGTTATTTAAGGGAAAATATACCATCATTACAAATTTTTTTTATAATAATCCAAATATAGATATAAGAATCAATAGAAGTATTTTTGGTTGCTGTGTTTTTATTTTGGAAATGGGGTAGGACTTTATTCTCCTACAGTCTGCAGTCTAGGATAGAGGCAGATATTATGTAAACGCAAAGTATGCATCTATAATTGAACTCTGTGGTCATGATTCTGCATATAATTATAATATAATAATGGGTGGTAGACTTGTCCTCCCACAGTAAGTAGCTAGAAAACTGTTCATAAAATATTGAAGAGGCACCAGAGGATTTTAGACCTTGAAGGAAAGAAAATAAGGTGAGTACCAACTTTGCCGCAGCTTGTAGACCAGAGGCAGGTACAAGAACATAGCAGAGACAGAAAACCAATCCCCTCTGCAATGCTCGCTGAGAGATAAAAGTGCATGCGCTGAGTGTCTGGCAAGTATTTTGTCTTTAATGAATGGTTACATTAATAACTCACTATGGGTTTGCTGTTGAGGACAATAAATCGAGAACTCTGCCATGCTTTTTAAGTAAAGTAGGACCCACAGAGGCATAAAATAGAAAATAGAATTTCAAGTGAGAGTTCACAAACTTTGACCTTTTTACTTCATGTATGTTTTTGAGTTGTTTTAATTTTCCAGTTGTTTTCTTCTGAATATGTTCCAGTTGCTTATATTCCTCTTAAAACTTGGAGTTTTAGCATAAAATGGTGATTTAGTTTTGTTTAATTCAGATATGACATAGTAGTTTCTAGATACATGTTTTCTGATTTTAAAGGTTAAATACTCTTTGGGTTCTATTCCACCATCTACTAAGATTCTCTCCAAATGCCCCTTTCCTTTAAATGTTTCTAAACTGATATTAAATCTTAAATAGAATCTTAAATTAAAATTTACAAAGGATTACATAATTATATAATGTAAATTAATAGAATTTTAAATTAAAATTTACAACGAATTACATAAAATCAGTATCATGGTAGTCCCCCTTATTCGTGGTTTTATTTTCCACAGTTTCAGTTACCTGCAGTCAAACATGATTTGAAAACATTAAATGAAAAATTCCTGAAATGAATCACTCCTAGGTTTTAATCGCCTGTAGTTCTGAGCAGCGTGGTGAAACCTGACACCTTCCTGCTGCAGCCTGCACTGGATGTGAATCTTCCCTTTGTCCAGCAAATTCCCAATCTAGATGCTACCTGCTGGGCAGTCACTTAGCAACCATCCCGGGTTATTCTCTTCAGCAGAAAATCCAAGGTAAATTATTAATTTAAGCATTCATTAAAGACAAAATCTTAAGTCAATCGATGACTTATTAAGTCATTCATTCTGTATACATTTACTTTGTAGCTATTACCCAGCAGGCAGTGTGTTTAGGGACAGGCACCTAAGTAATATATCTAGATATTCTATGCATTTTTTAGGTACCAAGATTCATTTTTCTATAAGACAAAGGAAATAAAAATATTTCCTTCACATATACAATTTTAATTCCACAGCAACTTTATGTGAAGTTATTATACCCATGGGAAAAGTGAGAGAGTATTTAAGCTGTGTTTCAAAATCTGTGTGACTAGTAAGTGTCAAAACTTGAATGTGAACTTCATATAATTTTATGCTTCACCATGCTGCCAATATATCTCTTCTTGCAATGGCATCATTTAGTGTATCCAATATACCAATTACTACTTTGTACTCATTTATCTCATGTTCATTATTTCACAGGAGTGGTATATGATGTGATTGTAAACATATTCATTGGATAAATTTATAATTATTGTTCCATCCGCATGATAAATCTTTGAATGGCAAAAAAGTCAATGTGCTTTTTTTCCCCTTAAAATAAAAGACACATTTGTCATTTTCAGCAGTGACTTTAGTGATTTGGATGTTTTGAGTATGATAGCTGCCTCCCACATTTACAGCATTGAGTACTCTCAATTAATATCTTGATTTGATCTCTATCAGTTTCAACTGATCTACCCAAATGTAGAGCATTGTCCAGTGAGAAATCTCCAGCACAAAACTATGCAAACCATTTTCAGCATATTAGATCAGTCTCAGCACCTTCTCCATACACTGCACAATTTTTGGTGTGCTTTCATTGTGTTTTTACCTTTCTCAAAATAATAAAGCATGATATGCAAAAAATGTTGCTTATTTTCTTCCATCTTTAATATTAAAATGACAATACAAAAATTCACCAATTTTAATGTTTATTTATTTTTCTTACAAATGTTTTATTTTGGTTTTTTAAAAATATATTTTATTTATTTATTTTTAGAGATAGGCAGGAAGGGAGAAAGAGACAGAAAAAAATATCAATGTGTGGTTGCTTCTAACATGCCCCTTACTGGGGACCTGGCCTGCAACCCAGGCATGTGCCCTGACTGGAAATTGAACCTGAGCCTGTGACCTTTTGGTTTGCAGGCTGGCACTCAATCCACTGAGCCACACCAGCCAGGGTGATAAGTTTTTTTTTAATATACACCGATATGACAGCTGTCAAAATATAGTCTAACAAAACTGTTTTGAATGAAGTTAAAGACAGCCAAGCTCTACTAGAGAAATCTTACAGAAAAAAGCTTATGAACTTTTTGGCCAACTTAATATATGCCTACAAATATGTGTGTATGACATATAAATAGTTAATTCATATCTACTGTTTACTTATATAATATTAGAATTGTTACACTATATATTGCTATATGCTCATGCTTTCTATACTTAAGCACCAAACTATGTATCTTTGGATCTCATATTCAACCACAACTAATGAAATCATATCCACCTCCCCATCAAGAAAGGAGCTTGAAATGTCTGGTGTGCTTAAACCAGGTACTCTTGCGAGGGTACCATGTGAATGCAATACACTACTTTCCTGCCCTTTTTCCTCTCCTGATCTACATTTCTTTCATATTGTATCTACTTGTGTCTTCTACTAGCAGGGGGCCCTTTTCTCTCACTGAACACTGTGGGATACCAACATCCAAAGTTAAGGGGTCCTGTTTCCCCAAATGCTACCTGTTTTGTCTTCCTTCTTTGAAACTAATTATTACTGATGCAAAATTCATGCTGAGCTAAGATATGTGTGCTATTTTCTGTACCCATACGATGGTTTTCTCCTAGGTGTATACCCAGGCCCATTTTATTCATGTGGACACTGGTCTTCTCACCGTTATACCAACCAGTAGCTTACAACAGTATATAGTTTAGGTTTAAACTGGAAATCTAACTAAATTTCACTTATGCAGAACAATAGCTGTCCATGAACCATCCTCTGTTTTGCTTTTGTCTGGGTTCATTTTCTTATACTTGTTTTTGTAACAGACATAGTCAAAATAAAGCAGTTGACAAAGATAATTAAAAAGTGATGAAGATAAGTGAGTGAGGCTCAGTGTGAACCTCTTCTTTTATTTAAATAGTTCCTTATCTACCCAGCAGATTCGGAAATATCATCCATCAGATTATCTCAAACTTGTCATGTGAATTACTTAGTTAATGTGGGCTGCTAAATGTGCATATTACGATTTTTGCAGGAAGGGTGTATATATTAAAAATAAGTTTTGTTTAAATTAACTAAGGTCTTTCATCAATCTCTGCCTGCATGTGCACAGGAGAATGCTAAAACAAATAGCTTCTATGTGATAGTGTCATAAATTCTAGAGAGAATCAATAAATATTCACTACAATATTAATTGAGTCATTTGAAGTGAATACACATAGGTCACTTCCTGTGTGTTGCTTACTTAAACTATTCATTTATTGCCAACCTAAGATTTAAAAAAAATAGGCTTACAGGCAGCTGTAAAAGGGAGGCATAGTACTTGAAAGATGGCATAGTACCCCATTGTTGGGGGCTCTTTTATTCAAAATAAGAGTCAATTCTTATGGAGACCTAGGCATATGTGAGCTGATTTAAGAAGACTGTGAGCTCTCTAAAACTCACATAAGTTTTAGATATAAGTAAATGCTTATATGCATTTTTTCTAAAGAGTGCTTCCACTACTTTTAAGTTCTCAAAAAAGGTCATTCTGCTTTTTTTATTCTACCATGATCCCATATTGATCAGTTGAAGCAGCTTTTATACACACACACACACACACACACACACACACACATATATTCCCTACATATAGTAATAGAACAAAAATAGAGTACTTGCATTGTTAATTCTCATCTGGAAATAGAAGAATGGAGAAGGTTCTATTTTTGCATGGTTCTTCTTTCTCAAATCCATGTTTTCTACTTAGTGAAAGACTTCATGCACAGATTGCTGATTCAGTGGGTATAACATGCTTGATAAGTTAGGCTATATAATTTGCAATGTACAGCACCTCGGCAATATTAGGGGACTAAATGAAGAAAACAATGAATCTCAAAGACATTTTTGAAGTAAATAAATAAATATACAGAATGAGAATATATATCATCAGAGACATTATAGACAGGCTTATGGAGTGAAAGAATAATCTGATTAAACTCCTGAATTACTCATCTGTAGGAGGAATTTAACAGCACTGCTAGGCATAAGCCTTCATTCAGAGTGCTGCAGTTTTCAAACTGTGAAGGACTGTTCACCCCAAATAAGAAAGAAGAACTTTTATTAAAGCTTTAGGAAGAATTTGGCTAGTATCAGGAATAGTTGGCCAAATGGTCCTCAGAAGCTGATAAAATGTTCTTGTGACTCGGCAGTGATTGTTATGCAATTGAGAGAGTTGGGTCAGAGTAGTTACAAGAGATAGGGCCCTGTGCAAGAGGCGTGGGAAGGAGCAGATGCAGAGGCCAAGGGAATGTGAAGGCCACAGGCATATCTGCTGATGGCATCTGGAACTTATGGGAGATGACAGTCATTGTGGCTTCTTGTGACTATTTTCTTTGCAGTTGAATTTCTGTCATCTATCTGTGAGTTTCTGGAAGCACTTAAGCCTCTGGAGAAAACCCCCAAACTAGCAGTAAACAAATATTAACATGAGAATTTCCAGAAAGTCTTAGGAACTAGCTCTTAGCCCATTCCCTGCTACTGTTGGTATGAGGTAGGGAAACAGTTCTTGTTCTCACTCTGGGTCAGTAAGGAAGGCAAGTTTGATATCTATTGATTTGTAAAATCTTGGTTTATCCTCTTGATTTACCCCAAATATTGAGATTACAGGAAAGCCTTTCAAATCTAATTTTAGCCATAAAATATTTTAAGGCAACACAAGAACTCTTTAAGAACAGATAATGAAAACAAAAAAAAAATAAGTGTAGAATCAGTGATTTGTAATTTAAGGGTCTTAATTCAAATGTCTTGGACAGAGCTATAATATCAACAGTCTGCTGCTTGATCTAAGAATTTGGGAACACTATCTTCTTCATAATGCTGACTATTTCTGGAGAAACTTGAGATTTTTGTTTTTGTTTTAGATCTCTCATTGGCATAGAAATCCAGGGAGTGGGTATATTATATCTCTTTAAGTGGAAAATATGATTACCAATGTTGATTTCCTAGAGTTTCACTGCACAGTTTGTGGTTGTCAATATGTGATAGATTATCTTCCAAGCAGGTTTAAGACTCATCTTACTTTGATGGTGTAGCCAATAAACCAGGACTTTAGGCTCAAGGTCATACAGGGATTCCTGTGATTTTATCCTAGCAAAAAAGCCACTGGGACATGATGACATGCTTGGGAATACTGCATTAAAGTCAGCCATTATGGTCTATGGAACAACAGACTAAAACACAGAGGGTGGATCCCAGTTGCATGCTCAATTCACACAGGGTAATCTGTGTTTCTGTTGGAGTGGATCTGAAGGTTATGAGAGTTTGGGAAGTGGTAATGGATACTCCCTGGGTAGTTTCACAAATGTTATCGATATGTCCTACCCCCATTCTGTTTTACCTGAGGGGTTGAAATAATAGGGACGGGAGCACTTCAGTTTAAAAGGCAGAGCTTCACAGACTTCTTTTCACAAAAGGTTTTGTTTTTCAGTATACAATATTTCTTAATATTTCTATGGTCAGAACAGTTTCTTCATGGCCAGGAAGGACATTTACCAACCAGAAAATACATATATAATTGTAAAAACATTAGGGAGGTTTGTATCTGAATAAACCCAATTTAGATATTTTAAAAAGTCTATGGATTTTAGCTCCTATTCATGCCCAATCTGTACTGTTTTCCTAGGACTATGTGCTGGAAAGGTCAGACCTAGGCAAGGGATACCCGTTGCAAACTTACTGATGTTTTCCCACCAATGCTTATTTATGGTGGTTCTTAAATTTCCCTTTCTGTGGTAAAAAAGAGTATAACATTGTTAAGAGATACTGTTTTAGAATATTAGGGTACACTGAGCAGTTGTCTTGTTGCCATGAAAGACCATCTGGTTAGAGCAAAAATGATGATGTTTTCCTTTGTGGCACTGGAAGATCCGGTGCTTCAAAGGAGAGTTGACTCAAGACTCAGTGCCAACAGTCAAGAGTTCATTCTGACTTTGATGTTTGAACTTTTTGGATAGCCTGAATGTGTTTTAAAGAAGCTTGTTTAGCATAATAGTCATCTAAAAATGTTCTTTGCTTCTTGAGTGTGCTTTATAGATGTGCCTCACACTTGTTATAGCCAATGCTTATGGAGAAAACATCTAGTAGGTTTTTATGGGGTGCTATATTTAATAAGGTTATCAGCTGCAATCAAGAGGCTGTATTGCTCCCAAAACATGCCAAAATCACTATGTACTTGAAAAGGATATCTGAATAAAATCAAACTGGATAAAAGACTTAAATATAAGTCATGACACCATAAAAATCTTCGAGGAAAACAAAGGCAAGAAAATTTCAGATATCCCACATAGCAATATTTTTGCCCATATATCTCCTTGGGCAAGGGGAATAAAGGAAAAAAAATAAACAAATGGGACTACATCAAACTAAAAACCTGCATGGCTAAAGAAAGCATCATCAAAATGAAAACAGTATTAACTGTATAAGAGAACACATTTTCCAATGATATATGGGACAAGGGTTTGATCTCCAAAATAGATAAAGAATTCATACAACTCAACACTAGGAAGGCAATCCAATTAAAAAATGGGCATAGGATATGAACAGATATTTCTCTAAGGAGGACATAGAGATGGTCCATAGACATATGAAAAGATGGTCAGTATCACTAACCATCAGAGAGAGGCAAGTTAAAATCACAGTGAGATATCACCTTACACCTGAAAAAATGGCCACCATTGATAGATCAAAAAAAACAAGTGCTGGTGAGGATGTGGAGAAAAGGGAACCTTAGTGCACTGTTGGTGGGAATGCAGACTGGTGCAGCCACTGTGGAAAACAGTATGGAATTTCCTTTACAAAAATAAAAATGGAACTGCCCTTTAACTTAGAAATTCCACTGCTAGGAATATACCCTAAGAATCCTGAAACACCAATTCAAAAGGACTTATGCACCCCTATTTTCATAGCAGTGTTATTTACAATAGCCAAGTGCTGGAAACAGCAGAAGTGCCCATCAGTAAATGAGTGGATCAAAAAACTGTGATACATTTACACAATGGAATGCTATGCAGAAGAAAGAAAGAAAGAAGGAACTCTTAGAACTAGAGAATATTATGTTTAGTGAAATAAGCCAATCAGTGAAAGACAAATACCATATGATCTCACCTATAAGATAAGTCTAATGAACAAAATTAACTAATGAATAGAATAGAACCACAAGCATGGAAACATGGAACAGACTGAAAGTGACCAGATGGGAGGGGGGAGGGGGATAATAATGGTGGAAGGAAGGGGAAGGGACTAGACAAAGAACATGTACGGATGAGCCATAGACATGGACAACCGTGTGGGGATTGATTGTGGGAACTGAGGGTAGGATGGATGGAGTAGGGCAAAAGGGGAAGTATTGGGACAACTGTAATATAGTAATAATAAAAATGATTTAATAAAAAAGAAAGGAATATTTGATGTCTGTATGGATATTTGCTATCTTCATCCTAAATGATGGCCATAGAAAAAGCTACAGTCTGGTAAGCCGCTGCAGACTTGGCCTCTGAAAGCCTAGATTCAAACAATTTGAATGGGTTCCACATACTAATCCAGCTTAACACCCTCTTTGTTCAACTTGCAGATAGAAGCTACCAAAAGGAAATTCTAAATCTGAGTCATATAGAGAGATTTCCAGGAGGTTAGAAGGCAGAAAATTCCTGGCAAGTGTATAGATTGTCCCAAGTGTGCCATCCACTGGGAAAGTGAAGTGTTTGATAAAGTCCAGGATCTTACAGTGATGGACAGAAACAGCCATAGGGGAAAGACGGGCTTGTAGGAGTTCAGGCTAGTAGCAGGAAAATGCATGAATGATACGGGAGACTAAGAAATTATACTGAGATCTTAAGAAGTTAGTTGGCAGTAGTTTCAGTTAACTGGGAGGTTGCTGCAATTGTGCATAAACAAGCAGATATATTTTGCCATGAGGTCAATATACAATGGTCTCTGATGTTTACAGTTCTGTTAAGACAGAATACCAAAGCTTATCATGACCTTTCATGTACAAATAGAAAGGTTCATGGCCATGGGAAAGTTCAGCAGTAAGAGACTTCTTTAAAAAGGAACATTTTATGTTAGAGCACAATCTTTATTGAGTCTGCCCAGGGTAACGACTGTGTCAGTTTTTGTCTGATCATATCTAGGGCTAGCCAATTCAGGAAAGTTAAAAATCCAATGTCAACAGTGTTTCATAAAACTGAGCAATCCTCTAAGATATCTTTTGGTGATTAGCTAAGAAAAGTCAAGAAAAACATCCAGTCTTTGAACAGCAGCAGCAACAACAACAACAAAAAACACTCTGATAGATAATGTGTATAGAAGAGGGAGGTGCATACGATGGGTTGCGATCCTTCAATGGTCTTTCTTTAGTTGAACAGTGGGCCAGTTTCAGCAAAGAAATAGATCATTTGAGGTCCTGAAAGCCTTACTATCCCTTATATGATCCATACCTTCTTTTTGGGCTCTGTTGCTATCACAGTCAGACTTAAATTCTGAGATATGGGTAGGGGAAGCACCAGATAGTGAATTATCAACCTGTGACATTATTAAATTATAGTCTGAAAATTATTTCCCTGGATGTGCCAGAAAGTGGTCTTCTGGCCCATAATTAATAGGAGTGCGATATATGAACAATACGCCTGTTCTAAAAAGGCTCAGCAGAGAGTAAGACATATAAACAAATCAAAAACCCAGAAAGGCAGGAAGTGGCTAACATAAACACAGAGTCTGAGGGTCATTTGAGAGTCCTACTTGAAAAACCTAAACCTCTTTGCTATTCCAGGGACAAATGATGGGAAAGCAGTAGGTTTATGGTAGAGAGGATAGATGCAGCATCAGATAGAAAAAGAACATTGTGTATTTGCAGTTGCGTATAAATGTCTCCTTTTTTATTAAAGAATATTGTGGGTTGACTAGAACAGCTAATTCCTCAGAGGGGTGTCATTCTGTCAGACACAGTTTGTCCTTTGTCCACTTAGATTCTGTCTTTCAAGTCAAGGCCAGATAATTGTTTTTTCAATGACCATTTTGTAAAGAAATATACCTGTAAAGGGTATATTTGACTATACTGATTTAGACATGTACATGGACGTGAATTTATCTAAATGCTTAAACAGAAGAGCTATAAGTTAGAGGTTAATAGTTCTCTTTTTCTAAATTAAAGTATCTTGAAAGTACTCAGGGATCTCTTGTCATTTCAGGATTAATACCATCAACAAAGTAAGTATGTGGGCCTGCATGAGGGTGGGATATTCTCTGAGGGTGGAAGTGAGACATCCTATCTAACGTGGGAGCTACATTTTCCCCCTTGACAGCACTGAATATTGGCCAATCAATATTGACTGCAAAAATCTCCGTGTCTGATAGTAAGAGGTCTTCTCTTACTTTTACACTCTTTATTTTATCTTTGGTCAAATTTTGAAATACATATTTGATGTAATTTTGGTTTTCAATCCAGACTGCCTTCTCTAGCCATTTTTTTTCATAATGCTTATCCCTATAAAATGATGGATTCAGTTACTATAAAATGATGGATTCAGTTCAGACATTTTATAAGCTTCTAGGACCATCATATATTATCCCATGAACTTTTATTCTGCCTCATGAGAGTTTGGAAGGTTCTTAGCTAAATTATACAAATCTATTTGTAATTTATATTTACTGTTATAAAACAAACAAGGGGGATTGTCATGTCTGATTACAAGACATTGGAAGAGGATATTGTCCAATAAGAGGGTGAGGTGGAGAAAGAAGTAGTTTGATGAACGTGCTGAAGGAACAAGAGTTACAAAGTTATGGGGTAGGGGGCAGAATTTGGGTGGCCGACATGACCTTCTGGCATTACCTCAGTGATCACACTGTTTTACGTGGCAAAAGGCATGTTGCAAGTGTAATTATGATTACTAATCAGTTGACTTTAACATATGATTGCTAATCAGTTGGCTTTAATATTAAAATGGAACTAACCTAATTATATGAACTCTTGAAAAAAAGTTTTCTGGTTTTTTTGGAGGGGGGGTGGTGGGCTAATGACCAAAGAGGAAGTCAGAGACTTTTGAAGCATGAGAGAGAGAATGGGTGTTCCATTGCTGAGTTGGAGATGGAAGGCGCTTTGATAAAGAAATGTAGGTGAACAATAAGTTTTTAAAAAGTTAAAAAAAGAAAAGAAACGTTTTAAAAAAGTTAAAAAAAAAGAAAAGAAAATGTAGATAGACTCTAGAAGTTGAAAACAGCTCCTAGGCAATAAGAACCAGCAAACAAATGGGGACCTGATTTTTCCAAGTTTAAGAAACTGAATTCTGCCAATAGCCTGAATGAACTTGGAAGTGAATTCTTCCCCAAAGCCTTCAAATAAAAGTGCATCCTGACAGACTTGACTTGGCTTTGTGAGATTGTAAACTGAGGACCCATTTGAGCCTGCCTGTACTTCTCGCCTATATATCAGTAAGGTAACAAGCTGATATTATTTTTAGGCTGAGAGGTGTGTGGACATTCATTATTCAGTGGGAGAAAGTTCATATGAATGGGGAAGAAGTAGAAGGACAGTGGGTGTGGTGGGTGGCCAGGTGGGGTTCTCCTTTCAGAGAGGGAAAGGAGAGTTTGGGTTTTGATTTTGATTTTTATATCTTATTAGCCTTTCATAAGCAGTCCTTCAGAGAAACAACTTTAGAAATTTCCTATCTTTTAGAGGTCTCTTTGTGGAAAAAGATAATATTGTCCATTGACTCTTTGGAGTCTTTGAACTCTTTAAATGTAAGATGTGACATAAATGAATTACTTTATTCACATCTGAAATTACCCAAATGGGCCACTGAAATTCTGAATTGTTGTTAGTAAAATCCTGTACGAGCTGTGGCACTGCAACATTTGTACATGTATGATGCTGAATAATGAATGGGAGTTTCATTGAACGAAGAGGAGGGAAATAAGGGTACATATCCTGTGCACTCCAGCTTTGAAAACGTAACCAAGCTTAGAAGCAGTAAACACAGTATCCTCCCAGTCCCAGGAAAAGCTGTAGGAGCACATTAACTAGTGCCCCTCTAGGCATAAGCTTTTATTAAGAATGTCAGGGCCTGACTACCACCCGGAAAGATCAGCCTTCCTTGGGGGAGAAAGGTAGACTTTGCCAGATGGGACAGCTGCAGTTCCAGTTTCCATAACCGTTGTTCAAAAACAGTTCTCAGGAGAGGGACAGAGTGATCTTATAATTTAGCATCTGTTGTTTTAGCGGCTTGGGTTTAGGAAAAAAAAAAACTGAAAATGGGAAAGAATAGTTTTGGGGCCTAAGGTTACCCAAGGGTTATGACAGAAATTTTCAGTCTGTCATATTTCACAAATAAAAGCTTTATAATAACATATCCCAGGGAGAAAATTGTGAAAATTTACAAAGAATATATACCACAAAGACACTGACAAATATTAAACCTATCTTTTTTTCACTCTTTTAGTCTCTTTTTTTGAATATTTGAATAACCTGATATCTGAAGTATTTAGTATTGAGATTAGTTTTTTTTCACTTTGTTTATTATGGGATCAAGTTGTCATTTCTTTTGGTTTTTATGCAATTTGAGATTTTTTATTACTAAATATACATTACTGCTAAAGCAATGATGTTTTATTGACATTACACTGGTAGATAAACTGTTATTAAAATAATGATTTAGTCGATAAATAGTTCTATATTATTTTTATTTTAATTCTTCTGTTAAATTTGTCACTTTCATGCATTTAAGATAATTTTTCTATTTACTTTTTTGCTTATAGTTTCTACATTCTTTTAATAAAATATTTTCTATTTATGATATTTATAATGCTGAAAAGTTAGAACTTCAGTTCTTCATGAAAAGGCAGTACATGAAAACATGTAGAACTTCTAAAAGTGCACACCTACCGGTGTAATTCCATAGTCCATTTATGAGAGAGCAGCAATGTGTTCATAGGCTTTCCTGTGATATCAATGGGAATGCCCCCTCAACATACACAGGTGTAGGGAATTAAAACACCTAAAAAGAAAAACTATTTTTTATTTTATTATTTATGCTATTACAGTTGTCCCACTTTTCCCCTTCCAACCGCCCACCTCCCACTTCCATCATCAGTCCCCTCACCGTGTCCATGGGTCCTCTGTATTTGTTTTTTTAACTAATCCCTTCACCTTCTTTCAATCAGTTCCCACTTTCCCCCTCCCTTCTTTATAGCTGTCAGTCTGTTCCATGATTCTATGTCTCTGGTTCTATCCTAATCATTAATTTATTTTTTTCATTAGACTCCTAAGTGAGATCATATGTATTTGTCTTTCACTCTCAGGCTTACTTCACTTACCATAATGTTCTCCAGTTCAATCCATGCCTTCGTAAAGGGTCGGAGTTCTTTCTTTCTGTTGCATAGTATTCCACTGTGTAGATGCACCAGTTTTTTATCCACTCATCTACCAGTGGACACAGTCTGTCTCCAAATCTTGGCTATTGTAAATTACACTGCTATGAACAGAGGGGTGCATAAATTCTTTTCAAATGGTGTTTCGGGATTCTTTGGGTATGTTCCCAGCAGCCAAATAGCTGGGTCAAAAGACAGTTCCATTATCAGACTTTTGAGGAAATTCCATAGCCGTCCTGGCCAGTATGAAGTAGTATCTCATGGTGGTTTTAATTTGCATCTCCCTAATGGCTAGTGATGTTGAGCATTTTTTATGTCTATTGGCTATTGGTATGTTTTCCTTGAAGAAGGGTCTATTCTGTCCATATTTATATGGGTTATTTCATTATTTGTCTTCCTGGTGTTGAGTCATATAAATTCTTTATATGTTGAATACTTTGCAGATTAAACCCTTGTCTGAGGTATCATTGGCAAGTATTATGTTCTCCCATACAGTCAGTTCCCGTTTTATGTTGATGATGTTTTCTTTAGCTGTGCAGAAGCTTTTTAATTTGATGTAGCCCCATTTATTTTTTCGTTATTTCCTTTGCTGTAGAGATACAGGACAAAAATATTGCTGCATGAGATATCTGAAATTTTACTTCCTGTGTTTTCCCTCTAGCATTTTTATGGTATCATGACTTTATATTTAAATCTTTTATCCATTTTGAGTTTATTCCAGTGTATGGTGTAAGATAGTGGTCTAGTTACCTATTTTTTGTATGTACCAGTCCACCTCTCCCAATACCACTTATTGAAGAGGCTGTCTTTCCTACATTGTGTGTTCTTGTCTCCTTTGCCAAATATCAATTAGCCATAAAGACATGGGTTTATTTCCGGGCTCTCTATTCTATTCCATTGATCTATATGTCTGTTCTTATGCCACTATAAGACTGTTTTGATTACAGTGACCTGGTGGTATAGTCTGATATCAGGTATTGTGACCCTTCCAACTTTGTTCTTTTTACTCTTAAAGTCAGATTTCCTCTAGAAAATCCTGATACAATCTTAAAAGTGTATCTCTCTCTATCTCTCTGATTCATATACTGTGTGTAAAATGTCTATTTAATGACAACAAATAATGAATGAATCATTATTTACAAAATATATTTTTAAAAGCTCTATGTCAATGTAGTCATTTCAGGAAGAGTAGGATTATTTTCATTGAATTTGTAATTTGATATAAAAGAAGCCATTGTTTTATAAAAGTAATGAAAGAAACAAATAATAAAAAAATGAATGAGAAGGATTTGAATTGTTTAAGCTTTTTTCCTGAATACCTATAAAGCCAAATGGGTCTTCTCACAAATTTTATGTAAAAATAGTTTACTCCAAATAATTTTTTTTGTTGATCCTTCATTGTTAATAGAGTTTTGCTTATTATTCAAAGTTTTCAGGACATTTACAATAAAAAAGATTATATGACAAAATATTTAGTTGAAAATGAATTAATAGCAAAGAAAATAAAAGTAGTGTGAAATTTCCAAAATATTTTAAAATGAGCACAGTATTTCAGGAGGAATGAAGAGTTATGAACCTACCTTATGCTATAAACAGACATACACACATACTTAAAGAAAAAATTCATAATGTTTACCTAATTGCTCTGTTTATCAATTTGATATTTTACTCAATGAAAAAAATTAAGCAAAAAATGTCAAGGCCTTTTTATAAAAAAACAAATTGTTGCTTAATGAAATTTTAATGTGTAAATTTTTCTAGGAGTAGTGTTAATTTCCTTTCAAGTACTTAGTATTTGATTAAAATTTAATGCCAGTCATCTCAGTATCTATATGAATGAGTTTTCATTAGTTAAATATCAGTGTGCTCAATAATATGTTAGTAACATTTTTATGTTATTACCTTTATAATGACTTACTACAGATAAAATTAAAGCAAGCAACATATGGAGAAGGGAAGGTCATAATCAAGAGATACTTGGATTTTGCTTTGATTTTATTGCCCTTTCATTTTTCAGTAAATTATCTAAAGTCCTTATTCCCAGAAAGCATGCCAATTGTATTAGATTCTACATTTATGAATTCTCAACTTATACAACAGTAGACTTCCAGCTTTTTCTTTTAATATAATTGAGATTATTAAAGGTTTTGAATGTTACCTCTTCTAGTTTTCCTTCTTGACTTAAAAGATTTCATTTTAGTGAGCTCTATGTTAAACTAAATAATGTCAAAATAAAAAAAAATGTCTTAATTAATGGCCACATAACATCTTAGGGAAAAAATGAAACAGTGGGATAGATTGGGTCATTTTTTCTTCCATTATAAAAAAGCCTTAAGTCTCTATTAAGTGGGGCAGAGACTACCCTGGATAATCAAAAATTGAGTTAATAAGAAATGACTGGGATGCTCCTTTCTCTGGAGAGCTGCAGATACATGGTGACAATTGGCATCAGGGACACTTCACAGAATATTGTCGTTTAAAGAGGCTACTGATGTTATTAAAACTAAAGGAGGAATATTAGAAGCAAAATGTGTCATAGTCTTCATTGGTACCAGCTTTCAGATATGTGAACATTCCAAAAACTTGTTCAGACAATGATTTCTAACATATTTTCTATCACTTACAGTTCTTAATGGAGCTTCACATATTTTCACATACATTATCATTGCAAACCTCTACTTCGGGTATAACAAAAGTGGTCCCCTACATAATGTCAGGGAAATGAACCAGAGAAACAAAGCGGCTCCTGCTGTATCACTTTACCCACCGAGACAAGCAAACAAAAACCTTGACTTGGGGAACAGGCTTTTTGCTTCTAGTTCTAATAATCTTGAATGGAACTTAACATGCTTCCTAATATTCCTCTAATTATCTGAAAATGACCCAGATCTCTTTATTGCTTTCATTCTGGTTCTGAATCATCCTGTGGCTGACATCAGCATCAGTAGGGAATCACACAGTTTATTCTTCTTTTCTTTTTTTTTTCTTTTTGAAAGCACTGCATGTTAGCCACTTACCCCTACTTAAGGATCTTAATCACCATTATTTATATAAAACAACAATGCAAGTAAACACAATCAAACAAGGCACTTAAAAGCATTCTTACTAACCTATTGATATGCCATTCACAAAAGCTTCTGTATTATCTTTTGAATAACTAAAATCTTTTTAATGGTATTTATAATGTTTGCCTTCATGGTTCTGTCAAGGCAGGAAAAATATCAACTGTGGATAGTTCATTAGTGCTGAAAATAGTCACTCACCCATCAGTCCCTGCCAACTCAAGAAAAAAGGCTAATCACTTACTTTTCATGCCAGATTTTCCCTAGAGACATGTTTTATTTTTTCCCAATTTCTATCAGATTTTTTTAAAAATTTACTTTAAATTAAAATTATAGGGGTGATAACTTGGAGAAGGGTTTGATCTCCAAAATATATAAAGAACTCACACAACTCCAGTCCAAAAGACAAACAATCCAATTAAAAAATGTGCAAAGGACCTGACCAGATACTTTTCCAAGAAGGACATACAGGTGGCCCAGAGACACATGAAAGGATGCTCAGCATCACTAGCCATCAAAGAGAAGCAAATTAAAACCACAATGAGGTACCTCTTCACACCAGTCAGAATGACCATCATAAACAAATCAACAAACAAGTGTAGGAGAGGATGTGGAGAAAAGGGAACCCTAGAGCACTGTTAGTGGGAATGCAGACTGGTGCAGCTGCTTTGGAAAACAGTATGGAATTTCCTCAAAAACTAAAAATGGAATTGCCTTTTGACCTGGAAATTCCACTGCTGGGATTATACCCCAAGAATCCTGAAACACCAATTTGAAGAATCCTATGTACCCCAGTGTTCATAGCAGCACAATTTACAATAGCCAAGTGCTGGAAGCAACCTAAGTGATCATCAGTATGTGAATGGATCAAAAACTGTGGTACATTTACACAATGGATACTATGTAGCAGAATGAAAGAAGAAGCTCCTACCCTTCATGACAGCATGGATGAATGTGGAGAGCATTATGCTAAGTGAAATGAGTCAGACTGTGAAAGACAAATACCATATGATCTCACCTATGAGTGAACCTAATCAACAAAACAAATAAGCAAACAAAATATAACCAGAGACATGGAAGTAAAGAACAAACTGACAGTAACCTGAGGGGAGGGGAGAGGGGGTAAAAGGTGCAAAACAGGGAAGGGGCACCAAGGAACAAGTATAAAAGACCAATGGACAAGGCCAAGTGGGAGTAGGATTGAGGGTGGGAGGTGGGGATGACTGGGGGTGAGGAGTGGTGGGGTGAAAATGTAGACTACTGTACTTGAACAACAATAAAATTTAAAAAAATAAATAAAATTTCCCAAACCATTTAAATTTGATTAAAATCTTGATATTCATTAATTATAAACCATATTTGCCTTTTTATTTTAATATACAACTTTGAATATATTAGAAAAGTCACTTTTGGCTTCCGAGATCAGACGAGATTGGGCGTGTTCAGGATGGTATGGCCGTAGACTGAAGTCACTTTTGAAAAATGTAAAAAATAATTTTAAGTAAATAATCTTTTAACACTTACTTTTGTTACATTTGAGGAGAATGTATTCAAACTTTGTGAGTTTTGAATGCAATTAGATTTTTTAAAAAATATTAGTGTGGTATTGGTTAATGACATTATATAAGATTCAAGCGTACAATTCTATGATACATCACTTACATATTACATTGTGTACCTACCACCCAAAGTCAAATCTTCCTTCATTTCCATATATTTGAACCTCTTCACTTTTACACCTCCTATCCCCCTTGCCTTGGGTAACCACCGTATTATCAACATTGTCTGTGTCTATCAATTTTTGTTTGTTCATTTGTTGCTTTTAGTTGTGGTACATATTTACAATGGAATACTACTCAGCCATAAGAAAAAAATAAAACACTGCCATTTGAAACAACTAGGATAGGTCTTGAGAATATCATGCTATGAAAAATGTTTTTAAAATGGTCTTTGGTTCTCTGTAACTGTACAGTACCATGTGACCTTTATTTTGGGGTGGAGCATTGAACAAAGTATGATCACTTTGATCTATTTAGATTGTAGAGTTCTGAATGGGATTTTGTTGGTAGAAGAGAAAGGATTCTACTGCTAAAATAAGTTTGGAAAATTAAGCCTTATGCTATAGGCTGAAAAGGAAGACAAGGTGATGAATCAAACATCATATTAATTCTCCCACATGGGGGGGTTCTGTTTTTTACTCTTTGTATTATTTCTTTAGACTTAGTTTATTTCTAAAATTGATATGGGTCCAATATAAAATTATATAATGTAAGTTTTTTTAAAGCAATACTTGCCAACTATCTATATTTAATTTTCATATAAGCCCAATAGAAGTAAATTTAAAAATCATGATATGCTTTTAAGTGAAGAAATAAAATAGTAATATTGCTTTCTTCAAAAGCATGTGCTTCAAATTTGCCAATCTGAAATTAAAGCTAACTAAATACTTTCTAAATTTTTTAAATAAACCTAATTGTTTACATTATTTGCAAGGAAGTGAGCTAGAACCCTGTCGTATACTAGGATCGATGGTCACAAGCTGGGCATCTACAGATCAGGACCCAGCATTTTAATGCAAGTCACCAACATGAACTAAACATGCAAAGTCAGATTAGAAGTATTTAAAGAATAATATGATATGTTCTAATTTTTTTTGATTAACATCCATGAAAAAAGGAGCATGTGATGTTCTTACTGGCACTGCTGTGCGATTGGCAAATTGGAAGCACTCAAAGGTGCCAGCTGAATAAATGCATCTTGCTGAAATGCTGACATAAAACTTTAGTAACAATTTAGCAGAAAGTCGAGGGTAGAATGTGGTCACAAAAAGGCTAGTTTTAGAAGCTTGTTGTAGTTGTCTAAGTGAGTGGTAATGATATCTGATGTATGAAAATGTCAGAGGGAACGAAAGAGAAGGAATGTGATAACGTTTTGAGATGTAATGCCAATGACAGCGAGTTATCTTTGTGCATTTAGCAGAGCCTGACACTGAGTTGGGTGAGTTTCAAATAAAAACAACTCAATGGATCAACTACAGGCACACCTCGTTTTATTGGGCTTTGCTTCATTGCATTTTGTAGATCTTGATTTTTTTTCAATAAATTAAAGGTCTGTAGAAACCCCGCATCAAGCAAGTTTATGGGTGTTGTTTCTCCAACAGGCTCAGATGGTGGTTAGCATTTCTTAGCAATCAAGTATTTTTAACTGAGGTATGTACATTGCTTTTTTAGGCACTTCTATTGCAGTTAATAAACAACTGTACCATGTAAGTATAACAATTATATGCCCTGGAAAACCCCCAAATTTGTATTATCTTTCTTTATTGCAGTGTTCTAGAACCGGATGCACAATATCTTGGAAACATACCTGTATTATTTATACAGTCATGCATTAGTTAACAATGGGGATATATTCTGAGAAATGTCACTGTGTCAATGTCATACAGTGCACTTCCACAAAGCTGGATGGCAGAGCCTACTGTACACTTAAGCTATACAATACAGCCTGTTGCTCCTAGGCTGCATGTATGCAAAGTTGTTGGGAACCGCCCTGACTGGTATCAGAGGCTGAAACCCCCGCCTAGCTAAGGCTAAGGGAACACCCTTGGAACCGTAAGTCGGCAAGGAGATAAAAGCTTATCTCCCTGGCAGGAATGCTGCTTCTGCTGCTTTATTCATGACTGAACCCCCAAAAGCTTGGTCGGTTAGCCAAAGACGGGTAAGATTCCCCACGGGGAGACGACCTAAGACAGGCACAATCACTTTGGGAGGCCCCCCAAAAGAAGGACCTGGGGGGCTGCAGCAAAAGGGGGTGATGGACCCTCACTCCTCGGCTTTGACATAGCCTGAGTTCTCAGCGTCTGGAAGAAAATCTCCTTATCTCTCGATTACTTAGTTCCCTTGCTCCACCTAAGCCTGAAACAATGACAGGGTGGTGCAGCTCGGCACTGAGAAGTGCGGATTCCCCAGGGTGATCAGGCCTAAGAAAGAATATGTAAATTACTGTGAAACCTTCTTTGTTTAGAATGCTCTCAGTTGAATGAGAAGGGTCTTAGGAGGAAGTTAGTTAGTTCCTCAGTCTTACAGCTCTTTGACCCCCAACTCAATAGACCGGCAGAGTTCTTTGTTGTCTATAGTTCCTTACTTCCCCCTAATGAGTACTGTACTTTACCTGAATTATTATGCAAAATGAGCCTAATAAAAGCAGGTATGGACGGTAAATCAGCGCGCTCCCCACTGGGGGGGTGGCCATTCCGTCCCTACTTCCCCACAGAAACTAGTCTGTCTCTGTGCATGTGTTGTTTTTTCTCGCGTGTTTATCGTCGAGCCATCCACAGCGTTCCGTGGTCACTGCTGGTCGGTGACCCACACGCAACACAAAGTGTGTTACTATACTAAACAGTCTAGGCAGTTATAACACAATGGTATGTATTCAGTTATCTATACATATCTAAACATAGAAAAGGTAAAGTAAAAGTAAAGTATAAAAAAATTTAAATGGCACACCTGTTAGGGTACTTACCATGAATAGAGCTTGCAGAGCTCCAAGTTGCTCTGGGTGAGTCAGGGAGAGAGTGGTGAGTGAGTGCAAGGCCAAGGACATTACTGTGCACCACTGTGGACTTTATAAACACTGTCCCCAAAGCTGTCCCCCTGCTTTCTTCCAAAAGGGTCAGAAATAGAACATCAAAGCTGTCAGTGTTGCTCCACAGACAGGGGTGTGGGCTGTATTTATTAAAAATGTTGAGGAGAATCTGGCATAAATCACCATAATAGTGCTTGTTTAAGGTGGTTTGAGAATCAGTAGAAATAAGAAATCAAGATGGAGACATAAAGGAATATAGGGGATAGTCATGGCAATGTGGGTTTTTTTTTAATTGTCTTACTGTTGTTCAAGTACAGTTGTCTACATTTACCACCCCCACTCTCCCCTACCTCAGCCATCCCCATTTCCCTCCCCTGATTCCACCCCCTCTTGGCTCTGTTCATGAGTCTTTTGTAGTTGTTCCTGAAAACCCTTCCTCCTTTCCCCCCATTATCCCCTCCCAACTCCCCTCTGGTTACTGTCAGATTGTTTTTAATTTCAATGTCTCTGGGTATATTTTGCTTGCTTGTTTGTTTTGTTTTGTTTTTTTAAAGATTTTATTAATTTACATTTTTTAGAGAGGGAAGGGAGGGAGAAAGAGAGAGAGAGAAACATCAGTGTGCCGTGGCCTGCAACCCAGGCATGTGCCCTGACTGGGAATCGAACCTGCGACACTTCGGTTCGCAGCCTGCGCTCAATCCACTGAGCTACGCCAGCCAGGGCTTTGTTTTGTTGATTAGGTTCCACTTATAGGTGAGATCATATGGTATTTGTCTTTCACTACCTGGCTTATTTCAGTTAACATAATGCTCTCCAGATCCATCCATGCTGTCACAAAGGGTAGGGGCTCCTTCTTTCTTTCTGCTGCATAGTATTCCATTGTGTAAATGTACCATAGTTTTTTGATCCATTCATTTACTGATGGGCATCTAGGTTGCTTCCAACACTTGGTTATTGTAAATTGTACTGCTATGAACATTGGGGTGCATAGATTCTTTTGGATTGGTGTTTCAGGGTTCTTAGGACATAATCCCAGCAGTGGAATTTCCAGGTCAAAAGGGAGTTCCATTTTTAGTTTTTGAGGAAATTCCATACTGTTTTCCACAGTGGCTGCACCAGTCTGCGTTCCCACCAACAGTGCACTAGGGTTCCCTTTTCTCCACATCCTCTCCGACACTTGTTGTTTGTTGATTTATTTATGATGGTCATTCTGACTGGTGTGAAGTGGTATCTCAGAGTGGTATCTCTCTGATGACTAGTGATGCTGAGCATCCTTTCATATGTCTCTGGGCCTCTATATGTCCTCCTTGGAGAAGTGCCTGCTCAGGACTTGGCTATTGCATGGTCAGATCAAGGAACTTTTTGGTATTCATGAGAAAACAAGTGTTTGACGTGGGGAGGTTGTAGAACCTTTTGACTTTGAAACTTGTTTGGGATTCCTTTGACCTTATCTGTCACAAAAGGCTCCTCTGGCCGTGAATCGATGGAAGAAATAAAACTTGTCTATGCTTTGCATCATTAAACCTGGAACTATTTTAAAAGCACAGGGACAGGCTGGCTCTACACTGCCACAAAAAATTTCTGTTAAAGTGGCAGTGGCACTTACTACCTGTTAAGGCAGCTTCTGAGAACCTGTGTTCTTGCGCTGGATCTTAGGTCCTCAGAGAATTTATAGCAGTATACTCTGACGACCATCAAGCTAGATCTGAGAAGGACTGTATTGCCCTCTGAATAGGTAGCATTCAGGGACAGGCTCCTCTTTTTGGCAACAGGAAAGTGGTTGACTGATTGGGGTGTCATCCGTAAACTCCAAATCGAGGTGCTGGGACTGAGAGGAAGTCTGTTGTGAAGCCCAAGTGGTATTGCTCCCGTTAGAGAAAACATGTCCTCCTGAACCACATGTGTTTCCATTTCTTACCGGAAAACCAGCCCCATTATAATTGTATGGGGACACTCTCATACATGCTGCCTGTCATTGACCACAAGGTCACGATGTGGTACATGATGCAGTATATTGCTGGTCTGAGTGGCTGGTAGATGGACAGAAAGTCAAAGGAGGAAAGGCTAAATGCCTGAAGTCAGTTTTCCAACAGAAGGGAAGGAAAGAGTAAAGTGGAAGAGAAGAGTTACCAAATGGTTCAGGCCTCTTCTAAGTATGCATGAAGATTATTTTAATATTAAATTATATTTGGTTCTATGAAGATTGTTATGATGTGGGTGGAACACATAAATATTATTAACATGAGTGTGGAGTTAAGTGGGTTTAAACAATAAAAACCAACACTTAACTCTTTGGTGAATTATCAAACAGTTTTAATTAGTAACTTAAAGTTATAACAACTTGTGTGGAATCTGAATATTTGACAATTATTGTGCAAGTTGGAAAAAGCAATACTTGGAAGAGTGCTTACCCTCTGTGTCTGCTCCCATCATCTCTTCAGTTTCTGTCAAAGGCTCTTTAAATTATTTTACTTTTCCAGAATAAATTATGATACTTTCTCTGTTTTCACTCTGTGTGAATTGTTCTGCATTACAGTATTACTCTTTGTTTTATTTCTTAGTATCTTGTAGCTTTTTTTACTGCATAATCAATCCAAATTTTCCTTATTGTATTTGATTACCATTCAAGGGAAGATTATATGCTTTTACAGCAAATACTCCTCGACATCACTGTCCATCTGAATCTCATCTTGATCGTTTTAAACTGGGCAAATCCAGTGCGAATGTGTAAGGCACTTTACTGTTTGGAATCAAATGGTCCGCTGAGAACACTGCCATCTGGTGGTTAATCTCCTAAAATGATTCCTGCATGTCTTCGAGGGCTGCAGACCTGGTAAATCATTACCAAAAACCACTGACTTCTGTTTAAATGGCCAAGAGTATTAGAATTTTCGAGTGAATTAGCTCATCATTCATTAAGGATTTCAAAATGCTAAAGCTAAAGAGAATAAAATCTGACAAAATACGTTTTCTATAGGACAAAGCTAGTTTTTTAAATACAGTTTAAATGAGTAGAATATAGCCAGACTATGTATGAGTTTGAAGACACTAATGTATTTGTCATCTGCGTAATAACAATAACGGCCACTGTTTACTTAGTGCTTACTGTTTATGTGACTCTGTTCTGAATTTTCATATCCATTAATTCATATAATCCTCAGGTCCCTTAGTTAGTTTCCCTCTTTCCCCCCACCTTTCCCCCTCACATACACACTTTATGCTATAAGGTGATACAGCATTGTAATTTACATATAGTGTTTATGTGTATATTATAAATAGAGGATATGATTAGAATATTTATTTAATATATTATATATAATATACATTTAGATATGTTAAATATGTTTATATGTACCTGGCAACAATTGTAAATAATACAAAAATGGGTCATTCTTTATGCCTGCTCTTCATTTTCCTTCTCAGAAATGACCACTCTTCCAAATTCTTGATATATTTATTCTGTATAAGTTAATTTATACTCATATGTATGTTTATGTGTAATATACATATAGGTGTGTGTGTGTGTGTACCTGGATGCACATTCATGTGCATAATATCTGGTCAAACACAAATATGTTCCCTTTTTTATATGCTGATCTTCACTTTTTACCTGTGTGATTTTGAGCTATATACCTAATAGTTCTTAGCTTCCTTTTCTGCAAGAGGAAACTAATTGTGTTACCTAGCTCTGAGATTACTGGGGAAAATAAATAATAACATTCACCTAAAGTTAAGTTCTCAAACTATTCTCTGGAATTTTACTAAGCCCTTAAATTAATAGATATATTTTTGCTGTGATAGTTATCTTTATTATTATTTTCTTTGCTATTATAATATAAAAGGAATTTCAAGTAATTTTCTTACAAACTCTCTAAAGGAAACATATTATAGAACTATTTTATTAAAGGACTTTTCCATGTAGACCCATGGGAAAGACTATCATTCAATATGTGATATTCTTATAATTCAGGGCTGTTAGCATATTAAGGGTCAGACATATTAACATTTGAAAACCCTGATACATATTATTTTTAGTTACAAAGAGTTAAAAACACCTATTATGTATCCATGTGTAACAAAGATTTTTTTCAAATATCATTATGCATATTTAAAATAGTACAATAACATTGATATTAAATTAGCATTAGTTTAAATAGTGTCATTTATTTATGATTATAATTATAACTTTTTAAAATCCATTCTAACAAGGTACTAAAAGAGTTTGAAGTTATTATAATGTCTTTTTTTAAATGGGTATTGTGTTTATGGTAAATTACTGATTGTACCAGATCAGAATATAATTTTCTGACAGCCCCATTTGCTATAGAGTTAACTATCTCTAATTTTTATGAGATGTTTTTATTTCTGATGTCAGCAAATGTATCATTACACTTTCCCTAACATCTCACCAGGGATGCTGGAGCCTGCCAAGAGGAAACATTAATTTCCGGGAATCAAATCAAGGTCTTCCTAAGGTTATCAGGAATTGCTAACAACCAGAAAATGGTACAGCATCTATATGTTAAAAAGGTCTAATTTTAAAAAGGTCTAATTAAACCTTATTTAAGTCAGTGTTATTTAAACATTGTGATAACCTTTGTGCAATTGACCAATCAAAAACAAGCTTCCAGTTTCATAACTTAGCAATTTCCTACTACACAATTTCCTAATAAGTGCAATTATTTTGTCATTTAGGCACAAAATTAGAACATGTGAAGCATGAAATGTCAACATACATATGAATAGTAAATTCAGATAATTAATAATATCTTTGATATAAAAAAGGAAAAAACCCACAAGAATAGTTTATTATTTTCACAAAATGAAAAGGTGGACATGAAATTCATTAATTTCCCTGAGTTTTAGTTTTTCTATCTGTCTCGTGTAGTGATATCACCTTACCACAAGTATCAAAGTGATTCTGAAAAACAAAATACAAGATTTTATTTATAAAAGAAAAATACAGCTTTAATTATAATTTATAATATATTATTTTTACCATGCTAAAAGGCAGAGACCTTCATGGTTACATATATGTGTTTTACCAAAGAAAAATGTTTTGTGGGTAATTAATGCTCAAGCTTTAGATTTTAATTGTGAAAATTATAAAACTTTTATGGATTTCTCTAGTTGGCAGACATATTTCCTCGTCTAACACATTTGGGGATATTTTCAATATAAAACTACATTGTTTATATTGAACATAGTTTATATTATTTATAAACTATACAAACTATAATGTTTTCTAATTTGGACTGCTACATATTTATATTTATTATTAAATGCTATTTCCACAGACTTTATATTAAACTGGAAGCTGATTGTTCCTCTATAATGACAATGATGATAAACGACCATGAACAAAGCACGTATTCCTTCGATAAAGGTGAGATAAATATCACACCTAGTTCACATAGCTCTTGTTGAAATGATTCAGCAGCTGTGTTAGAAAATTGTCTCTCAAGTGGCCCTGGCTGATGATCAGGATTTTCCACTGAACACTCTGCAGAGTATAAGGCATTTCATTTCCTCTCAAAAAACCCAAGGTGAAAAGGAAAAAGTGGGAGATGTCTGCTTATACAGTTATGGAGCTCCGACATATAGAAAGAAAGCAAGTCAAAACAACATGTGGAAGTGAAATTAAATATAGCCAAGATGTCTGTGTTGTTATACCCATATTCTTTTCTCCTTTTGCTCATGACGACAATATTTTATGGTCATTTAATTATCACGTTTCAAGGGATTGGAAGTCATGAATACTAAAACTAAAATAACCCTCCTCAAAGTATTAAACATCTTTGTAAATAATTTTCAACAGTGCTTTTCCAAGTGATTTTGGGGCACTTGAGTTATTTGTAGAGGAATCTATAAAAAGGTCGCATACTTAGCTATAAATATTTGGCATCTTAACAGTGTTAGTTATCAAATCCATTCACTCAATGAAACCTTTCGAAGATTATTCTTTTCTGCAGGGTATTTGATGGCATAAAATAATGACATGAAGTTTAAATCACTGAAAATAAGCTTTATTCTCATCACTCATCTATAAATGCAGATCATAGAACAAAGACATCTGAATAACATGATTGTGTTCCATATCTATTGGAAGGGGTTTGATTCTTTTTAAGTAATATTAAACAATGACTTATTATGCAGACAAAAGAGGAAAAAGAAGACAGAAGAAAGAGTTGATAGAAATATCTCAAAGCCAAAGCTCAAACAACTTACTCCTAACCACATCCCTTAATATACTGCCTTGTCTGTGAGAAACTTATTAGGCCTTAGATGTGATTTACCAGTCAAAATGAGAATATCACATTTCTTGCTACAAAGTTTTACCTATTCCTGCAAAATAATTGGATTCTTGCTTTTTTTGTGGAAAAGAGGTCTGAAATGCAATGAGACTATGTGGTATTCTAATTTAAAGGTGAGCAAGATTAAACTTCAAAATGAACAGTTTTCAAAGGACTGGCAAAAGTTCTAAGACCCTCCTATCTCAGTCATCTCTTCCTCCTGTCTCTTGTGCCCCCATATTTACCCACCAAAATGAGCACACTCATGAGCCTGTCCTAACACTGGGGACTCTCGCTGTCAGGAGTAGATTCCTAAATTTAAATGGTGCCTTCATCACCAGAGAAGAAATGATTGGTCAAGAATAGGAAGTCTATTCTCTCCTTGAAAGGTTTAAAGCTTTATTTATTCCGTAGCTCACCAGTGTACCAGTTTTCCTCCTACCTGCAAGGAGCAAGGCCCTCAAATGCATTGCTGGTTGGATAATGTTGTGACATAATGTTGAACAGTTTGCTGGCAGCAGGCTTTCTTTCAAATATCAAAGGAAAAGGACCCTGCTGGTTTGGTCCAAAGCAAAGTAACTCAAACAAACACTTCTGTCAAATTGAACGACACATTTCAAACTAAAATCACTGGATACATACAATTAAAATGTAAAGTGCTTAATTAATATACCTCACATTTTCAATAGACTTATTTTAATAGACTTATCTCACATTTGTCTCTCATTTATCTCACATTTTCAATAGACTTATTTCAATAGACTTGTTTTAATAGACTTTTCAACAGTACTTATTTCTAGAAGTAAAATTATCCATAATTCCCTCTGCATTAAACAACAACAACAAAAAGACTCAGCTCCTTACAATTGGTAACTGAGAACATGAGTCTATTTATATTTTTCATCTCCAACAGAAATGGCCATTTGAATGTGAACCTAGTTCAGAAAATATTACATACTCATTTCCACCAATATTAACAAACATTGTATTATACATATTATATGCCAGAACTCTTCTGAAGCCAAAGGATGCAGTAAGAAATGCAAGAAATTTGATGTGCTGGAAGAACTCACACTCCCTTGGAAGAGAACAACCATGCTCAAAACAATACGTGCCCTCTGTGGCTTGTGTGGGATGGGCAGAAGTTCTCTGGAGAGGAAGAACACGGAAAGTTTAGGGAAAAAGATATACACTTGGTCATAAGGTATAAAGATAATGAGTGCTTTGCATTCAAGGACAGAGTGGTTTTTGTAGGCCACAGCATGTTCAAAAGCAAAGGGGTTTGTGGATTTGATGAAGAGCAAGACATATTTGTGACAGAACGTAGTGAACTTATTTCAGATTGTTTAAGTTGTCTCTGCCTTACTTTCCTCAGTTATATAAATTAGAACAATTCATGAGCTCATTTTTTATTTTAGATGAGTAGAAATGAGATGTGTACAGTAGCTCCCCTGTAGCAGTTGGGGATACATTCCAAGACCCTCAATGACTGGCTGAAACCATGGATAGTACCCAACCCTATATATACCATGTTTTATTATTTTTATTATTTTTAAATATTTTATTTATTTTTAGAAACAAGAGAAGTAAGGAAGAGAGAAGGAGAAAAACATCAAAGTGTGGTTGCCTCTCACATGCCTTTTACTGGGGATCTGGCCAGACATGTGCCCTGACTAAGAATCGAACTGGGTGACCCTTTGGTTTGCAGGCCAGCATTCATTCCACTGAGTCACACCTGCCAGGGCTATGTTTTATTTCTATGCATACATACCTATGATAAAGTTTAATTTATAAATTAGGGACAATAAGAGATTAAGAACAACTAATAAAATAGAACAATTATAACAATATACTGTGATAAAAATTACATGAATGCCTCTTTCTCTCTAAAACTTTTAATATTTTCCATTTCAAATCTTCCTGAATCTATGTATCCATCCCTTACTAGTAGTAAATGGCTTAGTGGCACTCATTTTCTGGGATCCCTTGTTCAACTGAAGTCCGTGTACAGGCGCAGTACTTTCTAGCATAACACATTGCCATCAATCAAAAATGTCAACAGAACACATTTTCCGTTCATGTCTTATATTCACAAATCCAATGCCTTTTCTGCCTTAACTAAGCAGTTATCATGTACCGTAGCTGTCGCTCACAGCTTGAGGTGCAAGACGAGCATAAATTTATTTTACTTGCCTCATAACTTCATAGATCCATTCTTAGTGCAGGTCTTAGCCACCTCAGCATACTTTATTTTTACTTTCCTTACTAAGTTGAGCACTTTCACCTTTTCATGTAAAGAAAGCACTTTGGAGATTGTTTTTCTCCTATCAAAATTGCCAGCATCCCTCCTTTTGTGATTTGGGGCCATTAAGGAAAATAAATGTTCCTTGAACACAAGCAGTGTGGGTACTTTGGACAAAAGAATAATTTGTGTCCAGGTGGGAAGGATTGGGAAGGCACAGGCTCTCATCACCTTAATCAGAGGCATTACAGTGCCTAATTTAAAATTTATGAATTACATATTTCTGAGATATTCCAGTTAACGTTTTCTGACTCTGAGTAACTGAAATACAGCAAACGAAATCACAGATCAGGGGGAACCATTGTAGGTAATTGTAACAACCCGGCTCAGTGACGGTCAGGTACATTTATTACCATTATGTAAGTGCTCATAAAGGGTTTTTTTTCTCTGTAAAGGAGACTGCAGAAGGAGATATAATTCTTACACTTAAATAAACTTAAAATTCTATCCTCATCATCTCGATTACTTTTACATTTACACAGATTGGAAAACAAGTGATATAAATTGATAAGTTTACCAAATCAGTCTTAATGATTCACTTAGCCTGACTAAAGTTTAGACAGATCTCTTGCTGACCCTGGGCCGTGAACTCCCTTTCCTGACAGCATTTACTTTAGAAAAGATTTCATTGTGAATTCTCTCTGTTCCTCTGAGATGGAAACCTTTTTCAAGGTTGCTTGCCTATTTGACAGCTCAGGACTGCCTTTTCCAGGGAGCTAGGATCCCCCTCTTTCAAATGTAATCATCAATAAAGATAATACCATTATTGCCCAGTTTCTGTGACAGAGTAGGAGTTTAACTTCCGCAGGTGGCTTGTTCCTAATTATAAAACTACCCCTGTTTGAAGAAAGGAGAAACTTCCCTTTCTTTTTCTTTTCTTTTCTTTTCTGTTCAACATCAACAAATAACTGAAAAATTAGAAAAAGTAGGAGGTATATTATTGATGGTATAAAAATAAATGCTGAGAGAAACAGCTAGAAGTTGCGAAAGAGTTTGTCATTGGGGAGCAGAATAAAAAAGTGGGTGAATTTGGAGCATCGGACAGAAATGGTTTACTTAAAGCTTTGTAGTATTATTGTATTTATACATTATGAACATATATTGCATGTTAAAATCTTCCTTTCTTTTGGCCACATGGGGCATGTTTTATTGAAACACCTATGTATAGTTCTTAAATTATGAAGGAGGACTACTCTGACAGCCTCCCCATTCTTTTTTAATTTTCTCCCTAATCTCTAATGTTATCTTCTTTTTTCATTTATTTCCTTTTTTATTTTTATAGAGTGCATATATGTTTTTGTATGATATATATGCAAACATACATTGTATATATATGCACATATATGTTTAAGAATATTAAAAATACAATTCAAAGTCACTCTAGAGCACAATTTGGAAATATTTATCTAAAAACATTAAATTTTACATGTTAAAATTTCTTAATATTAAATACCCTAAAGCAAAAAAATTTTCAATTAATTAAGAACTCAGGAAATTAGATTAAAATAACCTTATAAAATACATATTAAATTATAGTCAAATTTGCAGTAATACATTTCTTGCTTATTAACACCTCCCTGTAAATACATACTTTCTAGTTTATGCTTTTTAAAAATAACTTCCAATAACTATGACATTAATTATAATACTGTGCATTTTGTAGTGCTTTTTAATTCTTCAATGTGCGTTCATATAAATTTTCGTTATAATTGTTATTTGTTATATCTTTCACTAAATTAACAAAATAGAAACAGTTCTGAGGGGGGATGGGGAAAGAAGAGGACCAGACATTTAAGTACCGTATATTCAGCAGTTTACCTTTCTTTTAACAATGCAATACAAGGGAAATGATGAAAACACTAGCCCGGTCCATTGACTGAGCTTGTTGGGCATCATCCCACAAACGAAAAGGTCACAGGTTTGACTCCCAGTCAGGGCACATGCTTGGGTTGCGGGTTCAGATCCCTTTGGGGTGTCTATGAAAGGCAACCAATCAATGTCTCATTCCCTCTCTTTCTCCCTCCCTTCCCCTCTCTTTAAAATCAATAAGCATGTCCTCAGGTGAGGATGAGAAAACAACAAACACTCAAATGTGTGTCAATACCTGTGGGGTCTATCCTGTTTCACTGGTCCATCACTGATATTCACTGACACAACATCACCTTAATCAATGTAGCTTTATAATAATGCTTGATATCTTGAATCTTCAAGTTTATTTGTTTGACTGTGTATATTATTCTTGTCCCTTTTATTAAAGTGTGTAAGTCAGATTACACTTTTCAAAAAAATGTCTTCTGAAATTTATCTTGAGATTGCTCTTAATTTACAATCCATTTGAGACAATTATTTAAAATACTGACTTTACCAATCCATGATTGTTACATTTTTTGTTTGCTTATGGTTTTTATGTTTCTAATTTTTGTTAATTTATGTACATTTTATAAATTTATGTTTATAAATATTGTGTTTTTAATTTATGAGGTTTGTAAATGTAATTTTTATACCAACTCTGCCATTACTATTATACTGTGTAAACTCTAGTGTTTTCAGACACTATCTGCTACCACTTCTGTCTGTGGCTTAGTTCTTCAGTATGCTCGAAGACATTTGGTAGGGTCTGCACAGTCCGAGAGAAAGCTCTTGCCTTCGTTTACTGCCGTATAATCACGACTCTGCTATGGAGATCACATATGAACAATCGTTGTTGTTTGTCCAACTTCCTACCACTCATGCATCACAATAAGTGAAAAGCAAATTAATAGGTAGCTTTTGTAGAGTGAAGGGGAAGTAAATTACAGCACCTGTACAGAAATATATACTGGTTTATTAGAAAAAAAGAAGAATTTGACATTTCTTCTTCAAATAGAAAATTGCAGAGACAAATGGCTTGTATTTTTATGTTAGAAGTCCCTATAATTGAACAGTCTGTTCTGCATGGACATGACCACAGTGTTTCATTTCCCTGAGCCTCACTTCCCATATCTAAAGCTAACACTAAGAAAACAATATATAAGGCTTTCAGGTAAATAAAACTGCCATGTGTTGGGTTTTCTCTACTCCAAGGATGCCACACCTAATAAAATCTATTCTTAAACTAATTTTCTCAGTTGAAATATAACTAAAAATGCATATCTTACAGGAGCTATATTGAAATTTGGTTCGAATATTTTTAAATAGTCATTCATATCCTGCCAATGACAAAAGTTTTGTTGTACTATTGTGTAGGATGTATCAGAGGAATTTATTTTGGTGCCTCAACCATATACTGTTGCAGAGAAAATAGCATTATGGAAAATGGCAAGGGTAAAAATAATGAATACAGCCTTTGGAAGAAGTAAAAATCAACTGACATCTTTTGTCTTTGAAATCTCACAGAAATTAATACATTCACTTAATAACTCAGAAGGAATAACTGTAAGTGGACTTCACAGTTTGAAACACTTGCCACAAACACATCCTCCTCTAAATTTCTTAAGCCCCAAATCTTCTCCCATTCTTACTTAACTCTGAAGCCCTATATCTGCATATGTCTTAATCCCACCTCAGACCAAAGCCTTGACTTTGACTTAGTTCCTCTAAACTGGCTTCAATACATTTGTAATTCATCACATATACTTGAATACTTGCCTAATTAATAGGAAAAAATGGAGATTACTTTTATAGCTATTATAATATGAGAAAGATACTACATAATTTTTTCTTAGAATTCTTATCTGCCTGTCTCTGTGTATGTGCATATGAGTGTGTATGCATCTGTCTGTGAAGAGCAACTGAAATCAAAAGGTATTATGAATAAACAAGAAACTAGGGCCTATACTTCCATATATTATCTGTACACATGTTCCAATATATATATACATAAATCATACAAAAACATTGATTTATGTAAAACCAAAGAATGAATACCCCCCAAAATTGCTTATATAGCCCTTTTATGATGGCTGTTCTTGAATAATTCCCATACTTGATATTTCTTTCCTATTATACCCCTGCAAAAATTCTTATAACTCCCTGGAAAATGAACTCCTTATTGGGAGTTTCTCAACAGTTTTTTATTTTCTTGCTTCAGATACTTATCATTAGGGTATGCAAATACTGAAAAACCTTTTCATCTTTTTATTATGTGGACTTCTACATGGATTACCATACTTAGTTTCTTATGTCTTCTAAAGTTCTACAAAAGCTTAGAATTGACTGAAGACTAGAAGCAAGAAATCTCAAATAGTCCTTCATCAATACTTTCCAGTGATGAGTTCCCAAATCTTTCATCAATCATAATTATAAACTTCCTTTTATTTATTATAAAAAATATTTAGTTTGAAAGTCACATAAACATATACTCCATAAAATAATATTTTAAATTATTTTTATATAGGAAAAATGAATTTAAATAGCAGCCATGCATGAAAATGTATAAAGTAGCTAAAGTTTTAGTTGTGGGTAACAAAAGGCATGTATTTTTTTTATGAAGATTGGTGAATTATATTTGTATGCATTGTTCTGGGAGAAAATAAATGTAATAAATGTTATCCTATTACTGTAAGTTTTAGTAATATTCTTAATTGCTAATTATTATAAAACATCTATACATATAGATTTTCCATTGTGTAGACTCCTACAGGGATTAGCTATATGTAGAGAGTTCCCATCTTTCCCTCGAGCTCAATGAAAGCTTGGAATTGATTAAAGATTATAACCAAGAAGTCAGTGAACATTCAAAATAAGAAAGGAAATATTACTGCATACTGTAGATTTGGATATTTGTTAGATTTTGCATAAAAATATGATATAAAATGCACAATAATTTTGAATTTTGTAACTCTGAAAACCTTAATCTACTCTTTAATGTCTGCTTTTGTTTAGCATAGAACTTTTATTACACACTTACCTAAGTATTTCAGAATAAGATTTATGTTATAACACTGTAATTTACAAATAAAAATGGACCTCAGAAATGTGTAGCAATGCATCCAAGGTCAAGTAATTAATTAGCAGATAGCTAAAATTGGAAAATATTTCCTTGACTCACATTCTTTTCTCATTTTGCTATGTTTAATATTTACAGTACAGTCTTAGTAGCATAAGCAGTACAATAATCCCTCTTCTTCTTAAAGGAATCAACTTGAGGAATTAGAAAGTTCATAGATCACATTATAGGCTGAGATACCTACCTTGAAAATGACTCAGTAAACTTTGTCTGTGATAGACGATGTGTTTATAGTTGTCATTCACCCAGCAAGTAGTTTCTAGGACTGGTGACTGTATCTCCATGCATAATACACAAAATCTCAGGCTGTCAAAACTGTGCATGTCAAAAATGCAGTTATACAAAGTATTGTGCTTTCAGAATATGCTGCATACCTCTCCTGCACCTTTAGGCATACTTTGGTTGGATTCACAAAGCTGGGAGAAGAATTTGTTCCTTCTACCGTCATCCAACCCACAAGTAATGTGTATCGGGAGATGAAGTAGAAAGAGCTCAGAGCTCATTCTCCCCTAGGCGTAACAGAATTGTTTCCTCCTTATTTCATCTACCATTAAGGGGGCTTAGAGATGATGGCATAAGCTATGGCAAAAACCAGAAATGTTTAACTGGTGTGCCATGGCACATTGGCGTGCTGCAAGAACTTATAAAAAAATAAAATGCAATACCTGACTGTTTAGTCAGGGGTACTGAACACTTTTTCCTTAGATTGTTAAATTTTAAAAAAATTACAATACCCAACACAACAATAGCCATCTGGTGTAAATCCCCTTTCTTGAACTGTAAGTGTATGTCATATAACAGAGTTGCATCTTATTGGTCATATTGCATAATAACGTTGCATTTAATTGGTTAATTCTTGCTACAAGAACTCCTTATTACAAGTATAGATGCTTGATTTTTTTAAGTCACTTTGGAGCAAAAAGAGTAGGTAATTACTATTATTATTATTTTTGTAAATCAATCAGAATTATACCTATTTTGTGTCAGATAAGCAAAATTATATTGTTTAGTGTGCCACAAAATTTTAGTAATTAGTTTACGTGTGCCATGAGATGGAAGTGTTGAAAATGTTCTGGTGTAAACAGTAAAAGAGAATGTAATAAACATGACACTTTGTCACAATATGAAAGACAAAGAAGTTTTCCCAACAAGGCAATTGATGGTTATTTCCTTCCTAATGACAACATAGATTTCAGAGTTTACCAAAGCATTTGTTATTAGGTTTAACATGATGGTTAGGCACTCTGGAACTCGAATGCCTAGCTCTGATCTTGAGAGAAAAAAAATTACAATTCTGTGACTTTGAGAACATTCCTTAAATCTACTGTATCATTCAATCCTCATTTCAGGAAAATGGATCTGATAATGTCTACTTCATAAGGTTATTTTAGTTATTGAATTTGTCCCCTGTGCAATATTTCAAACATGCCAGACATATATACTACATCTTCAGAAAATTTTAGTTTTTCTTAGGAATATTTATAGAGCCAGTAACTCAAAAGTTTAAGGTAACACCAAGTAAGCCATAGCATTTGTACACAAGGCAGAGTGGTCATTCCCCACTTTATCACACTGTCTGTTCAAAAACAATGTCAAAAGAAGTATGAAAATACAAAATCAAAAAGATGTTTATGTGCTCAAAAGAAAGACAAACACCCCGATGATCCAGAAATAAAACAGAAACCAAAGGAAGTGAATGGTCTGAAACCACTGCTCTGCAGGGCTTGGAGCTAGAGACCTGCAGTGGAGCCAGGAGATCATGCAGATATAACTATGCACAGGATGTGGGATACTGGACCCAGGCTCACTGCTTTTGGCAAATGGCAGCAGAAGGTCTCATGGATGATGGTAAAAAATAACAAGTTACCACCCTAGGGCTTTGACTTTATCAGCAGCTGTGAACGCAAGGTAACCTAGGACAAGCAGGGGAAGACAAAAACACACTTGAAAGAAGAGTTAACAGTTCCTGCTAGTTTCACGATGATCTGCAATGGCTACAGACACAGAAGACTTTATTCTAGATTGGGGAATTGCCAGATGGAAAAATACAATATAGCTACCAGGAAGAAAAGGAAGAAAACACACATAAAGAATAACAATAAAAGCAAAACAGAGCAATAACATTTCCTACTTGAAATGAGTCCGCAAACCAAAAGTTACATAACACATGAAGGAATAAAGTGCTGAAAATATAACCTACAAAATCAACATGAGACAGGATTTTATCTCACATGAATTTAATTTGTAGAAAGCAACCTGCCAAATACATAAAATATACACATTTAAGGAGCTCAAACTGATTATTAAAATAATTAAAAATAAATGGTGAAACTAATACAGATAGATATGAAAGAACAGATAGGAATAAAAATATGAAGAGTGAAATCAATATTTAATAAAAAATCATTTTCATTTGGGTTGCTCTGAATTTAATTGAAATACAATATTGAATCATTAACTCAAAATTGCAGAGAGATAAAAATAAAATATATTAAGTAACAATAAGAGAAACAGACTGGACAGTGTCTATATTGTCTTCAAATAAGAGTTTTGAAGAGTATAAGAAATATCAGCATTACAATGTCTAAAGAAATGATTACCAGAAGTTTAGAGGAATTAGAAAAAGGAGAGAGGAATGAATAAATATAAATCCACACCAACACATTTTGTAGAACAACTGAGGAAAAAACACATAAAAGGAGAAAAATTTAAAAAATACTTAAAGCCGTTTATTTGCAAAAGAACTGCAAGTAGACTAAAGCAGATGTATGAATAGCAACGAGTTTCAATATTTTAATATTTGAATATTTATCAAGTCTCTGCTGTGTGCCTGACATTGGTATTTATGCCCTGGAGAGAGCTATAAACAAAACAGACAGACACTCCTGCCCTCGTAGAACATATTACATTCTAGTTTGAGAACAAGTAAGTGATAGAATATATGTAAGTTCTAGGGCAAATAACTGTGAATGCAGTATGTAAATTATAAGCCATTATAGAATGATAGGAAAAGTAAACATATTTTCAGGCATGTGAAAGTGGAGAGAGTGTATATAATACCAAGTAAGAAATAACAACAGGACAAGAATAATTTTACATTCATGAAATCTTAAAACAATAGTGAGAGACAAAGAAATGATGAAGAAACATGTTGGATCACTTCAACAAATACAGGGAAAAAGTCAGTAAATTGCAAAGCTTTTTCATGATTTTATCAAGGTAATTACATGGACTCACTTGCACATGATAGAAGAGGCTGAGGCGCTAACCAGGAGACAATGGGGCAATCTAAAAGTTAAAGAAAGCAGGAAGCTGTGATGATTTTTTCCTAGATATGAGAGTCAAATGGAGGGGATTGGGTGAACTGAGTGGAGGAACTAGCATCACCTTGAAAAAATTAAACCTCCTGAACCTGTCTGGCAGGAACTGGCCCAATGGAAGAGGTGCAGTTGCTGCTGGAGACATCACACATGCAGAGGAAGAAGGAAAACACACCAGCCCGTGTCTCCACCCAGCCAAAATTACGTCCTCACTAGGACTCACAGAAGTCCCCCCAGCCCTTGCAAACAGAAGTGGAATGAGAGGTAAGAAATGTGTCTAGGAGACAACAGGCCCGAGCAAGAGAAGAAAAAGAGACCCTCATATTACTACTGCCCACAGCCCAAGTCCACATGACTAAAAACTTAAAGTGACTAGTAAAATTTCAAAAGTATTACATGAAACAGTATCATTATAATCTTCACTGGGAAAGGTTTCTTAAAACACAAGCATGCAAACTGTATATAAATTGATACTTTTTGCTACATTACAATTAAAGTTTACTTTTCTACATCACACAGTGTTTTTGAAAATTCACTTAGAATAAACATTTTCAAAGCCTCAAACTCCTAATGAATTAATCTCCAGAATATAGAAAATCCTAAAAATTAACAAGATAAATAGCCTGAAGTACAAAGGGGCAAACAGGATGAAAAGAAACTGAAGGGGCCTGTAAAATATATAAAGAAATTGATACCACAATATTCAATCATGCTGCACTCATCAGATTGTCATGAATTTAGGAACCTGAAAACACAAATATTGGTGAAAATACAGAGCAAAGGAAATGCTCATAAATTGCTGCTGGAGTGTCAGAACAATGCTTATGAACAATTTTGTGATGGTGATGTGAAAAATACATTGGGTTGAAGTTCAGAGAGTTTGTATAATTTGCCTGAGTTTCACAGTCAGTACATGGGGAACATGACTTAGAGTTATTATCTTAAATTTCCTAGGCCATACGCTATAGAATGATGTAAAGAAATAATTTAAGAATATTCATTATAAATTACAGTAAATTCTAAAATGACGATTGTTTGAATTGCTCAATAAAATTTGTTTGCCAAAGTAAGACATTGGATGAGCAGAGGGTGGAATTATTTTGAACAGAAGGCTCGAACTGAGGAAACACTATTCACCAGAATATACTCTGTTCTGAGATGGACAAGCATTTTTCTCTTTTAACAAAGCTCTTTTAAATGAGTTTCTTAGAATTTCTAACCTTTCTCCCAGTCCAGTTTCTGAGCACACGTTTTGCATCTTCCGTATCCTCTTGGCAGATGCATAGGTCCCTCGCTCAGTCCTTTCATGAATTTTACTGCCTACCCATCCTTCCCACGTCTGGGACTAGGTCTCTCAGAAATTACATGGGTCTGATGTCGGCCAGCTTCCCTCCTGCCCTAAAACTTGTCTCTCTTACATTCTTTTGTATATTCCCAGCCATATAAATGTTTCCTCCTTTACAAAGCCCTTGATTCCAGTAGAAATACTTCTTTCCCGGCTAAAGACACTGACATATTCTAACAGGCTAAGAAAACATGTGAGCCTCCATGCTCAAAAAACAGCTTAGGTTTTTGTGAGATTACTTTTTCAGTGCATTATTTCTGCCTTCTACCACTATTATTCCAATGGAATTGCCTCCAGATAAGAATGAAGCAGAAATATCTAACTCAGATAACTCTAACGGGCCTATTTTCTATCAAGAAACTAAGGTAATCCGTTTGTCACAGAGTACATCCCCTATCATTAATTCACATTGACCTCAGTTCTGTAACCTTCCCTGAGTTCCTAACTTTTATGAGTCAGGCTAAAATATGTGTTAAAAAGATCTTGTCTTATACAAGGATAAGAACTGGGTCAAATAGATTTCTAAGGATTTTTTTAGCTCTGTGATTGATATGCCATATTTCACTTACTCGTTTGTTGCTACTGATTGTGCTATGCAGGGAGTTTAGCAAGTATTAAGGACTTCACAGTGAACCACACTCCCTGATTCTGCTACAGCACAAATTTGCAGGTCGCCTGTATGCATGGCATTACTCCATTTGTCCAGGACAGATTAATTTCTACAGTAAAAATGTCTTTAAAATTACTAATATTTATTGTTAGGTTGTTAAATATCTGCATAAACTGTAACATGTGTGTCAAAAAACACTTTGCAAAACCATAATATTTCTACCTGTAAATACTTGCTATCAATAAAGTGAAAAAATATACAAAATTACTAATGATGATCTACTGATTTATAATTAAGTCGTTCAGAAAGGTGTAATTCTATTTTGGAAAATTAGCTAGAGGACAATGCATTTTTAATATGATTGCTTTGTCAATAAAAAGGCACAAATAAGGTGATTTGTATTTAAATATTTCTCCATGTTAAGCAAAATATTCCTTTAATATTAAATGGTTCATTCTAAACATTATTTATTTTCAGGTTAAGGTTTACCACGTTGCATGTCTTTTGGTCTTTTTTAGCTTCAACTTGGCATATCCTGCTAAGTGTCAGAGTATCATCTTATCTTCACGTCGTGAATGTGAAGGTAAACTGAGTTCCTCCAACAGGAGCTTGCTTCCGAGCCAAGCAGGAATGAGCTCCCTGTGGACAGCCCTTGGCTCCTGACAGACTCGAACTCTGAGGATTCTGTAGATTCTTAGCGGGGTGGGAAGCAATGGGAACAGCAGACCCATTCCAGCTGATAAGACGCTCACTTTGTATAATTTGGTATTCAGTAGAAGGATGAACTAAAGTCACTTTTTCCCACCTAAAATATAATTTTATCACATAATTAAAGAATGCCTACTTCAGTCATTTAGTTTATAATTAGACGGTTTTTGAAATTGGTAAAAAGAAGGGATGCTACATGAGTGATTGGCCTGTTTGGTCACTTTTTCCAAAAGAAAAAGATCTGGTTAAATGTGCATCTCCATTACAAAGTTTCAATACGCATTCGAAAAAAATGCCCATTTTAGTGGAAAATTACTACGCGTTTGCTAAATTTTATTTGTGATACTCTAAGTGGGACTTTTTGAAAGTAATGTTCATCAATTATGAAAGATAAAATCCCAAGCTTTGGAATCAAACTGAATTAAGTTTAAATTTTAACTCTGCCATTTCTCTAAGCCAGGCGTTTCTTCATCTGAAAACGCATCAAGGTTGTTTTCATTGTCACACTGTGGTGGTGTCAGATTTCATGAGGACACAGATCCAGCACTTAGCACAGCGAATGGAAGCCAGTAACTGGGGGTGAAGGTATCATCAAACATTTTAATCATTAGTCCATGGTGTTAAGAGTATTAAGTATGTTGCACTAAGTAATTATTAAAATTAATCTGGTTTGGCCTGGCCTACTAAGGAGCTTTTTTAGGTTTAGCTGTAGCTTACTTTAAAAAAAGTGTAACCAGTCTTGAACTTGTAAGTACACTTCCTCCTCTGAGTTGATTTTAGAGAATTTGAAATAGTTTCCCATGGAAATAACATTGTAAATGTATATTTTTATTTCCCAAAACTAACTCTCAAAAGCTAATGTGTTCAATGGCATCTCTGAATTATCACAATAATAGTTTTAATTTCAGTTCTGGTTTCTGTACAGAGTAGCATCAACACTAGTCAACTTACTTTCCTACTCCTATATCTCCTCCTGCTTCTTTTCTTTCTTCTTTGAATTGTTGTTATTATTAATATGAGTCTAGTCTTTGACTTCTATTCCTCTCCCAGGTTAAACCCCTTCCACTTATGGCACCTTTTGCCAAGTTTTCAATAAACCAATACCGTGGCATTGCCCCCTTCACTACAGTAAAAACTCTGCTGTATATTCCAGAGTGCTTCAGTCTCCAAAATTGTTTCTCAACTCTCTCTTAGATCAAAAACATCTCAAAGTAGAAAACTATATGCCTGAAATTACCATATCTTTTGGACCATAAGACACACCTAGGTTTTAGAGGAGGAAAATAGGAAAAAAAAATTTGAAGCAAAAAATGTGGTAAAATACTTAATAACATAAATAACATAATATTTCACCAATGTAAATGTAAACAGAATTCAACGGCAGCATTAACAACCATTATTCCTCCCAAATTTGGGGGGAAGGGAGTGTGTCTTATAGTCCAAAAACTACGGTAATTCATGGTAAAAAGCAAGAGAGATTTTTAGGCTCTTAAACTTTCCAGGGATATTTTCCCTTAAAAAAAAAAAATAACAACCTCGCATTCACTCCATTGATTCTCTAAATATATCACACATGCTAATGTCAACGATATGACCATGGCCAAGGAGTCTTGGGGGAGTAATTTATTGGCATCAAGAGCGTCAGAAAGCAGCCAGGCTCTTTGAACGTCTGTTCCCAGAGAGGCCTCCCTTAACTCTTGCTGATTTTCACAGATTTATCTGCTGTGCTTGGCATAGAAATCAAACTATGTTGATTATGCCAGGGCACGGGGATTCTTTGGGGAGCAAACAGATACTTAGGGCAGTCAATCAGGGAAAATAACGTCAGAGACCCAAGAGCAAGAGGTCGTGGGAGAAGAAGAGGCAGGTGGCGTTCATTTGCATCTAGACTGGTGGTTTGAAGACATATTATTTACATAGATAAATAGAAGTGTCTTCAGGGAATAAAGGTTCTTTTACAGTCAACTATTAAAGGTTTATTTTACTCATTCATTCAATCACTCTTTCAAAAATGATGTATCAAACCCCTCGTGTGCTGTGAACTGAGGCTACAGAGGTGATTAAAACAGGCACTGACTTTCAGAGATCACAGAGTCTAACAGGGAAGAAAGATAATGAAACAGGTTTTTTTTTTAAATGAACATTTTCATTTTGAATAATTTTAGATTTACAGGAAAAATACAACTACAGTACAGAGAGTTCCTATATGTTCCATACCCCATTTCTCCTTTGTTACTAATATCTTACATTAGTACTGTACTTTAGTAGTGTATTTGTCACAATTACTGAACCAACATTAATATATTTTATGAACGAAGGTCCATCATTTATTCATATTTTGTTAGATTTTATTTCTATTCCAGGATCCTCTCCAGGATACCATATTACATTTACGCAAGTGTCTCCTGGGCCTCGTCTCAGCTGCGAGAGTTTCTCCAACCTTTCTTGTTTTTGTTGACTTTAACAGTTTTAAAGTGTAACAGTCAGATATTTTATAAGAACTTCTTTATTGTGATTCTTTTTATGTTTTTTACTATTTATCCAGGAAATTATTCCAGAATTTTGGGAGCAAAACCACAGAAATAAAGTTATCACATCAGATGAAAAGAACACACTATCAATATGAGTTATTACTCTTCATGTTCACCTTGATCCCTTGGCCTGAGAATGTTTGTCAGATTTCTCCACTATTTAGAAAATCTTTTTCACCCATTCATACTGTATTCTTTTTTTAATGGAAAAGATTTTTTAAAAGATTTTATTTATTTATTTTTAGAGAGAGGGGAAAGGAGGGAGAAAGAGATGGAAACATCAATGTGTACTTGCTTCTTGCACACCCTCTACCAGAGACCTGGCCTGCAACCCAGGCATGTACCCTGACTGGGAATCAAACCAGAGACCCTTAGGTTCACAGACTGGTGCTTAATCCACTGAGCCACACCAGCCAGGGCCATATGTTATAAGAAAGTTACCAAACAAAAATGTTTAACTATAAAGTGGGAAGAATGCTATTAAGAAGATACAGGGAATTGTGAAAATATTTAGACAGGTGATATAACATAACAAAAGGCAACAGAAATCTCCTCTCATATGAAAGTCTCCTTAACTGATATTTAAGGATGGAAATTAATTGCTCAACAGAAGTGGGAGTTGGTTGGGGGCAGAATAAGTATAAAATTAGATTTATAATTTTAATATTTTCTTTTCCTCTTATATACTCTAATTATCTCTGTAATTTTTTCATATTTTAATACCTAATGTAAATTTCAGCTTAACTATCTGAACAGACTTTATTCCAATTAATTTGTGCACTGCATTTTCTATCTAAATAGAGTTATTGTGCCAAATGAATGATGATAAACTTCTGAAAAGTATATAGACTTGGATTATATATTTCATTTCATTTCATAGCAAAATTAATTTTTCTAAATTTTGCTTACTAGAGCTTTGAGGAAGTCAAGTCAATCAAGTTGATATAAGTTATCGCTATATATTCCTACTAGCTTCTATATATACTTCATAATCTGTTAAAGGCAGGTGTTAATACTGGTGTTTTGAATGAAAGGCTGATAGAGACTAGGAAGAGAAAATGATTGATGCTGGAAAGGGGGGTGGGAAATGGAGGCGAGGATGGCCTAAACTCATTGTCCTTATTTATTTATTTTAAATTTTTTTAAATTTTATTACATTTATTGTGACATTGGTTAATAAAATCATGTATGTTTTGAGTATACATTTCTATGATATATGATTTTCATATTGCATTGCGTGCCCACCACCCAAAGACAAATCATCTTCTATCACCATACAAGATCTCTGAGGAAACAAACCAACTATTGTTAATATCATAAGAACTGTTTGTATAACATAAACGTAACCTGACAGCCAAGGAAAGTGGACTGGAATGTGCATGCATGCATGAACGATGGTGACTTCACTGTACTAGTCAGTGGGGATGGCAGGTGCTATTGAGTGAGCATGTGTGCTGTGTAGCCATCCCATTCAAAATGACTGGGCAAGTAAAGCAATGAATCTGCATCAAAGTTTGCATTAAGCTTGAACATTCCTCCATGGAAACTCAGGTGACTCAGAAGGCCATAGCAATGGGCAACTGGTGACTGGTAGTTTCATCACCACAATGAGCCTCCTCATGTATCACATCTCCTGCAGAATTTTTTGGCAAAACATTAAATCACCCAGGTGACTCAGCCCTTCTGTAGGGCCCAGATCTGGCGCCCTGCAACTTCTGGCTTTCCCCAGAACTCAAATCACTTTTGAAAGGGAAGAGGTTTCAGACTGCCAATGAGGTTCAGGAAAATACAGTGGGGAAGCTGATGGTGATTGGGAGAACTGTGTGAGATCCCAAGGTGCCTACTTGGAAGGGGACTGAGGCATCATTGCTCTGTGTACAATGTTTCTTGTATCTTGTATCTTCTTCATTGTAAGTCTGATACCTTTTGGACAGACATTGTATATTTGACTCCCACCCTCTTCCCTCTGGTAACCACTATATTGTTGTCTGTGTCTATGAATTTTGTTTGTTTTACTTGTTTGTTCACTTATTGCTTTCAGTTTTATATCCCACAAATGAGTGAAATAATATGGTTCTTAACCCAAAACCTGAATACCATGGATACAACATGAATAGGAGAAATGAGCAATTACCAAAATTTGCAATTGTTTTATCATTCAGCCAAAAATATTATGTCCCTACTACAGAAGAGGCAATCTTATTTTTATAGTTTAATGGGCATAATCAGACACAGCTCAAGTAACTTGAAAGTTCTAAATGCAAACTTACTCAAGGACTTGGTTTTCATATTCTACTATTTAACTACCTATGTAGAAGTAAGTCAATAAGGCTAAACAGGATTACTTCTCACATAAAAACTATGTTATTTGAGAACATAAGGAAGGATTTGTGCAGAACAGAAATTGTAGTTGAGTATAACTGGTTTTCTTAAAATAATGTCCTCTAAAACCTGCTCTTGAATTAATTGGGCTTGTATGGGATGAGGAAGATAAAAAATAAAGCTAGAACTCACAACAGACATAAGAATACAAATCTGTGAGGGGTAGGGCTGAGACATTGGCATTTTGAACAAATTCACCAGGAGATTACAAAAGCTATAAATGTTGAAACCCTCTGGAGCTGAATTCCAAAATGTAGTAACAGCAAGAAAAAAGAAAAACGGTGAAGAGTAGAAAAGTAGAAAAAAAGGAGAAGTAATACATTTTATCTCTGCATTTATTTATATATTTATGTATATGTGTATTTATTTATTTATTTTGGTGAGAAAGGAAAGAGGTCTTTATTCCAATCTGGGAAAATGGCACTTTTGTCTCTGAACCCTTCCCCTCCAGGAAACCCAGAGGAAACCCCACCACCCTCAGCCAGGACAGAGTCAAAGTCAATGTCCAGCATTCCTTCTCCCACTGGAAGTGCCATCCTCTGGGAACCGCTGGTGACTGCTGTGTGGTCATCCAGATAGCACAGCTTTTCTCCCATATTCTTAATTTATTACTACCTAGTACATCCAGAGCTCCCAAGAATTTAAGAAATAGTCAGAAACATATTTTTTATATAATAGTAAATGAATGTATGCATCCTGAGGTAGTATAAATGCATATTAAATAATGGCTTTTAAATTTATTTTTTAAGTGTTTATTGAATTTATTGGGGTGGCATTGGTTAATAAAATTATATGGGTTTCTGGTATACAATTATAAAACACATCATCTGTATATTGTATTGTGTGTTCAACACCTCAAGTCAAGTCTCCTTCCATCACCATTTATTCCCTCTTGACCCCGTTTTACCTCCCCTTACCCCCATTTCCCTCTGGTAATTGCCATACTGTAGTTTTACTTTTTGTGACAGCATAGATGCACTGGAGAGTATTATGCTAATAATCCAGTTAGAGAAAGTGAAATAATCCAATTAGAGAAAGACAAGCACCATATGATTTCACTTGTATGTGGAATCTGATGAACAAGATAAACTAAAAACATGGAAATGGACTCACAGATGCAGGACACAGATGGTCAGCTGTTGGGGAGGGAGGGTTAGGAGCTGTGTGGATAAGGTGAAGGGATTAAGCAAAGAAAAAAAAACTCATAGTCACAGTCATGGCTTTTTTTTTAAATCATTGGAAGAATGGAAATATATAAATTCAGTGGGCAAGCACACAGGTATTCAGTGGGAAATGGTGAGGAAACAGGATGCTGAAATATTAATAAAAATGCAGCTTTATTTTCTGCAAATGTTAGTGAAATTTTAACTATGTACAATTCATTATAGCAACAAAAAATATGCTTCAAAGTGGTTTTGTAAATGTCAAATCCTGAGGGAGCACAGTTAATGTGGGATTGATTATTCAAGGGAATTTTCATCCATATGCACACTTTACCTTTTTGCATCTCAGTTCTCCACCTCTAGCAAAGCCTTCTCCCTCAAACTCACGCTACCTTTTCGAAAAAAATTCAGGCTCTAGTGAGAAAACTGGTGAAGCCCACAGGGTAGCCTGCTGTCCTGACTCTTGTTTAGCTTCCCCGTTTCACTTTCTTTCTCCCTTCATCTGTCTGATCTGATCCGAGGGTTCCTGCCTGTCTTCCCAATAAGAGTGCCTGCCCCTTACTCTGAGGCTCAGCCTCAGCTGTTTCTTTAAGCCCACCCTTAACTTTTGTCAGGAGCGTTTACAGAGTTCTGGTTCTGAATCAATTCCATGCTGCTCTAGTCTGATGTTCTCATTCTTTCAGTGAGTAATCATTAAACACTAACTCTGGCAGATCTCAAGTTCAGCCCGAGAAATGAAGACATCTAATGACCAGCTGTACCTGCAAGGATAATTTAACTTTGATAAACCCCACATTCCTCTTCTGAAAAACAGATATAAGTATGCTATATTGTAGAGTTTAGTGAGAATTTCATAAAATAATAAGTGCAAAGTGAGTTCAGTATATGATGCTAATAAAAGACAAAAATTAGTGGAAGCTATTGTTGGCATGATAAAATATGAACTTCTATAAAATATTAGAAATTTGAGATTCTACTGAATGTCTTTCTGTGTTATTAATTGCATCTCTGGCCGATTTGTGACAGATTTGTTTCCTTTCCTTAAAATTCATTCAGAACCACAGTCCCTCTGCAATTTAAGCCTACCTTGACAATGTAATCTTATTAGGATCTCCAGTCAAATTATATTAGCATGACCAGACTATGATAATTTTAGTCACTGCAATCCACAAATAATCAGTGTTATTTTACTAAAGAAAACTTTAAAATATGAACAATGTTTTCAATGTTTGTAAATTACATATTTATACATGGAAATTGCCTGAAGATGCATGTAAGTTTTTAGAAAACAGTTTGTTGTCACATTATATTAGGAATAATATGAATAAAATTACTGATATGCTGTATGCAGAAGGATATGTATAAAATTGTTGATACCATTGATTTTGGCTACACAGAGTCAATACAGATGTATTCTAATGAGAAACAGTTCATTGTGTAATGTCTTAGCTTTTATTTAATGAGTAGTGGTTTGTAATGATTCGAGGGCAATCCTGAATCATTTACAGAACACAAAGTCATTTATTATTGTAATGAGTATGATTGTTAGACTTATAAATGTTCACTAATTCTGTATTCCATTAACTTGACTTAAGCCCTTGAATTACAGTGCTCCAATATGGGAAACAATATTGTCAGCTTTACCCAGAGTGCCATCTATTGGCTCTGTTGTCTCAGATTAAACAATCTAAATATGCTGCTTTGCATAACTAATCTTAACTCAAAATATATCACATATTAAATATTATTTGGGTTTTTCCAGTTTTTCCTGTAAAAAGGTGAAGTAAAACAACCATAATAACAATAAGTAAAGATGACATTATAAAATACAGGCAGGGCATAATATATACAGAAAGTTGCAAAGCGGTGGAATTTTGTGACCGTGCAAAGGAAGTTTATTTGTGTGCACAAATCACAAGTAAAAATTGCGAGTTGAAGGACACAGATGAGTCAGTGTGATAGGCGAGCATTTAGGGCACAGTGATTTGAGAATATGTGTATAAGAAAAAACAAAAACTTTGCCCAGACTCTGGCAGTTTTCCTTATTATGTAGCTTTATCATCAATTAATTCTAAAACCTGAGGGAAATGCTCAGCCTGGCTTATTTGTTTTTGTTTGTCTTTTTTTTTTTCACTACATAGTGAATTTATCTTTCAAGAGCTTTTAAGTATAGTATATAGCATAGCATGTTTTTTTAAAAACATTCATATATTTTGTTTTTTAATATTTTATTGTTTATGCTATTACAGTTGTCTCAATATTTCCCTCTTTGCCCCCTTTCACCAAGGCCACCACCCTTCCACAGTCAATCCCCGCACTGTTGTCCCTGTCCATGGGTCCTTCATACATGTTCCCTGACTAATCCCCTCACTTTCTTTTAGTCAGTTCCCCCCTTCGCCTTTTACAGCTCAGCTGTCAGTCTGCTCCACGATCTGCTCTGTGACTCTGGCTCTGTTTTGCTCATTAATTTGTTTTGTTCACTAGATTTCACTTATAAGTGAGATCATATGGTATTTTTGTTTCACTGACAAAACTTAAGGCACTATATAAATATAAGAGATTATTGTGAGATTAAAACAGAACTTACAAAGAGGTAATATGGAAAGTACAGTATTTGGCCCATTATATAATAGCTTTAAACAATTTGTATATATTCCAGGCCACAAAAAATTATCTTCTAATAAAGGCATGTCTTGGGGTATAGATATCTTTTTGTATATTTATTCATCTAGGTTTATTATTCTAGGGGACTTTCTCACAAGTACTGATGGGTACCACTGTTAACTGCCATGTCTTTTAATTTTATATGGTTTGATGAGAAAGAGGCTATTGTTACATTTGACTTTTGACAACATAAGTTGCATCAACGTTTCATACCAATATCAAACTTTTGTTTTCTCTCCTCCCTCCATGGGGGTTTCTTTGAGAATTCAAGCAATTATATCACTTAATAAATCAGTGATTTATAAACATAGCTTAGCATGGTTTGGTTTTAATGCTTTTGAGTGGAAATAGTTGTATATGTTTATCGTTTCAATAAGTACTGATTGTTCCTCTGGAGTCTTGTGTTTTCATCTGCATCAGGGTTTGGAACTTTTCACAGGCAGTCATTGCTTAAGACATATAAATCTAATCAAAAGAAATCTTCATCTTCCACCTTTTTAAACTCTGATACAAGACTCAAAAACTTCATTAGTTTTCTGAAATTTTATACTTGATTCCTCAAAGTACCAACTCTTTCTTATCTACTTGAGTCTACAAAGATCTGTCTTGCTGGCTTGAAGAAAAGTATATGAAAGAATCTTTCTTTACTGAAATTAATAGAACTTTGATTTTATTTTACCTGAGTATTAAGTAAACTTCTAAGCATTTTTATTTTTCACTATTTTTTATAATCCTGCTATTATTTATTAAGGAATTGAAAATACATTATAATCTGAAAATAATAAAATATTAAACATATCTAACAAATGGTTTTATTTTAATTTGAAAAGGCATATTCACATAAACATGTCTAATTTATTGGACCAATAACTTGAACTCATATTCTGAGAGAAGATCTTTTCTGTTGAGAAAAAATGTGAAATGAAGAACAGTTCAATAATCCTGTCTTGATTTTCCAAGACAGATAGATAATCACAATATAGACTTGTAGACAGAAACAGGTTAAATTGCCAGTCAATATCACCTAAAAGATAAATTATATGAATACAAAATAATAACAACAATTAGAAGACATATAATACAAATGAATATTGCAATAATAAATAAATAATAATACAGGAGTAAATTGTTTCACATATTCACAACTGTAAGCCTATTTTTGCCACCTGTAATTTAATGACCATGAAGATACTAAAGTAAAGGATGTTTTAAAGATTTTCTAAATGATAATTTTGAAAAACATAAATTTAAAATGTCATTCATTTTTAAACCAATTACAAGTAATCATTTTTAAATTAATAATACTAAATTAAAATAACTCTAATGAGATCTGATAGCTAAAAAGTATACATTTATGCATAGTGGATAATTGTAAAAGAGCATTTACTTACATATATAATGGTAATAGCAAATATTAAAGCAAATTGATTTCCTACTATGCAAAAAGCTCTTAGTAATATCAGAGCATTTTTTTCCAGAGATTGAAAGGGAATAATATATAATAATCAGTATGTAGATACATGTCACCATCTTGAGAAGTCTATCTATGAAAAAGGAAATTCCTTGGATAACAGGAATTTTTATAGATACATATGTGTAGAGAAAATTGATAAGAAGTGGAAAAAAAAAAAGAGAAGACTCCAATATATGGGCAGAGATACAGTTTAAAAGTGAGGCAAAACCAAAATTAACTGAAGTGCAGGTAATAAATGAATGAATGGGTTGTAGAACGAGGCTCATTTCATAAGGTAGCTGAGACACAGTGTTCAGCATCCATAAATCACTGTAAATGTACCTTCATGATGCTAGGTAGTGAATGGAAAGGACACTTTTATGATGATTACAGAACCTTTACTGTGACACAGTGCAAGAGCGGCTTAGCAGTCCACTACTCTTTGCACTAAGGAATCAAGAAACGAGAAATGACAGAGAGGTCATCTGTTGCCTCTCCCTCAATACCTGGCAGGACCATATGTGAAATATTTGTACAGGATTATTTAATTCTGGAAACAAAAGTAAAAGAATATGTGGTTTGATAAATGTGGGACAATCTCACCTGACTTTGGGAGAGAAAACTGTTTTTGTTGCCGCCTTTTACCTTTTCCCATGTTTCAATGGCATAAAATATTAACATTACAACTAAAAGTGGAATGGAATGTAGTTATTTTAAATGTGACTGAAAAGTGAAGAAAGATGAAAAAACCTCCACCAAATTTAATTCAACTTTATTCTAGTGAACAAAGCATTATTTGAAAAAAAGATCACAGAAACATAGAATAGTTATTATTTAACCCATTCCAATTACTCTCCAAAGTAAAATCTGTATTAGGAGAGTCAGAAATACACAAAGGAAATAAATAATTTAAAACACTGGTTAATTAAAATTAACATGCAACAATTGAAAAACAATATGGCATAGCTGAAAAAGAGCTTGTCTCTGAGACAAGAGCTCTAAGTACCAGCTCTTCTAATTAGTATATTGGCACTGTATATTATATATATACAATATACATCTATATATCAGTTCCTTTTGATTAGCATTCTAAAATAAATAGAATAGACTGGATATTGTTTAAGACCACATTCTGATATGATTTATAGATGTATCAAGGACTTGTAGACATAGGTTAGAGTGATCGAAATTCTACTGAAGTAATCAGAAAATAGTTTATAGGCTAAATCCAGGTTTTTCAACTTATTGGAATCTCTGAGATGGGCTAATAAATTGTATATATATTATTTTTTTCTCAATTGACAAACAATGTAATGTTAGTTTCAGTTGTACAAGATAGTAATTTAACATCTTATGTAACTTATGATCACCACAAACACAGTAATCTTCCATCTCCAAGGTTCCTGGCTGAATGTACCAAAAAGAAATAGTATTTGAAATCAGAGGTAACGCTCTTCAGATTTTAGTAACTTGGATTTTGGAATAATCTAAATTGTAAAAGTATGCTACATTGCACCAACCTATATATAAATATAATAAATTTTGTGATTAATGTATTAGGTGCCTTCTCTTTGAATCAATAACAGTGCAAGTAATATATCTATTTAATGAGTATGTTCTGAAAAATAATAATTTAAATTGTATATGAGCTACAGTTTTATGATGAAATAATAGACTCCATGTTGACTACATCTAATAATGGTTAATTCTGGCAGGAAGGTTTAAATTATCTTATAAAAGAAAGGAGAATGGAGGAAAGGCTACCAAAAGCTAACTCTATGTTGCCAGATGTCGAGGAAGAGACAGGGGCCCTATCACCCACGGATAAAGAATGAAAATAAACCTATTCTGTAATGGATGGTAGGGGTAAAACTAATGCTGATGCACTGCGGTCCCAGTGGAAGATTATGTGTTCTCCTCAATTAAAAGCATATTTAAGTATATACCATGATTCACTGTATGGACGAATTGATTCTATAAACAGAGACAGATTTCCTATGATATATGATATCTTTTTAGATTTTCTTTAAATGTTATATTCTTTTGTGAGGATCTTTATAAAGCAATGAGTTTTAGAAAATTAGAATGATACTTCTAATAAAGGACTACAGTATGAAATATTTAAAATTCTGAAGTAGCTATATTTTCTTAGCATCCTTATAATTAAATTTAATGACATATTGAGTAACTGTATTAGCATTCATGGCTTAAATAATACTAAAAATTTTACAGGCTTATGGCTGTTGGTGGATTATTTCATTTGTGTTAAACTTTATGAAAAAGAGTGATTTATATTTTATTCTTCTCCCTCATAAGCAATATTCCAAATGATGTCAATTATGTTTCAGTTGAAATAATGGTGTCAGTTTTATATTTACTTTCATTACTAATCATGATCTTTTTGAAACAAAATATGAGGCATATAAAAGGACATAAATGTGTAATCCTGGAATTACAAATAATGACATATTATCAAACAAGATAGTTCAAATTCAAAATTATTATAAGGATTCTGGTGGTTTCTAGAACTAAATGATACAGATTTTGAAAACTCTACTCTGAAGAACGTATTTAAAAATAGAAGAAAAACTATGGTCCCAGGGTTATGATTTTCATAGTCTTCTTGGACTAATAGTAAGCATCCAAATGTTACATAGTACCATTTAATACAGTAAAATTCAATCAAAAGCTAATTTGATAAAAATATAATTTATTAGAAAGACTATTTCAAAGAATAACCTTTCTTTATAGGGCAGTAAAGTAGCAGAGTTTATACAATATATTATCATTATGTCTAAATTTGACTTACAATGAAGTTTGTTTGGCATTTAGCTATATGACTTTTTAATATATTTTAGATAGAAACCCTTTGTCAAAGTATTGTTTGCAAATATTATCTTCCATTCTGTTGGTTGTGTTTTGTTTCCTTGTTTTTTTCCCCCGTGTAGAAGTTTTTTAGTTTAATATAGTCTCATGCACTTATTCTGCCTTTACTTCCCTTGCATTTGGGGTCAAATTTTAAAAAGCTCTGTAAGACCAAGGTCCATAAGTTTAGATCTATGTTTTCTTCTATGTAATGTATCATTTCAGGTCGTATACTTAGGTCTTTGATCCATTTCGAGTTAATGTCCGTGCATGGAGACAAAGAGCACTCTAGTTTCTTTCTTTTGCATGTGGCTTTCCAATTTTCCAAGAAACGTTTATTGAAGAGAGTTTCTTTTATCCATTGTGTGTTTTCTATTCCTTTGTTGAAAATTATTTGCCCGCATTCATGTGTTTTTTTTTCCTGGGCTCTCAGTTTTGTTCTATTGGTCTACGTGTATGTTTTTTCTGACAATAACTACACTTTCATCCTTGAAAAACTGATGTTACTTGGCTTATTTTCAACAGCTCTATTGTAAATATCACTTTTTTGTAGATAAACGGGAAAGGTCATTATAAAACTGGGAACCTGACTAGCAAAGCTAAATTACTAAAATCACATTTGAAGTTGTTTCAGGCTACTTAATAGTTGCCATCATGTAGAAATGTAGTAACCCCTTATTTAACATTGTCAATAGCTTACTGGAACTGTGGCAAACCATGAATAAAGATCCTAATTTTACTTTAGGCTAATTTATATAGATAAGAGTTAAGTTTCTATGGTATCTCTTCAAAATTACAATACAATGACTTTGAATTAAGTAATCTTATTCAAGGACCTGTTGTAATTGCAATATAAAATTAATTGTGTTGTCATAGCTGAGCAGTAAGTAACTCCCCTCGTTTTAAAGGCAAGAAAAATGTGAGATGTGCATTTGTACATTCCACACTTGTTCAAATTGATGTGGAACTCAAAATGAACTTCAATTTTCATTGGATTAAAGACCTAATTTCAATCTACATTTTCAATAAGCTACTCTGGCCATTTGTACTTGTATGTACATTTGGCTCCTAGCATAATACGAGAAGGCTATGTTAAATAATATTGATATAATCCTAGCACTGGAATTGCTGGGTCAAAAGGCAGATCCATTTTTAGTTTTCTGAGAAAATTCCATACTGTTTTTCACAGGCAACAGCATGGATGCAACTGGAAAATATTATGCTAAGTGAAATAAACCAGACAATAAAAGACAAATACCATATGATCTCACCTTTAACAGGAACCTAAACAACAAAACAAAGAAACAAGCAAAATATAACCAAAGACACTGAAATAAAGAACAGACTGACCAAGTTCAGAGGGGAGAGGAGAGGGAATTTCAGGGGAATTTCAGGGGAAAAGGGGAAGGGTTTACAGGAACGAGTATAAAGGACACATGGATAAAAACTAGGGGCAGCTGGAAATGGGAGGGAGGAGGGGAGGGCTGGGTGGGTGGGTTGGGATGGGAGTAAAAGATAGAAAATTGTACTGCAATAACAATTTAAATAAAATTAAAAATAACTATACCAATTAAAAGACAGAAAAAAATAATATTGAAAACAATTTGTGGTGTTCTAATACAGGTAAAATAAAGTAAAAATGTGATATAGACTCAGACATTTTAACTTTTGCCCTATCAGTAGCCCCCAGTTCTATCTGTGGGTTAAATGAGAGGCTCTTAGATAATCCAGCCTCTGATGGTTTTGATTAACATTACCTTACCCCGGGATGCAAATGGAAGGTCAAGGTAGAAGAAAATTTGCCAACATTTTCAAGAAGATTTTTTGCAAATAATCTACTTGAAAATAAGCTCCTTTGGCATGGTGATAGCACTGTACTATTCTTTTCTTAGAGACATGCAAGTCATTACAGACTTACTAATAAATGAACATAAGCTAGGTTTTCTTTACACATGAAAAATGTGTGCAACATGTTTAATATCAACAATCCTTTTAACTTTTTCATGACAACATTGATGACTAAAATGTAATGCTGTAATATTAATGACAAAATGATTCATTTTCTGGCTAATGAAATGAAACACTGATAAGACATATTGGTAGTATGTACTTTGACAGGATGATGGTGAGAATGACATTTTACTGTTGCAGTCATCATCTCCAGAACCCAAAGCTTTAAGATAATTTTGGTAAAAATACCCAACAAATCCCAAATGTCTGTTGTTCTATAACATTCCTGACCTATAGTCCTCAATATTGTCCAGGCCACCAAAACATGTCACAGCCTAGAGAAGCTTAATGGCTCATGAAGACTGGGTAAAATCTAAATGGGATTCTAGAACAGAAAGGAGGACATTAGGTAAAATAATAAATAATAATACTAATAATCTGAGTAAGAAATGGACTTTATTAATAATAATGTACCAATTCTGGTTCATTAACAATGCAAAATATACCATATTAATCAGATATTAATAGGGGCACTGTGAGTGGTATATATGAGAATTCTCTATACTATCTTCCCAATTTTTCTGTAAATCTTTAATAAACATAGGTCATTAAAATCCTTTGTGAGATTAACAAGAATTGACTGCCCTTCCGTGTAAAATAATTGTTTTAATTTGACATTTTGACTGGTTAGAAAAGACATTGTGTCATGAAAAGGGGACACAAAATATGGTAATTTATAGTGGGGCACTCAAAATCTAGAGCCCAACATGATGATTACATTATTGTATTTGTCTGAGCTAAATTACTTCCATTCTACAACTAATTAGTGAGACACTATATTCATATAAATATTATTAGAGACAGGACAGTATTTACTTCTGATCTGTTAGAATTTTATAGGATAAGAATGACCACAAATGATGAATATAAAATAATTTATCCTAAGACACAAGTTGATATTCTCAAGATTTCTCTTTCTCAGGTATCCTAAGATGAATGAAATAAAATGATTTCATATTTTCCTACATTAAATGTAACAGTACAAACTTTTTAAAATCTAAAGTATGAACACAGTAGAAAGCATGTCTACCATTACATTAGTATTTTATTTATTGAAGTATAATTGGTATACATATGTTATCAGTTTCAGGTGTACAATATAGTGATTCACCATTTATATACCTTAGAATGTGATCACCTCACTAAGTCTAGTGATCCTCCTCACCATGCAACGTCATCACAGTGTTATTGGCTATATTCCCCTTTATCTCTCACTCATCTCCCCACACCCCGCCCCTCTGGTAACCATCCTGTCAGTCTCTGTTTCTATGAGTCTGGTCTTCCTTTTGTTTGTCTGTTTGAATTTTTTTAGATTCCACACATAAATGAAATTCAAAGGTATTTTTCTCTGTCTGACTTCTGTCACTTAGCATAATACCCTCTAGATCCATCCATGTTGCTGGTCTACTATTTGACTCCAATACAAAATTAAACCAGAATCTATCCCTATGGCCTGATCACAGTACTGCCAGAAATCAGTAAACTTATCTCTGGCCCATATCTCTTTTCCCTCCCACATTTGACCACAAATTCTTTTTTGCTTTGCTCTTTACGTCTCTGGGTTTTTGCTTTTGTGTTGGTATTGAGTCCTCCTCTTAAATTTCAGATATTTAGATGTATTTTTTGTGCAATATATTTTTCAGAAAATACTCACTGGGAAGTTTTAGAAATGCTTACTCACACTCACTGTGCAGCTATGTGCTGCAGGCCAAACATAATTAAATCTATTGCAGCCCTTTGAATACTAGACTATTTTCTAACAAATTAGCATTAAAATGCCTGAAAAAAAATGAGCCAAGCTGACACTGCTAGATAAAAATCATTGGTAAGCCTTCTTTATTTTTGCCTTAGAAAGATCCTTTCAGTTCTGAACTCTAAAAAGTTCATCAAGGTCTGTATAGAAATATTAATAAGCTAGATTGGATATTTTGGGGGCTTTTTGCTGGCTAGTTTATTCACTTGTACAGAAGCTCAATATTTTCTGCCATGTTCATAACACAGATTATTATTTATTTTGCAATCTCACGATTTTTTTATTTTATAAATTGGTAATTTCCTCTTATGACATTTTACTAGTATCACAGTTTGGCTTATATAATCATTCAGTATATTTTTATCAAGTTCAGGCTACATGTCAAGCGCTAAGGATATAAAAGCACAGAAAACAAAATTTCGTGTGGCAGAGAGCTCACAGTTAAATGCGGTGGTTGTAGATATAAGTAGATAATTAGAAAACAATATGATACTCACACAATTATTTGGAAAACAAGCAATATACTTGCAGCTTTTCTCTTCACCTTTCCTCTGTCTACTTTTTGACTTCTTGAAACATTTGCTCACCCTAAGGTTACAGACATTATCTGGTTTGAAGTTAAAAACAGTGGTTACAATCAGGACAGGCAGCTCAAAAGTGATTTTTTATGAAAAGATGAATTCCAAGTGAGAATTCCATCAATCTTCATTTCAAATATAAGTGGCCAGTATTAGATACCTACATCCTCGTTAGTGCTTTCTAAACAGTGCTTCTGCATCAGGGTAGGTGTTCTCGAGAATGTTTCTGTCCTGTTCATTCACCACTGGGCCCCATTCTAACTACATCCCCTCCTCTAATTGTAACCCTACCAACAGTAACAGTTTTCATTAAAAAATCCCGTCACCTTAGAGTCAGATGAACATTGGTTTTCATTCTAGCTTCATCATATAGTTTAGTAAGGCCTTGTTAAAGAAAAATATTTAAAACTCCCTCAGAGTTCACGGGGTCTCTTAGGTTAGAGCATGTTTCTCAAACAGGGGCTATTTTGCATTCCAAAGACATTTGATAATATCTAGAAACATTTTTGATCGTCATAACTAAGAAGTTGCTCCTAATATCTGATAGATAGGGGCCAGATATGCTACTAGATGTTCCATAGTGAGCAGGAAAGCCGCTCTCAGCCCCAAATATCAATAGTGACACTGTTAAACAACAACAAAACGCCTTTCTGTAAGCTTGTTAGGGTTGCCATAACATAATACTCTAGACTGGGTAGCTTAACAACAGAAATTTGTTTTCTCACAGTTTGAGTTCTAAAGACCAAAATCAAGGTGGCAGCAGAGGTGAGTCCTTCTGCAGCCTCTCTCATCGGCTTGTAGTGGCTGCCCTCTTCACGTGCTAGTTTCTCTCTGTGTATGTGCCTAGAATCCCTTTCCCTGTGTATATGGACACGAGTCATGCTGGTTAGGGGCCCACCCTCATGGCCTCATTTTAACTTACGTATTTTGCCGTGTATAATGAGCATCCACATTTTTGACACAAACTTTCAGGGAAAAAAATTCTTTGATTTTAATTTTTTAATTCAATTAATTAATTTATATTTAGATACTTGTTTTTTGTATTATAAAGGAATTTTAGCATTTATTTTTGAGCATGTTATGGTACAAGAAATGTTAAATAACAAATAATTACAAAATACAAAAGCAGATACCAGGTATTTAGGTACCACCCGTGAATAATGTGCATCCTTATTTTTCCCTTAAAAACTTTGGCAAAAAAGTGTGTCTTATGCACGGCAAAATATGGTAATCACCCCTTTAAAGGCCTTATCTCCAAATACTGTTAAATTTTGTATTGCTGGAGTTTGGAACTTCAATATAAAAATTTTGAGGGAACACAATTCAGCTCATAATACCCAGATTTAGAGCATTCACAGGTTTCAAGCCTTAATCTGCTGTGTAATGCATGTGGAGCCACAGAAAAGGCACTCAAACTTTGGGGTGTGACAATGTCCTCATCTGTCAAATAATAACACTTAATTCATTGGTATGAAGGATTAAGTTAATAAATATATGCAAAGTTATTAAAAATGTGCCTAAGACATAATGAGTACTTTTGAAGAAATAGATATTTTTCATTGGAAATGTGATCTATGACATTGAGAGAATAGTTCATATGATTTTACTATGCAATTAAATAATGTGTATTCAAAGTCTTTACCATTATTCTTTTCTAGCATGGCAGGAATTTAATAAATATTGGGTTTCTTCCCCTTTTTCTTACCTATTCTATATACATAGAAGCTAGAAACAATATTAGATAATAAAGGAAAGCACATATATGAAGGTCAGCATCAAAAAGGCAAAATTTAAACTTTTTATCTATGAGATTTTTCTAATAATTATATAAAATGTGACTATAAAACTACACGTCTGCTATTGAATTAATGTTGACGCACTGATTTTCTTTTTTTCCATATCTTACTATTTATTCTTACTAAATTGTGAGTTTCCTGATAAGACATCATATTTTACATCTTTGTATTTCTTATTGTTAACATGTTCTGGTAAGTAGTAATAAAATTAATACTAATTATAAGAAATTAATTTTGAATGTTTGAAATAGGACCTACAGTATACTAATTACTTAAGATAGATTAGTACAATAATAGAATGATTGCACACAGTAAGTATGAATACTTTTTGTTACATTTAGGGACTGTAAAGAGTACAGTCTTGAAGAGTAGAACTAAAGTTCACAGTGAAGCAATTTGACCCCATATGCTATGCTCTCAACTACTACAAACAATATAAAATAAACTCAAGAATTTTTGGATAAATAAAATGAACTAAAAATTAAATGAACAAACAGAAAATCACACTCAAATACAGAAAACTAAGAGATGTGCTAATCATAGCTACTGATACCAAGGTGTGTTGAGAGATAAAGTGTAACAAACATTTGTATTGTTTTTACAATAAAGATGATAAAAAATAATAAAAGAACTAACCAAATATCTGTCATTGTTTCTGAGGATGGTTTAGTTATGATTACATTAAATGTTAGAAATAAAAATTCCATTTCTTTTGGAGAGTATTTAGACTAATAAGTTCAATGAATACACGCACATACATTTATTTAAAATATAGGCTCAAAATAGATGTTTTCTTTTTTAAGGAAGTTGAACGCATTTTATTTTATTTTTATTTTTCAAAGATTTTATTTATTTATTTATTTATTTATTTATTTATTTATTTATAGAGGGGAAGGGAGGGAGAAAGAGAAGGAGAGAATCATCAATGTGCAGTTGCCTTTCATGCAACTCCTACTGGGGACCTGGCCCACAACCCAGGCATGTGCCCTGACTGGGAATCAAACTGGTGATCCTTTGGTTTACGGCCAGTGCTCAGTCCCCTGAGCTACACCAGCCAGGGAAAAATAGATGTGTTTTAAATTAAACAAAAAATATTTAGCCATATATCATAGCTGCTTCAGACAAATTTTTAGCTAAGCAGTCCATCTATACATTTAGCACATATGTGTATATGTCTTTGGTGACATATATTTGCTAATATTAATAATATATGTAAAATGATTATTAGATGAATTCTTCAAATTTGCTTGTTCTTCCAAATTACAGTAAGCAAAACCTATAAAATCTTCCATTTTGTTAAATCTAAGGTGAATTCTCAAGTACCATCCTACTTGACCTATGGATCACATTAAATATAGGTGATTTCTCTTTCCCTTGATATTTTTTCTTCTTGGTTTCCAGTACACCACCCCCCAACTGATCTTCTTACTTCATTGATTGCTCTTTTGATCACTTTTATTTTTCTATTTCAAAACTGTTCATTTTAGAGACCTTGGTTTCTCTCTGCTCTCTCACAATCATTTTTTTGGTGATCTCAAGTATCATGTTTGTGTTACCAAATATGGGCCCATGAATAGTTCCTAAAATGTCCACTTGCCAGTAGACCACTATCCTGAATTCAAAGTTTATGTAATAATTTAACTTATAAAAACTTTATCCCTGATGCTTTCATCCAAAATATGCTCTACAATCAACTTTCAGTTTTTCACTCAGTAAGCTGTAACTCCTTCATTTTGATTATTCAAAGCAAAAGCTTTGGAGTTACCCTCATCCACTTGTACTTCACATATAATTTTTGTTAAGTTTTGATAGTGCATTGAATATTTGAGCCCAGGTTTTTCACTACCACTATTACCATCCTCAATTAAACCACTGTATCAGTTAGCTATTGTTAGTAAATCACCACCACAGAACTTTGGTGGCATACCCCAAAAAACATTTGTCCTTATCAATGTACTGGTTGGTGAGTGTGATTCTGCTCTAGGCTGCATTGGCTGGGCATTGGTGATCCAGAAGGCTGAGCTTCATAGCTCTGCCTCACGTGCCCTCATCTCCCTCCTGAGACCTGTGTACCAACTGTGGCATATCTGTTCAATGAAAATTGCAAACACATGAAAGTATAAGGGGTAATACACAAGATCACTTAAGGCTTGGGTTGAGAATGGCTAAGTCCCACCTTGAGACAGTATATCCCCCTTATGATGATGTTGCTGCAAGAATTTTGATGTGAAAGAAGTGTAGTATTTTGTCTAAATATTCATCCTACTATAGCAATGAAAGGAAGCGCGTGCCCTGATATCACTGACCAAAATATCTAGAAGAGAATACATACTGGTCAGTTTTGCATAACATAAAGCTCTCACAGAACCAATGTTATAAGCAGGATGGAGTAAATCTGTTTGGTCAGCTGTTGGCCATGGTACTGACCCAGTGGATAAGAAAGGGTCGTGTTAGCAAAGGCCCTAAAAATAAAATGTTACATCAAAGAAGGAAGAGTTTCTGTATCACAAAGTTGAAAGAAACTTGGTTTTCATAGTGACCTTTTTTCCTGAGCATACAAAAACAATGAGGTGAGCTAATTCAAGTTAAACAATGCACTGATGAACACATCACTAGTTTCTTTTGCTGTGTTTTCTGAATAAATCTGTAAAAGAATAAAACTTACAAATATACATGTGTGTATTTATGTTAAATATTTTCTATTATACAAATATTATTTATTTAATCTTTATTTAATTTCTTCCCTAGAAGTACGATGAGTTATAAATGAAAGTTTTAGGTTTTCCATGATTTTAAAAAATATTTTCTTATCATGTTCTGCATGTGAAAAATTTTTACTCTCTAAAATATTGATCTTTAAATCCTTGACACTTACTTTAGGCAAGTATTAAACCTAAAATTTGAAAATCTTTATGCTTCTGTTGGTTCACACTAGTTCTAGGACTAATATATTCTAGAGACTTAAGTAGCAACTCCCTTCTGAAAAAAAAAGAGGATTATTTTATTATTGTTTCGATTCGGGTGGCTTGTGTACCATTTTGAAGAACATACTGCTGCGAGTCTTCATTTCCAACTCATTGTCAGTTTTATAAAGCCCCCCATGTCAGAGTCTAGTGACTAATCTAGAAAGAGATAGATCTTTGTTAAGAAAGAAATCCTAATTATAAATTCTTACAATATAAAGGGCTTTATAATCACTTTATCCCTCATGTAACATTAATAGAGTTTATTTAATAAATCAGTTTTACTGCCCATTAAAAACCTACAATGCTGGGTTGCATTGTAGTTGCAGTCATATCTACACAGCACAGTTACAACCCTTGATGGCTGACAGTTGCAGAAACATAAATAAAGATTAGGTAACAACAAATCCTCGATTGTATGCCAGTAGCTTTAAAATTATAACTTTATTACCATTAAATCAGCACTTTTGGCATGTTATTTGTGTCAAGGAAACTCCAATGGCTTGCAAAATATAAAACCTATATACATGATAAACTACTTATAATTATAGTTTGCTTTAGAGAAATATTGAGTTGGCCAAAAAGTTTGTTTAGTTTTTTTCTGTATGATGGTCTGGTAGTGCTTAGTTGTCTTTAACTTCATTTGAAATAATTTTGTTAGATTTTACTGTGGCAGCTGTCACATCAACATGCTTTCTCAAACAAAAACTTATCAAAATTGGTGAATTTTTGTGCAGCTATTTTAATATTGAAGATGGAAGAAAATAAGCAACATTTTGAGTATATTATGGTTTATTACTTCAAGAAAGGTAAAAACCCAACTGAAATGCAAAAAAAAAAAAGGTATGCAGTACATTGAGAAGGTGCTGTGACTGATCGAACTTGTCAAAAGTGGTTTGTGAAGTTCCTCGGTACTATCAATATTTTGGCCAAATAATTATTTGCTGTGGGGCTCTCTTAATGCTTTGGAAGATGTTTAGCAGCATCTCTGGCCTCTACCCAGTAGAAGCCAATAGAGGGAGGTAGCTGATATATTTCAAATATCTAAATCAAAAGTTATTGGTGAAAATGAAACATGTGTCTTTTATTATACAGAAAAGAACTAAACAGACTTTTTGGCCAACCCAATAGTTTGGATTAGAAAGGTATAATATTAGTCGGTTATTATCATTATGAAATCGACTTGAATATGAACATTTTACTGAGTGGGGCATGGCTCCAGAAGTCCCTAGAATACATCTTGTCTTCTCTATACCAGTAGTAAGATGCCCTAGAGAGGGATTCAGTAAAGATTGTTTGAATCCATCTTAAGTCAGATTCAACTTAGAATAGCTTTTTAGGCATCTATCGGTTATGTCTGCTCTGGAGGAAGTATCACCTGCTGTTGCAACACTCTTCTCCTCCCACAGGCTTAAGAATGTGTAGCATTGCCGTGATGTATCGTCACCTGAGTCCCTTCAACATCCCAATCACAAACTTTGACTTCTTGCTTTATTTAGGTGTTTCTCTTCACCAAAATGGATGGGAAGTTAGAAAATGAACAAAGACCTTACATTGTTCTACTCTTAACTAAAGAAAGTGACAAACACACCCACCCACACAGTGCAAGGTAAGAAAGGATTCTTCTTGCATGCCTGCTGGATTTTCAGAAAAGGGATGCCAGCCGGGAAAACATTGATGTGGATGAGTGTGACAAATACCACTTCCACCTTTTGTTCCGTGACTCATATAATATTTATTTGGCACCAATTCTGTGTCAGTCACATTAATCTGGTACAGTACCTATAACTCTAAAAGTTGGTTCATTTCAGATCCTTGTCAGAGAAAGAGTAGGCGATGCTGACATTTAGAGTTCCGGTCCCACGACAGCGCAGTGCGCAGACAGCGCCCACTGTGAAATGGAAAGAGACAGGGTCATCGCCTCGGGGGAATCATCTGTTCATCCAGTGGAAAACTTGGTACACAAAATGCACTCTCCAGACGTTCTCTTCTCCAGTCACGATTTGGATCGTAAAATATTGGCATTTGTACACATTTTCTGGATTTCTATGTTTTCCGGCACCCGAGAGCCTGTCAAGAAGAGCTCCTGGATGAGTGAGTCACAGGCCTGGAAGGGTCTGATGAGAAGATGGCAGAACAGACAGGAAAGGCAGAAGCATCCGTGTCAGGCACTTTGCTTGATTTCTTTATATGGATCATATTGTCCAACAATTATCTCAAATCTACGACAGAACCTGGAACCATATTTCACAGATGAGTCAACTAAGACAGATTAATTTATTTTAATCCACATATCTGTTATAAGTTAAACCCAAGTCAAATAAATCTTGTCAGAGTTTAAAAACAGAGGCCTTGGAAAGGCAATTGTACAATTTTTGGATGCAATGTGAAATTTTCCAAGAAAAGAGGAGAAAGAGAGCCCTGCATTCTGAGCTTTGCCTGAAGTTGCTCAAACAGCTTAGACAGCACCTGTAAAACTGATAAAAAGCAGATGTGGAGTGAGAACTAAAAACTAGTTTGGAGGCAGATTAATAGCTTGAACATATTATATCAAAATTTTTGTCAATTTATTGAATTAAACTGATTAGCAAATAAAGTACGTGATGTATTATGGACATAATTTGATGCCGGGAAAGTGAAAAAGATGCTCCCATCCCCCAGGGAGCTAATATTCTAGTTTGGATTAACTAGAGTAAATGAAATAAAACACGACATCTTTAAAAATACAGGTCAGTTTTCAGACCGTGTAACATATGTACTAGTTTTCTGTCATTGCTATAAAAATTACTTCAAACTTACTGGCTCAAAAATAACATTGTTATACTATTGTCCTAAAGGCTTGGCGTCCAACATTGGTCTTCAAGGTCCTGGTAGCAATTGTACCTTACAGAGGCTCCAGGGAAAGATGTGTTCCTTTGCCTTTCTAGTTTAGAGAGGCAGCCTGCCTTCCCTGGCCTGAGGCCTCTTTCTCCATGATCAAAGGGCATAGAGATTGAGCAAAAAGGGAAAAGGACCCGTGGACATGGACAACCGTGTGGTGATTGCTGAGGGACAGGGGTGTGAGGGTACTGAATGATAATAAAAAAAATGACAATAAAGTTAAAAATGGATCTGCCTTTTGACCCTGCAATTCCACTGCTGGGACTCTATCCTAAGAATACTAAAACACCAATTCAAAAGAACCTATGCATCCCAATGTTTATAGCAGCACAATTTACAATAGCTAGATGCTGGAAGCAACCAAGATGCCCGTCAGTAAATGAATGGATCAAAAAACTATGGTACATTTACACAGTGGAATTCTATGCAGCAGAAAGAAAGAAGGAGCTCCTACCCTTTGCAACAGCGTGGATGGAGCTGGAAAACATAATGTAAGCGAAACAAGCCAGGCAGTGAAAGACAAATACCATATGATCTCACCTTTAACAGGAACCTAAATAACAAAACAAAGAAACAAGCAAAATATAACCAAAGACACTGAAATAGAGGACAGGCTGATGGTGACCGGAGGGGGAGAAGAGGGAATTTACGGGGACAGTGGGAAGGGTTCACAGGAACAAACTTAAAGGACACACGGTCATAAACTAAGGGGAGAGTGGTAATGGGAGGGAAGTGGGGAGGGTGGGAGGGGGGCTGGATTGGAAGTAAAAAGGAGAAAACTGTATTTGAACAATGATTAAAATAAAAAAAATGACAATAAAGTTTAAATAAATGAAAGAAAAAAAAACAAAGAGCATCATTCCATCCCCTGCTTTGTCCATCTCATTTCTCTCACTTTGTCCTCCCTGCCTCCCTCCTGTCAGGATGCTTGTGACAACATTGTAATCCATGTGGACTACCCAGAATCACATCCACATCTCAAAATTTTTAATTGAATCATACCTACAAAGCCCCTTTTCTCATGTAAAGGCCCATATTCTAGAGATTAGGACAAGGACATTTGGGGTCCCTGCTGTTTATCTTTAAATTCTATATAAGTTAGAAGACAGAAATCAGAAAATTCAAAGTATTTTTACTGCTACAATTTCATATGTTCCTAAATTTTTCAGTTTACAATGTCTCATCTCTCTATCCATAAGCCATTTTCAATGCACTCTCCTTAACTTTCTGCATTTGAGCCAAATTTGTCTCAGTTCTGCAAATAGACTGTACTCTTGTCCCCAGTCCCTGCTGGTCAAAGCCCCCAGATCCTGTTTGCTTTGCCTGGTGTCACTCTCACCAGTAGGATGAGGCAGTATTCTGAGAAGCAAGTCAGATACTTTATTCCTGGGCCAATGAATGAAGAAAGGTAATAGAATGCCATAATGATTCCTTCTAAGGGATTCTGGGGAATAAGGAAAATATGAATGGTGATGAATTCTTGGATTTCAGAGGGAGCACGTGCAATTCTCAGTGATGCTTGAACCAGGCCTAACCACACATCATGTCTCATTTTAATGTTAAATCTCCACCCTTCAGTATGATTTTTAGTATGCGAATGAAGAAAATTTCATCAAAATTTTGCTGGGGAAGGAATTTCAAGTGCCATCTTGGATTTTTCCAGTGAAAACCAGTTTTGTGGTGGTGCTCCTTGAGTTCTTTCTTTCATTTTTTAAACTTGCCCTCTTTATTATTATTTTTTAATTTTATGTTTTGATTACTGTTCACATTCATGTTATTTTGTTCTACTTTCAGGTGTATGACATCATGATTAAACAATCAAATACCTCATAAAATGATCCCCCTAGTATTTCCAGTACCCACTTGGCCACATATATAGCTATTAGAGTATTATTGGCTATATTCCCTGTACCGTATTTCGCATTCCAGTGGAGAGTCTGTAACTACCAATTTGTACTTCTTAATTCCTTCACCTTTTACATCCAGCTCCCTTGAGTTCTTTATCTGATTCCTACTGGCAGGCTTAGCGGGTCCTGGAATGTCCACATTTTTGTGAAGAGTTCAGCCTGCTTTTGTCAGGGGATATGTTGGAGAGAATATAAAACATGCAGGTGAATTTTAAAGATTAATGAGGTGGCGGCACACAGCCTGGTGACACTCGCACAGAGTTTTTGATATCAGTCCCTGGAGCCTAAACTATTATTAATCTCCCCAGTAATCCGGTTCTATAAGACATCAACATTTTAATAAAAATTTCATTTATGTAATTGTACTTCTACCTATACACCCAAAACATTAAACTCTGTGAGTACAAGAACCATGCCTATTTTAAATCAGGAAATAAGATATATTTGTTCCGTGAATGAAAGAATGAATAAATAAAATAAATAAATGAAACAAGACTCTTCCCCATTTAGTATTATGAGCCACCAGAATCACAGGAATGCACCCAAATCTCAAGAGATTATCACTCAAAGTGTGTTTCTTTTTTTCAACTTTTAAAAGGCAGTCTCAGCTGCCTCTTGCTCACCCTGAACCGGGGACCTGGCCTGCAACACTAGCACATGCCCTGACCAGGAATTGAACCCTCAGTCTTTCAGTTTGTGAGATGACGCCCAAAGCATTGAGGCACATCAGTGAGGGCCAGTCTCTCTCTCTCTCCCTCTTTTTTTTTTTTAAAAGAGAGTCACTATAGAGATGGAAATAAGAAAAGGTTATGGTACACTCAGGAAAAGGTGATGCTGTTTGGGTCCCTAAGGCAAAGAGTTTCAGATTGTCTCACCGAAGCCTCACAAAGAGGTCTTCGTTATCATGGTAGATTTGCCAGAGATCTGGATCTTGCCTTCTGGCTTAAAAACTGACTTTGTCGGCACACACAGAATTAATTCATCAGGCAGAAGTGGATTTATGTTAAATAAGCATATAAGCCTGATGTCAACATATAACTTTACAATAAAATCTATATGTGTCCCAGGTGCTGGAATGTTAAGTCTGCATGAGTAGCCCCTTCACTCTCTCCCACGTGAGAGGGAGATATTTCTAATTTTGCTAAGGTAGTGCCAATTAAAGATTAAAAGAGTTCAGGTTTATGAATTAATACATATCCAATAGCAACACATAAATAATTTCAAAGGTTTTTAGAGTTGTCTTGGCACCACACCTGACTGAAGATCTACTAAATTAGACACTCTTGTCAGACCTTGGAGGGTCTGACCTGCTCATAGTTGCTCTTGATTTTTCTTTTTTGTCCTTATTTAACTGAGTCATATTTTCCTATTATATCAATTCTCTATAAAAATGACACATCATCTGCTCCTGTTTATGTCCTTTAAGGCCTACTAGCAATTTTCTCCCTTTAAAATGGTTTGCGTAACAATGATTTAATCAATTCAATGTTTTTTGTGTGTTGTTTTATTTTCACTTTTTTCTTTTTAATATTTATCTTATTTATATCACTCCTAAATCCTTCAGGAAAAACTGTCTAAAAAGTGCACACTTGCATGAAAAAGTTTAATTTTTTATGCAATTCTTATGATTAGTAAATGTTTGTGAATACTTAGAAAATAACTTCTAGAATACTGTAAAAATTCATATTTTTAGAGAATATCTTATCTAGAAACGTAAATTATTTTTCCAATTTCTTAAACTCAGTAACAAATTCAAATTTGATAGATATTTTATAATTATATTGTTATCATTTGCTAATGATCTGTAGCCTCTGGAAAGAATTCATCTGCTGTTACAGATGCTATTTACACAGGGGAGAGTAAGTAAGTAAGGACTTTTTTCATGAGGCTTACATTCTATTAAGGAAAGGTGGAAAATGAACATAAACAAATAAATAGGACAAAAACATCATAGAGAAGCAATTTGATGGGCTATGTTCATAAGAAAGCTATTGTAGATGCCCACTTAACAAAGGTTTCTCAGCCCTGGCTGGCATAGCTCAGTGGATTGAGCGCGGGCTGGGAACCAAAGTGTCCCAGGTTCGATTCCCAGCCAGGGTACATTCCTGGGTTGCAGGCCAGAACCCCCAGCAACCACACACTGATGTCTCTCTCTCTCTCTCTCTCTCTCTCTCTCTCTCTCTCTCTCTCTCTCCCTCTCCCTCCTCTTTTCCCCCTCTCTAAAAATAAATAAATAAAATCTTTAAAAAAAAATTATATGTGTACTAAAAAATAAAAATTTAAAAAAAAACAAAAAAACAAAAACAAAGGTTTCTCTGTGCAAATAATACTTCGAACAAAATGTAAGTGCTGAGAAGGTAGCAGCTATGTGACCATTAGGGCTCAGGGGAGAAGAAAAAAGAATCAAAACCCCAAATATAACGAGTCTGGAAAGTGTGAGACACCCAGGAAGATTAGTCAGCAAGAAAAAAGATTAAGGGAGAAGATAAGAGAGGTAGGTAGAAAACAAATCCTGTCATGCCTTGCAAATCAAGGTCAAGTACTTTGCATTGGATCTCAATGCCCTGGAAAGTCACTGGAATCCTTCAGAAGGAAGAGTGAAATGATCTGATTTGTATTCGGAAAGGATGGCTTTGCCTTCTCTCTGGAGAAGGAATTATAGGGATGCAAATCTAAACTAATGACTTCGGTTGGGTAGTTACTGCCTCAGTCCAGAGGGCAGAAGAGGAGGGCTAGAATTACAGCTGTAGTGAAAGAAGTGAGAAGTGGTCAGGTTTGAAATACGTTTTGGAGCTGGAATGGGTAGGATGATTGGTTAGCTTGCTATAGAGCAGGAAAGCAAGAACAGGGACATAAGTGATTTGTCAATGGTGTCAATATAGTATCACTCTTCTTCACGCTCCCAAGACTTGAGCAGATAGTCTGACATCTAAGCAACAGAACAATCTTTCTAACAAGTTAACAATATTTCTGTTCACATGCCTAATCCTTCATCAAATTGAGGTAGTTGCTCCCCCCGAAAGTGCTTTGCATTTTGCATTTCTATTTCTTTCTAATAAACTTCATTCTGTCTAGATTAATCTTGGTGTTTTTCTCTCACTTTTAACACTCTAGCCATTCTTTATGCTGAACAAATGTTAACTTCTATCAAGGTTTTTCTGAACCCTATACACATCTTTCTATTAAGATACCCAAGAATTTGACTGACAGCTGCAACATAATACTTTACAATTATTTGAACAATCATTTCTTTTATTATCTACTCAAGAGTATGAGTATTGCTTTGCATTTTATATTTTATATACTTTTATAAGTGATATTGTACCTTACAGTAACCATTTTTATATAGATATTCAGAATAAGTATACAAAAATAAAATTAAAATATCTTTTAAGTACAGTAAAAAATCCATAAATCAGTATAAAGTTAGTTTTAGAAAAAAACCCTGTATTTTTAATTTGTTTCACAGTGCACAGCAATTCATTTTTTATATTGAGTTTTTGTTTGTTTGTTTTTAACTCAGCTGTAACTGAGGAAGCCATCAGAAGAATGCAGCCCTCATCAGGGGTCACGCACATCCAACGAATTTTAGGTAGGAGGACCAGGGCAGGCCATGGTGGAGTCAAAAAACCTGGCCCTCAAATACCTGCATTAGAGCCAACTCTAAAATGTCATCCTGGCCCCAAACTTTCTGTGGGATTGGATTTCGCAACATAACCACGGTTCCATTTCTCTGTCTGTATCATCCTGCTTTTCTTGCTCTTTTTACAGGTATTGTTAGTAAGTGTTCCCACAATAAAACTTGGGTACATGAATCTCTGTCTCAGAATTGTCCTCCAGGGAGCACGACCTACCTCTCAAACACAAATAAATCTAAGTACAATGAAAGAAGCAAAGATATTTATCACAGAATGAAATCATGCAGTTGCATGAACTTAACATGCAGAAACCTTAAAGGGATCCACCCAGACCAACTAACTTCAAAGCAATGTTTTTCATCAACTTAGTGTGGTAAGTTTTTTTTTAGATTTAAAAAAAATCTAATTTTTTTTAGATTTAAAAAATTACATATACATAGTTGGTTCTATTCTTTATTCTGCTGAATGAGAAAATTTAACTCATGGCATTAGGGATAGTAGCAAACAAGTTTATATGGATACAGATGTTCTGGTAAAAAGCAGATGAAGATTTAGTTACTTTTTAAGTAAACTAAGTAACAAACAAACAAACTTGGAAAAGTAGATGCTTCAAATATTGCCACTGAACAAAATTTCTAATCAAAATTTTGATTTTGATTAGAAACCAAATTTTGCTGCATTAACATTTTTTAAAAAAAACTCCAATCATATATCATCACTTTCTCCCTGTAGTGAATGAAAAATCTCTCAAAAATTATAAAATTGACAAGCTCTTGAGTCAATTTAATGACTATCTTGATTATATGCTCAAAATTAAAAACAAAAAACATTCAGCCATGCAATGATATGTTGTCTCTTCTAGATCCTGAATATTTTGTTACAATCAGCACGTGAGCAACACATTTTAAAATAGAGAAAGAGTCTTGACTTTCACCTGTGTCATAAAGAAATGTGTGAGTTTTTTAGATGTCTTGTTCCTCTAATCCAAATTCTGCATGAGTCCATTTTTCCTCAGCAAAGGTCAGACTAAATATTAATAAAGTAGAGCCTTGAATTCCCTGCCCATTTTTCTGCTCATGAGCCAGAGATTTGCTTCAGTCTGAATACTTGAATAATATTTACAATTTTCACTACATCTTCCAAAGTTGGATCACCATCTATTGTCTCTGAATAAAGGGGTCTTTGGATTAGCTTTCTAGAAAATTCCATCCATATCTAGCAAGTCTTTGATCTTGAGGGGTACATAATGGTGCCACCAACTCCTTAGTGAATTAGTCAAACTGAAGTAAGCAACAAAGTCCTCAGGTGCATGTGCCACTTTTAATACAAAGGCAATCATTACTTAGAGTGACTTCTAAAACTACAGATTATTATAGTAGCTTTATCTTATTTTACATAAAATATAATTTAATCTTTATGTCTTATTATATAGAGTGACTTCTAAAACTATATGATATTGGAAATAGAAAAGTGTAGTGTATTTCTGAAAATTAACTTGGAATTAAATCCTAAAAATATTTATTCTAGTTGAGCAGAAACTTCACCTAAGAATTAATCAAAGGAGTTATAAGGCATGGAAAGAAAGATTTGTAAACAAGCATTGATTTAATAACCCTAAAATCGAATTAAATAAAATGTGTCAATGTGATAACAGATTTGAATGTTAGCTACTGTACAGGAATAGATTATAATGTCATGAGATAACGGTCCATAAAACAGTGAAGGGGAAAACCAAGACAAGAAATTGTCCATCCTCACATGCACTATAATTGAAAGATATATGTGTGTCTGTGTGTGTCTGTATGTGTTTAGTTGCTGGGATTTAAAAAATTTTTTCTTTACACTGTATCATAACATTTCACAATGACCATGGCTTACATTTATTCTGTAAAATTATGCTATATCAAGAAAAACACTTTCTGGTTTCAGAGCACATCAAATATTAAGGAAATTTTTTGAGAACTGGGGAGTATGTGGTATGGGAATAGAAGAGTAATAAAAGAGAGAAACATTCTCCAAAGCACAGACACTAAAAGCAGTGATACCCACAGAGAGAGAGACTAACAAAGAGGATTATTGTTTTCTGTTTTGTTTTTTACTTTTCCTCCTAAAAGCCTCTATAAAATAAAGACATTCAAAGTATAGTAATTTAGGCATTTTTAATTTTATGTACAAGCCAAGTTATCCAAATTATTTTCAGAGGTAGAGAAATCATCATTGAACCATCAGCTAAAGTGAAAGTTACGATCAAACGTTTGAGAGTGAGTAATTACTGTTGGTCAGTGACATGTTTGCAATGAAGGCTCATCGTGGCCTCCACGCGGAAGGGAAACATAGTTGTGGGTATTAACTGAAGATAGGAGGATGAGAGGGAGCTTAATTTGGGAGATGATGAGAGCTGAGTAATCAACTTTGAGACAGGCGCTCTGTATTAAAATCAGATGTGATTGATAATATTTTGAGACTTCATAACAAAATATAAACAAAACCCAAGAGCACTGTATCAATCAAAGTTCTCATATGTATGTAATATGTATTATGAGTTGTTGCATGGAATGGCTTAAGCAATAGTGGAGGATAGCAAAGGAAGCTGGAGACTCTCAGGTACAAGCTAAAGTTTCAGTCCACAGGCAGAATATCTTCTTAATAACAAAAACCTTAGTCTGTTTTTAAAGAATTTAAAATGCTGGGACCAGGCCCACTAAGATTCTGGAGGTCTTCAAGTCCATTGATTGTAGGTATTAATCAATTCAGTAAAATACCTTCATAAAAACACCTATTGTATTGGATTAAATAACTGGGACGAGAGTCTAGCCAGGTTGGTACCTAAATCTCACTGTCATTAACACTGTGAAATGCAAAGTCGTGCACCTAAAAAGCAAGAAGAAGAGTGGTGGAGAATGTTAATATTAGTCTGACTTGCTTGATGAAAATACACAAACCAAACATTTTGGGCATATCCAACTATGTTAGAAAATTCACATTTCAACATGATAGTCTATGATTGAAAACTCTTATTACTAATAAATAAGTGATTCTCTCTTTGTTCAAAACCACAACTTCAGCCCTGGCTGGGGTAGGTCAGTGGATTAAGTGCTGGCCTGCAAACCAAAGCATTGCTGGTTCAGTTCCCAGTCAGGACACATGGTTGGGTTGCAGGCCAAGTCCCCAGTAGTGGGTGCACTAGAGGCAACCACACACTGATGTTTCATTTCCTTTCTTTCTCCCTCCATTCCCTCTTTCTAAAAATAAATAAATAAAAATCTTTTTAAAAACATAACTTCAAAATATAACTTTTTAAATGATCATATGTTTTTCTTTTGTTTCTAGGTAGATAATTTATTATACATGAAGAAAAATTAACAACCAAAAAAGCAGGACACAACTGAAAAGGACATTTTAAATTCTGTATAAAAAAAAGTTACAAATTCAACAGTTAGGTGAAATAAATCTAGACATTTAATTATTTCTAAAACTGAAGAAAATATATGAAATGTTTTATGTTATTAAGCCCAGATTCCTGAAAGACCAACCAATTTATTTATAATTTGAAAGAATAGAATCTTTTGCTCATTTTTTAATTGGGTTGTTTGTCTTCCTGGAGTGGAGTTGTGTGGGGTTTTTTATATATTTAGAGATCAAACCATTGTCTGAGGTATCATTGGCAAATACATTTTCCCATTTTGGTTCCCTTTATTTTACTTTTCATTTTACTGCTGTTTCTTTAGCTCTGCAGAAGCAAACTAATAGTAACCAGAGGGGAGGGGAGAAAAGGAGAATGGGGGAAAATAGCGGACGGTCCATTAAGGAACAGGTATAAAGGACACATGGACAAAGCCAAAGGGGGTAGGTTTTAGGGTGCGAGGTGAGGATGGGTGTGGCCGGGGACCATGGCAGGGTGAAAATGGAGACAACCATATTTGAACAACAAGTTTAAAAAAAAGGGGGGGAAAAAAACCAATCCAACAGTGAATTTCTGGTGCAGCTTACCACATCACTAAATAATTGTATTCTGTTCTTAATAACTAGTAATCTAAATTTAGTAGACACTGATTTGGCAAGTAATAAGGCATTTGTGGTGGTCTTTGCTTTTCCTATTGTTCAGTCTTTTTGAGCATATATTGCATATGTGAATTAAGACTGCTACTGTGCCTTAAGAATATAAGCAGTAGGTCATGTGAAAGACGATAATGGTTAATAGGTCTTACCAAATGTTTTTTTTAATTTCATTAAAACCACCACATTTTAGTCACAAATATTTCACAGTAATGTTTTCCTTGTTTCTGTAAATATATAAATTATACATTTAATAGCTATATTATACATTTCTATGATTATCTGAACTGAATGTATCTGTTAAACCTAAATGTATTTTCTCTGATGTGAATTTTACCATTCCTTTCTATTTATTTCTATTTCTATTTCTATTTCTTATTTGATTTCTTGTTCATCAAGTTGTGTGAGTGAGATTCTTATAAGATATAAAAGTCATACGACATCGCTTATTTAAAAAAGACTACTACTAATTCATCTCAATAAATTTTATACAATAAATAAAAGAAGTGGTTGTTTTAACATGCTTACTGTTTCTAAGAAAACATTCCATTAGGATCTGTGTACTCTGTACACACCCCATGTTGTTACAATTCAGAGGCGACATCACAGTGTAACATTGGCATAATTAGAGTTGAGTGATTTTAACTGCTTAAATAGCAGGATCTTGAAAATATATATAGTGTAGCTTTCTTGTAGGTTTAAGGGTGTGCTACATACTACAAATTTTGATAGAAAATGTGCAGATGTGTATGTACATAAGAAAATATTCATTAATGTCCCCAGATTTCAAATTTAAACTGCAAAATCATCAACTTGCATTTCTGAAGTACCCTAATAAGGTGGTGGGACAAGCACACACAAACTCATGCAAAAATGCCATATTTCTATAACATTTTATACCCTGAGTGAGACTGAAGACAAACATTTGCACTAGTCAAAATAATTAAGTCTCAGTATGTAAAACCATCAAAAATTAATGACAAGGACTTTTCAAGGCAGACAGGGAAAAGAAGAAAGTATCCCGAAAGTAAAGGCCATTCAATTATCATCACACTTCTCAGCAGGAACTCTTCAAGCCAGAAGAGAGGGGAACCAAATCTTAAAACTACTGAACAAGACAACTTGCCGCCCAAGAATAGTATATCCAGAAGTTATTCTTCAGCTATGAAGGGGAAATAAAGACATTTCCAGATATACAGAAACTAAGGGATTTCGTCATCAGAAGACCTCCAAGGCAGAAAATACTCAAGGTCACAAAGAACCTGAAACACACAGCAAAAGGTCACAAAACTATGAATAAGATCACCAACAAATTTAAGGCATAAACAGGGATAATTTGTGACCAAAAAAAAACACACATAAAGGGGGAGGATGTAAACATCAGAATTGGCAAAGGGGGTAGGAGATCAGACACATTCACATGAAAACAGACTACTCTCTACGTAAAACTTTCTTTTTCATAAACCTAATACTAATCACACACACAAATGAGATGTATAACTTAAAATAGGAAGCAAAGTAAAGAATTATGGAATACCACCAAACAGAAACGACAGAAACACAATGGAAAAGAACCAATGGAAGCGTGGAGCTACCAGAAAACGAAAGATAAAATGGCTGTAGGAAATCCTCATACATCAATAATTACTCTAAATGTAAACAGACTGAATTCACCAATGAAAAGATACATAGTTGCAGATTGGATACAAAAACAGAACCCAACCCAATGCTGCCTTTAGGAGACACATCTAAGCTGCAAAGGCAAAGATAGCCTCAAGGTGAGGAGGTGGAAATTGATTCTCCAAGCAAATAGCATCCACAGAAAAGCAGGTGCACTCATACCTATATCCGACAAAAATAGATCTCAAGATAGCACTGACAAAGATGGACATTTTATCATGATAAAGGGAACTCTACATCAAAATGTAATCAGGTTTGTGATTTTGTTTCTTTTTAGAGTATTAAAAACACCAGATCAAATAAATGTGAAAAATAATAAGTAGGGTCTATTCACTGAAACTCTGCAAAGGAGATAGCAGCTCTGAAGAGGAATGTAGACACAGCAAAGTAACTAATTATACAGCCATCTGGTACCATTTAGATCAGGGCATGAAGGCCTCCACCTCTTAATAGTCCTTTAAGGCATCATTCTCTTACTGCTGTGTGCTAATTGATAGTCTCATGAAGGCCTGAATTACAAGAGAAGTGTGAGCTATACTCTGCATATTCTGATTAAGATGATTAGCAAACTATTGAATACATTATGAGAACATGTCAAACCAAATGGTTCTTTCCAACAATTTCAGTAATTATGAAATAAAGACTGTAAGTACAAAAATGCTTCATTTGAAACTTAGTTTCTTCAGAAATATTACCGCCTTCCCCTCTTGCATCCCGCTTCTTTATTTGTCATGAAAAGTTCAAGAACTTAAGAAATGTCATGCCACATCAAACTATATTACTAGGGAGAATTGTGAAAGACACATGGTTTTTCTTTTTTAATGCCTGGAGTTGCAGATGAGCCACCAAGGTAAAAGGAAAGTGACAATGTGACTGAATATGTCTTTCATGTCTTGAACTAACTTTGGATTATTGGCACAGCCCACCAAGATACATGCATTATACTCACTGTGTAAGACCTGCCTTCCTTCTCAAACACATGATTGCCCAGCAGATCCCAGTTATCTCATGGATTTTGCTATTTTCTGCTGTATTCATCTGTCAGCCACTGTTTCATTACTGATATTTCCAGCTTCTCTGCCTTCTGCTGTAATTGATTCCAAAAGCAGGAGAGACAAGGTACTTTTTTTCTTTGTAGGGCTGTCATTAGAAGACCTTTAAACAAATGCAGAAGGAGTGTTAAGAGGTAAAATATGCAGTTTTAAAACAAGAAAATTGCTCAGGCAAGTGTATATAGAATTATTAAATGAACAGAAAACTCTAAAATGTATAAGACATCTAGTCATTGTGAGGGAAAATGTGCTTCTCTGTGTAATATATAGACTGACTTTCCCTTCCTCCAAGTCCTTTGGGGACTATTTATCCATGACACTGTCTGGCAGGAAGTTCTTACTCTAGGCTATGTGACTAACTACCCCATTCTCCCCTGAGGGTTACACGAGAGGCCATTTCGATCAGATTGGCTTTCAATGGATTTAGTTTCTTTAACATTACATGTGCCCAGTAAAGTGTGGACGTGGTTACTCCACAGGCTCTAAATCTTTGGAAGATTATTTTGAAAGCAAATCCTTTTAAATTGTTATAAAATGAACTGTTTTATTTAGAATAATGGGAAGGAATAACAGAGAAAACCATAAGGATGGCCTTTCTGAAAAACTTATGGAATAAGACATTTTCTAGCTAACAGATAACACACCAATTTTGTGAGGGGAAAAGTTTTACTCTAGAAACGAAGTATACTAAACATGCATTTAGTATATCTGATAGATACTACCAAAGTTCAATCTCTAAATCATGTATTTAGTATAACATACAAATTACTACCAGGTTTCTACATCAGACCCCTTAATTCTTGAGCCGTGTCTTTAGGTTCATGTATCTGTGATACATTTTCTTCAAAAATACAGAGAAATACCTAAGTATCTATATGACTACCATAGGCAATAAACTATTCTTACACTGTTGTTGGGGGCAGGGATAAGCCTAAAGCAGGCTGATGCAGCCAGAGGTGGAAATTGCGCGTACATTACAGGACATCTGTGGTCAGAAGTTTCCTGCACAACAGGATATCTGCGATTAGAAACATTGTAGGTGCCTAGCCTGAGCACACCGGCGGCACACCGATCAGTGCCTTGATCACGCGCCTATCATGCGCCCCCTAGCCTATCCCAGTTAAGAGCACGCCCCAAAGCTACCAACCAGAGCTACTTCCCCTTTCTGCCTTCCTCTACCCTCCTCTATATAACTCCCTCCATTTTAAAATAAAACTGGCAGCTTGATCAGAATCCTTTGTCTTGCTGTCGTTCTTTCGCGCCTCCTGTCCCATCCCTTTTCATCCGTTACAGGTATATCGGCGGACCCCGTTGACTGCCTCGCGGGCCGAGGCACACTGTAATCAAATTTATTTCTTAAACTTGTAAAATAAAATATGTTTAGCTGAAATTATTTTTGTTTCAGAATGATAGTGTACTTTTTCTAACTATTTATGTGGGAGATATTGCTTATATCTTAATTATTTTGCACATAACTATTAGGAAAACGTTAAAGATTTCTTCTAATTTATGAATTGACCCATTTTAATATTTTATAGTGTTCCCATTCGTATCTGTTTTCTGTCTAATAAAAATGTTGACACATATATTGACACATGATAGAATTACAGTTTTTAATCTGAGGTTCACAGACTCATTTTTAAGATCTTTAATATATTTAAATGCTATGGAATATTTACTGTGTGTATTTTTTTCTGAGAATATGGTATTTAGCTTTAATAAAATTTTCATACCCCAACAGATATTGAGAACCCCTGCCATCTAATCATCCATGATATATTCACATTCTTTTAGTCACATGAATAATAACCTTTCGTGGAAGAAAATAATTTCCACTAGAGCTATTGATTCAAAGAATTCTAGAACAAAAAGATAAGACAGTCTGAATAATTTCAGTGTTTTTGTTGGCCTCTCTTCATGAACACCATTGTACTTTGTTGATGAATAACAAGAAGTAGAACACTTAGCCTCCATTATGAGCTGAATTCTGCCCTCCTGCTTTCCTATAGTAAAGTCTTAATTTCCAGTAGCTCAGAATGTGACCATATTTGGAGACAAGACTTTTATAGAGGGAATTAAGGTAAAATGAGGTTAAATGAATAGGCCTATTCCAATATGACTGATGTCCTCATAAGAAGAGAGGATTCAGACATAGATACGGACATAGGTACATTTGAAACATAGGTACAGAGGGAAGACCATGTGGGGACACAGCAGGAAGATGACCATCTACATGCTAAGGGAGATATCTTAAAAGAAACCAATCTTGCTGACACTTTAATCTAGGAAATATGAGAACATAAACTTCTGTTATTGTAGCAACTTGCATTTGTGGAATACTGTTTTCTAATAAGTGCTGTGGAGAATAATAATATTCAATTGGTGCGGTGTGCCCCTCCACTAACTGGCAACCATTGTGATATAAAGCATATTGGCAATGCAATGGTAAGCTAGAATCATAAGTCCTTCCCTTCATGGTGCTTATATTTCTTTTTCTTTTCATTTTAATTTCATTTTAATTTATCTTTATTTTTTTATTAAATTTATTTGGGATGGCATTGGTTAGTAAGATTACGTAAGTTTCAAGAGTACATTTCTATGTTGGGGCACAACAGTGCAATATACAAATCAGGTGATTTGACCACCCAAAGTCAAATCACCTTTAGTCACCATGCACTTGGCTCCTTTATGGTTCACTACTTCCAGACTCCCTTCCCCACTGGTAACCACCATACTGCTCTCTTTGTCTTTGAATTTCAGTTTTATATCCCACATATGAGTGAAATCATATGGTTCTTAGATTTTTTCTGACTGCCAAATTTCACTTATTATATCTCAAGGTCTATCCATGTGTTGCAAATAATAATTCATCTTTTCTTATAGTGGATTAGTATTCCATTGTATATATGTACCACCTCTTTATCCAGTCATCGAGAGAAGGGCACTTCAGTTGTTTCCATGTCTTGGCCACCATGAAAAATGCTGCAATGAATAGAGGGGAGCATATCTCTTTGCAAATAAGTGTTTTCAAATTTGGGGGATTGATACCTAGAGGAGGGATGTCTGGGTCATATGGTAACACTACTCTTAGTTTTTTGAGGAACCACCAAACTGTTTTCCATAGTGGCTGTACCAGTTTACATTCCCACTAGCAGCAAATGGGGGTTCTTCTTTCTTTACTCCCTCTCCAACACTTGCAATTACTTGTCACATCGATAATAGGCATTCTAACTGGTGTGAAGTGGTATCTCACTGTGGTTTTGATTCATATTTCCCTAACAGCTAGTGAAGTTGAGCATCTTTTCCTATTTCTTTTGGCCGTTTGGATGTCTGCTTGGGAGAAGTGTCTATTCAAGTCCTCTTCTCTTTTTTTAATTGTATTATTTGTTTGGTGTTGTGTTCTATGAGTTCTTTATATATTTTGAATATTAGCCCATGTGGAGCTGTTGTTTGCATACTTTCTCCCATTTGGTTGGTTACTTTTTTGTTTTGATGATGGTTTCTTTTGCTGTGCAAAAGCTTTTTAATTTGATATAGTCCCACTCATTTATTTTTGCATTTACTTCCCTTGCTTTATGGTCAAATTCATAAAATCTTCTCTAAGATGAACATCCATAAATTTAGTGCCTATATTTTTTTCTATGTAATTTATTGTTTCTGATCTTATATTTAGGTCTTTGATCCATTGGGAATTAATTTTTGTACATGGGAACAAACTGTAATCTAGTTTTGTTGTTTCGCACATGGCTTTCCAATTTTCCTAGCAACATTTAATGAAGAGGCCTTCTTTTATCCATTGTATGTTTTTTGGCTCCTTTGTCAAAAAATTTTCTCCCATGTACATGTGGTTTTATTTATCGCCTCACAATTCTATTCTATTGGTATGAAGCAAGCCTTGTTCAACTTATAATTTTGAGCATTAGTATTCATAATGAAAATAGAGTGGCAATAAAATGAATCTATAAAATTCATTAAAATAAGAGGTTAATGATTATAAAGTACATGTAAATTTAGAGTAGCCCTAACAAAATTTGGAAGGATTCAGAGAGTAAAATAAAGACAGAACTACATGGTAGATAATAAATGGAAAAAAAAAAAAAAGAGGACATTCAAAATAGGAGAAGCCTATAAACTGAATTAGAGAAAGTAAAAATACTAAGGGTAATTTTGAAAGAAAACCATCAAGAATAAATTGTGAATGACTTATGCTAGCTTTCAGGAGTTTTAAATCAGCGTATCTCCCTTTTTTTTTAACTCCCTAACACATATGAAAACTCTACTCGGGGCCATTGAAACCACTGACAGTGAGAGAACACACTTTGTACTTCACCTTTACTCTTGCTCAATTCCTCTGCATCTCCCAAACCACCAAGTATTAAAGGTTCAGTTGTCCTTTTGAATATGGACTTATTACCATTATTTTTGTGTTGATATGATCTCTCTTCTTGAGAGAGAAGTGACAGAAATATTAAATTCAGTTGTGAAAAACAATTACTTGGATAAGAAAACAAAAGTAACTAAATTGTATATAGCAAGTGCACACTGGGTAAGTAGAATAATTGACCTATGTTTCCAAAGAGTAGCTTTTCAGAGACACTAGGCTATGTGAAATAAATCTCTACTTCTTATTTCATAATGAAGCTAGGCAAAACCACTTTAGAACACAGCCATAGTTTCTTTGAAACTCATTAGTTTTAATTTAGATTATTTGTGTTTCAAGTAACAGAAAAGAATTCAAACTTAAGTAAAATCAGTAGGTTTGTTATTAGACTTGATATGTGTTTCAAAGATTATAGTGGCAGAAAAACGGGCAATCCTAAGAAAAATTCTTTAGCCAAACAGTAGAAAGCTGATGGGATTTGTTGTCTTTCACAACCATTTCTCTCCACGGTTTCATTCTTCTCTTTCCACAGATCAGGTTTTTATGCTCCCTAGGTCACTTTTCTTTTCAAGGGACTTGTCTAACAGAGCTGGGAATGTCTTAACTTCAACTTTCAATTGCTTACAATTATGACTTTATTGGCCATGTTGAGTCGATAGTCAAATCTCGAACAACAAAAGTAGCCTAGAAGATGACCATTACACAAATATAGTTGTAGAACCTTCACCACATCCACCTTTGTGTCCATGTGGATTTGAGTGCGTGGGAAGATGACAGTTTTATGACAGACATAATGGAAGAAAACAACTCAGCAGGTGTCCACTAAAACCTTTTTGTGTGTATCAAAACTAAGTTGATTACTTACTCCTTTGAAATCCTGGATTGTACTTTTGAGACTTAAAATAGTCTGCATCAGATTATTGATTTATGCTTTTATGAGTTTACATTTTGTCTCTTTATCACTGCTGAGTGCCTTTGTGTTAAATACTGCTATAAATAATACAGGCTACCTCCTTCACTCCAGTTTCTTGGGCTCAACTCTTCCCTGTACAGTCTTACAGGACACTTACTTTTCAACACACAAAGATACACACAAACACGTAGACAGTCACACACATTCATGTTAATTACCTAATTGATCTTATTTCTTTCTTTGACTTTTGGTTAGTCTTATTTACCTATTTCTAATTCTTCAACTGATACTTATGTTTGCTTGTATTCTTTTTTTCTTCCTTTGTTTTTGTTATTCATGGGTAGTTGTCTCCATTTTCCCACCATCACTTTTCACCCGCACCTCCTACCCTCAACCCTTCCCCCCTTGGCTTTGTCCTTGGGTCCTTTGTGTTCCTTGATGACCCACTCCCTTCTTTGCCCTGTTATCCCCCCTTCCCTTCCATCTGGTCACTTTCAGTCTATTACATGTTTCCCTGCCCACGGTTCTATTTGGTTCATTAGTTAATTTTGTTTATTAGATTGATCTTATAGGTGAGATCATGTAGTATTCATCTTTCACTGACTAGCTTATTTCACTTAGCGTAATATTCTCCAGTTCTAGGAGTTCCTTCTTTTTTTTTCTGCGGCATAGTATTCCATTGTGTAAATGTACCATGTTTTTTTTGATCCACTCATTTAATGATGGGCACCTAGATTGCTTCCAGCACCTGGCTATTGTACATTGTGCTGCTGTAAACACTGGGGTGCATGGGTTTTTTTGGATTGGTGTTTCAGGATTCTTAGGCTATAATCCCAGCTCTAGCATTGCTAGGTCAAAAGGAAATTCCATTTTTACATTTTTGAAGAAATGCCATATTGTTTTCCACAGTGGCTGCACTAGTCTGCATTCCCACCAACAGTGCACTAGGGCTCCCTATCGTCCACAACTTTGCCAACACTTGTTGTTTGCTGATTTGGTTATGATGGCCATTCTGACCAGTGTGAAGTGGTATTTCATTGTGGTTTTAATTTGCATCTCTCTGGTGGCTCGTGATTTCTCAATGCATTGTATTATCTCTCCTCCATACATGATGACTCAAGTTACAAGGCTGTTGTACACTCTTAAACCTCATTACCATATCCAAGACCTGGGTAAGCTTATGTATTGAAACACTTGGTGCTGTTTTAATTTTCTTTTTTTTTCATTTAAAATATGTTTATTTTATTATTTTTGTGTGTTTCATGACTTTTAACTTTTTGTTGTTGTTAAAGTATAGTTGTCCCCATTTTCCCCCCACCCCAGCCATCCCCAATTCCCACCCTTGATCCCTCCCCCAGCTTTGGTTTTGTCCATGTATCCTTTATAGATGTTCCTGAAAACCCTTCCCCCTCTTCCCCCCATTATCCCCTCCCACCACCCTGAATGTGTCCAATCTCAACTGTCTTAATTTTCTTTTATGGAGACTCTTATCAGAATTTATAAATTATTTAAGATTTAATAGAGTTACAAAATATATAAAAACCTTGATCCTCTAGTGAGAAAGTAACTTTGCCTCCTAAAACATTTTGCTAGTTCATGTCTTTTCTAGAACACTTTGTGTTAAAAAAATTATTCTTAAAACATTTATTAAGCAGCCATCACCACCTGACAGTAGGCTATGAATGAGAAAATGATGAGTAAAATCTGACATGGCTTCCACAAAGCCTATTATTTAATATAAAGGAAAGATAAAAAAGAAAAGCAACTAATAAATAAGTTAACACAAATAAGTTGAATTTTAAAGAAAACTAAAACAATAGCATAATATTTTTTATATAGGAGGAAAATACTTCTAATTCAAAGGGCTTATCATAAATATATAAAACACCAAGTGATAGAGAAAATCATAAAAATAGCAAAAGTTAGTTGTCACAAGATACATTCTCTAACCATTGTTTAATAATTGCAAATTAATTGATTTACCTCCTTATTCTTTGTGGATGCTATGTGTTAGTCCTTAACAAAAAACTTTACAAATGTTTATCTACATCTATCAATCTGCCTTTTCTTTTCATTTTATTTTGGAAAAATTCTAAAGTATCTCATAGTTGAGGAAATAGTACAATTTACCTCTAACTCCTCAAAACTGATGAAAAATTATTCCACCGAGGTCTTTCCCAAATGTCTTTACTATCTTGAAAGAAATTCCAAATATTGTGGTATTTCATGTATAAATATTTCAGTTTATTTCTAGAAATTATAAGGATTTTAAACATAGCAACATTAACACATCTTAAAAATTAACAATAATCATTTTATGACATTATTTACCTAATATCATATCATTTATAAAACATCAAATGATAAATGTTTCTAACCCTCTCACAATTCCCTTTGTATTTTGAATCAAGTTCCAAATTACTTTATAAAGTTCAAATGTCTTTTTAAACTATAGATTCTCTTTTCTTTTTTCTAAATGTGTTGTTCGCTTTTTATATTTCAAATATTTGTAGAAAATTAAAAAATATTTGTCAATATATTTCTAATAGCATTTTCTATAGTCTGGTTTCTATTTTATTAATTTAGTATCCTTTAAAATAATTTTCCCTTGTATTACCTATAATTGGGATGCTTCATCAATATGATATGCACTACTTGTCAAGAGTAATCTGTAGGTGGTCCTGTGTACCTCCATTCAGAGCCACACAATGAGTAGAGGTGTCTTTGTAATGATATTAGGAGACATTGATAATTATTGTCTAAATTAACATATCAAAAGGATGTACAACAAGGACATATGCATTTTTCATTATAAATTTATTAGTTATAATATTTTTATAATGAGGAATTTTTCTCATTTTGTATTAATGTGATAAGTTTCTCCATAAAAAATAGAATAAATTTTTAATTCTCTTTATTTATTTGCCAGCTTTAAAAATACAAATAAATATTAGTTCTCAAATATTCTTCAAAAAATAATCAATGACGTTTATCTATTTTGAAAGTTAAACTTTTTATGTGAGGTATTCATTACTATTTAATAAGTAAAATAATATTGTAACTCAATTATTTTATAATTTTATCAACTCAGTGATATTCATACTATTCTCAATAATTCCTTTTAAATATGAAATTGGATACTTTGTTAAACACAATGGCTGTGAGATCACCATAACTAAAAACTTCAGCATCTGAAGAGGTGCTTTCCTCAAAAGCAATTCCTGACCTCAAATACATTTATCTTCTTGGGGAAACAAAAGGTAACTAGGTACAACTCATTAAACTCTGTAACTATAATGTAAAATAAATATACAGTAACAAAATAATTATTAAAAGTTTAATAGATAATAATTATTTGAGAAACTGAAACAATAATTAAGATGTCAAAAACGGGTATTTTTAAAATACAAATAGCATTGACAAGCACCTCAATATTAATAAGAATGTAAAATAGATGACAAAAGTACATTATAATTTAGAACAGGCACATGATTTAGGATCCAGAATAAATTAATATTAGAAACTACATAAGGTATCCCATTTGAAGATTTCATGGCATAGAAGATACATCACAAAATATGATTAAAGTGGAATTAGAACAATGAATGTACGTCAGATCTTAAGAAAGTGTCAAATACTTTAAAAGTGTAACTTCTCCTTTGTTGGAGGGGGTCATCAAGAGGACATGAGTAACAGTTGACCTGAGAGCTGGACCCAGCAATGAATCAGAATCCTCTCCCTCTCCCCTGTCCTTGAGATGTGTGCTGCTCCCGTCCTAATCACAGTAGGAGCCATTTCAAAGATGCAGCCTTGAAAATGTGATAAGCTGTTGAGACCGCCTGGACGGAGCCCCTCTAGGGCGTCTCTGTAACTTTTAAGATTCTGAGAGGAGGTGCAGAGATCTACCTGCCTTGCAGTCCAAGTCAACACTTACCTGTAAGCTCCCTTGTTCACTAAAACCACCACCTACCAGCCTGGAGTGGTCTGTCTTTTTTCCTCTCTCCCCTTGCCCTCCATACATGGGGCCCCATTCCTGATTTCATCAGGGAAGTTCCAAGGTTGCAAAAGAACATCGTTTCTCCAAAATACTTCTTGGAAGCTTTTTTAACAATCATCATGGTTCCTTTTGTATTTTACCACTTAACTGTTGGAGACTATAAGAGTGGAAGATTTATTAATTCAAGTTGTTTTTAGGATAAAAATCTCATAGAAATGTAACTATTTTATTCTTTATATTAAAAGTGAAAGCAATATAAAAATTTTAGAAATCTACAAATCATTCAAAGTTCATCATCCATAAATTACTGGCTTTACAATTTAGGGAATATTTTCTAGATTTTACTATGAATTATGGAGTAAGATAAATAAATAGATGATGACAAAATCAGTTTTGTTATAAGATTACAATAAACTTATATTAGACATGCTATTTTAAATGAACATTAAATTTTTTTTTTCTGCCCTGGCTGGTGAAGCTCAGTGGATTGAGCTCGGGCTGCGAACCAAAGTAACGCAGGTTCGATTCCCAGCCAGGGTACATGCCTGGGTTGCAGGCCATAACCCCCAGCAACCACACATTGATGTTTCTCTCTCTCTCTTTCTCCCTCCCTTCCCTCTCTAAAAATAAATAAATAAAATCTTTAAAAAATTTTGTTTTTTTCTCAAAATAAAATATGCAAATAAAATAATAATTCACTGAAATTAAAATGAAAATCTATTTATTTGGAAAGATGTTAGTCTTAAATATTCATTTGGAATAATGGAGGATATTTGGAATTATTACATTGCTTTGTTTTTGTATTAATAGGTGTTTCTTTAATAGACACTCTAACTATTCAACTATAAATGAGATTACCTTTCCTTATATACATTCATACCTCTCCAGCTTACAAAGATGTTTGATCAAATTTCAATAGTAAGATTGTGTGCTTATCATAATTAACTGTCATATAGTTTTATTATAGCTATGGTAGATTTTTGTTTGTTTTGTTCTGTTTTGGTTTATTTTAATCCATCCTTTGCTTGGTTGGATGTTAGGACTTTTCAACAGTTCTTTTAACAAGTGCTCAGTGTGGCTATGTTCGGGGACTGCTATGATGTTTGAAAATGTCTTAAAGTTGCCTCATACTTGAATGACAATTTGACTAGGTAATAATTTTCAGGCTTGCATTATTCTTTCAAAGTCTGACAAATATTGTTCCATTTTCTTCCAGCTTTTTCTACTGCCTTGAAGAAAACCTGATATTTTCCTCTTTTCAGGGTAAGTTCTACATTAAGAAATATTTTCCTTAATCTTTGATATTCAATAACTTACAAGAATGTGTTCATCAGGATCTCTTTGTTTTGTTATGCATTATAACATATTTCTTATGTATATGTTTATAAATATATTATATATAAATAATGTGGCTAAACACATGAGGAAAAATGTTAAGTAGCTTTCTTATGTACATCTTAAGCTAAACTAATGTTAATGGAATAAAAATTGCATGAATTAGAATACAATCTAGGGCGATGTTCCAGTTCCCTGGCTTATAACACATTCTTAAACATCACACCCTTCTCTACCACAGCCCTTTCCTCAGAATACAAATTCATGTATCTGAGAGTAACTTCAACATGGGCTCGAGAATCTTATTTAGCTTTAGAAGCCTATGAAAATTTCTCACATATAAATAAGAAATAAATGTATCTAACTGATATTTCCTCATTAAGAGCATGGATATTGGTAAGTCATTTATTAATGCAGATTTGTATACATAATAGCTTGAAAGATGAAAGTGATGATTTAAATTTTTTAAAAAATGAGAAATTATACAATGAAAATTGAAGAAAGGACACAATAGGAATTTCCAAAGAATATGTTTTTGAAAATTAAATTTTATATTTTCATAAAATTATGCATCCTAATCTTAAAATTGCCAGTTATTAAATGTTACACTTCTATTTTTCAATTGTAATTTCTATATTTTAAATACATTTAATACACAATTTTCCATAAAATTTCAAGAGACACACATAAATGTAGATATATTTGAATCATTTTAAATCAAAGCATGCTGTAGGCTGCTTTATGATCTTGCTGAATTAGAATACTGTATAATAAAAAAGACCAATATTTTGGAACATACCAAAATTCATGTCATTTTGTTCTTTATATTAGATTTTTTAAATGAATTTCTTTTTTAAAAGTTAAACTCATGTTTGAACTAATTGTGGAAATATGAGCTTTAAAGATATAATTTTACTGAATCTGAGCAAGATTGAAATGTAATTAAAATAATAAATGAAACTAGTAGATTTTGATATGAACAAGGAAAATTAATTCTTCCTTAGAGGCTTGAAGGAACTCATAATGCCCTTTCTTAAGTGACTAAATACTGTTGAATATGAGAATATATTTTTTCATAGAGCTGAACTTAGTCATTTGGCAAAAAATTAAAGTAACATAGTGTAGTACGACTAGGCAAGCTACACAAATGTGATATGATCCTGGGAAAGATCATTTACATTATAGTGGTGACTGTTTCTTGCTGATTTTTTTCAGGGAATGGCCAAATAAGAGGGTTAATAACAGAATATGGACTTATGGTATAGTACTCAGCACAATGCACCTTTTATTAAAATTACTATATTTTTATGATTCAACATTACCACATTCATCAAATGCCAAACTTGATTTCTAGCATACAAAAACATGAACAACTATCCACTTAAGTACTTGCTGTGTTAACATCTTTCTCTGTTAACATCTATTTATTTTGGAACACAAAGGATATTTTATGATATACCACTTTTATTATCTCAGCTTAGGGAAATTTTGAGAAAGAGCACATTTACATAGCCTAAGCGAAGTGTATGTCTGAAGGAAGGTCACACACTGAGTTAAATAATGTTTCATTATTTAGTTCAAAGGGAATTTTCCAGAAGCTTAAGCATATGCACAATACTAATGAGGAGAGGGGAGAAATGAAGTACACATGATCAGATATGTGGAAAAGAAAATTAGTCAGTTCCTAGAGGGACTGAGCCCTTCGTTTCATGTTTCTGAGCTGTGCTTGAATCACATCTGTCAGGTTCTGTGACTAGAATTCCTTACTGAATGGATAGTCCATTATTAATGGGAAAAAGCCCCATTCCCCTCCCTTTAAAACTTAATAGACTGTATTTCGTAGAGCAGCTTTGCTCTGATATGGTACATCTATTACTATTGATGGATGATATTGATAGCTGATAACTAAAGTCCATAGATTATGTTAGAATCACTTCCTGTGTTACTGTTCTATGAGATTTTCCATTTATCTGCCATTGTTGTGTTCTATAAGTCGTTCACTGCTCTAAAAATATTCTGTGTTCCACTAATTCATCCCTCCCCTCTTCTGTGCCAACCGACCCCTACCCTAACCCCTGGTAATCATTTACGTTTCAGCTCACTCTATAATCTGACCACAAATGCCCCTTTGGTGGATGCTATTTATCTTTCAGTTTAAAAACTATGGAATTATTAAAATACACAGTAATTTTAAGCAAGAACATATACATGGAAGTGGAACCCATATATTTTTTATACAGAAGGTCCCATGGTGTGAACATTTAAGAGTGGTTTGAGACTATAATATATTGAGAAGGAGCTGTGAAATAAAAAGTCCCATAGCTGGGAAATTTTGAGGTGTCCATAACTGAAGGTGAAGAGAGACATCCTGTAAGTCCATCAGATTGTTATAACATACAGCAGGTAACTGACCTAAATGAAAAAGAAGCTGTGTTAAAGTAACTTTCTGAATTGCAAAGATAGGTCACTAGTGCTTATGTACATTTCTCTCTTTGGACACCACAAGCTTGATCATCAGGTATTTATTGAATACCAAAGAATTTTAAGGTATTGCTTAAATTCATATGATATAAAAACAAAGGAATGTCTCATTGAAAATGTCTAAACCCATAATACTAAATGCAAACTTCTTTACTTATGTAGTTATTTTAGATATGACTATGTAAAACAAATTATATTTCACGAATAGTGGGTTCCTGACAGGTTTTTACCTTTTTGTCCTCCCTAGGATAATGTTGAAAACTTTACAACAAAATATAAGAGAAGTATTGCTGTATTGGTCAGAGGTAGATTCCACTATGTTTTTAAGATTCTCAGGTTCTTGCCTGAATTTGCTGGGTAATGCTTTTATCTGTCTTGGTCAGAGCTGGCATGGTGTTCCCTTGTATCAGGACCCTTATTACCAGGCCATGCATTCATTAGAACAGTGTATGTGTTTTGGGAAATGGGTACTTGTAAGGACTGTCTGGTTCCCATGCAGATATAATTGGGGTATTTCCCAGCGCTTCAATGTTTCTAAAGCCACAGTGAGCGTCTGGCAGTTGTTTCTTCCTTCTACTCATCATACACATTTTAGTCATCCCAGGTGATGTAGGCGTTTCTTATGATCTTCAATTAATCCCTAATGGTCAGCTGATGTTTACCCTCAGCAGACCTGCTCCCTTGTAGGCGTCTTCAAAAGGCAAAACCTTGCACCTTGGCTAACAGCATGATACTTTCCCGTGTGTTTGAGTGCAAGGTCCAGTGATAACACATTTGCCCCTGTTTGGAACTGGGGCTCACACTTTCCACTGGAGTACAAGTGAAATGGGAGATGGAGAAGCTGTAGTAAACATGCAGTCAAATCAGGGTAGTGCGTTGGCTGGGAACATTTGCATATGAAACATTCTAGCTCCTGAGCCTTGCTGTGCTGTGTCAGCTGCCATACATTCTGGCATGCCAACTCTCATTGCCCCTGAGGGTACAATAATATAGAAAATGTAAACAAAATAATATAGAAAATGTAAACAAAATGAATACTGATATACTATAGTTATTTTGGAAAACAATAACTTTGAAATGCCTCTTTCTATGTTGGGTGACATTAAGTGAGGTATATGTAAATCTGATTTTGTTCCTACTCAAAAAATCTCAAGTACAGAAATTTCACAAGTCCTAGTGCCAAATTTGCCTCCCTCCAAAATACCCCAGAAAGGCCTGACACTTAACTACACTATGGTGAGCAAAATGACAATTCATTAGATGGAGCCTTGTTTCACTTTATTCCTGATTAGGAGAATAGAAAGTCTTCTCATTTGGGAGACTAGATATTTAAACTTATTTGATTTAGTTAAGTTTTGAGAGAAAAATGAATCAACAGAGATTGGCATTTTTTCTTAAAAAAATGGTATTGCTAGTAATAATAACCATAAATATAATGAAGCACATAAAAATGATAAACCAACTTTTGTGAGCACTGGGTTCTGCCTTTTAACTTCATCTAGTTCTCATAGTATTCCACTAAAGCATATCATATGTATCCACACTTTAAAATAGAGATGTCTAAAACTTTGAAATGTTAAATCTTTTGTTCAAGTATGGGAGGCTGCTCTGCGTGGTGTGGGTCAAGCTCCTGCTGGGAGATGCACAAGACCCACGCCCAAGGATAGGTTTTCCCGTGGGGAATCAGGCCTGTAATGTACCTAGGCCACTATGAGTCTTGCTTTTTGCTAAAACTCCCTCATCCTGAATTGAGGACATTTACTGCAAAACAACTTCCTAAAAACCATGCTAAACCTTCCAAGGATGAGTGTAACTGGTCCAGCTACTTTTGCCTTTTCATTTGGAAATATCCCTCTTCTGGGATGTGATTAGCAGCATTGGCTCCTTTGTTTTCTGTAAAAGGTAACCACCTAAAGCAGCCTGTGCATAGTTACTGAGGAGGACCTTCTTGTACTGTGTCCAATAAGACAATAAAAGGTCATTGGAGCCAGGGCCAAGGCTTTTGCTTCCCTTGAGCAAAAAGCCATGCTGTCCCTTTTCCTCCACCGGATTCAGTAATCCAGGTGAATGTCTCATTTTCATCCAAAATGACTTGGACCCCACCAGCCGGGGTCCTCATCATTCAGGAGCATCTGGTTACCAAATGGTAGAGCCAGACAAAATCCTTAATGGATATTACTCCAAATTCTACTCTATAATTTCTTTAATAAACTAGATGTAATGGTATTATTTTTAAATACCAAATGTATAGAAGAAATTTATATAGGTGACTTGAGATAATCATTTAGCAAAGAAATATGCTTTATGCCATTCTCATGTACTCAAAGACATTAAATAAAATATATTTTTGAAAATATACTATAATGTATTATATATAAATAATATTACTCTATAATATTTAGACATTATCCTTATTTCTATTCTATAGTGAATATTAAAGAAAACATTTCCTTCCCTTTTTTAATTATAAAATCACATACTAGTTATTTTAGATGTCAAAGGAGAACTATACTAAGAAGAAAATTTTAGTCATTCTATCATTCTACCTAGTAGTTCTCAATGATAGTTCACTGAGTTTCTTTACCAGTTTGTATTCATAAAAATGCACACTTCCACACAAACATATAATTATTCCATTTAATATATTTTATATAACTGGAATCATATCTTAATTTTCCATTTCATATTATATCATGTCTTATACAAATATTACATTTTACATCAAAACTATAATAAAATGTCATTTATCATAATCTATAAAATATTTTCTGCCCTGCCAGATTATGTTTCCAAAACAACATAATTAATCATGAAATATTAGAATACTCTCTTCTAAAACCAAAAGCAAGATAAGGATGCAATCTCTCACTGTAATATAAAATTCATCTTGGAAAGAAAGAAATTAAATAGTCATTATTAATAGTTAGTATGACACTCTACCTAGAATATCTAAGGGAAGACAATGAAAAGATTCTAGAATTAATGAGGAGTCTGGTGAATATTATGTTAAAATTTTAAGTGAAAGATTTATTATAAAAAGTAATAGAAAATACTTTTGAATAACTTATTTATGACTACTATTAAACCTGTGAAATACCAAAGTGTAAATCTAAGATCTACATTGGACTTCTATTGTAAAATTACATTTTTCATAGAGCACAAAAATAATGAACCCCCCAAAAGTGGGTCAACCTCATGTTAGTGAGTGGGAAAATTCAGCATTGTAGGACATCAGTTCTAACAAATATAATCTATGTATTTCACATAATTGCAATCAAAATGCAAAAGAAACATACAGGGAATTTGATAAATAACATTGCATGTTAAAATATAAGAGAAATGGTGGTCTCATCAATAAGTTGTATTGGTAAAAATTGTTATATATTTGAAAGAAATATACAAGGTCTCTTCAGAATGTATCGAGCCATGTAATGTGAAAAATATATTTACTGAAGAAGATACAAGATACAAGAAACATTGTACATAGGACAATGATACTTCAGTCCCCTTCAGAGTAGGCACCTTGGGACTTCACAGTGTTCTCCCAACTGCCATCAGCTGCCCCCTCATATCAGCCTGAATCTCATGGATGGTCTGAAATTGCTTCCCTTTCAAAGGTGATTTCAATTTGGGGAAAAGCCAGAAGTTGCAGGGCACCAAATCTGGGCTGTAAGGGGGCTGAGTCACCTGGGTGATTTGAAGTTTGGCCAAAAAACTCTGACCGAGACATGACAGACATGATGCATGTGTGGGTGCATTGCTCTGATAAAGCTGTCAATCACCAGTTGTCTATGGCTATGGCCTTCTGAATCACCCCAGTAGTTTCTGTGGAGGAATGTTCAAGCTTAACGCACAATTTGATGCAGATGCAGGGCTCTACTTACTCAGTTATTTTGAATGTGACAGCCACACAGTACACATGCTCACTGAATAGCGTCTACTGCCCGTACTGACTAGTACAGTGAAGTTTCATTGTTCACACATATACATTCCATTCCACTCCTCTTGGCTGCCAGGGTATATCAATATCACATGCACAGTTCTTGTTATATTAACAATGGCTGGACTTTTTCCATACAGATCTCATATTCCTACTTCACATTTCATTAACCAAGAATTTAAGATGGAGAATAACTTTTATAATCTTAAGAAAACAATAATTTTTTTATTTTTAAATAGCAGGACAAAATAGACAGGAGCTAATAAGAAAATGGCTGAGGTAGTTTATCTGTCAAGTGGCAGATCTAAGAATATATCTGTAGCATATGGGTAAGGCAAAAAGTTTGTATTCAAAATAAAGAGCTCCCCAAAGGTATAAGGATAAGACAACCTAGAGAAAAGTAGAATACTAGACAAATGACATAAATTGACTGTTTACAGTATTTTTAAAGTGTTTAACCTTATTACTTACTAATAAAGAAAATATTTTTAAAATAAGTATGGAATTTTACCTACCAATTACAACTGTTAATTTGATTAATAGCATTAGATGTTAGTGAGGGTGAGAAATAACATATACTTTCATAATTATTTGTTGATGTATAAGTTTGTTAATTATTTGGGAAAGCAGTGTATTATTAAATATCAGTGCTATGTTTGCTATGTTTGTATAACCTTTAACTCATCATTTCTATTTCTATGAATCTACTTTGCAAAAATACATGCATATAAGCATAAAAATACAAGTGTATAAATGAAGATTTGCTTCATTGTTTTAAAAATATAATAAGAAAACAAATATCTATCAATCACAAAGGGTTAAATAAATTTGCTGTGACTATAGTATGCAGTGTTACACAGCTGTTAAGAAAAAATGAAGTCACTCAAATGTATTGATATAGAAAAATCTTGAAGATGTATTGTTAGATTTAGTAGTAATTATAGGGCAATACATAATATAGCACCATTCCTTTTAAGGTGTGTGTGTGTGTGTGTGTGTGTGTGTGTGTGTCTGTCTGTTCCTAAATTCATAGGAGAAAGGACTTTAAGGGCACAATGCCTCGTGTGTACTGGTTGCCCTACACCAGCCCTACTCTAAACTCTCTGGTCATATGTGTCAGCATTGGTTTTGTTTTTGTTCCAAGGTTGAACCTTTTATGATTTAAGTCAAACATCTATGTAATTAATTATCCAAACTCTGATTTGTTTCTGAGTGAATGAGGCCATTATTAGTAATTATGCATAATAAAAGACACAAACCACATCTCTCCCAGAAGATCTCACCGTGTCCCAGCAGTTTGTGGCCCATGCTCTCTACACTTCATGCCAGTAAGTGAATTCTACTCGCTGTCCGCCATTGGTTTGGATACCTGATCTAATCCCAAACCAGTCCATTATGAAAACAAGACTTTTGCAGATACTACTACTTAAAAAACAAAAATGAAATCCCCAAATTTCCACTTTCTTCTCTCAATCCAGTAAAGCCGCTTTTCCTTAGGTATTCAAATGGAGTTTGGATTCCCAGCAGTTATTCTGAGAACACTAAGGAAAATCTTAGAGCTGCTCATGGACCCTGTGTATTCCTTGAATTTTGCTGATGCTGGGTCAGAGCATAGAGACAGAGATAAATTAAATTGTTCCTAACATTTTTTCAGGGGCACTTAAATCATACTTCACTTGAAGTTTCAGAATATTGCCTGAATTTTTCTGTTACAGTAAAAAGCTTTCTCTGTTTTGGTCAAATAGAGTCAGATTTTCTGCCTTCTCTAACACATAGTGCTAAGGAATGCATACTCAGAATTGTGTTCAGTAATGATAACCTCTCATATGGAGTCAGAGTAGAAATACAAAATCCAAGATAGAAAATTCTAAATTCTAAATATTGCATTATGTGCTTTATTCCTTTTTATGTCTTCATAATTCCATTGGATGTTAGAGAAGCTGTATCAGGTGCTATTTTTAAAACAAATTATTACTTTCTAAGCATAATTTAATGTTACTGAAAAAGACTTATTCCCTAGGAAAAGATCTAAGGGAAATATGTATTGTCAATCTATTTGTACATTATAGGATTGTGATTGACTTGCATTTACAATGCCACAATTTCTATTTTGAATTTAAAAGCTAAATTCAGTTATGGTCTTTCTATTTCTCGTGTGTGGTTTTCATGTGTATTTTAAAGAAAAGCATGGCATAAATGTGAATGTGAATTTAGTTTTTGAAACAGAATCTATGAAAGCTGAAACAAACATTATCATGTGCCTTGTGTTTACTTGGCTTACATGACAGTTGTTGACAGAGGAAGAAGTTCTGCATTTACAGAACAGAAAAATTCTTCTGGCAGCAGCCCAAATGCATAATTTTGGTCTAAACTCCTGTCCTACCTTTCAGGGTTATGACCTCTGACATGGAGGATGATGCTCATCATTACTGCTACTGTGGTGTAGTCTAAAGATTTTTAAAGTATGTAAAATAGAGAGAGTAAAAATTAAGGCATTCTATAATTATCTATGTGAAGTGATTTAGGAAGGCAGCAATGTGAAGGCATAAAGGATTACAATTTTAAAGAATTTTAGGAAGGTATGTCTGTACAATCATGAAAAACTAGTCTGCAATATTAGTGGACAACATTTTATTTACAATCAATTTCAGCCATGTCTGCTCATAGAATTTATGACACCAAGTCATATCTCTTAGGAATACCATGTGCAATCTAAGGTTATTTAAAGCTACTTATAATATTTTTAAAAGTCTATACATGCCCTGGCTGGTGTAGCTCAGTGGACTGAGTGCAGGCTGCAAACCAAATGGTTGCCAGTTCAATTCTCAGTCAGGGCACATGCCTGGGTTGTGGGCCAGGTCTTGTGTACTGGTGTACTGGGTACACAAGAGGCAACCACACATTGATGTTTCTCTCTCTCTCTCTCCTTCTCTTTCCCACTCTCTAAAAATAAATAAATAAAATATATTTTTTAAAAAAGACCTTACAGTTTATGCTCTCAGAGATTAAAATTTACCAATTTTCATCATTTGTAATAATACTGTCATTTAATTCAGTCTGAGTTCTCCACCTTTAAAATGCAAAGAAGTAAGGCTTTTTGAAAGAAGCCATGACTTTAGCCTGAGCTTCTAACTGTTTCATAGAGACACAGATTATTGAAGCGTCAACCTGGGGTAGGACCGGAATAGACCTACTTGCTTTGGATTGGGAGAAGGAGAGGATATGTGAATACAATAGAGTATTTGTGAAGCATGTTTTCTGACATTGTGATGTAACACTTTCTTCTGAGCTAAGGACTCAGGGTGGCTATGTCGCTAAAACAAAAAACCACCTTTTAAAGGAGGAGTGCAAAAAAGAAAATGCAAATTTGTGCAATAGCAAGATAGATAGATAGAAAGATAAGGATAGAGATATGTATTGAGTATTTTTGAAGGAGATGAAATTGGTAAAAAAATTTAAAAAGTGATAAATACCAGGACACTGATGTCAGAGGAGCCAAGATGCGTACAACAAAATGAAAAATGTACCCTCTGAATTTATCTACTTGGAAGTCATCAGTAATCATGGTCGTGGAACCTTCACTGAAAATGTGCATTTGGAAATAAGGAAAAATTAAGGAGTGCATGTAAACATTACAAATATAAAACAATTCAGAAAAGAATGGGAAGTTTAATATTGCTATTCACAAGTAAATGTGTAATCTGTATGTCTACTAAGTATATAATAATTATTAGAACAATTGGCAAATAAACATGTATTTGATGGTGCAAGTGATTACATAAAATTTGACACTATAAAGCTAACTGAAAGTATTTAGTAAAAAAGAAACTATTGATAATACAAGAGAAAGAAAAACAAAGGGAACTTACTTCTTTTGAAAGATTTAAGAAATGTTCAGAACAGGCTCTTTAGATGTAATTTCTTATACTTTTCCAGATGTGTATCTGTAAGCTTAATGGCCATTGGTTTTTCTTTACCCAAGTTCTCACAGAGGCAGTTGTCTCTGAGTGAAACACACTCACTCATGCACACACTACACGAGCATGCACACATGTGCACCCCCCCACACTGAGTATTAGCCAGATTAAAAAAAAACATACTTCTATTTTCCTAAATCAGAATATTTAATGAGTGAGTTGCATTCATCACTTTACTAACTAAATTAGCCAACTTTAAGTGAGCAAGTACAGTTGTCAATTGATTTGTTTTTGTGTATTTGGATGATGCTTTTTCCCATAAAACTGTTATTTAACTTTTTTATGTACAAGCTATGGAGGAGCTACATACTAAAATTGTCAACACTCTATCATATCACTTAAAATAATTGTTAAAAATATAAAATCACAATTTTATCTCAGAAGCAAATGCTGAAAACTGATAAAAGTACAATCTTGACAAATATTAAGTCAGGGACTTCAAGGTAACAGAAAAATACCATATTTCTGTTATTTATAATTCAATATTAGAGTTATATCATTGATTTTTATCAATGGCCTATGATTTTTGAAGAAATAAAATGGGATTCATATACATCTCACATTATGGAAAAAATAAAAACAACAGCCTTTAAATTATAACTTCATTCTTTTTGCCAAATAAAATATGGATAACTAGGTTTCACATACCATTATTCCACATAAAAGCCTTCTTAGGAAATCCATCTCTTTTAAAATCTATTTGTTATATTTTTTTATTAATTACTAAGGATTGAGTTAAATGCAAGATATTACTAATAGGAGTGAAAACATGATTTTGATGTTTATGTAAAAAATTTTAAATGTTGCCTTACCTCTTCTAATATAATTTACATGGCAGTAATAATTTTCAGGGGTTTTTTTTTGTCCCTCATGCAAATTTTGTTCATGTTATCAGAGATATACTTGATATTTAGAGTATATCCTATACAGTGTACTTAATTCTGATGTGTCCCTCCCAAAATTTTTCATGCCAGACTGAATTTGACTTTAACAAGCTATATCTCTACAGGACTAATTTTGTTTTTGGAAAAGAATAGCTTCATTAGCCCAGTTAATAAAAGTTAAATAGTACTACTTATGTTGTACTGTGTACTGTCATTGAAGCATTTATTTAGTGTAATAATTCATTCATGAGGGCTTCAGTAATGTAAACTGGCTAATGTTGTTTCTATGTAGCTTGCGTAACCACTCAGATCTAAATCAGAAATATAGAAGACATGGTTTTAAAAAAACCCTTAAGTATCTTATACATGGTGGTGTCTCAGAAGATGACATTAACAATGACCTTGATATAACAGAGAAATTGATTCATATTCTAAAAGTGTAGCATTCCCATGTTGCTTCATTTTCTCTTCCAACAAAGAACATATAGCTCAACCAGTTTGGGGAAATTGTGCAAATGCTTTGTGGCTAATCTACTGGCTTAGATAAATGTTATCAGGGACCTCCACGGATCTTCCATTAGTGTCCATCAAGGAAAAGTCAAACTTGGGATTTCTAATATACTTGCACGTTCTCTGTACTCCTGTGGTTTATACTGCCTTAATGCCTAAAAATAGCAATGCTACAATATCTTCTAGTCATGACGTCCTTTAAATAGTAAAGATTTTGATGGATTTTTGGTAGTAAACCTCTTCTGTTTACCACTTTCCTCCTTCCAGGTCTTAAAAAAATCCCGTGTCAAGAAAAATATCCAAATAGCTAAATATAGTACTTTCGGACTGAGGAAGCATTCTATAATGCCTAAGGTATGTATTATCTGCTGAAATATATTTGAAAAATGGGATTTAAGTTCAAGATTAAAGCGGAGTCACAAGAAAGTGTAAGGAGCTCACCTGATTCTCAGTGAAACTGGTGAATATTTTTTTAAAAAGCAAACCAAAAACAACCCTTTAAGTTCTCTAGAAAGAGCCCCAAGAGCTTATAGCTAATGAAGAAATGCTTATTTAATACAATCAACTCAAACTTGGTAAGAACTGAGAGATTCTATGGAACCTGAATCAATACCGTAACCTCCATCCCTGTCCTGGTGAGATGGGAATTCCATTTTAGAAAGGGACAGCTAAGATGACAGCCTCTCAACCTTTGCCCGCAGTTCTCACTCAGAGGGGGCCTCCCCAAGAGAGGGAAGGTACAAGCTTTTCACCTCTTAAGTTCAGCTTTCTGTTGCTGAGTTTAAGATCCACAGTTTAGCAGAGGGGCGGGGGCTCCATTCTTCTCCCAAACCCCCACCATGAGCCAGAGGCTCTACCTTAGGTGTCATGTCACTGAAAATACTGGAGGCCCTCTTTTCCTTGCTTTGGCTTGTGGGTTGGGGGTTTCATACCAAGAGAGTAAGGAGGACATACTTGGGGCTGTTTGTACCACCAACCACTGAAGAGGGGGCTCCCAAAGAGGGGCATCCCTCAAATGGGAGCAAATCATTGTCTCTGCCCCCACAGCAGAGCTGTGACTCAGAGGTTTTCCCTCAGGACAGTAGGGTACTGTGGAGCAAAGACAACCTTCCTCCCCTAAGGAGAAATGGAAGGAATTGACTTGATTTACAAGAGAATTGGAAGTTAAATATAAGGGTGCTCCCAAATGCAGTAAAAGTTGTGGTGAAAATCATTAGGAAATGATTGATAGATTAATTGGTTGTATAGGATAAAGGGCAGGCTTTACATCAATTTAAAGCTATATGAATTCAGCTTTCTATATGTCATCACACTTTTGCAAAGGGCCTTTTGGATACATAATACCACAAACACAGCCCTCACCCCACTCTGACTCCTGTAGAAACATAATTTTCAAAGTACATGAGTTACTGGGTTGGCCAAAAAGTTCATTCATGTTTTTCCATTAGCTGGTTCTAGTAGTGCTTAGCTATCTTTAACTTCATTCAAAAATTTTTCTTAGATTGTACTGTGACAGCTGTTTTATCAGTGTGTATTTAAAAAAAGCCTTATCAAATTGGTGAATTTTTGTGTAGCCATTTTAATATTGAAGAAGAAGAAAATGAGCAACATTTTTGGCATATTATGCTTCATTATTTCAAGAAAGGTAAAAATGCAACTGAAACAAAAAATATTTGTACAGTGTATAGAGAAGATGCTGTGACTGATAGAACATGTCAAAAGTGGTTTGCAAAGTTTCTTGTTGTGTATTCCTCACTGGATGATGCTTCATGGCCAGCTGAAGTTGATAGAGATCAAATTGAGAACGATCACCTATATACCATGCAGGAAGTAGCCTACATACTTAAAATATCCAAATCAACCACATTATTGGTGAATATGAAAAATGAGTCTTTTATTGTATGGAAAAAAGTAAAGGAGCTTTTTGGTCAACCCAAAACCTTCCAGTGAGATACGACTAGGTCTGTCTGGCAAAAATCCAACCATTGTTTTTATAATGAGAATGGTTTACATGACATGGATGTAACCTAGTAACCGAGGAGAGTGGACTGGAATGCACATATGTGAACAATGATGACTTCACTGTACTAGTCAGTGGGGGTGGTAGATGCTGTTAACTGATCATGTGTACTATGTGGCTGCCACATGCAAAATGACTGACTGAACAGAGCAGCAAATCTGCATCATATTTTGTATTAAACTTGAACATTACTCCCTGGAAACTATTCTGATAATTCAGAAGGCTGCAGCTATGGACAACTGGTGATTGGCATCTTTATCATGACAATGTGCTCTTTCATGCATCATGTCTCGTGCAGTTCTGGTGCAAAATATCAAATCACCCAGGTGACTTAGCCCCGCTGCAGCCCAAATTTCTCTTCCTGCAATTGCTGGCTTCTCCCAAAAGTAAAAGCATCTTTGAGAGGGAAGAGATTTCAGACTGCCATTGAGATTCAGGAAAATACAACAGGACAGCTGATGGCGATTTGGAGAACTGTGTGAGATTCCAAGGTTCCTACTTTGAAGGGGACTAAGATGTCAGTGTCCTTTGCACAATGTTTCTTGTTTCTTGTATCTTCTTCAGTTAAAGTCTTTTTTCCAATGTTACATGGCTGGGTATGTTCTGGACATACCTCATGCATTTTGCTGCTCGATATTGATTAGCCAAACACTAACCTAAAGTAATTATAAATATTCAGTGCTTAAAATATATATTGTTCTAGAAGAATATATGTATATAATATATTTATACACATATAAAATAGCTGCACAGTAATTAATGTTATTGGAAGGTTATGAGACAAGTACTATTTATTATTAAAGATGAGAAAATTGAGTCATCAAGAGATTAACTAAATTATTTAGCCTCACATAACTAGAAGTGTTATAGTTTAACTTCTATTCCAAGCAGTCTAGCTATGGAAAACTCCTTTAACAAATTGTAAAAACAAATAAAACTATAGCAGTGCAGTTAAAAGCTATTATTTGAAGGAAGCAATATAGCAGAGAACTATTCTGGAGTTAATCACAAGGGGGTATAAGCACAAATGTAAGAACAAATAGAAAAATCCACTTAACATTCATCTTTAAGTCAATATATCTATAGCTGGATCTCCAACGGAATATTTCCCCATTCTCTAAAATGCAGAATATCCTAAACTGAGGTAATTAACTTCACTTGTAAGTTTGTATGCCTTTCATGTTATATTCTTTTCTTTGTGGGAATGGCATCATCATCCAACTGACTGCCTAAGTCAAAATCCTTGGTGTTTCTGTTGAATCACATCTCTCTACCTTTAAAGATACACCCAGCAGTCCAAATGATCCTCCACTAATATTGTTTTCATATATATCCTTTTCTAAATTAATTGCCATTTTCAGTTACTCATTTTTATTTACCGAAGTAACTGCAAATGTCTTCTACCCGATTATCTTATGCCTCTGTAATTCATCCTTCAATCTGTTCAGTCTCTTTTGCTTAAAACCCAATTCTGTTTAGGATACCAATTATCAGTAAAAACAGTACAATAAAATACAAAATATTAGTACCACATACAACATAATTCTGTAAATAATTCTGAATTAGTACAATGTATATGCTTGTTAAATCAGACAAACAGAAATCAGAGCTTTTACTCAGAATTAATTTTTACTACTATTTTCACCAACATGAGAAACCCAAGAATCTCCCAGAATGTCTCTTCAGTGCAGGAGGAAAACAGATTGCAATCTAGCTGCTAAATATCTTCCCTCTCAGCTTCTAAGCTACCTTTCAAATTTCATCTCAACACACTCTCCTCAAACATGTATACACTTTTTAGACTATACTTCATAATATACCCTCAACACGCCATGTCCTTTTTTAATGAATTATTACATGGGTATATCTGAGTCAGACATATTCTTTCTGCTTCCCAAGCATATTTTGTAAATTTAATGTCAAATTCAAAAGCTATTTTGTTCTCTAATGGTCTCAATATTTCTTGTTAATGAACTATTCAGTCCTACTTAAGCCCCAACATGCTTTGCTTATAATATGTCCTGATTACTTGACTACGTAGCCCTCTGGATTTTAGGTCCTTCATATATTTGAACCATTTTACATAATTTTCAAATACATGACACATAATAAAGTTTACTTTTTATCAGCATATATATCCACTGAAATTTGCAAGTGTCAACAGTTTTGATGCATTCTTATAAAGTCTGTTACGTTGTTTTCTATTATTCAGAAATACTTAGGTAAACATGAAGTTTAGTCTTCTTTAAGTTGCTGAACCCATTTCTTTCAACATAATACGTTAGGGAAATTGCCTTAGAAATTATGCCAGTCTTGAACTCCAGGTTAAGATACTACTAATCTTGATTGTTATTTCTTTTTGCTCTTGACTTAATAATACTTTTATTATACTTTTCTTAGAAAGGCAAGAAATGTGATTTCCACAATTGATGGGGTTTTTATAAAATTCTTAATTGAAATGAAGTATCTATCAGCACTAATCATATTTAATATAAGTTTTTCTTGTCTGGGCCAGAAGCCAGCACTTACAGTTTTTAAAAATTCTATGGAGGGTATTTCACCATGAAGTTTTAACCACCATTTTTTCTTTGTCATTATTATAAATTAATTGCCATTGACAGTGATGGCCTTTAAGGTTATTCTGTAGGAAAAAATAAATTATTCTGTCATTAATGTCCAAAGTACTTTTCTCTTTCTTAATTCGTAGAACCATGATTATATTACCTTATAAAACCAACAGAGACATCTTACATCAGGTGAAAACCAGCCATGAATCTTAATACACAGCTGAAAATATTTCCTTGAATAATAAAAGTTATGTATTACAGATGAAAATATTTTCCTATGAATTATTCCACTAGCAATTTCCCTCTCTCTCTCCCCCCTCCTCCTTTCCCTTCTTTTCTCTCTTATTTAATCTGTTAAAATTTCTCAAGACAGGATCATATTAGGATAATCTTCCAGTTCACTGAACAGCTTAACACTTTGTAAAGATTATTTTCCTAATACTGCTATTATCTGGCAGATTTTATATGAGTCATTTTATCAAAATGATATATAACTCATATAAAAATAAAAATACATGTGAGTGTTAAGTCTGTACAATTGTTTCATGGTCTAATTTACACATATATAATTTGTTTATGTCTATTCCACTGTTTTTGTAAGTCTGATATCAGCAAAATATTGAGAGAATATACATCACAAATACCCCACTGAGGATAAATTTAGCTAAGGACAGAGTATATTAATTACTGCTTTTATTTTAGAATTGTTTACTTTTTATAGTTTCATGAATAGGGAATATTTTTGACAAGTGTTACATATCCTTTATATCTTAGAATTTTCAAACTATTTGTATTGAAAGAAGTTTGCAGGGGTAAATCATAATGAAAAAATACAATAAAAATAACATATAACTTAAAAATCATTTTAGATTGACAGATGGTTTGATGTTTTGCAACAGTAAGCTATGGCAAGTAAGGGAATGAAAAGAAGTATTATGTTAAAAAAATTATCCCATTAGTTGATAATTTTGAGGGTCTTTGAAGAATTAACTGTGGCTTTATTTTTTATTAGTATGTAAAAACCCTTAGGTAATAGGCAAACTAATAAAAATGATTTCAAAAAGTATTAGGCTATAAATTTCCAGTTTTAAAAATTATTATTAGTTTCATCCTTTTATCCATTCATTCTTTCTTCTGCTATTTCCTTTATCATAGTAATGGTATACAACCACAAACAAATATCAACAGCAAGCTAAAATAACTGCAATTAGAATTCTCTCTAGAACAGGCAGCCTCCAAATAATCTTTTGTTATGCCAAAGTTTTTCTTGAAATGTGCACATCAGATAAAATTGTCTCTATTTTGAGGGGTATCCATTGCTTTTAAATAGAAATCAGAGGCAAACATCTTTGGTTTGTGTGTGTGTGTGTGTGTGTGTGTGTGTACATGTACATATATATACACACACATATATATACATGTAAACAAGAGGGAGGGAACACTTGGTGAATCCACGGTATGAGAAGAGAACATGCGCTCAGTCAGGATTGAACACAGGACTAGGAAACCCTGCAGCAATGGGACATCACAAAGCAAAGTGAGAAATAAAGGTGCAGTACAAAGAGGAAGATTCAGGAGAGTGATTTCAGGTTTCTCCCTGTAGAGGCTACTCTTTTTAATTTTTTTAAACTGTATTTTATATTTTTTTCATTTTTCAATTACAGTTGCCATACAACATGATACTATATCAGGTGTGCCACATAGTGATCTGACATTCATATAACTTACAAAGTGATCTCACCGATAGTCTAGTACCCATCTGACACAGTACCTCATAATTATCACAACATTATTAACTATATTCTCTGTGCTATATTTTACATTTCCATGATTATTTTCATAACTGGCAATTTGTACTTCTTAATCCCTTCTCCATTTCACCCATATCCCCAACCTCTCTCCCATCTGGCATTTATCAAAATGTAGTCTGCATCTGTAAGTCCATTTCTGGGTTGTTGTTCTTTTTTGTTCATTTATTTTATTTTTTAGATTCCTTATATAAGTGAAATTATGTGGTATTTGTCTTTGACACTACTTTTAATGATCATAGATGAATAAATGACAGCAAATGAATTGTATGCATACATTGGTACCAGTATCCCAGTGCTTTCTTGATGAATATTTAATTCAGCCTTTCTCAACATTTACCCTTTTATAATTTCCTGAGGTATATTAAAAAGGAAGTCTTATACCTATATTGAGGGTGTCCATACTTAGATTGAATGCATAATCTTACTGAGAAGACAACTTTTCAATACAGAAACACAGAAATATTCAAGAGAGAACGTGATCAAATTCTAAATTGTGTAGCTCTTACTATAAATGCAATTTGAGTAAAGGGAGGAACAATTTCAACATCAGAATTTAAGAGAGACTCCGAACTGGCCCTGAAATTTGGATGTTGGAAAGGAAAGAGGTGGATGTTATAAGAAGGATGAATAATTTAAGACTAGTGTCTGTGGGGGTTTTTTTGAGTGACTTACTCTGTCTCTTTGTATTAGTTTGTTACTGCTTCCAAAGCAGATTACTCCACACTTAGCATCTTAAAATAACAAATTATCTTACTGCTCATCCAGAAATCGAGGTGGGCACAACTGATTTCTCTGCTTCATAACTTCCAAGGCCAAAATCAAAGCATTGGCTCCTTGGGGTCTCATCTGCATGCTCTGGGGGAGAATCTTCCTCCTAGCTCCTTCGGGCTGTCAGCAGACTCCAGTTCCTGTTGCAGCACTAAGGCCGTTCCTTGCTAACTGTTGTCCTGGAGCACTTACTGGTGTGTGGCTGGCTCCCTTCATCTTTATAGCCAGCAATGGTGGCTTGAGTTCTCACACTTGAAATTCTCTGACCTCCCATCCTAACCCCAGTCTGAGAATATTCAGTGCTTTTAAAGGGGTGGTATGATTATATTGGGACCAAATAGATAATCCATCATAATCTATTTTAATCTTTATACTTTAATTACATTTGCCAAGTGCCTTTTGCCACGTAATCTTTACGTGGCAAAAGGCACTAACCTATACACAGGCTATGAGAATTAGGGGAGACTTTTATTATCATTTGAGAATGTGCTGATGGGACTGTCAAAACTTCACTTGTTTGTTTGAGGATATTTTTGGCCTTCCTAAATCTGTAAAACTGGTGTGCATTATGGGCAGGAAGTGCCAGAGAATTAACACTCCAGAGTAGCACAGAAACCTTCAACTAATGAATAAAGGCAGTGGTGTATTTTTTTAAAAATCATCCTAATACATTGGTTGGGAAACTAGTAACAGATGTAGTCTACATTATTTCCCAGAGTTCCTCAACAAGATGAAGACCCGGTTGTCAACAGTTATCACTGCTTTAAACATGCACCCTCTATTATCTTCCTCATTCTCTTCCCTATTTCCTAGCAATGTTGCCTGAGATTAAATTCAAAATAAACTACTTTTACTTATATCATTGACCCAGGATGTACTTCTGGAATTCTTAAATTGAGACAGGTCAAATTTCTTAGTTTTGCACAGTGTTTTATGTTCAGATTGTGTTTAGCATATGAAATAGTAACTAACATTTGAAACACACTTGGATGTTTAGAAATATCTATTCCCACTATTGCTTTAGTTAATACTTACGATTCTCTGAGATGGGAGTTTTTCAATAGTCCATTTTAGAGAGGAAGAAAATAAAATTACAGAGGTTAACTGATGACAGTCATGGGTTGTAAATGATGTGACTAATGTATTGGTATCCCAAGTCAGATCCACTAACAGCAAATCTATGGTTTTTTTTTTCTTATATATATGCAAGGTAAAAGTTCCCCGTTTTACCTTATGGCATGTATGAATATTTATTTATAACAGGTTTATATCATTTGAATAAAGTCTCAAAGCTAGAGAGGAACATAGTCATGACTGTGATTTCTGTGTTCTTACTCCTAATTTTGTTCTTTCCATTATGTTGCAAGACAATGATGTTTAAGGAAACTGAGGCCAACTCATTAAATGTTTTGAGTATTAACCAAAAGGTTTGGAAAAAACCCTCATGGCAATTAAATTGCATGAGAGGTTTTTGGAAAGGTAAATAACGAAAATGTTATTTTATATTGACTGACCTAATTGCTTTTGGCTGAAAGTCTGGCAAAAAGTGTTTTAAGAAAATTAATCTGCCAAAGGTATGCAGGATGATTTGGAGGAGTACAAGACTGAGGTCAGAGAATGTAAAGGAGAAGTTATTTATCCAGGCATCAGGTGATAAGTATGTGAAGTAGGCAAGGAGACTAAAAATGGATAAATAGCAGGACAGTTATGGAAGAAATGATAGAAGGGAGAAACTGATTACAAGAGAGACATGATACTATATTATAATAACAGTACATCTATATTTCCTTCATTGAAAATATAGGAAAGTATTTTTGAGTATGATCATATATATATGAAGGAGTGTGTATATGTGCAAACTCTATGGTAGAAAATTTCACATGAGATCTTTCTCAAATATTTCTGGTATATGTGTATCACCTACTAATCTAGCACCCAACAATCCTCTTTTTAAAGACCTAGAGATTCATTTTTCAAAAGGAAATAAGATTATGTCATTTTTTTTCAGAAATATGTGTTGACTACTAACATTATTGACACACCTATCAGGGCTAGTTATTTATCTGAGTGAAGAAGAAAATTCCAAGTTACACAGTATTACCTAATTCCCTAATAAGGCCTGAAGACCCATAAAGTACCAGATTCTTCCATCTGTATGAAAGAAACCATAGTAATATCCTTTGTTTTATATATGGTTTATAACTATATAATTTTGTATATGCTTTTGGTATCATCATACCAGATTATAAATATACCTAACTATACTTTATCATAAGTACTACCCTAATATTTACATACTTAAATACAGGAACTAATGGGATATGTTTACCTGCCATGATTTACTCTATCTCTTCTGGTTGTTTAAAGCAAAAGTCCATAGGGTGTCTCAGTTTCTTTTTTACCTGTGTGTGTCTCTCTCCCTCTGTATTCTGTTCTCAATTGATAGCAGCTAGAGAGAACTTAAAAGAAAGATAATCTTAAATCATTTCATACTATTTATCTACCTAAAACACTCCAATAGCTTCCAAATGCCATTAGAATAAAACCCAAATTCTTTATCTTGATAAAGAAATTCTGATCATGCTCTGATGCACGCCCACATATCTGACCTCATATACTTTTCCTCCTTTCATTGGGTTTTAGCTCCCTCGATATTCTGTCTGTCCTTTGAAGCTTTGTGCACCAGTTGCTGTTGTTTTTGACTCCTGGGCCCCTGCCTAAAACATTCACTCAAAGGATTTTACATAACTGCTTCTCCTAATAATTCAGAATCAAAATCCAATATTACATCCTCAGAGAGGCCAACCTGACTACTTGATCTAGAATAGACCTTGCATAACACCTTCACCTATGAGAACTCATTTTGGTTTTATTGATTTCTATTGTTTGGTTCTCACTACTAGAACATTGCTCTATCATATACAGTGGTTATAATAGTGAATACACTAAACAACTGTTAACTTCATTAACTGATTGAGTAGAACCAGAGACGGGGAAATAAAGAACAGACAATGACCAGAAGGGATGGGGGAGGGCAATAACAGGGAAAAGAAGGGGAAGGGGCAAGCAAAGAAACACAAATAGAGGACTCATGGGCACGATCAATGTGGGGAGATTGACTGTGGGGTTGAGGGGAGGAACAGGGTAGTGGTGAACAGTGGGAGAAAAGGTGGAACAACTGTCACTGAACAATAATAAATTTTTAAAAGAGATTAATAGCAGGCACTGAACAATAAATGATTCCATAATTACTTTAAATCTTACAATAAACTGCTAGGTATATATGTTAATATCTGAAGAACTGAGGTATGGGTTATGTCTAATTTGTATCTAATCATTGATAGAAGCTAATTGAAAACTATAGAACAGTTATCTTTATATCAAATCCTGTATTTTTCAACTGGAATAATTTGACTATGAATCTTGTGTAATATGAATCTTGTATAATATGAATCTTGTGATTTCCTGATAATTTATAGTTAAGTTGATGTTTACAAAGTTGACTTACAGGTATGAGAAAATAGAATAAACATATTTGAGCACATTAATATTTATAATATATAATATTTTTTGCAAGTGACAATATTTGATAAAAAATAATGAAAAGAAATGTGAAAGTAAGAAGGAGAGGAAGAAAAGAGGAAGGAGGAAGATAGAGAGGGAGAAAAAGACAGAGAAAGGGGAATGGAATCAGCAGGTATTATAACTCAAGTCTCCCCTGAGTCTAGCATTCTCGCTTTTAAATAAAAGGACCGTTAATTTAAAGGCATTATTATCAGTATAGTTAATCAATTTCAGCAAAAAGCTGATTCTGATATAACACTGTTAATATCAGTTCAAACTTTGAAAGTGATGAATGTGAAATAAACAACAGAGAGACACTGGCTTTATTGGCATCAAGGAATTGAAATCAATGGTGACAGTGGCCACTTAGGCTCTAGTGTCACACCTGTAAGACTGTGAAAAGGTCAATGCAATTGTCTGCCTACTTAGCAGCATGACTGGCCAGGTTTTACAGAAGTGGTTTTGGACATTATATATGACACCGCTATTTTTTCAAAATTTTTTATCTAGTTGACAACTAAATATTGTATATATTTAAGGCACACAACTCGATGATTTGATATATGTTTACATGGTAAAATATATTCACCAGGCTCTATTCCTGTTGCATTGTTACTTAACAACCTTCACCTGTGCACCACTCCAACATACCACACATTGGCAGACTCACATAACTCCGTGAATTTCTTTTATTTTACGCTAGATATGCTAAAATTTATGTTAAGACATATATATATGCATTTACATGTAATATATCAAAGAAAAATTTTAGTTAATGAGTGGCAACACAGACTGCATGATAAATTTGGCAGTGTCTTATCTCCTTGGTTAATATTCTGGAATATGTTAGATGTAATTACTTGTTACTCAATGCTGTAATCTAATTGCAGCCAATACTAAGATTCATATTGTTTATATTGACAGTGTTCTTAATTTCCTTATCAAACTATTGTGTAAATAAGAACCAGAAGAGTAAACTGTTGGCCTATATAAATATATGTGTGTACATATACATATATATATTTAAATTTCATTTTTCCTAAAAATATTTTTAAAAGACAATTACGGTTTCTGTTTCTCTCTAATTTTATTTCATTATAATGTTTAAAAGTAGTACTTAAGTATGTGGTAATTGAAAACATCCATATATTTCAAGTTCTATTAATTTTTATAAAATATCTTTTTTCTGAAAGTCTTTTTCAAATATGGGTATGAAGATGGTGGGTCCCAAGTCCTTTATAAATAAATAAGCTAATTAACACACTGACATAACAAATGCATTGTAGGACACCAGTCTGTGTGTTGTGTGAGGCCTTAGATGACATGCTGGAAAATATGGATTTAGATTTTTTTCCTCATGCTGCTTTTATGCCACCTAGTAGGACCCAAACCATGAACACTCAATAAGATAAATAGTAAAATGTCCTCTGTGGCATACTATCAAATACAAATACATATTCCCCTTTCTGAGTTGCATAAGAAAAAAAGTTTTTTGTCAGGATGACTTCTAAGAAGTTCTGAAGTTAAACTGAAACCTAGAATTATGCAAAACCAGAGGGAGGGAAACACAGTGTGCACCAAATCTTGAAAGGCAAGAGATAGCACTTGGCGACAAAAAAATGAAAGTTCAGAATACCAACAGAATATTTGTGTTGGACTCAGAAAATCCGTGGTGGGCTCATAAAGGAAAATGTAAAGCTTTAGAAAAAGGTAAAGGGACAGCTTAAACAGGGTTTTTCAGCTTTGTTAAATTGTCTGGATTTTTATCTCAAGTTCAGTGGCAGAGTTCATGTAAAGGCTTTATGCAAACACAATTTTGATTTTTAAAAGGATTACTGGGCAGTGGGGAAAACTGGAAGCACAGAGACCTTTAGAAATTTGCTGCAGGTATCTAGTTGGAAAATAATGGCAGCATAGAGATAGAAATATTGAAGTTGAAGACAATAATCACTCTCTTGCACAAAATAATAAACCAAAAGTCTAACTTGTACTCTAAGAGAAGAGACAAGTTCAAACCAATAGAAAACTCAGGCTATTTTATTTTTCTAGAGCTAGAAATATTAAAATATTAAAAATATTAAGATCTTATTTTTAATATTTTATAATTTAATAAAATGTGAACTATTTAAGTATCTGTTCTAAGATATTGCATTGTGAGCCCTGGCTGGCATAGCTCAGTGGATTGAGCTCGGGCTGCGAACCAAAGTGTCGCAGGTTCGATTCCCAGTCAGGGTACATTCCTGGGTTGCAGGCCATGACCCCCAGCAACCATACATTGGTGTTTCTCTGTCTCTCTCTTTCTCCCTCCCTTCCTTCTCTGGAGATAAATAAATACAATCTTTAAAAAAAAGATATTGCATTGTATATACTATGTTAAAAACATCAATTTTTTAAAATCTTAGTGGTTTTCAAACTACAAATCTATGACAGCATTAGCATAACCTGAGAAATTAATAGAACTACAAATAATTACATCCCAGCTGGGCCTACTTAATCAGACACTGAGATTTCATGTAAGCAACCTGGTTTTAACAACCCCCTCCCCACCGTGCCCCCTGCACCCCGATGCATACTAAAACCACTGTCACAGTAAAATCTTCACTCCTTATTTGTTTATTCATTTTGTTTTGTTTTATCATTAAATAGTCCCCCATTTGCTTTTAATACCCATTTCAAAACAGCACATCAAAATCTCAATTTGCAAAGTGAAGGTTTTCAAAATAGTGAGGAATACAGGGCATTACACCAATCATTGGAGACACTAATAATCAGAAGCACAGGGATCTGATGATAGGATGCAATGTAAATTAGCTAAAATGTCTACAGTGAACGAAAGGGAAGGACTTGACTGAGTTCAGTCATGTGAAATTCTGGCAACTTTGATATTTTGCAGGTTCAGTTTGAATTGGTTTTAAAGGGCAATGTCCTTAGGCAAACTATTATATTTGCATTAGTTTCCCAGGGCTTCCTTTAAAAAAATAGTACTGCCACAAACTGGGTGGCTGGAAACAACAGAAATTTAGACTCATAATTTTGGAGACTGGAAGTCTGAAATCAGGGCGTCAGCAAGGTTTGTTCCTTCCTGAAGCTGTAAGTGGGGAAACTGCTCCGTGCCTCTGGTGGCTGGAGGCAATCTTCCATGGCCTGTAAATTAAATAAGGTGTTATAGAGTTTAACTGTTATTAATACAATTTATTTTAGATGGTAAGAAGATAACAGAGGGAAGAAAACAGTTTTATTTTTAAATATATTAATAATAAATATAAGTACATGTTTATAACAAATGGGAAAGAATTCCTCCTAGTAATGAGAGTCCCTTCTGTCAGTGGTCATGTGATCATTGCTAATATTTATAACTACCTTTCCCCACTACCCATTCGATATCCTCTTTGTTCTCAGCAAGCACCTCAGCTGCTCCTGGTTGTCTGCAACCATGGTTGGTAGGTTAATCCATACTTTATTCCTGAGAGGTCTGCTCCATAGCAGTCCTGCCTGGACTGGGTTGTAGTTCTCCATCAACTTTAGACATAGGGAGCTATCTTCAATTTAATACAGCAATCCGATGTACTGTGGGAGGAAAAGATGATCATGTCCCCTGTGGACTAAACTATGACATAGGAATGAACAGTTTATATACCTCTAGTGGAGGTACATAAATGAAAATGTGTTGTTGCCCTTGCCAGCTAAATTGGGTAATGCTCCTAACAGGAGATATGCTACTTTGTTTAAACAATGAAATTACTCCTAGAACAGAAGCTGCAAGTGAATTCACCAAACAGCCGTTTATGAGAAGCCGTACTTACTCCCCAAGATCCATCTGTTTTCTTCACGGGGCCAATAGGCAAGTTGATTGAGGGCATGATGGGAATCATCACCCTTGCTTCCCTCAACTCTGTGATGGTGACAGCAACCTATGGAATCCCTGCAGAAATAGAGCATTGCTTTCTTGGTGAACCAGTTTTTAAAAGATTTTATTTATTCATTTTTAGAAAGAAGGGAAGGAAGGGAGAAAGAGAGAGAGAGAGAAACATCAATGTGTGGTTGCCTCTCACATGCCCCCAACCAGGGACCAGGCCTATAACCCGGGCATGTGCCCTGACTGGTAATCGAACTGACAACCCTTTGGTTTGAAGGTGGGCACTCAATTCACTGAGCCACATCAGCCAGGGCTGGCTAACAATTTTTCTAAGCATAGGTAGTCCTAGTAGCTTTCATATTCCTAGAACAATAGCCCTCATTCCACAGATCAGGGATATCAGTGTGGGATTCTATCAGTTGCTAAGTATGGTGATCACAAATATGCATTTCAGAATTCGGGACATACATTTGACACCTCACATTACATAAAGTTAGGATGGTTTCAATGACAATTCTTGCTCTCACATGCTTCAGTTGTTCTTTAGACCAGAGGTCAAGTGAAATCATGTTAATGCCTATACTAAGCCTCAGTGGTCATTATCCTGCAGTGTCTATCACTGGATAGTTCCTAATCCAGCAATGGAAAGAACTTTGAAGCACTAATAAAAAAATCTTAACTGTAGTAAATGTTACTACTAATGATAGTAATCTTTCATTTAGATATATACACTCACCTCTAAGGACATCCAAGTACTATCCAGTATTATTCTACTAAGGTAGGTGCATTGTTAGAATAACATTACAATTTTCTTTAAAAGAACACAAGGTCTCTTCAAATCATGAGGGTAATTCCCTATTTGACAATCAGAAGGAAAATGGCAAGTAGAGCAAGCCATAATTAAATGGAAATTAGCAATGTTGTAGAAATTTGATTTCAAAACAAAACTGATGTGTAAAATCAACAATATTAAATATATTTGCAGTTAAATTTTACAGCATACCTACAACATGTGGTACACTTTGCTTTTCATGTGTTTCTTATTTGGGTCACACAGTAACCTGTGAGTTAAATGCTATTTTTATCCATAATTATGTGTGAGAAAACTCAAATTCAGGTAGTAAAATGGTATGCCCAATATCATACATAAATTGTTGACTTGAACACAGGATTTGAACCCATATACTTTACTGATATAGTCTTTATTCTTAATCTCTACAATAGATGAGGAGAAATGCAAGAGTTAGGCTTATTTATTGTGAAAGCCATCACTACCCAACATTTAATCAAGCACCAAATATATGTGTTGGCTATAGCACAGACTTATCCCCTGATGTCCACATGACCTTCTCCCACCTCTACTTCAGATGCTTACCCAAATCCCCCTTCCCAGTGACACAAGCCTTGTCACTTTATGTGATATCACTATGACCATATATCAACTCCCCATCAGATATCTCGTCATTTTCCTCCATATTTCTCATCACCTTCTAACACACTGCATATCTTATATACTAATATCTATTTTCTTTCTCATCAGAATGCACTCATTGTCCCTGACTGGCGTAGCTCAATGGATTGAGCTCGGGCTGTGAACCAAAGTGTCGCAGGTTCGATTCCCAGTCAGGGCACATGCCTGGGTTGCAGGCCATGGCCCCCAGCAACCACACATTGATGTTTCTCTCTCTCTCTCTTTCTCCCTCCCTTCCCTCTCTAAAAAATAAATAAATAAAATCTTTAAAAAAAAGTTAAAAAAAAGAATGCACTCATTGAGTAGAAATTTGTCTGGTCTTGCCCTTCCTTCCTTCCTTCCTTCCTTCCTTCCTTCCTTCCTTCCTTCCTTCCTTCCTTCCTTCCCTCTACCTCTATTTCCATTCTTCTTCCCTCCTTCTCTCTTTTTTTGTAGTTCCTCCTTCTTCACTTTATATCCCCAACATCTAGAACATTGTAACTGGGTTATCAAAACATATTTGTTAAATACATAATTATAATAGTTTTTTATTAAATTGTCTGGGTGCTTTGGTTATTTTTAAGCAGAAATATAAAGATTATTAATGCAATTAGAAGTTATCAGGAAAGGCAGCAGGAAGCTGGTGTCTGTTATCGTTGTGGGCTCTCAAACGTGGTGAGGGCTCCCATAAATAATATTTTCTGTGTTCCAAAGTATTTTTATTACCTGCCCAATACTGCAAGACTGAGTTTCCTTGCTAAGGATTGAAGTTTGTGTATTCTTCATCTGAGCTCTGGAAAACTTTTCTTCATGATTTTTTGTAATATTTGAACATGGTTTAAAATATACCAAATGATATATCATTATTTTCTTTATCTGACAAATAAAAACAAGTAAACATCAACTGTTAATTAACATCTAAAGCGGTTTGCTGTAATCATTATTGATTATTTTAAAACAATCATGATTTATGTACGATGAAATGAGTTCAGTTTACTGAAAATTCTAATAATATTATATAGCTTGAAAAAATCTCTTATTAAAAAGTCTATTCTGGCATTATTTGTGTCCTAAATATATATTTCTAATTTCTCATTTCAACATCTCATGTGAGCACTATTCTACTTATCAGTTAATAATATTCATTATATCAAAGCAGGGGCTTTTATGCAACTCTCATTTCCTTGTAAACTATGTTGAAACTCAACAGTGGTGCTCATAGTATTCATTTTTATTTTTTTTAATTGAATAAATAACACTAGAACATTTGTTGACAGAACTCTTTTACTCTGCCTAAGCAAATATATATCAGCATTTTAGGAAAGTCCATCCCTTGCTATGCTTAGAGATTGTACTTGATAAAGACTAATCCCTCGCAGTCTAAACCGTGATGCACTAATAGCCGTTAAGTAAAAATCTTATGACTAGCACTAAATTTAGGAAAAAAGAGAGAAAAATCTCAGCACATTTTTCTTCCTATGTGAACTACTCATGTGGCAAGAGCTCATTTAAGGTTTCTAAATCAGTGATTTTTGTCCAAATACAAATTAAACAATCTTCTAGCAAGCATATGTAATAATAAATGCTTTTCCACATTAGGAACATTAATTTTCTATGAAGTCTAAGTGTCATTTGATGAAAGAATTTTGCCGATAGCTTTTTCTGCTTTCTCTGTGAGAATAATATTCTCATTAATATTATATCTGATTTTGCTGACTCCTTAAGAGAAGTTTGACTTGGGCATGTTTTTCTACAAGCAGGACAACTTTGAGTGATGTTCGTGCTCTGGGGTGCACTCTTGCCTTTAGCAGCCAAATTAATCAATTTTTTATGGGCAAACATTACTTTGGTTTTGTTCTGCAAAATACACTTTTTCCTGGATTAGTCTTTGCTTTATTTTTTTAAAAAAGAAACATTCACATTGTTGATGCTTTATGATGCTATTTGAAGATTCATAAAAGACTACCTACTGAGGAATAGAGTAAGTCCAATAAATTTTATATTGCAGATATACATCATCACACTTCCAAGTCTCACATCTTTTGTTTTGTTTTGGTTACTTGTTCAAAACCATCACATTCACAGATTCACTTATCTCACCACTCAACATAAAAGATTTTATATTAAAGTTTGATTTTCTCCTTAATTTAATAATATCATCTTGAATATATTTTATTTACTTTTATCATTTTACCCCTTCATAATAGTTTATGAAATACTAACCTAATTTTATTATAGTTCTGGTGTAGGAATAAAAACTGAAAACATAACAATTTAAACATAGTAAAAATAGAAATATATATGATCTAATGTAAAAATATACTCATTAAATGTTAGATAAAAACTAACAATTTTTGATGACATAAATTTTACCATTTAGTAAGAGAAACATGTCATTTCACTAAAAGTTATAATTTATCATACTTAAAATTTGTGAAATGTTTATTAATACAACTGATTTGTTGCTTTTCTGTGCTCAAACTGCCAAATAGCCTGAGAATAATTAAATAAAACAATCACAAATGATTTTCAGGCTAAATTTCTTACTGCCTGCCTTCATCATAATTGCTGTGATTTTATTAAATTAAATTGGGTTCAGTTTGATAAACTAAAATCTTTATTGAGCCTCATTTGTACTAGGCATTATACTTATAGTGCAAATATAAGTAAACAAGTCTTCTAGTTATACATAATGAGTTGAATAATAGCTAAAGCAACTGAGGGAAAAACAACAAGTTCAGAGATTTAGGTTAAATCAGAATGTCAGTGTCGGACATTCTGAATGAATCTTACCAAAGAAAGTATCAATTACTTCACAATTACATGTTGTTTTTCTCTTTCTTGGGCAAGCTTGGCAACATGAGAAATAGGCCCCATGGATCGACTATAATAGGCTTTTACTAATTATTTTATCTCTCTATTTATTCCATTGTCTAAGGACTCATTAACTTTAGATTTAAGCTGCTCAAGTGATTTTCAGTGATACAAAATAACTTCTAGTTAAAATCCCACTTGGGCTGTAGGATCACTTACAATAGCATATATTCATTAATTTCTCTATAATTTCTATGATTCCAGTACCTCCACCACTTTTACATTTGCAGGACCAATGGGTGAGTCAGATAAAGGTAATGTGCTAAAATTATAGCTTTATTAAGCTGCTCTCTTCAGAAATTCAACAAACAACTTTGTCATTTCACTACCTGTGAATTACACTAACACTTGGGATTACATAAAGTAATTATTAAATAAGCAACATGACCACAGATATCTATCTTCATTAATGAATGCAAATTATAAATGATGAAAAGTTGCTTAGTAATGTTTCTTAGATGATATCCCAAAGGTACACTCATTCTACTTAGATTTAATTATAAAGTTGGTTGTAGGGCAACTAAGCATCAGGAGAGCAGTTGTTTTGATGTAGTATTATAAATTTTGATACTGAACTTTGTGGTCTGTTACATGCCGAATGATATGATTTGAAATTCTAATTCCACATTTAATTTGTATTATGCCATCGTATATGAGGGAGATCAATGGAAAATGTGAATAAATTAAAAAACATATGGTAGTAATATATGTTACCAATTCTAATATTAACTAATTACAAATTTATAATCTGATTGTACTTCACTATTTGTCTTGCTATGGTAAAAATTCTTGTCCATTGAAGTAAAAATAATATGGATGTCTAAGTTGGGGTAATTCCAATATATCATATAGTTGTACTTTCCTTAATTTATATCTTTTTGTTCACTGAGACTCTAAAATCACTCTTGAAAGACAGTACTGATTTTTTAAAAATATGGTTTGTTTATCTTTTAAAACTAAAATAAAGCTTAAATTACTACAAATAAGTGAGTTTTGGAAAGTATGTATTTATGTTTAGACATGATTATATCAGAGAGATAAAAAATTAGAAAATATTTAAGTCCACAGTAAAGATAAACTTGTTACTGGTTAGGGACTCAATGTATGCATTATATCTTTGAATTTATTCCTACATCTTTGAGTTTAGTCACATTAGCCAAACAATAGTATTTATTATACACTCATAATATTTGTGCTTCAAAGGGCTCAATATATATCAATAAATAGAAAATAAGTATGAAATGAAAAAGCCAAAGTTTAACATTTCCTGCTATTTGTGATCATTGTAGTTGATAATCCATTACTATTGTCATTTTCCTAAAAATTGGTGCTTAAAAATTAGCCTGCTTTATAATTTCTTTCTAGAAACTTTTAAAACCTTGGATACATGCTCTCATTGAAATTTTAATGTGAATTATTTTAAGACTGATGACCTGCTAGGTAATTTTCACTAAAGTTAGTGACCTGTGTTCACTGAGTTTAAAGGTTAATTCTTATGTACTCATTAAGTTTTCCAATTTTAACTTCAGTTTCAGTGATTATTTGCTTTACAACATGTTTTCACAGTCTTTTTTTTAAATATTTTATTTATTTATTTTTAGAGAAGGAAGGGAGGGAGATAGAGAGAGAGAGAGAGAAACATCAATGTGCGGTTGCTGGGGGTTATGGCCTGCAACCCAGGAATGTACCCTGGCTGGGAATCGAACCTGGGACACTTTGGTTCCCAGCCCGCGCTCAATCCACTGAGCTATGCCAGCCAGGGGTATGTTTTCACAGTCTTACTTAAATGAATTATCAAATAACATGTCTCGTGTGTTTAGTGTGGTTTCTCATATACTGTACATCTCAAATTTATGTGAAACTAAAATGGATCTAAACAACAAATTTCTTCATACTGATAGATTTTACCAAAATTAACATTAGCTTAGTGTTTAGCTCATATTTATAGGTTATGCAAAGTACAACCCACTTAATATATCTTTTGATTTTCTAAAAATTTCACCTGGCCACTTTTTTCTCACGTATTATTCTTCTCATCCCCTTCAAATACCCTATACTTTCACTATAAATAGATTTATTTTTCCCATTTCTCTCTTTACCTGTTTCCTTTTCTTTTTTAATTGAATTTATTGGGGTGAAACTGGTTGACAAAATTATACATATTTCAGGTGCACAATTCCATATCACATCAGCTGTATATTGTATTGTGTTCACTTCCCCAGATCAAGTCACCTTTGAACCCCCTTACCCTCTCTCCCTACTTCCCCATCCCCTCCTCCCCAGCAATGATCAGTCCATGAGTTTTTTCTCTCTCTTTCTTTTGTGCTCAATCCCACCATATCCCCATCCAGCCCTCCAAACGCACCCCACACCAGCTGCCAGCCTGCTCTCTGTCTATGATTCTGTCCCTATTTTGTTTGTTAGTTCATTAGATCCCACATATGAGTGAGATTGTATGGTATTTGTCCTTCTCTGACTGGTTTGTTTCACTTAGCATAATGTTTTCCAGGTCCATCTATGCTGTTGCAAAAAGGTAAGAGCTCCTTCTTTTTTATGGCAGAGTAGTATTCCATTGTGTAAAGGTACCACACCTTTTTACCCACTCACCTACTCTTTTCTGAGCATACTGTTTCCTTGTCTTCTCAACAAGGAGACAGTGTCAAAAAACATTTCTTAACCACTCAAGTTAGACTTTCAGTATTTCCTTTTAGGGATTAATTGATATTTATTAGCACATTATTTTCATAAAGTGTATTTAATTTCACTTGAAATCATGGCTATGTTCATATATTTTAGATTATTGATTTATTGAAGCCAGATCATGGTTTCATGTGTTATTTAATTTAAAATAATGCTAAAAAATAATGCTAAATAATGCTAAAAATAATGCTAAATATATTATTTTAGCACCTCAACCATTTTTTATATTTTCTCCCCAAATTTCACTACCATAAAACTAAACTCTCATTCCTTTTTCTATACCAAGGATACTGTATAATTTAATCTTTGTATTTTTGTATACTTTACATTTGCCCTTAGGTTGTTTTCTGCCTTCAAGATGATAGATTTGGAGTCTTTTACATTCTTTTTCTTTTTTTAACGATTTTATTGATTTATTTTTAGAGAGGGGAGGGAGAGAGAAAGAGAGAGACAGAAACATCAATGTGTGGTTGCTGGGGGCCATGGCCTGCAACCCAGGCATGTGCCCTGACTGGGAATCGAACCTGCAATGCCTGGTTCGCAATCCACGCTCAATCCACTGAGCTACGCCAGCCAGGGCGTTTCTTTTTCTTATTAGTGGTGGTCACTAGGGTATTTGTTCTTGACTTTCATATCTTTTTAGTCACATTCCTGAGTGAGCTCATTATCCAGTTCTTAGGGAATTACACTTCCATCTGTAGATTGGTTGACAACCTATGTCTAATAAGCTCCAGGATTATATTTACAGATATCTTCTGGAGAGCTTTGAATGGATATAATACAGAAGGGGAAAATTGTATCTAAAATGGAAACAGTTACCACCCTCTCTCCCCAGATGGCTTCCCTTTCCTATTCTGTACCTGCCCAGACAACCAGAGTCTGGCCGACTGTGACCAAAGATTGAATTTCAGTCTTCACTCTCCACACTTAAGCAGACTCCAAGTGCTGTATCATGGATATCTTATCTCTCAAATCTCATTCATGTATTCATCCCCATCAAGGGTCCAGTGAAACCTCACAACTTTTCTGACTACCAAGCCACCAGTCCATTTTGCTGTTGGCTTGCCTTCCTTTTTTGTTTTTTCTTTTTAAATTCTATTTTTGGAATAAGTTTGCTTTGCACAGCAGTTGCAAAGATAGTTCAGAGGGTACTCTTATACCCTTCAGTTAGCTTCCCCTATTGTTAACAAATTATATAATCATGCCACATAATATCTTAGATAAAATCCAGAAATTAATATTGGCATATTGGTATTACTAAAAATTTTATTAGGATTTCATAAATGTTTCCAGTAATACCATCTTTCTGTTCTAGGATCCCATTTAGGATACTACATTCCACTTAGCTATCGAGTTCTAATCACCACGGGTTTGTGACTATGTCTCAGACTTCCCTTTTTTATCATGGCCCTGCCAGTTTTTAAAACACTGGTGAGACATTTGTAGCTTGTCCACCAGTTTTTTATGTCTCATCATGACTGGAGTTGAGTACATTGGGGGATAATGTTGACATGGAAGTGAAGTGGCCTCCTCATGACAATATTTCAGAATATAAGTATTAACATGAATTATCACAGGTAATGTGAACATTTATTGTTTGGTTAATGTTATGTTTGCTTGTTTTCTTAGTGTAAAGTTACTATTTTTTTCCTTTTTTATACTCTGTGATCTAGAAGCCAGTCACTGAGTCTAGCCCCCTCTCAAAGCAGAGGATTTATATTATTTGGAATTCTGTAGAAAGATGTGTCCTTTGTAACACTTCTGTTTTAATTAACCATTGCTTCCGTATTTCCTATAGTTTGAAGCACAACTACTAAAATAGTATACAAAGTCTTCTTTAATCAGGTACTTGCCTGACTAGCTAACTTGATTTAGAGATTGCTTTCTCTAGTAATCTGTAATGACCAGCAATAGTTTGGTGTGAGTGTACCACAATGTTCCAAACCTCTTTTTTTTTTTTTTTTTTTTGCTTATATTCATCTTGGAATGACCTGCTCTGGTTGTGAATACCAACTTATAACCTTTCCTATTCTATCTTCTGAAATTCTGAGAAAGAAAATGATCATTTATTTCTTTGTAATATTGTACTCAGTTATGTTTGCTAGTTGGATAAGCAAACCAATGTGAGAACATTCTAAGTTTTCAAAAATGTCTTTTAAACTGTATTGTTACAAATTCATGGCTAAAGCTGTGTAGTGCTTAGTGGAGAAAGAGCAAATGCAAAAGGAAGAGGGAAGGAAGAAGGAAGAAAAGAACAAAGGAAAGAAGGAAGGAAGGAAGTATGGAAGGAAGGAAGGAAGGAAGGAAGGAAGGAAGGGAGGAAGGAAGGGAGGGAGGGAGGGAGGGAGGGAAGGGAACTAATGAAGGGAAAATCTAACATCCATCTATCTTTCTGTCATCTATTATCATCTATCATCTATCTACCAAGTTAGTTAGCTAGCTAGCTATATTTTATTGCATTGTATTTTTTATTATCATTTATCACCCCAAACCCTCTGCCATCTTCACCCACTCCTCCCACACAATCACCACACTGCTGTCCATGTCCATGAATTCTTTTTCTTTTTCATCTTTTTTTTTTTGCTTGACCCCAGAGGAAGGGAAAAAAATTAATTCTATCTTTCTAGAGATAAAAATAAAAAATCTCTCCAACAACTCTCATTCCTTTCCACTTGAATTTCTGCATTATTTTCTATGACCTGCTCCACTCTAAGCAAGAATTTTATGTACGAAAATTACTTTTGCCAAAATGTCATTTACAATTGAATAAGGCGAGCGTATAGGTTAGCGCCAGGAGCATTTTTCATTAGCATTTAAGTTTGAGGATATTTGTGACTTTCAAGGCGTTTCTGGACCATGCATGGTCTATGTCAGCATTTCTCCTGTTTTTCTACATAGTCATGTATCACTGATCATTAACCAGAGTAAATCATTTGCTTGGGGTTTCATTTTATTCAAATAATTCATTTTAAATACTATGAGAAATGTCACTGCCATTAACTCTTGATCCCAGTATTTTAAATTTCTTAATTGCATGTGAGATATCGCCTCTTGATAATGCTGTAGTAATACTTTGGGAGCAGTGTATATTGCTTGTGAAAACAGCATTCATGTTTATTGCTAAACACTGTTCTTTCCTGTGGTTTCAAAGTTAACTGGAAGGTAATTCTTTCCTAATCCATTGCTGTGGGTCCCTGCGCATCACACTGATTGATTGTTTTGTTTTGATGGCATTGTATTTGTTTCGAAAACCAATTGGACATGAGTGGATATATTTTGTTTTTTTTAGTTAAAGTTGGTACAAGTGAATATTTATTTATTAGTAATTGGCCATAAAGCAAAATCTGTATAACAGTTGTTTTTAAAGAAAATTTATATTAACAAATATGAATCCAAATGTTCAAATATGCTGTTTTCAATTATAACTATTTATTTCTCTATAATTTGTCTGAAGCTACAGATCATTTTGCATGTTCCTGTAAGCAGAGGTATTAAAATGTTTTATTATTATACATTCATGGTAAAATTGCAATCTTACTGTAGTGTAAATTAATAAGGTGTTACTAATGATCATCTTTAATTTTTACTCATTAGAAGTACGAAGTAATGTAAGAATTATAACTTTGTAATGGAGTGAGTCATTTCTACTTATGAAATTAGTAGATAGGGTATTAATTTCAATGTTTATAAAGAGTAGTGGAGACTTTAGACAGTGATATATAAACATTCCTCATGAAATAAACATGTAAATAGAAAGCTATGGAGTTTTGCCTACTTATACTTACCTGGTGAAATGACATTTATGAGCCTTTATGTTTATATTTTTTCTTCTTCCTTCCTTCCCTTTCTGCCTCCCCTGAACCTGTTTATATTTATCTGTGTATGTATGTATATATGTATGTATGTATGTATGTATGTATCTTTTATCTATCTATCTATCTATCTATCTATCTATCTATCTATCTATCTATCTATCTATCACCTCTCTACCTATTCATGCCTGCATATTAAAGGGCAACATTTTCAATATAAAGTTGCTGGGATGACTTCCATGTCATGTTGGTGGGATGTAGAGACAAGTTGGGAAGTCATGGGAAGGGGCAGACTCATCAATATGGCTGCTGTTTCTAGTTGGACAGTAGTGACCTTCAAACTGGCTTATTCAGGGACCAGAGGTGCTCCAAATTTTTCTTAAATAAGTTTAAGTTATTCAATTTTTAAATTTACAAAATCTATCTCTATTAAATACTTAAATAAATCACCAGAGAATGTACATGTGGCTACTTTTACTTCTCCAAATTTAAGAGTAATATCACCCCTTGGGATATTACTCCGGAGCATTGCCAGCTTCTAAAAATGTCCTTGTTGCCAACAAAAATTGGGCAGTCATAAGGATGATTGCCTGAATTGGCATTTATGTTAATGATAAAAAATCTTTTAAGCCCTGGTTGGCATACCTCAGTGGATTGAGCGCAGGCTTTGAACCAAAGGGTCCCCGGTTCAATTCCCACTCAGGGCACATGCCTGTAGGCAAGGTGCCCAATGGGGGCCACATGAGAAGCAACCACACACTGATGTTTCTCTCTCTCTCTCTCTCTCCCTCCCTTTCCCTCTCCAAAAATACATAAATAAAATATTTTTTAAAATCTTGTAAAGTAGAACAGTTTTCAATAATTTGTGTTCCATAATATTTAAAAAGGAATAAGGTAGTAATAAATGACTTTTGACAAATATTATGTATATTTTAAAATGAAGCTCAAAGTAGCAAGTGATATATCTCTAAGAATTCTTATTCCATTCTTATATATTAATTTATATAAAGGTTTCTCAATATTTTAAAGTATAAATGAGGTAGAAATAGAAAAGCAATCTCAATCTAGTGATGCTAGAACCATTCATGGAATTATAATAATATAGGGTAAAATAATATAGGGCAGACCCACGTATTCCAGTAGACTACATATCTTCAATTAAATGTTTATTTCTTATAACATTAAGAAAGTTGTTACATATTGACATTGTTTTGATCAATAATGTAGTACTAATATCCATAATAAATACTCAATCCAGAAGAATATTTGAATACTATGATTTTTACAATTGCAGAATATTTTTAAAATTATGTTTATTTTTTACTAAAATTGGTTGGTGAAGGTAAGCATGAACTAAGGAGCATAACATTTACTATATTAAGAATTTTGCTTCATTATATAGAAGTCCATTACATTAAAAACATATCTGCTTAGTAGAGTGGTAATCTGGTTCAAGCTGGAAAGAGAATTATTTAAAGTTCTGTTTATTAAGATACCTTTATATATTTTTAAAAGGACATTACAATAATCATAACACCTACCACTTGTAAGTGCTTACTATATTCCAGGAAGTTTTCTATAACATAAGTGCTTTACTGATTTTATTGGAATATAATGCAGCATACTTATATTAATCATTTTAATTTTCATAATAACTCTAAAAGATATGTGTTATTCTTTTTCTCACTTTAAAGAAGTGGAAACTGAGGCAAAGTAGTATTAGGTTGCTTGTCTGTAATCAAAAAAATAATTAGGAAAGAACTAGTTATGAACCCAGACGGCCTGGCCCCCATAATCTTCACTCTGAATCACTTCACTAAGCTAATAATGTATCAAATCAATGTGGCTTTTATATTATTTTGAATAAATTTAAATTTTGAGACTGCTGTACTTTTAAAAATTCAATATATATAGAAATTAAACCAAAACATATAATATTCAGTTATTTAAAATTACAGTATATTTCTAGTGTTACCTTAAATAAGTATAAAGAGGAAATTTTCTTTTAAATTATTAATGGAAAATAGGGGAAAATATTTGAAGTCCTCTGTGCAGTGTCGTGGTTAAGCATGAATTATCTGCAGCCAGACTGAAAGTATAGGATTTGTCATTGGGTTTATATACTGAGGTTAGCCACTTCCTAATCATGAGTCTTTTGGCAATTGGCAATTTCTTACAGAAAAGAATAAAAATAAAAATAACTGATTTGTGGGAAAAGATGTGTTCCAATTTAGATATATCCAATTCGAAATGCCTGAAGAATATCCTAATATCGTGCGCCTAATGTATTTTGCAGCATACAACTTGGGGACTGAATCCTTCCAGTGGAATTCAGAAAGCACCCTTCGAGGAGTCCTTCTCCTCCCCGCTGAAGTCATAGCTTTCCTCTAATTGCTAACACATCCCCAGTGCTTCTCCCACTGAATCATTATTATTCACTCCATTCTGGCTTAAGCAGCATGAGTCTCTTAAGAACAGGATATGTATCTTGATTCATCTCTGCAACCACAGTTCTTAAAACAGGCCCTCAGAAGTTAGACTCTCCATAATTTGTAGTAAATTGGTTAATCAGTTTATAAATCCTGTAAATCAACAAGAGTTTATGATTTTACCCAGCGGTATATTATGGAGCCTAGGGAAAAGAAAATAATGAAAGATTCAGTATGAAGAAACCTCATATAGCAATTTAAAGCTTGTGTGCTGAGTACATAAAAATGACAAGTACAGTGATACCTCGGTACTCGTCATTGATTCATCCAGGAACTCCCGAGGAGTACTGAAACCGATGAGTACTGAACAAGGAAGCGTTTTCCCTTTGGGGGCAGATCGTGGTTGACACAAGTCTTAACAAGTGCAATGAGTCCCAGGTAAGGGCTGAGCACTGAAATATTTTGTTTTTTTTCTTTTCAAAATCAACTGGTACAGGGCTTGACTAATTCTGAAGCCGATGAGTACTGAGGTATGACTTTATTCAATTTTTACAATCTCAGTCCAATTGCAGCATTTTCACTTCTGGTTGTTATCTGAGCTCTGCCTTTATAGCTAATACAAAAATAATTAAAAAGTGCACTTAACACGAAATTTGCACCAGAAAACAATGACTTGCAGAGGCAAATGGTGACAGCTAGCAAGGCAGCTCAGGAACAGTTAAGGGCAGAAACTGTGGCTTTAGCTTTACACACCCCTTCATCCAAATTGTGGTTGTAGTCAAGTTATCTTAATTTCTGTATTTTGAGGTCCATTGTCTTTAAACCAAAATCTTAATAATACATAATTTTCAGGGAAGGGGAAAGGGTTAAATAACACGTGTGTAAAAGGATAGAACACAGAGGCACAAAATAAATGCTTGTTATTGTCCACACATTGGAAAACATGCAGAGAGGAAGAGAGAAAAGATGCTACATCTTCTACCAAGTTATATGTCAGAATGTATCTAGTGTTGATATAGTTAAATGGTAACGACATTAAACTTGCTGAAAGCCAAGAATGCTCTGAACAGCTTTTCTTTGACTCCCGTACCTTTCAATGAAAAAACCTTGTGACGGCAAATTCCAAAATCCCCAGTTGATCAAATATCTACCAGTATTGAGTACTTCAGTGGGTTTTTTAAGTGTATTGATTGCATGCATCCCTCAAATCAGTAAACTGCGGGTATAGGCATATTTCATTAATAAGAATGTATAGATTAACACTGCATCACCTGGCAAAAAAATTGAACTTAGTTTATTAGGAAAGATTATCTGGCTTTAGAATTGCTGTCCATACTGCCTCCGTGAACCGTCTGTACAGCTGCGCACCCAGTGGCATGGAGGGGAGAAATGTAATTATGTCATGCTATCTATATTGCTCAAGAAGATGTGTTTTCAATGGGAGTTGAGGTCGCAGCAATTTATGCTGCCAGAGCACAAGAAGCAGCAAACTTTCACTCTACTGTTGATTGGAGAGTCATGAATTTGTTCATTTTTATTTTTAAAAATCATTTTTACTCATCCAGTCCTTTCTCATTATTATTATCCATGCCTTTCTGACACAGAGGATTGTAGGGAAGAGAAAAAAGAGGGTCCAGAGAATGAAGAAGTTAAATGGGAATTTTCCAGTTTCTTACTGGTGGGGTTGGCACATTCAGGCAGGGGTCAAGCCGTTCTGACCCTGCTGTGCTCTTTGGAGTTGCGGATAGTGGCTGAGAAGTTTACTGGACTGCAGTCACCTCTACAGGGAAGAGACGGCCCTGCCCTGAGCACTGTGAGTCACCTCCTGAGAGTCACAGTGTCTTGGATGCAAGAAGAGGTGAGGCAGGGTCAGCCAGGGGTAGGGTTGGCACACTTATTCCTGAATGGCTTCAAAAGTTGCTAGAAATTACCAAATTGTCCAAAGCACTGTTACAGTTTTGAATCCTGCCATAGTGTTATGGTTTCTGTGTTTTATCCAAGATATTTAAACTATTTGCTCTAACATCAGAATACCATTGTGCTGTTAACTCCTAAAGGCTTTGCTGCAAATTCACTTTACCAAGTTCACTTTATAAAAGCAGATTTGGTAGCTCAGTAAAAAGCAAACTTTGTTTTGATTTCTATTTTAAAGGGCGATAGGACTAGTATTTTTCATTCCCAAAGTAATGACTATGTGTGTATCCAACTGATGGAATGGATGTAAATGTTGTGGGAACCTATAAATGAAAGAAAGAAAATGAAAAAAAAATGGAAATACTTTAACCAAATAAGAAAGTGTTTAAGACACCTGTTAGCAGATTTTTACATTTTCTGATGAGTAACTACCTATAATTTATTATCCTAATGAAAATCATGATATTGAACTCAGTTGCATTTATTTTGACAGAAGGTTTTTATAGAGTATCTTATCAAAAATCCTTTCACTGAAGAAAATAAGATGAGTTATTACTGGATGTGAATGAAAACAAAACATGATAACTAATTTTGCTTGAGGAGGATAATTAGGAAGATTTTCTTTTACATTATTCATGTACTTTTCCTTTGATGCCAAGTTTTGTTTTGTTTTTAATGAAAAACAAGTTTCATAATGGAAGAAAACTTTGAAAGTGGAATCTATAGTTTTATAGTTTAGATTTTTTTAAACTTTCAAGTTTTTTCACATCACACAGAAAAGAATCCAAACTTCTTAAGAAAGCCTTTCATGATCACATTGATGTGGCCTCTGCCTGCTTCTCACACCTCAACTTATACATCACTCCTCCATTCACAGAAAGTTCACTGCATTGTATGTTATTAAACTCTTTTTCATTCGTCCACTGTAGCAATATAGGGCCTTTGAACTTATACATATTAACTTTTGCATAACCAGTCCTTTCTGGATAGAGATCTTTGGAGTACCCTTACGTGCTGAGAGAGATTCTTCTTCTTCTCTGAAGTCAAAGAGTCAAAATTCAACTTGCCACCTGGGCTTATCTTTGTCATGGCATAACATAGTTCTCTGACCCAGGGTGTCAGTGATTGTAAGATACACTGTTTTGGTTTGTTTTTTTTGCCAAACACTGAGAAAGAAAAAAGTGCTTCCATTGTATTATACACAATGATATCTATTGCTTAGACATTTTACTTTGTATCTTTTGAGATTCCTTAGAACTGGTTGTCCATTTTTCACATATAATGTTTCTTTCTCATTCTTAGATATTGACATGAAATATGCATATGCTCACCTGAAACTACAGAAGGACTCTTTCCTAACTATACACCTTCTTACTTGATAGTTTGAACCACGCACTGAATGTAGGACTATAAAGGTGTCAAATAAATTTAAGGCCCAGTGTCATAGCTAAAGAAAAATTTCAAATTCTTAAAGAATTTTACCCACAATTTTTTCACAATTTCATTGAGAAATAATTGACAAAAAAGTATATATTGTAGGTGTACAAGGTAATAATTTGATGTGCATCTACATGGAAAACTATTACCCCACTCAGGCTAATTAACATATCTATCACCTCCTATTCTTTTATACACACAGTGAGAACACTTAGGATCTATTCTCTTAAAAAATGTTAAGGCTTTTCTAGAGTGGATTACTACTAAGTATAGGTAATATAGTTAATACAGGTATATATTTCACATCTTTCAACATTTTTAAGTTCTGTGTCCTGGGGAAAAATACTAAAATAATCATGAGGCTCTGAAAGGTTTCAGGCACTTTACTATCAAAGGATTAATTAAAAATAAAATTTATATAACATATAATGGATGACATTTGCACAAAAAATGTAAATGTATTATCAAATAACATATTTGTTATAAAAGTGCTCAAAACATAAACAGCTCCAAACATTATATGTATATAGCAGAGGAAGCTGACCTGCTTCTGGGCTCTGGATTAGAATGTTTGTATTCCTATTCTGGCTCTATAACTTGCATTAAACCCCACATATACTTGCTTATATCAGCACTCACTGCATATTTATTTTAGGTGATTCATGAGAGAACATATTCAAGCACTTAGCATGACAGCAAATAGTAAGCACTCCATAAAAAGATAGATTACTATATATTTATAGTCTCAATAATTACAGGTAACAGAAAATAGTAAAAAAATTATGATTTCATATAAAATATGTTTTGCAATAAAAATTGTAATAATAATGGATTTTGTTCTTTAACATTTCTTTTAATGTATCTGAATATTATCCATTGGGAATAATGACAAGATCACCATCTAGTGGTAGCCACCATGAATTACAGACCCGCGGCCCCTGGAAAACTGGAAAGGCTTGGGGAATATCAAACGCCTGCTAGATTTAACATAGATACTTTAAAAATGAAAAGCAAAGATGTGTCTAAGTAGACCCAAGAGTCATGTCATAAGTTATCAATTCAATATAGCACCACCATTCCATTCTCAAGGGAGCAATTCATGTCTGTTACATTTATTTTTGAAAGATAAATGCACACTTGAAGTAAACAGGAGGCAAGCTTCATCACAAAATACAGATGTAATATGGAGCATGTATGTAAGTGGCCATGGGTTCTAGAGTAAAATTGAAGCACATGGGCCCCAGATTTAGCTAGTTTATTTCTGTATCTCAGCTCTGAAAGTGTCTAACTGTGGGGCCTCAGGTGGGTTATTTCATCTCAAATAACTTAAATTAATTTTAATTTCTATCTATTTGTAAATTGTACTGATTATATAAAGATAATATGATATAATAAATAATGAAGAAGAGACAGAAAGCACCCCAAAATGTTATTTCTCTAGCATTGCTTCTATACTATTACCAATTCTGCAATAAAGCAATCACAATAATAACTTGAGTATTTATTACTAAAATTATAATAAATACATGTGATCTTTTACATGTTAATTCTTATAAAGATTTGAATAATCTCATTATTTGATCACCAATTAGTTTATTATTTAGAATTTATTGTTTAAGTTACATTTTATTGATTATGATATTACAGTTGTCCCAATTTTTCTTCCTTTGCCCCCCTCCACCCAGCAATCCCAGTCCCTCAGGTAATCCCCACACCTTTACTCATGTCCCTGGGTCACACATATAAGTTCTTTGGCTACTCCATTTCCTATACTATATTTTACATCCCCATGGCTGTTCTGTAACTACCTGTTTGTACTTCTTAGTCCCCTCACCTCTTCACCCATTCCCCTAATCCCCCTCCCATCCAGCAACCATCAAAATGCTCTCCATATCCATGATTCTTTCTCTGTTCTTCTTATTTGCTTAGTTTGTTTTTTAGATTCAATTGTTGATAGATATAGATTTTATTGTCATTTTATTATTCATAGTTTTGATCTTTTTCTTAAATAAATTGCTTTAATATTTTAAATAGTAATGGTTTGATGATGGTGAACTCCTTTAGTTTTTTCTTGTCTGGGAAGCTCTTTAACTGCCCTTTGATTCTATTCCAAAAAATAATGGAAGAAAACTTCTCCACTTTGGTGAAAGAAATAGGCATGCAAGTCTAGGAATCACAGAGAGTCCCAAACAAGATGGATGCAAAGAGGGCCACACCAAGACACATCATAATAAAAATGCCAAAGGTTAAAGATAAAGAGAGAATCAAAAGCAGCAAGAGAAAAGAAGTTAGTTATCTACAGGGGAATCCCCATTCAACTGTCAGCTGATTTCTCAAAAGAAACTTTGCAGGCTAGAAGGGATTAGCAAGAAATATTCAAAGTCATGAAAAGCAGGGACCTACAGCTGAGATTGCTCTACCCAGCAGAGCTATCATTTAGAATTTATTATTATTTATGATGTTAAAATAAAAGTTATATTATCAATTATTTATGAATTGCTTACTCAATAATCATTACTATCAAATTTCCTTAAGGATAACAATAGCAACATAAAAGTTAGTACAATGGCTATATATAGAAATCAAATGTAGAATATTTTAATCCACAAGAATTATTATAATATACTGTTAAATCTATTAAGTGGTCATGTGTCTATAATATTAAACTGTATATTTTTATTTAAAATATTTGATTTATTTTCAATTTGACATCATTCTGTGACAAGGTAATTTCTTTCTTTTTTTTTCAAGGTATTTTATTTTTTATGCTTTAAAGCAGTACTTAAACTGATATATGTCAAAATGCACTAAGTCTTGATGTAAATATTGAAGCTGTTTTTTGCAAATAGAAAACTTATGTTGTAAATAAAAGTATCTAGTAAAACCTATTCTAGTTGACTGTTGCCCATGACTGAAGACATGTGATGAGAAATGATTTGGCATACAAAGATGGAACCCATCTATTTTCCTAGGTAGAGCTCTGCATTTTTCTTTAATTGCACATATCTGATTAAAATTGCGATGTTTTTTTCAATACTAGGCATTTTTTTCCTAAATTATATTCATTAGAACTACTCTAAGTAAACTGTAAGTGTGCCATTATGTATATATTATGTTCTCTCTAGATTGCTGCTTTAAAATCTGCTTCAGGTAATACAAACGATAAACTGTCTTTATCTGAGAGTGGGGAGTGAAGAAAGAGAGACAAGAGAATAATTGTGGGAAGAGAAGCTCAAAGTTTTATATCAGAATATATATACAAGGGTAAAGTTATGAGTAGAATTGAGAAAATCAGTATATTTTAAAGTAATGCTTTCTTAGTGTGTTTTTTCTTTTTTACAGTTTCTAAAGCTGAACATATTTCATTTATACAACTTGATGAGTTTAGAGCTAAGTAAACACCCATAAAACCATCATATGTATATAAATGTATATACCCATTTATATAGCACCACACAAAGTTTCCTCCTGCCCCTTTGTTTGTATTATTATTACTTTTATGGTTAGAACATTTAACATGGATCTGACCCCTGAACAGTTTTAAGTGTACGGTACAGTATTGTTAGCTATAGACACTATGCCATACAGGGCTCCATAACTGTTTATCTCAAACAATAAAGCTTTGCATACTTCCACTCACACCTCCTCAATTCCCCTGAGCCCAGATCCTGGCAACCACTCTTTAATCTCGACTTTTATTAAAGGAGCTACTTAACTGTTTTAGATTCTGCATGCAAATAAAATCATAGAGTATTTATTTGTCTTTCTTATCTGACATTTCACGTTGCAGAATGCCTTCCAGGTTCACCCATGTGTTACATAAATAAAAAGATATTTTGTGTTAGGGATTGAAAGAATTGATATTGATAAAATGTCTATATTACCCAAAATAATGTACAGATTCAGTCAAAGATCTATCAGGATCTCAATGGTATTTTTATGGAAACAGACAAAACAATGCCTACATTTGTGTAGAACCAACGAAGACACCAAAGAGCCAAAACAATTTTGAAACAGAAGAACAAAACTCCAGGCAGCTATATTTCAAGTTATATTACAAAGCTGTGGTCCAAAACAATATGATACTAGAGTCAATATAAACACATAGACCAATAGAACAGAATAAAATGGAATTCATACACTTATGATCAACCAAGCTTTGACAGGGTTCTAAGAATGTGCAGTGTGAAAAGGAGAGTCACAGGGTTTCTTAAAGCACCCCTGATCCAAGCGACACCACACATTTGCCTTGGAAAAGAAATTCTTTATTTTAGGAAGCACTTTTGAAAGCACAGTACTAAGAGATAAGAGACCATTTGGTTTCAGCTATAATATTAAATGGCTATTAACCTTTGGACACGATAGTCATTTTTGGTGCAATTACTTCACCTTTCATTGCCACATATTAGAGATGTTCTGAACTGTGAACTCTACATTTTCTCTGAATTATTACAATTAAGATGTAGTTTTTTTTTAATTAATTGAATTCAATTAAGAGAATAAAATTTCTTATAGACTATATCAATATGTACATAATTTCAGATAAATGTTGACATGGCTGATGACTTTGGTAGTTCACAGAGCTTCACCTTTATTTTAGCTTCCTATAAATTTGAGCCAACTTTAATCTTTGTGACTCCCCAAATAACGCAGACTTAGATTAGCCTAACTAGGTAAATTTTAGGTCAATATAGTAGCCTGTCAATTGATTATGTAGCAATCGTGCATATGGCTATAGAGTTTGGAACACTTCAGTTTAGTTTATAAAAGGAGTGAAGGAAGGAAGAAATGAAGAGAAAAAAGTCACAGCTAAGAATTTCTTTTAGTCTAGTACACAGGTGGCAAACACAAGGCCTGTGGACCAAATCCAGTCCTCCACCTTGTTTTCTCTGGCCCAGCACCTTGTTTTTACCTGGCAGCAGTGCTGAGCTCTTGCTTAACTGTTAAGGAGTAGTTACATTTATACAGCCCTAAAATTATATTCCACCCTTTGAAGGCAACCGCAAGGCTGATGTGGCCCCTGGTAAACATGAGTTTGACACCCCTGGCCTAGAAACTTAAAATGAAAATCTGCCTCTAAGTATGTTGGGTCAGGTAGAACCTTGTGTTCACAATACTCTGAACATATAAGTATACATGTTCTTCATCATTTCAGCCATAAGGTTGGGAGTTTTTCACCTCTACAAGATTGTGATTTTCTCTGGAAACAAAATATTTATTCTGAAGAGCTAGACCAGTATCTGGGGCACAATTAATATTAAATGCTATTTGACTAAATCAATTAATAAATAGATGAATTGGTTAGTATCACAGTATTAAATTGGAATAATTACAAATCTTTATAAATTTCTATACTGAAGCAATGTCATGTATGGAATGGATACATGAAGAATGATATGAATTTAAAATGCTAAGATAATAGACCTTATTGTTTGTAGATATTTACTGTGTAATAAAGTACAAAAATATCATTTGGGTAATGCATAGAAACTTCAAGATAAAATTCTTGGTTACCTGTGGTGATGATGTGGTGTTGGGTGTTAGTTGATTTTGACTAATTTCAAGAGCATGTTTTAGGAAAAATGTTAATTACTACCCATCTCATTTTTCTATAAAAACATGTTAGGGGAAATATTTGAATACCACATATCTATTTTAAAAGTTGGTTTAGAAAGTTTGAAATGGTGTTCTATTTCTCTTTTGATGAAAGTTCTGCATCATGCGAAGGCATGGGCTCACTCATGGACCATTCATTTCCTGAAAACTGGCATTGTCTCATTGGAGTTACTAAGGATGTGGGGTTGGGACTGTAGACAAGGCGAAGCTGTACTGAATCTGCTGCTCTTGTTGACTTTCTTTCCTTCTTTCTTATGTGTAACCTGATAACAATACAGAAAGATTTGACAAATTGAAATTCAAGGTGTGTAAAACAAAGAAAAATGGACAACCAAAATGTTTTACTTAATAGAATGTGAGAAATTTTGTATGCCTTAACCCTGAAACAATTTAGCTTAAAGAAAGTGTGGGGTCTGTAATTCATGTGTCTTTTTGCAATTTGCACAAAAATCTGGTATATTCAGAAATCAATAAGTAGCAGAATGTAATAGCAGTGGTAAGTTCTATATCAGTCAATAGTAGAGGTTATAGTATGGGAGATATTGATAATTTTGGAGCTAGGCTATATTGAATAACAACCTAAAAAAGCCCTGTTATATTCGAGACATAGCTTAGAGTAGCAGAGCATTCACGCAAACATTGCTGATTCATTCCCAACAAGTTACTGCCATTTTAAGTACTAAATATTATACATTTGTATGAAAGTTGTTCTGTTTATCAAAATACCTTATTGTTGTTAAACTATAAAGGGATGAATTCTAGCAAGGGGCTAGGGTACCAACACCCATATGCCTGAACATTTTTTAATTTCTTTAATATTTTTAAATAGCATCAAATATTATATTAGTTTCAGATGTATAACACAGTGATTAAACATTTTATATTTTACAAAGTCATCACCACATTACATCTGCTTACCCTCTGATATCATACATAGCTATTATAATATTATATTCCCTATATAGGAATGTTCATTACATCCTTGTGACTTACTATGTAATTGGCACTTTGAACATTAGTCCCCTTTATCTGAATATTTTAAATATTTACTTAATTTAGAATTTTAAGGATAATAAGTGCTGTTAATTGTCAAATAAATGCAGAAATTTATAGGTCAAATAGGCTCCAATGCTTCAAAATATATTTAATGAATTTTATTTCAATATGCCTTATGTGCATGATGACATGATGGTTAAAAAATAAAATTCTCAGGCCAAGTTTGAGACAGCCAAGTGGTTGGGGCTACAAAGCAATTTAATTCGGAAAATCATAATTAACAAACAAAAAAAGGTTCTATTGAGTTCAGAAACTATCCTGAAATTAGGACAAAAGAAAAAAGAAATCATCATTGAGGGCTGTAAGAAATCTGTCTTCTGCCTGATAAAGCGGTGACACAGGGTCACAGCGTGTTGGGTCAGCGGCAGCCTGCTGATTGATGACCATTAGGAGTAGCAGGCAACGTGGATGTATAATATTTATCTGCACTGATCCCAATTTAGAGCTACCAGATGTTGTTGGCACCTTTCGCCATGAGATTTGGTTCATTTAGTCAAAACGATTAGTAGAAAAGCACATGCTAGAGTGAACCCACTATCCTGTAAGCAAAGCTGAAGCAATGATGGAGCAAAATAGCTTATCCACAGCGAGGCAGCGGGAAGTTCTGTTCCGTCACCTCTCTTCATCAGCCTGTACACTTGGCTGAGCGCAGAGGCCGCGTGTTGATTAGGGTTGCAGCTCCATCAGCATGCAGACACTCATCACGACTTCTCATTTTCATATGACCCAGATGGTGTAGCTGCTTGACTGCAATTTTCCTTTATATGTGTTTTTAATAGGTTCCTTTTTTAGATATTGACTTTGCACCCGCTTACGGATATTTAAAGCCAAGCTGAATTAACTTCGCTTTTAGTAACAACTTGATCTAACCACATATTGAAAAAAGAATACTTGTATATAATTTTTAAACATTGTTTTCTAGTTATCTCTGTGCCTAAAAAGACCTCATGTGTCAAAATTAGTTCGCTGGTTTCTGCAATGTCCTAAAGAATTATATTTGACATATATTCTCACTATATAGTTAAAGAAATGGAGGCAAAATTCACTTCAAGGACAAGTCTAATAAAATGCAAGAAATAACATTGAATCTTAGGCAGGATCTTACTATTAATCTAATCTATTCAACTAGTTTTACAGGTGAGAGCAAATAATTTAAGGGAATTTAAATTATTTGACCTCTGCGTCAAATGCATTCTGTGCTATGTCTCTGCCTTACCTTCTTGCACAAAACCTACTGTTGTGTGTCCTAGGTACCAGTGGGGGCGCCCTGTGCCTTGAACCTTAGTGCCTTGAATCCACTTTTGTGGGGAGTCTGTTTCCTTCTCCCTACAATCTGCAAGTTCCCACAAGTAAGGCCATCTTTTGGGACACACAGGAGTGTGCGTCTTCAGGCAAATATTCTTTGATGGAACCATTGTTTACATCAGAAATGTGATCTAAATTGTATTACAAATTTCAGGGGGTCATCTGAGGTATAATGACATATTAATGAAGGATCAGAATGACAAGTAGAGGAAAAATACTTCCCTGGGTGTTTCCTGTCCATTCAGTGCATATGGGGATTCTTCCCAGTGTTCAGGCACCATTTATTTTTATTCATATGAGGCCAGGAAAAATGTTTTTATTGTTAAATATGTTCTTCCTTGTTAATTTACTTTATTCCACTATAAAAGGAACAGTGATCTTATCACTCACAATACTGTGGCTCTTTAGAACCTGTCAGTACTGAAACAAGGTAGATATTTTTGCTTCTGCAGTTCCCTAATACCATTTATTTAATGGCACTTACATCATTACATATAATGCGACGTCTTCCACCATGCTGCCTCTGAATTCTGATTTCCACCAACTCTCTCAAAGGTTGTCACAGTGCTTCACTGAAGGTGACCCTAAATGTAAGAAAATGTGAACATTAATTATTTTCTGGTCATGTTAAAATACTATCCTAACTTTCATACCATAAAGGTGGAATGACACACCATCTAATCATGATTTCTCTTGAAATCTTTGGGCTATAATTATTGTTTCTAAAATTTAGTCTTCACTGTTGATGGCATGACCGCCTTCCACGTACTACCACCAGCAGAGAGTTCAGGTGACAAACCAATGGAAAGAGAAAGAAGAGCATCTCATAAGACCAACTCTAAATAGTGTGTAAGCACCATTCTGGTGGTCCACTCTCACTCAGGCTCCTGAAGGAGGTATCACACTGGCCAGCAGGAGATCTCCACCAGCTAGACTATTTTCCAGACTGGGGTGCACACTCCTGAAAGGGAGAGCTAGGACTCAGAAAGCAGCAGGACTTAGACATTTTTGACATTATCAAAAATGTCACAAAGCATGTTGGGATCCACTGTGGCAGTGAGTCCCACTGGCCAGTATCTAAAGACAATACTAGTCCGGAGCTTCAGTTTTTCCTAGCTACCTCTACCTTTTGCTTGAAATTTCTTTTATTGCTGAATGTTTGATCCCCACTCCTGTTTCCTTTCTGGCTGTTGGTTTTATTGTTTATTTGCTTTAATTACCCTTGTGCACTGACCCAAATATGAGACATGACTTCATTTTTTTACATATTTATTGGACATCTTATGTTTGTCATTAACAATTCTGGACTCTGGGGAAAGAGCACATAGTAGAACAAACAAAACCCCCTCCACTTAGGGGGCTTACATGCTAGTAAGAGCCATAAATAATGAGATGCATATATAAAATGAACAGTGTGCTAGATGTAAGGGTTCCTCATAAGATAAAAATAAAGATAATCATGGAAGAGAGATGTCCTGGGCTCAAGGAAGATACAATGTTAAGACAGCCAGGAGGGGCGCCGCTGAGAAGTTGGTAGTGCAGTGAAGACTGAAGGACAAAGAGGAAACCACGTCGGTGTCTGGTGAAAGAAAGACCTAGGGCATGGGACCTCAGGCAAAGGCAAGCTTGCACGTCCAGGAAACAGTGGAAAGCCGCACTGGTGGAGCAGTGTGTGAGGGGAGGGCTAGCAGAAGACAAAGTCTGAGAAGTCCACTTCCTGAGCGTGCAAACTGCAGTCCCTTGGGTTCTCATGCTCTGAAGGGCCCAGGACTTGATTTAATGCCCTGCTGTTGCCCTCTGGAAATTCTTACCAGTTTTGTTGATGAACCTGTGTTTTGTAAGTGAAGTCTGGTGGAAAAATGGAACAAGCATGTGGGTAGAAGGGATGCATGCCATGTGCATGTCCACTGTTCTTGTAGCCACGTTCACATAGAGCGTTCCCAGTGTCCCGTGGATGCAGAATTCTGTTGGGAACCGCCCTGACTGGTATCAGAGGCTGAAACCCCCGCCTAGCTAAGGCTAAGGGAACGCCCTTGGAACTGTAAGCCAGCAAGGAGACAAAAGCTTATCTCCCTGGCAGGAATGCTGCTTCTGCTGCTTTATTCATGACTGAACCCCCCAAAAGCTTGGTCGGTTAGCCAAAGACGGGTAAGATTCCCCACGGGGGGAACAACCTAAGCCAGGCACGATCACTTTGGGAGGCCCCGCAAAAGAAGGACTTGGGGGGCTGCAGCAAAAGGGGGTGATGGACCCTCACTCCTCGGCTTTGACAAAGTCTGAGTTCTCATCGTCTGGGAGAAAATCTCCTTATCTCTTGGTTACCTAGTTCCCTTGCTCCACCTAAGCCTGAAACAAAGACAGGGTAGTACAGCTCGGTACTGAGAAGTGCGGATTTCCCGGGGTGATCAGGCCTAAGAAAGAACATGTAAATTACTGTGAAACCTTCTTTGTTTAGAATGCTCTCAGTTGAATGAGAAGGGTCTTAGGAGGAAGTTATTTTGTTCCTCAGTCTTACAGCTCTTTGACCCCCAACTCAATAGACCGGCAGAGTTCTTTGTTTTCTATGGTTCCTTACTTCCCCCTAATGAGTACTGTACTTTACCTGAATTATTATGCAGCATGAGCCCAATAAAAGCAGGTACGGACGGTAAATCAGCGCGCTCCCCGCTAGGGGGGGTGGCCATTTCGTCCCTACTTCCCCACAGAAACTAGTTTGTCTCTGTGCATGTGTTGTTTTTTCTCGCATTTTGTCGAGCCATCCACAGCGTTCCGTGGTCACTGCTGGCCGGTGACCCACGCGCAACAGAATTCCAGTGGAGTTGAAACAAAACATGACATTTCAGGAGGACTTAAAGCAAATCTAAAAGGAGCAGTGAAACGTCTATGACTCAGGAAGAGGGCCTTGAGAAGCCAAACTCTCTTCTCAAATTAGAACTTGCTTTGAGTGTAGAAAGAAGATAGTGATGTTCCAAAAAACACAAGTAATCATTCAGTTCTCTCTTATTCATTTTATCTCCCTGTATTAGCCATCTATTGATACTTACCTGACAATTATGACTTAAAAAGAAAAGAGAAAAATTGGACAATCAATAGCTCCTTTCTCTTCCGTCTTTCCTCATTTATTGGTAAATCGCAGGTAGAGAGTGTTGTGTAGAATGGGAACATTTTTAGAAGGGAGAAATAGTTGAGGTACTTTGCTGTAGTTTCTGTTATTCTGGTAAGAGTGAAATGTATTCACATGTATAAACTATAAAATATAAATTTTGTAATTTTAGTGTTTTTTCACATAAATGTTATTGTTCTTTAAATGCAATTGCATTTTCATTAAAACTGCCTTTTGCAATATAAAATTGAACAGTAAACCTTATAAGATAATTAAAATTTTAAATTACTGTTTACTTAGAATGATATTTTTAAAAACATGAGAAGATTAGAAGTTTACAGAAGAAGAAATATAATATCTTTATATTTAGGCCTCTTTAATAACACTTTTATCCTGATTTTGAAAAAAGGGTTCATATCTTTATTTTTCACTAGGTCTCACAAATTGAGCCACGAACCCTGATGAAATTTAGAATTTTCAGGCCTTATGGAATCATTTGAGTAATTACAGTAAAATTCACTTTTACTCTGAAATCATAAGTAAACATTAGAGTTTTGAGGGAAGAAATGACATAATCTGCCTCATGTTTTCAGAAAATTATCTAGCTGCTTCAAATGCTTTGGTTGGGGGCAAGAATGGAAGCAAGCAGACCGCCTAGGAATCTCTTGCAGTAATTCAGGCCAGAGCTGGCGATGGCTGGAATTGGGTGAGGTGAGTAGAGAAGGTGAGTGGTTGCTCAGATCTCCCTTTATGTAGGTAACAAACGGTATTGGCTCTCCAGCTGCGACCATTGTCAGAAAGGAGATCAATACAACTTTGAGGACTTTGGCTTAAGGGACTGAAACTGTACAGGTGTAAATTATCAAGAGGTAGAAGATTCACAGTGAAGTAGGTGTTATTTTTATATTTTGTGGGAAAGTGGGATGTCAGAAACTCTTGTGAAAAGGTCAAGTCTGTGATACCCTTTCAATCCACAAGAAGGGATATCGAGTAAGCAAATGAATGTCGAGTCTGAATTTGGAGGTCTGGACAAGAAAGGTATGTTTGTTAACCATTGTTCTACAGATCATCTTTAATGTCATAGAGCTAGAGAAAATTACCGAGGAGTGAGTGTATGTATGGAAGACAAGAAGGCCAATAACTAAGCTCTGGACCTCTCCAGTCTTTAAACACAAGGCAGAAGAGGAGGAAACAGCTAGAAAGATATAAAATAAACCAAGGTGATGATATCTCTGAAGGCAATTGGGAAAAAATGGTTTGTTTGCCAACCTCAAGTGTAGAAAGTTGAGTGAATCACATGACAGCACATTATCATGATTGCTCATTGTGAAATTGTATTAAGTAATGAATTTGTTTATTACTTTACTTTCATTGCCTTACTTTCATCCATCTGCTCCAATAGCATGTGCATACTTTATACTGCTATATTGAGCTTTCCATACATTGTAAAGTAGGCATTAATAACCTGCTCTCATTGTATTGTTATTTTTTATGGTTTTTTGTTAGTTGTGTTTTTAACTTGAACAAAATTATGTAAGTGAGGAGTTATAGGTGTCATCTAATCTGTTACTTTTTGATGTGTTTTGTACTTAGAACAGCAGGCCATCTTAATATACATTTATTCCATTGTTTAAAACTGCTGTGTCACCCAGTGTGCATTATTAAAGAAAAATTACACTGGACAGTTAAAAAGGAAAGGGATACTCGGTTCAAGACTGATGCAACAAAGGAGATTTAACTCCACTCCCCAGAAGCAAACAAACAAAACTAGGAATGTTTTTAAGCCTTGGAATGAGCTAGTGAAAAAGCAGTGGAGGGAATTAAAGGGAAGACCTGTGGATGTGCTCAGGTCATCTCTGTTTGTTAATTGTCCCTTATCTGAGTTATGCTCTTATCCTCCCACTGAGACTGGGAGAGAGGGGCCCTATCTACTCTGGTGATACATTTCAGAGGGAGGGTTCCTCATGTCCTTGAAAAAGACATTTCTGAGTTGTAAAACTGGCAAGATGGTTGGGGAATATTTATACCTCTGAAGAGGGAAGAATTTACAATTGCAAGTTTTCTAAAGTAAGAAATCTTAAGAAAAGGAGGTGAGGGGCCCACAGTCAGGAAGAAATCTCTCTAACGTTTAGTCAGACTAAGGAGAAAGTTAAGGCTGTCTTGATCAGCATCCACCATGTTTTAATTATCCATTTTTCAGAGATAAGCAGAAGGTTGCTTCCACCTTTCTACCATCACAAATAATGTGTCATTCTCGATCACTTATTCACACCCATCAGCCATGTCTGAGAAGCGCTTCAACTTCATACCCCTAACACTTTCCACTACCTATCTTACCTAGCAAGTATTTTATTTTTCTAACATGTAAAAAGTGATGTCTCATTGGTTTTTTTACAATCATTATTTGTCTAAATACAAATGACTTAGTATCCTTAGCATTTTTTGGTATGTGTATTATCTTCCTATTTTCTGTAAATTGTCATAATTTTTGCCCATTTTCTTTTCTATTGGGGTTATTTTGTTGTTGTTAATATTATAAATTTGCAGTTCTTTTATCTCCCAGACTATCACATTGGCAGTTTTAGCAAAAACAATATTTTCCCCATTCTGTTTTCTATTTACTAATTTTGCCTCAGGTGTCTGTATTGCTCAGAAATTTTTAATTTTGTTGCAATCAAACACACACTATCTATTTGCTTTGATGGGTTCTTTTAAACTTTTCCCATCTCAAGGTCAAAAATACTATTCTGCATTTTCTTCTATTAGTTTTATATTGTCCTATTTAATGTCTGTTTCTTTAATCTATCTGGAATGTAACTATGTCTGGTATTTTAGGGAAGAATCCATGTTTAATTTTCTCCATATAGCATGCCATTTATTTTATATTATTATGATATAGAATATCATTATGAAGGCAACCATTCTTTTCTCTTTGTTTTGTGTTTTAGTACGTATCAGGATATTGAATTTTCATGGATTTTGTTTAGCCCACTATAATTCCAAGTCCAATTATTTTTCTGCTCAAATTCCATATTTGTAACATAATATTTTCCTATATCTTAATCTCTAATACAGCATAAATCTTTTCTTCATTTAATTTTTAAGATTTACTTGGCTACTTTATGGCCCTAAATTCTTCATTACATTTTAAAGTGAGTTTATAGATTTCTAAAAAATTGTAAAATCAGCTATTCTCTCTTTGCTTACCTTTCATAGCCTTGAAACTCTTTAAAATAGTATTGATTAGTTACTTTGTAAAATTTACCTGAACTGGCTTTGTCCAATGTTTTCTCATAATTGGAGATATGTCCTTCATTTTTGGCAAGACTATGACACAAATTATGTTGTATTTTTAGCATATAATACTAACAAGTTATGATACTGAGTTTTATTATTACCAGTGATGTGTATCTTGATCACTTGGTAAGTTTATCACCTGTCAAATCTCTCTACTATAAATTTATTATCTTTCTTGTTGTAATTGATGTAAGTGTCTTGAGGGAGATGGCTTGACACTACAAAATTCTTTCTCCTCAACTTCCAGCCACTCCACTAATTTTAGCATCCAGTGTTGAACCTTGTCAACATTTAAAACTGAAATTTTCCGAGTGATGATAATTTCCTGTTCTTGATATTGTTTCACAGTTATATAAAATTTTATATTTTCACATTTTTTTCATAGTTTTTAGAGAGTGGGAGGTAGAGAGAGAGAAACATTGAAGCTTCTCTTTCTCAAATCGATCAGTTGCATCCCATATAAGCCCAGCCTGGGGATCAAATCTGCAATGTAGGTATGTGCCCTGACTAAAGATCAAACCTGTAACCCTTCAGTTATGAGAGGATATTCCAACCAACTTAGCCACACCAGCCACCTCTTTCTAACCTTTACTGTTGTGCACAAGAAATATAGCATGCTACTGTACTGATGACAATCATCCAGGAAAGAGGGAAAAATTGATATGGGCTGTAAAGGACAGACTTGGAGGAATCTGTTGAATAAAATTCATACAAAAGTAGGCACTTGGCTAGCTAAAGACAGAAGAGTGAGAACTGTCAGTATTGTTGAGGGTTTTATTTAAGCGATATTCTATCATTTGAATGCAGATGTAGACTAAATGGGGGCTGAATTTGGCAGGAGTTTTGAGTTTCTTGTTTGCTTGTTTGTTTGTTTGTTTGTTTTAAACAAGCACAAGAAGAGGTGATTAAAATTCTTGAGGGTAAATGCCAGTAAAAAAAATTATGACAGTGTGCTACAAAATTTAAGCTTGGAAAATGAGCTGTGAGAACATGAACGGGCTTGGGGACAGTGAGCAAAGGGCAAGATCAGCGTGCGATAAATCCCACTAGTGTCAAAGTTTATGACAACTGGAGTGTGAGAAGGAGGGAGCTTCTCATGTCCTTGAGTTTTATTTGTGCAGTTGATTTCCCCAGTCATATGAACCAAGCCATGGCCTAGAATGCAGAAACAATTGCAGTAGTTCTAGCTTCAAATAACAATTCTTTTCAAAATACCCTTTTGTTTCCTCTACAAAGACAGGCTTTGTAGTAGATACTATCAGACAGATGCGAAGTAGAGAGATGGGTAAGTAGGTAAATGGACAATTTGTAGATAATGTGTACTATATAAGGGATCATCCATTGTTAAAATATTATAGAAAAGGGCATTTTTATAACTTTCAGTACCTCCCTTTCTCTCTTTCATGGTAAAAGTGAATGTGCTTTATGTCATTATAGAAAATAACTATTTTTGACATTTTTCTCCTTTATTCTGCAACAGAACTAAAATTTGATAAATGCACACATGCATGCACACCTTGGAAAATATAGTTGTTCACGTACAAATGTATCAAGGTATAATTCTATTTTTTCTGTGTGCCCACATAATATGTTCATGACTCATGTATTGATACTGCTGCCTTGCATCCTAATTATTTATTTAGCTGTTTCTCCTTGCCCTCTCATTCTTATACATGGCATGGACAGTTTCTTATTATTCCTAGCTACAGCATCAGGGCAGTGCTGGCACATGGGAGGTACTGAATATTTATATAGAAGATAAATAAATACATGAGTATCATGTTTAGTAAGAGTGAACTCAAGAAATACTCTGAAGAAATACCCTAAAAATAATGTGAAGAATGTTATGCTTATAAAGTACTATGGTGTGATAAATGAGTGATGGTTTTTTGCCTTACAAAATTAACATTATTAAAGGTACAGGTAATAGTTTTATGATAATCCTGATGCTGTGGAATCTTTCATTTTTTTTCAGGAAGTATCAAATTGGCAATTAGAGATTCCGACTAACAACTTGAATAAAAAGAAAAGGGATTTGCTATACAAAATATGTAAAAGTGACCAGTAATGTTACAACAGTGTATTAAATCCTGCTGTGATAATAATCAATTTTAGCCTGTTAGTCCTTGCCCTACTTACTCTGTGATGTATAAGGGTTTGTTTTAAAGTTACCTGGTAAGTCTGAAATTCTAAGACCCTGTCTCACCAGGTTAAAGGTAAGTTCTTCCAAAGACTTCCCAGGGAACCACTCAAAAATGTGTACAAAACAAGCTATGTACCTGTACGTACTGAAGTAGGATATAGTTGTAGAGCCAGCATGATGCTGCAAGGACAGACTCTTCGATGACACATTGAAGATCCCCAGTTTGCTAATTTAGTGTCTATCTTAATGATTCATAAAATAGAGAAAAATAAACTGACAATTTTAAGAAGCTAAATATCTACATATTTAATAAATTATATAAATACATACAGTCAAGGAAAACATGCTGATTGATGGGCAATAGTTACCTTTAATTTACTATGAACAAGTTAAGTAACATACTTCTTTTGCTTCCTAGGTTTATTAAGATACAATTGATATATCATCTCTGTATAACTTTAAAATCTACAGCATAATATTTGACTTCCATATAATATGAAAATAATTACAGTAGTAAGTTTAGTTATTATCCATCATTTCACATACACATAATAAAAATAAAAATAAATATTGAACTCTTTTTGATGAGAACTCTCAAGATTTACTCCCTTAACTTTCCCACATATTACACAGTGATGTTAACTGTCATCACCATGCTCTATATTACTAGAACTTATTTGTCTGATAACTGAAAGACTGTGCCTTTGGACCCCCTTCTTCCAGTTCCCCTCCCCCAACTGATATATGTGAGGCTTAGCTTCATATCTTATATTCTACTTACTAAAAATCACTGTTACTGATACGTTCACACTGTCACTACATAAAGTGATTGCCTACTATCATTATTTTTATGTTCTATTAGTGTTTTAAATAATAATTCAAGAATACCTTTCTCAGAAATTTACTTTGCTTTTACTTTGAGCCCTCAGTAATATTTTCTTCACTTTATTGTTATCATCACTGCTTGGCAATTTAAATATTCACTGATATGTCTCCTCATGCCCCACACACCCTTATTAATGGCATAACCACAGTATTCCAGCCTATATTGGGCATGTGGCAGACACCAAATATGTATTTGCTGGATCAATAAATTAATGGAATACATACATGCATAGAAACTCTTCTACGAACCCCAGAGATATTTTGTGCAAAAATCCTAAAAATAATATAAAGAGTCATAAAATACTAAGGTAAGATGAACTGATGAACTAATGACCTATCTCTTACCTGCAATTTGTTTTTCTCAGTGGAGGAGAAACAACCAACTTTATGGTTTCCTGTAGTTCTATACTATGGGGATAAAAAGAACCACACACTGACTTTCTAGAAAGAAAGAGATGATCCGAAGCAGAACACTTAAGAAGAGGTGTTTTTTTTTTAAAACTTTCTTCAGTATTATATTCAAGTGTGGGAGAGACAGATTTCATGACAAGGAGCACGACACAACAATTTATTGTTAAGGAATATGACATACATTATTATTATTTTCTTCTAATGCTCAAGCATGTCTATATCATTAGATCTAGAATCTCAGGAATTTAATGCATAGAGAAACCAACCAAAACATTCTCTGTGAACAAAGGAATATTTAGGAATATGAAATTAGAAAAAGAACTAACAGAAAAAGAATTAAGAAACCCAGGGGAAGAAAATAAATTTTTTGTTTTATGTTTTTTGTTCATTTGTTTGTTTTAATAGTCAAAGTAGCGTCTGTTTAAAGTGACTGTCAGGGGAAAAGCCCATCAGTTTGGTAACTTCTTCCAACTTCTGTGGAACCACCTGCCATATGGCTCACTTAGGAGCAGCTGTCCTCCTGGGAATGGACTGCTTGATTAGGTATAGATTTCTTGTTATGGTAATTAGATCAATTACCTCCTTCCCCAGCTCTCTTATGAAATTCACTTCTGGCAAAAGAACAGAGGTGAATATTAAATGCCATCTAAAGTTTTTGTTGATTTTTCTGAAAATAATACCACATAAGTTCAGTAAGCATTTTCATTTTCTATACTGTCAAAGTAAGACATGGTTGGAGAAGCAATGCATTATTCAAATTATTTTAATTTTTCATTGTTTTCATCATGAAATGTTTTCACCAGTGATTATGGTCGGGTGTACATAAGGGCTGAGATAGAAGTATGGTCAAGGTCAAAAGGGATCCACATCAGAAAGAGAGATTTATGGTAGGAAAAATAGATCAAGTCACTGAGACAAAAGAAAAACATTAACACTAAATACAACTCTAAACAACACAACTGAGTAGTGACTCTTAGAAAAGATTATCAACACAGAACTTTTACTAATCATTTCACTTTACATAGATAACTTGGACTTATTTATAAAAGGCAAATAATTCATTCTGCCTCAGGACATTTGTGTTTAATGTTCTTCTTCCTGGAATGCTCTTTCTCCAGATATAGGCATGGATTATTTTATTCAGATCTCTGCTGAAATTTCACTTTTTAGGGGAGGACTTCCCTAACCACTCCAAGCACTTTGCAAATGCATTGTAAATTATAGCTTTCGATTTTTTGCCTAAGTATCAATGGCAGTATCCCCAGTTTCTATTGATTTCCAATTCCTGTTGTAATAGATTGTTCTGATCTCAAATTCTTTCTTTAGTTTGAGATACGTAACTCAAGATACACTTCTCTTTTTGAATACTTTAAAATTTTTCATACCGGAGTTAAATATTTTACTACTGTGGGCAAAACATTTTTGATCAAAACTATGGTGCCTATATACTTGTTCATTTTCATGGGTCCTCAGCACATTTCTTTCTAACACTATTTTGACTTCTTCATTTATATTCACCACCAAGAGTTATTTTGAATATTGCTGTCATATTTTCTTGATCTTGATCATTTATTTACATTTTATTTGATATTAAAACAGGCTCAAATAATTAAAATTGTGACATATTCACATATGCATGTCATATATAAAGTGTATACATATATATCATATATATGAGTTAACATATTTACTATAGTATACATTGAATATAGTGAATCTCTTTGTCTATCTATCATATCTCTGGAATGGTTCCAGTAGACTCTTTTGCCATCATGAAATTATTTCCTTTAATTATATCAATTAAAATTACGATTTTCCCTTATATGACAATACTTCAAGAGCTTCATCAACAGTTCTATCTCTGATACCAAAATGTCTTAGATCATTGTCAAATAAATTACTTCATTGGTGATATCACAATATTAAGAAATACTTTTTACTAATTATAAAATACATGTTAAAATATATCATTTTTTACTACCAAAATTGTTCTCTTATATTGTCTTCCTTTTAGGCTGCCTAGAGAATATTTTATCTACTCAGTACAATAAATGTTTAAATCAGATTACTCCTAAATCTATGTTTTCATAATGCATGGCTGATTAAGGTTTACATACTTAGGATATTCTTCATCTTTATCATGTTAGTATTTTGTGATTTCTTTCCTTTTAGCCTATCTCGGCATTTATGTCCTATTTTAGGCTACATTTTCAATACCGTTATTTTTTAATGCATATTAATTGCATATGATATATGTTTACATCTATTTCACATGTCAAAATGCAAACTGCTGTTATCCTTAACACCTAATTTTCTTAACTAAATACAATGTATAGAAAAATGAAATTTTATTTGCATTTTGATTCTTCATTAAAATCTTATGATGATTTATATTATACACTCAGAAAATCCAAATATCACCCCACAAAAGGCTATGAAAAGGAGGAAGAAGGAAACTGACACACTAAACTGTTATAAGAGATGTAATAAAATTTTATCAATACATCTACTAAACTTCGAAAGTCATAGAATCAAACTTATTTAGAAATATTAAAAATACACATCTACTCTTATAAATTAAGATGCTAATACTTTATATGTAATTTTCTCTTTTCTGATAAAAAACTAAATATGTCATCAGTTATTTTTCATTAATTATTTTTATAAATTTCTAGATGATTTTCCTCAAAACCAATACATTATATTAAATTAACACAAAGCCCTTTAGTAATTTTATTCCACCTTTGATATAAATATCTCTTAATAATAATTCACATGTAACAAAAGTTTCATGATAGTATTTCTAAAAATATTTCAACCTGCATCATCCATCTTTGCCAAAAGATTGTAACACAGAAATTGTAATAATTAGGGAGAGAGTCTTAATAAATCAGAAAACATATTACCACTTAGAAATAGCTGTATAATTTCTCAGACATAATAACAAAATGCTCTCCATTACTAAGACTCTACCATCCAGCTACATTTTTTTAAAAAAATACAACATCATACTTTCTTATAATTAAGTTTGGGAATTTACTAAAAATACAGGAGAAGTTTTCCAGTTTTATTTGATTCTTCACTCTCTTAATGATTTTACCATGGTGTTATTACCAAGTTGAATGAATTGTATTGCTTTGTTTTCATTAGCTTATGCTATAGTAACAAGCAAGAAAACCCCAAATTTTGGTGAATTATGCCCACAAAGTTCATTTTTCATTAACATCACATGTTGATGGTAGGTTTGTATTTCAGTGTGTCTTCTCAAATCTGTAGGGGGTAAAGATTCCAAAGCAGCAGGGTAGTAAATTTGCATAAACATATAAGGGCTTTAAGCTTCTGTTAAGAATGGCAAGCATCATTGCAGCTCATATTTTATTGGCCAAAACTAGTCACATGGTGAAGGCTGGTCACTATTGAGAATAAAATAATAATACAGGGATGGGCATCCAATATGTAAAAACAATAAAATGTGTAACAAAATTATATATGAATATTTATATATTATATATGTATAATATATTATATATTTATATTTGTATATATTTAAATATATATTTATATATTATATATGTATATATATTATATACTTATTAAATTATATATGAATAATTGTCATTTGTTACATATAATATTCACATTAGCATCTTATTAGTACACTAAATTAAAAAGTTTTTTTTTTAAATAAACCATACTGCTTTTTAGTTAATATAGGAAAGCAGAAAATATTTTAAAAATTGAAAAACTATTGCATTTCTAATAATATAGTAAATTTTAAACTATTCTCAATAACAAAGATACATTTTTAAAAATTTGGAAATATAATAATATCATACATAAATAAAGTATAACTTTGGAAATCATTCATTGTTATTCTGATATTTATTTTTGCATTTGCTCCATTTTATTTTATTTTTCCATTAAATATATTTGATATAACAATTTATTTAACATGCAACATGTTGATTGATACATTTTAATGTTGTAATAGGGCTGTCATTGTAGCAATATGCAGCATCTCTATCATGCCACACAATTCTTTTTTATATAGAGATTAGTATCTAGTCTCTTAGAAAGTTTGATGATTATAATACAAAATTGTTGTTCATATTCACTATAATGTGCATTAAATCTCCAGAATGTTTTTTTTCCTACAGTTGCAAATTTGTATTCTCAAAGAACATCTTTACTATTCCCCCCACACCCCAACCCCTGGTAATCATCACTTTTCCTGTGTTTTCACAAGTTTGGCTTCTTTGGACTCCGCATATAAGTGATATAATACAGTATTTGTCTTTCTTTGTCTGACTTATCTCACTCCATATAATTTCTTCAAGGTCCATCCATGTAATGACAAATGGCAGGGTTTTTCTTCTTTCTCATGGCTAATATTCCACTGTGTGTGTGTGTATGTATATATGTGTGTATATTTATATTTATTTATATATAAAATATCCATTCATCCACTCATGGGCCCTTAGGTTGTTTCTATACCTTGGCTATTGTGAAAATGCTATAATAAATATAGGAGTACATATGTCTCTTTGATTGATGATCTGTTTTCATTTCCTTTGTGTATATACATGAAAAAATTCTTGCTGGGTCATATGATAGTTTTATTTTTAATTTTTTCAGGAACCTCCATATTATTTTCCTTAGTGCAACCAATTCACATTCACACAAATGGTTTGCAAAGTTTCCCTTTTCTCCGCATCCTCACCACTCTTCTTACACCTTGTCTTGAGGATAGCCATTCTAACAGGTGTGAAGTCATATCTTATTGAGATTTTGATTTGTATTTCCCCAATGATTAGTGATGTTGAACATCTTTTCATATACCTGTTGGCCATTTGGATGTCTTCTTAGGAAATATGTCTATTTAGTTCTTCCATTCATGTTTTAATCAGATCATTTTTGTTATTGAGTGGTATGAGTTATTTGTATATTTTAGATATTAATTCCTTATCTGGTATATGATTTGCAAATATTTTCTCACATTCTGTAGATTGTTTTCTTTTTCACATTCCTTCAGTTTCTCTATGTATGTATGTGCATATGTATGCATATATATATACTACATATATAAATACTATGTACTATATGCTATATATAAATACTACACACATATGCACATACACTATATATAAAATACTACACACACACACACATATATATATATAGTATTTATTTATTTTTCTAAAATTCATGTATGGCAAAAATCCAGTTAAGTATTTTTTTTCTCTGCTTAAACACTTAAGTTTAATTAGAAAAGCTGAATTCATAATAATGTTCTGGTATGAGCTCTGCAAAAGAAAATATTTTATAATAACCAAAGTCATCAAAACAAAAATTGCATTGTAATGAATATTTTCTATTTGTACCTGCAGACCTATTTTCTCTTTACCCTGCTATTTGCCCTGGGAGCCAGACTAGTAAAAACTATATCATTAAGTTCTGTTGCACTCTAGCTTCCAGTCTGGGTCAGCAAGTGGGAAGCGCTCTCAGAAGAGGATAGGTTATATAGGTCCTTGCTTTTCATCACTTTGAATATTTGATTACTCTATCCAGCAAAGCTATGATTTAGCATTGAAGGACAGATAAAGAGCTTCCCAGACAAGAAAAAGCTAAAGGAGTACATCACCACCAAACCAGCATTACATAAAATGTTAAAGAGTCTTCTTTAAGAAGAAGATCAAAAATATGAACAATAAAATGGCAACAGATACATATCAATAATTAAGTATAAAAAACAAAATGAACAAACAAGCACAACAGAAACAGAATCATATAGAAAACATTTTAATGGTTGCCAGATGGGAGGGGGCCAGGGGGATGGATGAATAAGGTAAAGGTATGAAGAAGTACAAACTAGTAGTTACAGGAGTTGCAGAATAGTCATGGGGATGTAAAGTACAGCATAGGGAATAGAGTAAGTAGCCAGAGAACAAACATGTATGACCCATGGACATGGAAATGGTGTAGGGATTGCCTGAGGTGCTGGGTGAAGGGGGGCAAAGGGCTCAAATTGGGACAAGTGTAATAGCATAATCAATAAACTATAATTAAAAATAAAAATAAAAGATAATAGGTTAAAAGGGAGTAAAATTGCTTATTTTCTGCCAAGATCTTTTCCCTATTGTGCCACTGTAGAGTGGCTGGCTATCTTCCTGATCAGAGGCAAGCAGTTCCTGATGGCTGCTTTCTCCAAACAGTTCATTCTCTTTGCTAATAACCAATGTCCTCTTATAAATTTTGACATAGCGATGGTAATGCTTTCTAACTATGATTAACCCTGGGGCCTTCATGATCTCAGATTACTAATTTTCATTAACAGTGCTCACATCTTTGCGAAATTAAACTTAATTAAATTTTCTTCAATCACCATTTTTGACTCCCTTCTGTTTCCTGCCAGGATCATTTCATCAATGATACATTTCGTTGACAATTGAATGAAGTCTCACTTTTGTTTTTAGCAGCTATATGTGATTATAAAAACCAAAACAAACAAAACAAAACAATACCAGAACCTGTTGTTTAAAATCTACTCTTGGTTTTCTCTATTTCTAGTATCTGTTCCAATTCTAGCAAAGTTCCCTAGGAAGTTCTAAAGAAAGTATATGAAAATCTAACACTCTTTGGTCAGAACCTACAAGGATTTACATTACTCGTTCTGGTGATAGCCATGCACTTCTTTCTCAGAGAAATGCTATAAACATAATTCACCACATTTCTCTGCTCATCAAAGAAAAAAACAGAAATTAATGAGAAGGAAAAGATATTTATGGAGTGACTAATATATATTAGGTACTATGCTTGACATTATTCAAATGCTATTTTGTTAGCTGACACTTTGCTCAGAGAATTCTTTGTTCAGCAAGTTCAAACAACTTCTAAAAGTGAGTGAAGATACAAAGAAAGAGGATTAATTTGTTCATTGATTTCACTTAGAGTAATAAAAAGACCTACAACCCTTATGGTAAATTCTTGTTGCAGTTACACCAAAAATGGACAATCAAGCACAGTCATTGCTCTTATTCCTGGTGATGGGTACCATCAGGAAGAGTAATTTAGGACACTATCAAGGTCACTAAGGAAGAAAATGATTTTGTTACAAGCTATCAATTCACCTTAACCATTGTATTTCTCATTACACTATGACATATTCTTTAACTGAATAAAACTAAAATTTGAATTAACTCTAGATGTGGTTACTAGCAGAGAATTTTTAAGAAATATAACCAGTACACAATAATTTTCCAAATACACAGCATTATGTAAAAAGAAATTACTATTATGAAAATAAATAAAGTAAAAAAAATAGATGGCATGGTTTATACAACATTGCTCCTTCTATTCATAAAATTTGAGAAAATAAACTTAAATGAAAAATATGGTTATTCCACTATATGATTTTAAAATTCTTATTAATATGGTTATTCCACTCTATGGCCATATATTCTTCTTCCTCTATATGGTTTTAAATGACACTAAACATGGGGTTAGACTCTCCATATAGATTTCTCAATTAAACTTAATGTGGATCTAGTTGAAACTATAAAGGAAGTGTCAAATACATAGAAAAGGATTCGTTATTAAATACTCTTATCCCTTTAATTGGCATGAATTCATTTTTATTTTGCAAATGTAGCTTTTCTTTATTTTTAATTCAAGTATCTTTCAAAATGGAAATATATAATGATTGTGAAACACAAAGAAAAATTATGATAATTACATATTCTTACCTTAAATCAGAAAATCCCTGGAGGGGGATTGGTCATTCAGTTGGTATGGGCCTTCCTAGCAATTATTACCCATTGTCTGTATGTCAATACTTTTTTAATCTGGGAAGAACTGTCATAGACCAATCTCATCCGATTTTTTTGCCTGTATTTTCTTTTCTAAATTATATTTTATTGATTATGCTATTACAGTTGTCCTGGTTTTTTCGCCTTTGTCCCCTTCCATCCAGCAACCCCATTCCCTCAGCCAATTCCCCTCACTAGTGTTCATACTATCCTCTTTTTTTTTTTAATTCTTTTTCTTCTTGTTGTTCTGCGTGGTTGTTTTTTGGTTCCTTATGTTCCAAATCATTGATTTGATTCTTGGCTTTATCCACTCTACTGTAAATTGTTCTTTATTTCAATTAATGTATTCTTCTTTTCTGACTGCATCATTTTCATCCTGTTGAGGTCCTCACTAAATTCCTTAAGCATCCTTTTAAATAGTGTTTTGAGAGCTGCATCTCATAGATTGCTTACCTCCATTTTGTTTAGCTTTTTTTCTTGAGTTTTGATCTGTTCTTTCATTTGGGCCATGTTTCTTTGCCTTCTCATTTTGGCAACCTCCCTATTTTTGTTTCTATGTATTAGGTAGAGATGTTTTGACTCCATGTCTTAATAGTGTGGGCTAATACTGTAGGTGTCATGTAGGGTCTGGTAGCACAGCCCCACTGCCCCATAACCCAAGGTGAGTACTCGTGGTGTGCCCTTTGTGTTGGCTGAGTACACCCTCCTCTTGTAATTGAGCCTTGGTTGCTGTTGGTAGATCAATGGGAGATCTTAACCCAGGCCAATCAGCTGGAGGACTGGCTGTGGCCACTGACCACCAACCTCTGTCCTCTGTGAAGGATCAGCTGTGCAGGGGCAGGGTGGTGGTGCTCTGACATGGTCTGTACCTGTCCAGTGGGTGCATTGGCTCTGGGTTTCCCAGGTGGTACAGGCCAAGGTCAGCCCACACCTGTGTTTGCCCGGGGGAACCCTGCCTGACCTGTAAAACAATCTGAGATGGCTGTAACTTGTGCTGGGCTTGGAGATTCCCAGGTGAGGCCAAGCTGTGACTCTAATCTGGCTGCTGGTAGGGCTCACTATAGCCAGTTCTTGCTTGTTTGATAGGATTTAGGGACCAAGACAAGCCATTATTATGGAAAAGTAGTGGGTGCACCCATAAGTTGGGTAGGGCGGAGCCTCTGTGGATCTCCAAGGTAGGTCACACAGTGTTAGCCAGGTCTATGGAGTCTCAGATATGGCACTAGCCTACTGGCTCTGTGGAGCTCAGCAAAGGGACAATGGCCTCTGCTCACTCTGGTGCCAGACACTTCTGTTGTTCCCTGTGTAACACTGGTGCCCTTCAAGCTGCCATTCCAGTGTTGGAGCTCAGAGGGAGCGAGTCTAAGTAGGTGAGTCTGTATGTGGGTTCCCCAAGAGAAACTGCTTAGGGCTCCAGCAGCCTCCTTCAGCGATTCAATCCCCACTGGTTTTGGCAGCCAGAAGTTGTGGGGACTTATCTTCCAGGCACTGGAATATTGGTCTCAGGAGCCTGGTGTGGATCCGGGACTCCTCCTTCCCAAGATATCCCACCCTAATTTTTATCCACTTTGGTATGGCACCAGCCCATTCCACATCTGTGCCCCATTTAGCAGTCTGTTTGGATGTGATTTCTTTAATTCTGTAGTTGTCAGACTTCCATTCAACTCAATTTCTGACATTCCTGAGTGATGTTTTTTCCATATTTTAGTTGTAATTTTGATGTGATTGTGTGAAGAGGTAAGCCATGTCTGCCTACATTGCCATCTTGACTAGAAGCGTCATCAGATTTTTCTGCAAGCTCTAGAATACGTTTCTAGGGTAAAAGTTGAATTTCAGTATGGGAAATGTAGAAGCTAAAGAATTTATGACACATGGACATGAACTAAAGGGGTGGAATGTGAGTGGGAGAGGGTGTGCAGGGTGGAGAGGAATGAAGGAGGGTAAATGGGACAACTGTAATAGCATAATCAATAAAATATATTTAAAAATTGAATTTCAGTTATAATCAATGTCATATGTAACAAGTTTCTACATTGGTCACTAACTATTAAGCATTAAACATTTGACAATTTCCCAAGGATTAAAGAAAACAATGGATATACCCAAATATGGTCTTTGAGTTTGTTTAAGTATTTATCAATTTAAGATAATTCTTAGAATTTTGACTACTATTTTTTTAAAGGTGTAAGTTTTTTCAATAAGATAGCTAGCCCAGTGAGAATATTAATAATCAATGATATGATTATCTTTATAAATAGATGACAGCTGGTTGAGACACTAGGGTCCCCAGACTCACCTAATCCCATTTTGTCTCAAAGGACAGATTACTAGGGACTCTGACATAGTAGAATAGATGTTAAATATTCATTCCCATTGTTTCTCTGAAATAATTAAATAAGAACACTATTCTCATACATTAAAACGAGATGTTTATTTATCTTTAGTTATTAGTCACACAAAAATAGACAAAAATTTTCTTACTACTGATAAGGTCAAATAAAATTTATTTTCCCACCAAAAGACCATTTAAGGGCATGTAATCTCTAGAGAGTTGAAAAACTTCAGAAAATTAAAATCAAACCCCAAAATGCTTCAATAATTTTCTTATTATTTGGAACTAACTATGTTATAGCTTATAGGTATAACTTTAGAATTATAATATTCCTCAATTACAGTATTGAATTTAATACTTAGTCACTATTACATTATAGAAAGTTTTACAAGTTATACTCTCTAATTTTAAAGGAACTTGGGAAAGTTTAATAAGCTAAAATTAAATAATTAAGGATTAAAACAAAGTGGAATGACTCCAATAGGAATTGAGAAATATACTGTCATTAGGCATTTTTATGGGTTAATTAGCAAGTTTAAAATCCAATTCATTTTTTTTGTTATTCAGATCTTATTGTATGACATACAGTCTCAAGAATAAGTGCATTTTTCTGTGAAGAATTTTTGATGCTAATTAGTTTTTTAAAAATATGTTCACATGTATACTGGGTTAAAACACATTGGGGCAGCACAGCAGATAATGACTACAAAACATTTTATGAGACATAAAATGTCCCTGTATAAACAGGGTATTAGTTTATCAATTTCTATGCAAACTCTGAAGAAATGAAAGTATTGCCGTCAACTATTTATTGACTGCTTGTGCCAGAGGGGCTGTGGGTAGAAGGAGAGGTAGAAAAGGTGAAGAAGCATGTAGTGAATAATAATGTCATAACTCTGCACAGTGACAATGCTAGACTTAGGGTGATGATCATGCCGTAAGTTATATAAATGTCAAATCACTGTGTTGTAAAGCTGAACTTAATACCATATTGCGTGCCAACTACACTTTAATAAAAAAAACATAAAATAATGTTTGTGAAATTGTCCAGAATAGCTTTGCTTACAGTACATATACAGTAAGCTTTGTTTGGATCTACAGAAACTTTGTCTAGAAATTATGGATAGGCTGTTGGTAAATAATACTTGTTCTCTTCTCTTAAATTATCTTAAGGAGATAATTTAGTTAATAAAGCAAAAATATGCAAACATTTAAAATAATTGCTTATATAAGCAAAGACTGAAGTAAAGTTTGCTACCTTTGAGTGATTTGGACACTGTTTTGTACCCTTTTTGTATTTTTCCTGTATGTCTTATGTCTGAAACATACATATGTATATACACATATATACACTACTCTATTCTGTTGCAGAACCTCCTCCCACATACTTGGCTTTAGTTTAATAATACTCCATGTATCTGTACAGAGTTTGTTGTGTAACTGCTCAGGGACAATGGCTGTGATATAAGAAAGGTGGGAAGAAAGCATCAGTGCTTAGAGAAAATTGAGCTGGGCCATGGAGACTGGGTGTCACCGAAAAAAACCTATTAAGAGAATAAGTATGAAAGTGTTCCAAAAAATAAAACAGCATGATAGAATAAAGGAAGCAGGTGTGCATGAGGCATGCTTGGGAAACAGCGTCTGCACAGACTTGGATGAAATTAAGAGTGCTACAAGATAAACTGGGAGAAGTACTTCTGCTTATAATACTGCAGTACAAAAAGATCTCCAAATGATCACATTGTAGATAAAATGTAGAGAAGTTTTATTTTTCTGATCAATGAACAGGGAGGGTATAACCTAGATTTGGCAGAGCTAATCACAACCAGAAAAACTAAGCAATTGGATTCACTGGTCAATTCCCAAACATGATCCTTTGGCATACGTTCGAGAATACACTGATTACGTAACTATAATGTTAAAAACTGACAGTTCTTCTAAAATAATAGTCTTGCTAGAACTGTATTTTTAAATGGTTTCACTTCACCAGCTGGCAAAGGCCTCAGACATCTCTCTAAAACGTAACCATTCCTCTGTTTTCAAATCATTAGGTTTCAGTGAAAGCCATAGCAAGCCCAGGCCTCATGGTGAGGACATCTGCATCTGAGCATCACAAAGCAGCCTTGAACCACTGCAAACCTCAGTTCCAATAGCCTACATTGATTTCAATGAGTGTGCTCCATTTTTTCTTCTTCTTGTTTACTAATCTCCAAATAATTTAATCTGAGAGCCATTTCAAGCTCTATTACAAAGTTGGTGAAACTTAATTACTTGTTGGGCAAAATAGGAAAACCAAATTTATAGGTAAAATTAAGGATGCGATGGAGACAACCTCCATGTACTTGCCCCATATTTTATTTAGCTCATATTTTGTACAGAAGAAAGTGTTATAGATAGGTAGATACAGATTGATAGATCAATAGATTGATAGATAGCAAGCATACAAAAGAGTTTAGAAATGGTATTGCCAAAGTTCAAAATTACAAGTTAATGTCATATCTTCAGTCCTAGGTTACATATCTGACTGTCAGACCCTTAGATAGCTGCCCCTCCTTCCTATACGTATTTGAATTATTAGAGAAATTTTACATCATACATTTTTTCTCTATTATTTTGCCCTCTTTCCAGACTAAGTAAGCTTCTCAATTTATGAGCCTTCACAGAACTGTGGACATTAGTACTTTTTACAGAAAATGTAATGAATTTCTCTAATAGATACCACACTCCCTAAGAATAGGGACACCGTTTAGCTAAATCATACTTTATCCCACAGTAAGCCATTGTCAACACAGACAGCACAGACATAAACGTTTATTAAATGAATGCACCTGCTAAGTTATTATGAAACTATCGAGTGTTATAAAGAATGAATGTGGGCAATAGTAACAAGTGGACCCATAGAAAGTCACACACAAGCTGAGATTTAAAGTCTGAATAGAAATTAGCTGTGAAGGCAGAAGAAATTAAGACTGACAAAATAGGGGTTGTAGGATGAAGAAATTATACATTTAATAATTTCTCAATTACTGTATCCTATATGTGTGTTGATTTTGTATATGTGTCTAAATATGTAAACATATATATTAAAAGAACACATATATATACAAGATATATTTGTATAATTTATAAGCAGTGCTTCAGAACATGAAAATCTCTTTTATTATTTCTTTGCTTTGCCTTGTTAATGATCTTCTACCATAGTTTGAGAGCTACTAAAACAAGAAGTCAAAGATAACTCTGAAGACCACTAGAATTAAATGGAGCCATTAAAGTTGAATTTACACTTAAATTTAGTGACTGTTTCCTTCTGAAAGTTTCTTCCCTGGATAACATGATGATAGTGGTTTCTTTTTTTCTTTTTCTTTTTATTGCTGTTCAAGTACGGTTGTCTTGACAACCACTTCCCCTAGCCATCCCCACTTCCCACCCTTGATCCTACCCCCTTTTGGTGTTGTCCATGTGTCCTTTATACATGTTCCTGAAAACCCCTCCCCCTTTCCCCCCTTTCCCCCCTCCCCCCCCCCCAACTCCCCTCTGGTTACTGTCAGATTGTTCTTAACTTCGATGTCTCTGGCTATATTTTGTTCACTTGTTTGTTTTGTTGGTTAGGTTCCACTTACAGATGAGATCATATGGTATTTGTCTCTCACCACCTGGCTTATTTCACTTAGCATAATGCTCTCCAGTTTCATCCCTGTTGTCACAAAAGGTAGGAACTCCTTCTTTCTTTCTGCTGTGTAGTGTTCCATCATGTAAATGTACCATAGTTTTTTTACCCATTCATTTACTGGTGGGCATTTAGGTTGCTCATGCTTTCTAGGCCTTTCTCCTTGGTGTTTCTTCTGCTTCTGCTCTCTCAAATGGGATATTTCTGGACATATTCAGGACTAGTTTTTATGTCTTTGTGTACCTGTGTCTGTCTCTTGTTCTGAACTTTACAAAATTCATCTCTTAAATTTCTTCTCATCTATTTCTAGTGTTCCAACTGCAATTCTGAGATATGAGCTTTTAATCTAAATATCAGATCTCATTTTAAAGCTTCAATGCTAAATTAAAAAAAATATTAGTAGACATTTCTACCTCCATGAAGTGCTATTATATTAAAACCAAGTGGTAACACAATCAGAGACAATTAGGTAGAATATGTAGAACATAAATAGAAGATGGCTAAACACAGAAGTCTGGGGATTATCGACATTTCCACATAGGAAAAGTGGAGACTGACAAAGAACTGAAAACGAAGTGATAGAGAATAGCATGGAAAACCCAGAGCCGTGCAAGGGAAGATAAGGAAGCGGGCCATCAGAGAGAGAAAACCTATCTGTCTGCATCTTTCATCTATCTGTCGTCTGTCATCATCTGTCTATGTTCTTAATCCAGAAAGGTGTCCATTGACCTTAAGAACTGGGGTATTGTGTGTGCCCCCTGAGGAGGGTTTCTAAAAGAAGATTGGTGGGTATGGAATCAGAATTTCTCAAGCTATGAAGTGAATGGATGGGGAGATATGGGGACATAGATTCGATTTACTTTTTATTAAAATACTGGCTTTGAGGTTGTCTTTGATATAAATCTAAACAAAAATACAAAGGAAGACTATCCAACTCAACCTTTGGCCTCAGAAAGTTGTGGGGAACTCTAAGAGCCAATTCCTCAATGACTTCTCCAAATTAGTGGCCAGGGTTGAAATGATAAAGGAGAAATGTATAAAGCAGAAAAGAATAAAATAATCATGAAAACACAGTAATCAATCACAAACTATAAATTTTATCTGTATGTGACTTCAAGTAAATATTTGTCATTTTTAAAACAACCTCTGTAAGGCAATTGGAAATTTAAATACTGACTGGAGATAATAATATTAAATAATTATTGTTCATTTCTAGATGCTTGATTGTTTTCCTCATTTTGTTTTTTATTTTTAAAGAACATTTATCTTCTTTAGAGGTACATATTGCTAAAGTGCTCTCTAGTTCATGTCATACGTCATTTGCTTTAAAATAATATGGGCATGGAAGGTTGAGGGTATAATGAAATGAGATTGGCTGAACTCTGTAATATCAGCTTACTGGCTTCATGTTAAAATATAAAAAAGTCTGCTGTGGTATGAGAAATTTAAGTCACGAATGTTAAGTATTATTTAAGTTCAAAGGCAACATAAATTTTGAAATGTTACAAAGGGTAGCATTTTACTGGATGTTTCAATAGGTTTTTATTAAGAAGTCTTGATCAGTTTATTCCGTACAAAATATTCTGTACAGATTTTCACCAACTCTGAACCATAGAACTCAGATTATTCAACTAGCCCAAGTTTATTGCTATGGCAATAACGAAAGCTTCTTTGGATTTACGATAGATGTTTCTCGACTTTGTGACATTACCTGTCTGAGTTTCTCTTCTGAGAGCCCCATATCTTTCTTACTGATATTTGTTTGGACACCTGCTCTCTGCGGCTTGGAGATATAATGAAGTTTTTGAAACTCTCATTCTGTAAAATGGAATTAATTCTCGTGCGCTCATTAGTGAGATGACATGAGCATAAATATCGTGCATATAGTGTATGGTCAGTAAATTATAACTGCCCTGGTTGGTGTGGCTCAGTGGATTGAGTGCCAGCCTCTGAACCCAGGGTCACTGGTTCGATTCCAGGTCAGGGCACAGGCCTGGGTTGTGGGCCAAGTCCCCAGTAGGGGGTACATGAGAGTAAACCACATATTGATGTTTCCCTCTCTTTCTCCCTCCCTTCCCCTCTTTCTAAAAATAAATAAATAAAATATTTAAAAAATAAATTGTAATTATTAATATCTTTCATCAGCATTTTCCCTTAATATTTATTTCAACAAATGCTGTATATTTTTTATACTTTAATCTTTGTAGAAACTGGTGTTTTTAGTCTTCTATTGCTCTTATAATAATTTACCACAAACTTAGTGGCCTAAAACAACACAAATTTATGTTCTGGAGTTCACATGCCCAAAATTAGTTTTTTGAGATTCATGTCAATGTGTCAGTATGGTTGCATTTCTTTTCAAAAATCTAGAGAGGAACATATCTTCTTACCTTGCCCAGCTAACAGAGACCACTTGCTTTCCTTGACTCATGCCTCCAGCCCTCCACCTTCAACCCAGCAGAACAGCATCTTCAACTGTCTCTGCCTCTGACCTTTCTAACTCCTGCTTTCAGCTCTAATGCCCTTGTAATTAGGTCCATCTGGATGATTCAAGGTAATCTCCTCACCTCAAAATTCTTAATTTAATTGCCTTTCCAAAATCCCTTTTTCCCCCAAGTAATATATCCACAGATTCCAAGACTTAGAATGGAAACATATTTGAGGATCCATGATTCTGCTTATTATACTCTTTTTTCTTAATAATTTGAAAAACTGCTGACTATGGTCTTACCTTGCCAATCAACTGTCTACATTACTGCTTATAGCAACTCTGCCTCTACCTTAGTTCCAGTAAGTTGGAGTTCTCTCTGCTTGCTACATTCAGTATCAGTATAATGCCGTTTCCAAACAGAGGCCACCCTGTGTTACAGCTACTCAATAACTTAATAACTATTTGATATTATGCAAATGACTTAACATTTCTAAGGCTTACTTTACTCATACATAAAATAGGAAATAATGGTGAGATAATACATGTAAAATGATTATAGTGCCTAGCATGAATAATGCCTAATAAAAGCTACTGTTGTTATTATTGATATTATTAGAGTCTGGTAGGCAAATAGGTTTCTCTGTTGTTCAATTTCATTACAGTAGTTCTTCCTTATTCTCAGGGGATACATTCCAAGACCTTGAAAGGATACTTGAAACCATAGGCATACCTAATCTATATGTTTATTTTCTTCAGCATGCATACTTATGATGAAGTTTAATTTATAAATTAGGTGCAGTAAAAATTAACAACAGTAACTAATAATAAAATAGAACAATTATAATAATATACTACAATACAAGTTATGTGTTATGATCTGTCTCTAAAAATAGTGTCTTATACTCACCCTTCTTCTCACAGTGATGTGAGATGGTGTGAAGTCTGTGAGATGAAGTGAGGTGACTGATGTAAGCATTGTAACACAACATTAGGCTTCTATAGTGGTTACCTGAACACAACCACTGGGATGTGGCAACAGTGGACCTGAAAACCAAAACAACTAATGAATAAATAATAGGCAACTTTTTGATCCACTCATTTACTGATGGGCACTAAGGCTGTTTCCAGCACTTGGCTATTGTAAATAATGCTGCTATGAACATTGGGGTGCATAGGTTCTTTTGAATTGGTATTTCAGGGGTCTTAAGGTACTATCCCAGTAGTGGAATTGCCAAGTCAGAAGGGAGTTGTTGGGAACCGCCCTGACTGGTATCAGAAGCTGAAACCCCTGCCTAGGCTAAGGCTAAGGGAACGCCCTTGGAACCGTAAGCCAGCAAGGAGACAAAAGCTTATCTCCCTGGCAGGAATGCTGCTTCTGCTGCTGAACCCCAAAAAGCTTGGTCGGTTAGTCAAAGACGGGTAAGATTCCCCACGGGGAACGACCTAAGCCAGGCACGATCACTTTTGGGAGGCCCCCCAAAAGAAGGACTTGGGGGGCTGCAGCAAAAGGGGGGTGATGGACCCTCGCTCCTCGGCTCTGACATAGCCTGAGTTCTCAGCGTCTGGGAGAAAACTTCCTTGTCTCTCGGTTGCCTTAGTTCCCTTGCTCCACCTAAGCCTGAAACAATGACAGGGTGGTGCAGCTCGGTACTGAGAAGTGCGGATTCCCCAGGGTGATCAGGCCTAAGAAAGAACATGTAAATTACTGTGAAACCTTCTTTGTTTAGAATGCTCTCAGTTGAATGAGAAGGGTCTTAGGAGGAAGTTAGTTTGTTCCTTAGTCTTACAGCTCTTTGACCCCCAACCCAATAGACCAGCAGAGTTCTTTGTTTTCTATAGTTCCTTACTTCCCCCTAATGAGTACTGTACTTTACCTGAATTATTATGCAAAATGATCCCAATAAAAGCAGGTATGGATGGTAAATCAGTGCGCTCCCCACTAGAGGGGGTGGCCATTTCGTCCCTACTTCCTCACAGAAACTAGTTTGTCTCTGTGCATGTGTTGTTTTCTCTCGCGTGTGTTTCAATGAGCCATCCACAGCGTTCCGTGGTCACTGCTGGCCGGTGACCCACGCACAACAGGGAGTTCCATTTTTAGTTTTTTGAGGAATTCCCATACTGTTGTCCACAGTGGCTGCACCAGTCTGCATTCTCAGCAACAGTGTACAAGGGTTCCCTTTCTCCACAACCTCACTATCACTTGTTTGTGGATTTGGTTATGATGGCCATTCTTCACCAGAGTGAAGTGGTACCTCATTGTGGTTTTAATTTTCATCTCTCTGATTGCTAGTGATGCTGAGCATCCTTTCATGTGTCTTTGGCCCCCTGTATGTCCTTCTTAGAGAAGTGTCTATTCAGGTCCTTTACCCAATTTTTAATTGGTTTGTTCGTCTTCCTGGTGTGGAGTCATGTAAGTTCTTTATATATTTTGGAGATCAAACTCTTGTCCGAGGTATCATTGGAAAATACATTTTCTAATATGGTTGGTTCCTTTTTCACTTTGCTGATGTTTTCTTTAGCCATGCAGAAGTGAAAATTTTCTATTTTAATAGAAAATATAGCCCTGGCTCAGTGGATTGAGCACCAGCCTGCAAACTAGTGGGTCACCAGTTCAATTCCCAGTCTAGGGCACATACCTGGGTTGGAGGCCAGGTTCCCCGTAGGGGGAGCGTGAGAGGCAACCACACATTGATGTATCTCTCCCTCTCTTTCTCCCTCCATTCCCCTCTCTCTAAAAAGTAAGTAAAGAAAATCTTTTAAAAATATATAACTTCTCTCTTTGTCCTACAAATGTAAAATATTTATTTTTAACAACTATATATTTCTGATGTGATTTAATAGTTACACCATTATAATCATTTCAGTGTTTTTTTTTACTTTAATGTAAATATCTCCACATCAGTAATACACCTACCTCTACATCTGCTTTCATTAAAATAATTGAGATGGGTACATGGGGAATATTCAGTTATATCTCCATCAATTTTCAGAGTGCAAATAATAAGTGCCCTTTAGTCAATAACATGTACATTTTATTTATTTTCATGGTCATATGGCTAGCTGATTTCATTCTCCTTCTTACCCCTCCTTTTTTATACATCAAATTTAGAAAATCTTTAAGAAAATAACTAAATTTCAGATGCTTAGTTACACAGAATCAGTCAAATAAACCAATGGATAAGATCTTATTCAGCATTCAAGCCCTTTTTTTTTACAGTATTCACCACTGCAAAATCTTATAAAATTCTATTATAAGGCTATCAGATTTAATCAGCTAGGCATTTCTGAGCCAAAACCTTGTACTCCCTACATTTTAAGCTTGTCATAGTATTACAACACAAGCTTCGGCTGTTTCCATTTTTTTAAAAAAATTATATTTTGATCACATAAATAAGGAAAGCAAAAGATTGCCCTGAGCCAGATTGGTTTTCTCTCGTGCCATTAAAATTCCCTCCTCATTTCTGCCATCTGACTCTTCTTATACAGTTCTGTCACACACACATATTAACATTCATTTAGTAAGAAAATAGATGGCATCTATTTGATTTATCTTTCTCTGAAGTGAACAAAACACAACATATTTTACAGAAGCTAATAGTTGCATGCAATTCGCCTACAAAATGATGTAGCCGATATTTCAAGCAGTTGTTTGCAGTCTGCTGGCTCATTGTTTTTTGCTTATTATTTCTATTTTCTCTCTCTCTCTCACCTCCCTCACACACACACACACACACACAGTGTAAATAATTCTAGAGTGTATAAAAGTCAGTTTAGAGACCAGTATTGCCATTCATTCTCACTGAGACTGTGGATTACTTAACTCTCAATCTCATGCTCCTTATCTGTGAATAAGGGATAAAAACGTCTCATTTATAGAGTTGCTGTGAGTATCTAATGAGGGAATAATTCTAAGTGTATAGTGCTGAGGTCCACACCATATTATATAAAATTATGTAAATCATAAATTATATAAAACTATATAATCAAAATTTTCAGATTAATAATAATGTTGGATAGTATTTATTTCAATAGCACAAAATATTTTATTCCGATTTATAACTTATAAACATACATTTAAACCTCCACAAAAATATGTTATCTATAGCCAAAATTTGGACTCTAATACCTAAGAAAGGTTGAGTTATGGAGGGGAAAGATTTAACAAGCAACTCACTCCAGCACTCTTTTGTGGATGGCTAGCTGAGTAAATGACCACAACCACACATTCCTGACATTATTTTTAAATAAACCTCTTTGTAAACATGTCAATGGCATATACTAGTAAAATAAAAGGGGGTTCCTATCTGTAAAAATAGTATCACAGCATCTTCCTACTCAGATTAAATTGATTGTTGGGAATGAACTAGAATTTGGGTATTTTAGGGGCACTGCTGGTTACAGAATGTTAGGAAGCCACATATGCATGTTGTATTTGGTGATTAACAGTATATAAAATAGAACAGTATTTACATCAAAATTGCTCCATTTAATAAACTGTTCTTTGGCAAATGAACTGGACCCAGATCCTCTATCACCATTTTCTCAGTGGCCTTAAGAATATGATTCAACTTCTCTGAGCCTTTCATGTTTGCCCTGAGTATTCAAAACTACTTACCTGAAACATCTATTATACACTAAATACTTTATTTTTTAAATTATTTTATTGTTGTTCAAGTACAGTTATCTGCACTTACCCTCCACTGCATCCCCACACCCCAGCCATCACCACCTCCCTCCCCTGATTCCACCCCCTGGCTTGGTTTTGTCTCTGTGTCCTTTATAGAAGTTCCTGAAAACCCTTTTCCCCTTACCCCCATTATCACCTCCCATCTCCCCTCTGGTTACTGTCAGATTGTTCTTAATTTCAATGTCTTTGTTTACATTTTGCTTGCTCATTTGTTTTGTTGATTAGGTTACACTTAAAGGTGAGATCATATGGTATTTGTCTCTTACTGCCTGGCTTATTTCACTTAGCATAATGCTCTCCAGTTCTATCCATGCTGTTGCAAAGAGTATACTTTAAAAAATATAACTGAAATCTATGATAAATCCTGTTAAACATAACCCAAAATGTGTCCTTACACAGGAACAACAACAAAAAAATGTATTGTTAGAAGCTGCACCTGATGGATTAAAACACAAAAAATACCATCTCTATGATTTTGAGTCTTAAAGGGAGTTTAATGAACTTGTGACACGTTATTTCACTAGACAATTCAACCTTTTCTGTTAACACAACACTCGATATCTGTCAATCTATTATCTTTCTCACTATCTTTCTATCTCTGACTTAAAAATTCATTATCACTGATTACTATGTAATACTAGTAGTACTTTTTTCCCTTACCCATTCCATCATTGTCAAAATCACTATGAAAATCAAAGTTGTCATATGCAAACCTCCACTTCATAATTCTATGCGTTATAGATCTTATATTAGCAAATGAGTCTTATATAGCTAACCTGAAAGATTCACATTGAACATTCCAAAATAATAGTTATCTGAACACTAAAATTAAGGAATTTCTGTAACCCTTTTCACATATACTACTAGATTAAAAAAAAAGTAATTAAACACATGCACATACACACACATGAACCCTTCATTCTTCACTGTTTTGACTGCTAAATCGTGTGAGCAAACGAACCTTTCACACAGCTACCAAGTGTACTTCTACAGTGGTACTAAGCTCTCGCATTATGTCATAGAAATCAAACACATGCTTGGCATATGTAAGGTTTTCTTTTACTACAGTGCCCCACATTGGTGGAAAGGAGTGTGGGGAGGAAGAGAAGTATTACAGAGATCTCCTTGGTTTTAGTCCGGTGCTGCCCAGTGAAGGAGCTGCTAACTTCTTGAGGGCTATTGGTGAACACTGAAATGTAGCGAGTGCAAACAGTGGTATCCTGTAAGTGCTCCGTGCATACTGTATAGTGAGGACAATAGAAAAGACTGATAGAATGCAATGCATAATAACTCATAAAGGTTTATGTTTATTGTGTTTTGAGGTGATAATGTTTGAGGTATATTAGATTAAATAAGATATATTGTTATAGTGAATTATACCTGTTTCTTTCACTATTTTAATGGTATAAAATTAAAATTATATGCATCTTTATTTTTAATTATATTTTTATTGATGATGATGTTACAGTTGTCCTGATTTTTCCCCATTTGCCCCCCTCCACTCAGCACCTCCAACACCATTAGGCAATCCCCACACCATTGTTCATGTCTGTGGGTCATGTGCATAAGTTCTTTGGCTACTCCATTTCCTATACTGCACTTTACATCCCCATGGCTATTGTGTAACTACCTATCTGTGCTTCTTAATCTCCTCACTTCTTCACCCATTCCCCCAAACCTTCCTCCCATCTGGCAACCATCAAAATGCTCACCATATCCATAATTCAGTCTCTGTTCTTATTTGCTTAGTTTGCTTTTTAGATTCCATTGTTGATAGGTATGTATTTTTGCCATTTTATTGTTTACAGCTATGATCTTCTTCTTTTTCTTAAATAAGTCCCTTTAACATTTCATATAATAATGGCTTGGTGATGATGGACTCCTTTAGTTTTTTCTTATCTGGGAAGCTCTATATGCCTTTCAATTATAAATGATAGCTTTGCTGGGAAGTGTAATCTAGGTTCTTGATGGTCCTTGTTTTTCATCACTTTGAATACCTCTTGCCAGTCCCTTCTTGCCTGCAAAGTTTCTTTTGAGAAATCAGCTGACAGTCTTATGGGAACCCTCCAAATCTTCTCAAACAAGCAACAGCTGGCTTCACTGAGCCTCCAACCCCTCTACATCTTACTAAATGGCCTGAGGCCCAGCAGCCGCCACAGCCAGCCTGGATTCCCAGCTTGGCTTTGCCTGGGAATCTCCAATCCCAATACAAGTAGCAACCATCTCAGATTGCTTTGCAGCTCAGGCAGGGTACCCTAGGAAAAATATAGGTGGGGGCTGACCTTGGCCTGCATCACCTGAGAAACCCAAGGGTCAATGCACCCATGGACAGCCACAGACCATGTTGGAGCACCACCACCCTGTACAGCTGATCCTCCATGGAGGGCAGAGGTTGGTGGTCAAGGGTCACAGCCAGTTCTTACAGCTGACTGGCCTGGGTAAATTGCTCCCATGGATCTGCCAACAGCAACCAAGACTCAACTACAAGAGGAGGGTGTACTCAGCACACACAAAGGGTGCACCTCAAGTACCCAGCTTGGGCGATAGGGGAGGCTGTGCCACTGGACCCTACAGGACCCATACTACTTAAGGCCACACTACAAAGATGTGGAATCATAGCAACTCTACGTAATGCATAGAAAAAAACACAGGGAGGCTGCCAAAACAAGACAAAGTAATATGGCCCAAATGAAAGAACACATAAAAAGAAATAAAAACAGATAAAAAAACACAGACATAAACCAACACCCATTTATGATCTCACATCTCTGTATATCACAAATCCAGGTATGGTTCAACTAGATTCTCTGCTGAAGGACTCACACTCAACACAGCGCCTGGGTGGGGCATTTATCTGGAGGCTCTGGGGAAGAATCCGCTTCCAGTTCATCTAGGTTGTTGGCAGAATCCATTCTTCTGGGGGTCTGTCTGAGCCCCTAGAAGCTACTAGCTGTTCCCTGATATGTAGTTCCCGGTATCTTCAAAGCCAACCCTGGGAAGTCAAATTCTTCTTGCCTTAAATATTTTCTCCCTCTATCTCTGACTTCTAGAACAAGATTTTTGAAAAGCTCATAAGATTAGATCAGATCCACCTGTATACTCTTTCTTTTGAATAACTTAAGTTATTAATAACCTAAATGACATTCGCTAAATCTTTTACTGACCCTTAACCTAATCGAAAGAGTAATACCCCATCGTACTACAAGTCTTCCTGTACTCAAGGGGAGAAAATCACAAAAGAATGAGTGTCCTAGGGAGGTGCGAGGGGGCGTGTATATCCTGCATACCACATAGCTCAGATTGGCATTATACAATGTAGAAAAATAAGTCACATGCCTAGCAGTAGGTTTTTTTCCTTGTGTTATATAATTCCTGTTTTGAACACTGAAAAGAAAGTTTTAGTGTCCTCATTCCACTTAACTCACTTCACCTATACTGACACAATCTGCATTTTTTTTATCAGCATACCCTTTTGCAAATGAGAAACTGATGATAAGCAACGTTAATTATGATTCTAAGGTACAACAGATGGATAAATTGATCACTTGGGAAATGGAAACAGAGAGAAGCAAGTGAGAACCACTTCTAAAGCAGATAAAACAGCTGATCAAGTAATTTCATGTAGCTCTTCTCATGTTTAATAAGGTCATATGCCAGGGTTGTGAACAGGTGGTTTTCTACAATAACTTTAATCATTTCAAAGGACAGGCAGAGCCAGAACACATTCTTACACTTTGATTTTTTGAAGGCCCACACCTTCCCATAGCCATCTAGATCTGCTTGGCCTTAAAAAGGTGGTGGTATGCGGGAGGTCTGAAGGGGAATTAGGTTGATTCATCCTGGAAGCTTGTGTTAAGATAGATTTGTGCACAATGGGTATGTTTGTTTCCATTTCTCTCTCTGTTGTCTTCATAGTTTGATAATAACCAAATTTATTTTTATTTTACCAATAAGCCCATGTGTTCTGGCTTCTGCCTTCACGATTATAGTAATTATTCTCCAGATAGCTGACTATGGTATAGTATTTATTTTTATTGGTACCTCTGCCTACAGTCCTTGCCCTTCCAAAGTTTGCATGCCTAGACCCCTCTTACACAGGTCACAACTTATTCTGGTTTACCCCTAACTCACCCAGTGTTAAGACCAAAAGTTATTTCTTCTGGGAAGCTCCTTAGTCCTGGGCAAACCAGGACAGATAGCTTCCTTAAATCTCATGTTAAATGTAGCCTCCATAGAGATCAATGTCCTCTCCATCCACCTAAAGTAGTGACCCCATGCCACAGCCAATCTGCCTATAATCATAACCCTATTTTACTTTATTCACAAAACTACTACTATGTAATATCAACTTCCTGTGTAGTCGTGCATTGTGTGCCTCTCTTTACTTACTAGGACATAAGGGTCTGAGGGCAAGAGCAACTTCTTGTTCATCCCTAGAGCCCCAGGGCCTTAACAAGACTCATTTACCTATTAGGTGCTTGACAAATACCTGTAGATTGAATTAAGTATAAATTATCTACTTTTATTACACATTTATTGCTATTTTATATGAGAGTGATTTAAGGATCTAAATGATATCTTTTGGGTTTTAAGTACTCATCTTCTTCTGGTGATCTCTTCAAGACAATGAGGAATGGCTTAAAATATTGAAAACTATAAATATTGGTCCAGTGAATAAAGTTTCTTAATGACCTAAGTTTCCTAACTGGGGCAAAATTTCAAATTGTAGTTCCAATCTACATGTTAATTAGGATGGAAAATCCATGTTATAGAAGGGTGAATTTTCTGAGGTGACTGAAATAACCTCAAAGGACTACTTTCATTCTACCTCTATTAACAAGTATTAACATTATATTGCATCATCATCACAATGGTACCAACCAAAGCAGGATGAGCCCGTCACTTATATTTTGAAATATTTTATATTATAAATTAGTTTTATTTGCCTGATGTTGAATTTATTTTCTTTTAATGCTACATCTTAAAAGCTTTTAAACAAATATATCTGGTATTTCCTTTAGACACATGGAAGAGTTATACTTATCTGACCTATATGATCAGGCAAACAAACAAATTACAGCAGAAAATATCATTTCTTCAATTCAGATGGGCAATGTGTGACCGAGCACCCACTTTCCTATGGTCTCTTCTTCCAACCAGAGACAGACATTGTGGAGGCGCATGCGGAGATGAAGCCTCCTGTTGGCTGCTCTCGAGTGACAGGGTGAGCAAGCCTCTTCCCTTCTACAGTGCCAACCCCTGTTGGTCATGTACCACGAGGAGCAGCTGTTGAAAATATGGGTGACTTTGGTACCACAATGTAAGGTAACTTGTCGTGACTGACACGTTTGTATCCCCAAACAACGATTTTAGTGTTGAAGAGAAATACATAAATATAATAATACATGTGTGTGTATGCTAGATAACAGAATGTTCAATAAAAGTAAGCATAACAGAAAAATGAGAAATGAGCAGTCCACTCCAAATTCAAAACAGATATTTCATAAACATATAACTTAAAGAAAAGAGACTTTTCGCTGAGACTAAAAAACTCTTCCTACTCTGTCTGCCTCTGCATCATGGGATTTCATAAAGATAAAAAATATATATTTATATATAATGAGGTATAAATATATGTACATGCTGTGAAATACTTATGCAAATGTAAATAATGACTATAATTTAGAATGCACCTTTTATATCTATCTTTAAAAATTTTGGCCACTAAGTTTTGACAAGTCTTTTTTAGGTAATTGCTATAATTTAAGCAAAATTTCTGAGACAACATTTTTTGTCCTCACAAAACTCTTAGTTTAAAGAAGGCACAAACAGTCATAATAGGGAAGCAAATGTGTTTTTACAGGAAACAACCAGGCTGAAATATGTTGGAAAGCTAATGTTCCTTCAAAATTTGTGTCTTGAATATCGAATCTTCTTGACTCTAGGACACATTAAACTGATGCTATGATTTCCATCTCTAAGGGGAACTCAGGTTATGCTTTATCGTCCTTCATACTTGGCAGTTAAACTCAATCTGTTTGAATTGCTTGTAAATTGAAGACCCTTTAGTGCAAATGGTTAGTATATCGACGCAGTTTGTTCTTCTTTCTGGAGTAATGTTATACTTACATCAGCTCAGAGAAAGAGTTTTGGGATCAAGAGAGTTCTGGAACTAATAATCAAAATTTATTGTTTATACATAAACATTATTTATCATGGGAGTATTTTTAAAGGGATATGAAAATGAATATTACTCAATAAGACATTTAGTTGTAGCAAGGAAATATGTATGAGTATATAACCTTTGTTATTTCCCACTCTCCAAACAACTTCAACAGCTGTTTGTCAATCACTGGAGAAGTGCAGGGCATTGTCTAGGTGTTGGAAGTAGCATAAGCATTAAAACAGATAAGTTTCTTGCCTTGCCTTTATGGACTTATGTATTAACTAAACCCTAAACCAGTGATTTTTGAAAAATGCAATGATAAATGGTGTGGGCAAAAATAAAAGAAGGTGAGGAGGATAGTGAATGTCAGGATAGGGAGTTGCCATTTTAATGAGATCTGGGAGTGATTCCTCCATGTGTGACATTTGAGCAGGGAGTGAGGAAGTCACCATGCAGGTAAATGGAGAAATAATATAATAACCAAAAGAAAAAGTGAGCCAAGGCCAAGAGGAATGCTTGTGTGTGGCCTAGATTTTGAACAGTAAGCAGCCCATAATGACCGCAAACAGATGGACATACTTTATAGAAAGAGAAAATGAATTTAGAGAGGTAGGACTATTGCTGTGATGCAAGGTCATTTATTGCATAAGTGACATGAGAAATTTGTGATTATGTCTCCTGGGTAGCTTATAGTTTATTCATTACTTTATGTTGAACTACTTAATCATTATATAAATAGAAAAAAATATACAGAAATGTTGTGGTACAAATAATACTAACACATAATAAATATTGACCTGAAAATGCTGTGATAGGTGCTATGCACATGCTGTTTATTTCCGTCTTGTGATTGGTATTTTATTGGTGTAATCATCTATATCCATGGGTTTGTGTGTAAAATACATAACAAATTGAAAGAATAGTCTCTCTATAATTTGCATCTAGTTTTTTTTGTACTAAGTTTTAATCTAGTAAATTTTCCACTAGAGTGGATTAATTTTGATAACATACATTTTAATGCTCCATAATATTAATAGTCTCTAAGATTTGCATTTAAAACGGTTATATCAGTTCATGTAATAAACAATGGGAGTATAGGAACAAGTTTATGCATGCACACACACACATGTAAATATTTCTAATTAGAGGGAGCCAGGTTTTGCCTCAGGTAGTAAAACAGCATTGGCGCCCCCAACGCTTCAGCTGTATTGTATGGTTTTCATGCCTACCAGCACTGAGGGATATCATAATTACTTTATAAACACTGGCATTATGTCAGATCTTTTCTGTACTCCCAACCTTTGACTTTCCTAGTCTTAGAGTCCCCATTCAAATTTATATCATTGTGATTAGGCCAGGCCAACCAGAATTGATTTTGGACCTTAATTACATCTTCAAAATCCCTTCCAGCAGCACCTGCGTGAGTGAGTGATAGAATACCTAAGAGAAGGTATGTGTACACTAGGGGCTAGGAATATTTGGGGGGCATTTTAGAATTCTGCCTACCTTAAATATACTTTGACATGTATACATTCAAATACAGATAACACCATAATCAAGTTAATTGATATAGAAATTATACAAAAAAACTTCCTCATACCTCTTCACAATTCCTCACTCTTGCCCCTTCCTACTGACTCTACTACTTCTAATACCAAAAAACCACTCAATTTATTTTTCTCATATGATTAGTTAGGTTTTTACCTCAGGTTATATAAATGGATCATACATTATGCATGTACATTTTTGTCTGACTCTTTTCACCTACCATATTTAGTTTGGGACTCATATATGTTACGTGTATCAATAATTTACTCTTTTTTACTGCTGAACTGGATTTCATAATGGGTTTACCATGATGTGTTTACCCATCCTAATGTTGATGAATACTTAGATCACTCCCAGTTCAGGGCTTTTACAAATAAAGTTATTTGTAGAATAACTTTACAAATAATATAATGTAAGTAGAATGTATAATATTTGTAAAAAAACATACTTTCATTTCTGTTGCATGAATACCTAGAAGTTGAACAAATGGATTGTGTAGTAAATGAATATTTCACTCTTGAAGAAATGACCAAGCTGGTTTTCAAAGTATTTGTGTCACTTCACATCACCAGCAGTTGTGTGCGAGTGGTCCAGTTTCTCCATATCCTCACCGCACCTGATGTAGTCTCCTTATTTTCAGACATTCTACTGGATATGCAGTAGTATCTCAATGTGCTTTTCTTTCTAACTAATTAATGACTGATGATGATGAGTATGTTTTCATGTGCTAGTTTATCATTTGTGTATTTTATTTTATAATTTTGATTTTTTATTGTGTTTTCAATTACAGATGTCCCCATTTCCCCTGCATCATTCTCCCCTGCCCTACCCACCCCCCACCTGACACATTCAACCACCCGGCTTTGGCTTTGTCCATGGGCCCTTTATACATGTTCCTTGGTGACCCTTCCCCTTCTTTCCCCCGTTATGCCTCCACCTCTGGTTAGTATCAGCTTGTTCTTTATTTCCAAGTCTCAGGTTCTATTTTGTTCACTTGTTTGTTTTGTTGATTAGATTCCACTTATAGGTGAGATCATATGGCCTTTGCTTTATTTTTCCTTTTTTTTAAGATTTTATTTATTTATTTTTAGAGAGGGAAGGGAGGGAGATAGAGAGAGAGAAAAACATCATTGTGCAGTTGCTGGGGGTTATGGCCTGCAACCCAGGCATGAACCCTGGCTGGGAATCGAACCTGTGACACTTTGGTTCACAGCCCGCGCTCAATCCACTGAGTATTTTCCCTTTAAAAAAATTAACATATGAGGTGAAGGCATTGATTTTTAAGGCCTTTCTACTTCCCATATTATAGATATATATTTTGGCACTAAATTTTTTCCTCTACTCACTGACTAAGTTACATCTCATAAATTTTCCGAGGTTGTTTTCCTTTTTTTTAAGTTCAATTTTTAAAAATTCTGCCATGTCTTCTTTAAGACTCATGGTATACAATTTAGTTTCCCAATATTTGTTTTTTTTTCCAAAATTTGATTTCTGATTTAATTTAATAATAATCAAATTAAATGTTAACATAGTTGGCTTAATTCCATTTATCATTATATTTTTGAAACGTAAATCTTTTCAAATGTATTGAGACTGAATTTAAACCTTTGATATGATCTTTCTTGCTGTATTACCTCTGCACATGTGAAACCATGTGCATTCTGCTGTGTTGAGTGCAGTGCTCTACAAAGTCAGTGACGTGGAGCTGGCTGATGATGTGATTCAAGTCCCGTTATCATTGATACTGTTGTGTTTAAACACAATGTACTGTCTTATTGTGTCTTGTTTTCTACTTGTCTGATCTGTACTTTTTCAATCCTTTTCCTTTTTTATGGGGAATGTCATTTTATTTTTTCCAGCTCTATGAGACATAATTGATATACAACATTGTGGAACTTTAAGGTGTATGATATGTTGATGTTTTCATGTGTTGATTTGATACCCTTATACATCGAGAAATGATTACCCCACTGAGTTAGTTAATACTGCCATGACTCTCACATAATTACCTTCTTTTTTTTCCCTATAGTGGGAACATTTAAGACCTACTCTCTTAGCAATTGTCAAGTGTATCATATAGTATTGTTAATAGTATATGACATTCATCTTATAAGTGGATGCTTGAAGCCTTTGGCCAGTATCTTCCCATTTCCCCTCCCGCACAGCCCCGAGGCAACCAGTGTGCTACTCTGCATTCCTCCTTCCCCTTTTCTCTCTTCTTTCAGATTGCATTGATTATTTTATTTTTTTATTTTTTAATTACTTTATTGTTGTTCAATTACAGTCATCTGCATCTTCTCCCCATCACTCCCCCTGACCCCAGCCAACCCGACCTCCTTCCCTTGCTTCCACCCTCCCCCTTGGTTTTGTTCATGTGTCCTTTATAGTAGGTCCTAAAAACTCTTCCCTCCTCCCACATTGTCCCCTCCCCCAACCCCTCTGGCTATTGTTAGATTGTTCTTAATTTCAATGTCTCTGGGTATATTTTGTTCACTTTTTTCTTTTGTTGATTGCGTTCCAGTTAAAGGTGAGTTCATATGGTATTTGTCCCTCACTGCCTGGCTTATTTCCCCAGTCAGAATGGCCATCATAAACAAATCAACAAACAAGTGTTGGAGAGGATACCCAGAAAAGGAAACCCTAGTGCACTGTTGATGGGAATGCAGACTGGTGCAGCCACTGTGCAAAACAGTATGAAATTTCCTCAAAAAAACTAAAGATAGAACTGCCGTTTGATCCAGTGATCGCACTGTTGCGATTATACACTAAGAATCCTGAATCACCAATTCAAAAGAACCTATGCACCCCAATGTCCATAGCGGCACAATTTATAATAGCTAAGGGCTGGAAGTGCCCATTAGTAAATGAGTGGATCAAAAAACTATGGTACATTTACACAATGGAATTTTACGCAGCAGACAGATAGAAGGAGCTCCTACCCTTTGCAATGGCATGGATAGAACTGGAAAGCATTAAGCTAATTGAAATAAGCATTGATTATTTTAATTACTCTAATGTCTTAGTAGCTTAACTATAAAACTATAATCACCCTTTTTTTAGTTTTGCTTGAAAGTTTAGGTGTATTCCAACTTATTTAATATTTTACCACTTTATGCATGGAAAGAATCTCCCAATTAAATTCTCCTAAACTGCCTTTAACACTCTGTGCAATTGGCATCATAGATTATGCTTCCACACAATAAATAAATTGTAAAATAAATTTACATATTGGTCAGTTACTTTAACCACATTTAAGTAATACAATATTTTATAATTGCACAAAGATTTATTATTTCCACTGATATTTATTTCTTTCAATAGAGAAAGATTTCCATATTGTGTCATGTATTTTTCTTAAGGACTTTACATAGTACTGGTGTGCAGTTTTTTTTTCATATTTGTTTACCTGAAAAAGTCTTTTGCTACTTTTAAGAGATAGGTTTGCTGATTCTAGCAGTTGAGTTTAACAGTTTTATTCTTTAGTAACTGAAATATGACAATCTACTGTCCTCTTACACTGGTTCCGGAAAAAGTCTGCTTTAATTCCTTTAATTTTGTTTCTTCCTACAATATTTCTTTTTCCTCTAGTTACTTTTAACATTCTCAATTTATCACTATTTTTAAGGAAATTAACTTTTATGTGACATTGTATGGTTTTCTTCATGTTCCTTGTACTTGGGTTTTGCTGAATTTGTTCTGTTGGTTTATGGTTTCAATAAAATATAAAAAGATGCTCACCATTAATTCTTCAAAAAAATTCTACTCTCTTATTTTATTATCTGTTGGAAATCCAAATTGTACACAAGTTCACTAACTTGCTGCGGTTTCTGTTTCCCGCAGTTTCTAATCCAGTTTATTTCAGACAGTATGCTTCTCAGATCCTGCAATTTTTATCTCCAGAAATTTAATTTTGTTGACCTTTTATATTTTTAATATTTATTAACATGCTTAAACTTTTATTGATCTATAATAAAATATCTGTAATAAGTATTGAGTGGCTTTGTCTACTAAGTCCATAATATTATTTCTGGATATGATTCTACTGATTCTTCTCCTCATTAAAGTTTATATTTCTCTGCTTTGTGAATACCCAGTTCATTTTGATTAGGGGTTGGAAATATTGTGAATTTTTGAATTTTACCCTATTGGCTGTGAGAGGTTTGTTTGTGTACTTCCTAAATTACAATTGAGGTTTGTTCTGAGACACACTAAATTTCTTGGAGACAGTTTGTTTCTTTCAAGGCTTGAAGCTGAGCCTCTTTATAGGACCCAAGGAGCTATCAGTCTGCCGCTCATTTTTGCCGTGACTGAGTCAATATCCTTCTGGGTACTCTCTCTGATGCCCTGTGATTTATAGTTTTCCACTCCAATTACTGGAGACAGGAAATCTTCTCCACTTTTTGTGAGCATCTGACATTGTTGCTTCTGCTTTTTCTTTCTTTTTTCAGGTGGTTATTTTCCTGGTTTTGCATAGTTTTTCACACTAGATGCTGATCAGTGCTTAACTGAATCTTGACAGGGGCCATTCTCTCTGTCTTTCTGTACCTTTCTTTTCTCCAGCATGATTTCCTGCAAAATGTGTTGCCTTGGATTTTCCAGAATCAGCTCTGTCTCCTGAGGTAGAAGATTCTTGGGCTCCACATTGATTCCCTTCCCCCACACTGCATCCTGGAAACAAACTCCAGGGTCATATGCTAGAGGATCTTAGGGCCGATCCTGCTTATTCCCTTCTTCCCAGGAATCAGTTCCTGCATTGTCTACCACTCAATGTATGAAAACCAAAAATATTTTATTTTTAGTAATTTGCCAGGATATTTAGTAGCTTCAGGAAGGAGGATAAATCTGATTTGTCTCGTTCTATGTTGGCCTGAAGTAGAAGTGCTCTTTCGTTTGTAATATTAGGAAGTAAATCTTGAGGCACTGACTGGCTGTTTCAGATTCTTGGTATTCATGAGGAAGGTAAGACAGCAAAACCATTAGTAATGATCTACGCTTTCCCTACCAGTGTGGTCCCAGTGTCCCACATGCTGTTATAATCAATGCTTTCGTATATCACTGCTTAACCAATGGCACTGGACTTCAGATATATGCATATATATGTGTGTGTTTGTGTAAGATGTAAAAAGGCAAAAGAAATATCTTCTGATTTAAAATATATCAGAAATTCAATCTCCTGGTGGAGGCCAACATAAAACCAACTGCAACTACCAAGCGATTTCTTTGCAAATATATACCAACACAGCAGAAGCTGTAATTGGAAACAACTTTGTTAAAACTAACTAAAAGAAAATGGAAAGAAGAAAAGTTCACCCTAATTCCACTGGGGAACATAAAAATACATTTCACTGTCAGTCTATTTGCAAGTTATATTTAAAGATACCCTCTCTGTGAATATTTATGTGCTGTGAACACAGCTCCTCTTCCAGTAGTCAGAAATTTGTGTTCAGCTGTCACTCAGAGCGGCTACTTCAAGAACCCTGCTTTGCAGAAGTCATTGAAAGTTTTATCATCTTTCTTCAAGGACATCCTTTCATAGGATGCCAAAGGGTACCCTGGAGAACATAGAAGGTACATCTTTATGTTCTGTTTTGATGCTGGTAACCTAGTAACCATCCAAACAAATTTCAATTACTATTTATAGCTTATATATTTTAGGAAGGGAAGAGGCTTCAGCCTGGATAATATTTCAGAACATAGAGGATTTTTTCACATGAAGAACCTTCTATCATATTATTGCTTTGTTTCAACAAAAAATAAAATATTTAGTGGACTCCTTAACTCTTAGATTAAATGGAGTCAAATAATTATACCCGATATTTAGATTTTTTTTCAGTTTGAATAAGCATTTTACCTGCTATAAGGGTTTTATTTGAAAATTCAAAACATTTACTATTTTTTAAATTTTGGAATGGTTTTAGACTTACAGAAAAGTTGCAGAGATAAGTACAGAGATCTTCAATATACTCCACATCCAGTTTGCTCTTACTAGCATCTTAAAGTAGCATGGTATAATTAAGAAAATGATACTGATTCATCATCATTGACTAAAGTTCACACTATTTTCTGATTTCCTTAGTGTTTAGTTAAAGAGCCCAGTTACTGTTTAAAAACCTACACTGGCCTTTTCAGACCTCACCACAGACAATTGCAAAGGCTTTACCTTGCAGACCTGGGGCAGGCTGTCCTTCCCACACCAGACACAGTACATGACCCATGCAGTGGGGCTCCTGAAGAATGTGGTAGGCAAGGACGCAGGACCCTCTGGCCAGTCATGTTCTTCACATGCTTACATTCTAAGACCCATGTCTCTATTCCTAGATCTCTTCATCTGAGTTCTGCAGACACCTGTGCTGAGGCATTATTGTGCAAGATGGAGGAGGAAGCCTTAAGTCACTTTGCCTCATTCTAACTCAGTACTCAGAACATTCCTACCCCTAGCCCTACTCCTCGTCATGCCCCTGACCCCAGGGCCATTAAGACTGCCAGAGCCATTTGGTCAGAGATCCCTCAGTAGTGAGAGGATCCCAGCTTCTGGGCTGACTACCAACCCTTCCATGGTGTGCTCTTCCATGTGGAAAATGGAACCGGACTTTGTTGCTTTGTCTGGTTTTAGAATCTTACTTTTACCATCAGAGTAAGTGATGGGCAAAACTCTTTCACTTTTGATTTGTTGCTTTAAATTGGTACTCCAGCTTCTGGCAGCTCAGGTCTCTGTCAGCTCAGCTAAGCTCCTGACACGAGCTTTTCATTCTCTTCACAGTGTCTTTTCCAAAGAAATAATTTTTAATTTAAATAATGGCAACTTGCACACCCTGGTACCATTTGGTGTAAAGTCTTTCTTTCTCCTTTGAATTGCCTTTTTGTATCAAGCAGAAAAAAAAAGACTTACTATATTTATATTGGTTTATTTCTATAAAATTTGTTTTATTCATCTATGAGTCTGTTCTTTTGCCAAGAATATTGTGTTGATTAGTGTTAATGCAGAGTCAAGCTTGAAGTTAAATAGTGTGAGTCCAGTAACTTTTATCTTTTTTAGCAATCTTGTGTTGACTATTCAGGTCTTTAGTCTTTATGTATAAACTTTAGAATCAATTTATTAGTATTGATATAATTATTTGTATTTTATATCTTGAAGTTTGTAGTTCTTTATTACCTTCACCCATTTTGCCTACTCCAACCTCTCTCCTTTGGCAGCTATCCTGCTGTTCTCTGTGTCAATAACTCTCTGATTTTATGTTTTGTATGTTTTTGTTTTGTTTTATTGGGTTTTTTTTAGATTCTATATATAAGTGCATACGTGAAATCACATGGTCTTTGTCTGACTTATTTCACTTATCATATTATCCTCAAGACCTATCATATTGTGGCAAATGACAAGACTTCATTATATATATAATACATATATATTCACATATATTCATATATATTATATATATTATATATATATTCAGAGCATCTTCATCCATTTCTATCCATGAAGACGTAGGTTCTTAGGTTGCTTCCACATCTTGAACATTGTAAATACTGCTGAAACGAGCATAGAGGTACATATATCTTATTGAATTAGTGTCCTCACTTTCTTTGGGTACACACAGTCAGAAGTGGAATTGCTGGATCACATGGTAGTTCTATTTTTAGTTTTTTGAGAAACCTCCATACTGTTTTCTCTAGTGGCTGCACATATCTCCAGTTCTATCAACACAGCATGAGGATTCCCTGTTCTACACATCTTCATCAACACTCGTTACTTCCTGTTTATTTTAATGTTGTTGTTTTTTTATAATGGCCATTCTAGGTAGTATGAGGTGATATCTCATTGTAGTTTTGATTTGCATTTCCTTGATGATTAGTGATGTTTTGCATATTTTCACATGCCCATTGGCCATCCGTGTTTCTTTGGAAAAATATCTATTTAGGTTTTGCCCATATTTCAATTTGAATGGTTTTCTTTTTTCTTTTTTGATATTGAGTTGTATGAGTTCTTTCTTTATTTTGGATATTAATCCTTTATCCAATATGTAATTTACACATATCTTTTCCCATTCATTAATTCAACTTTTTGTTTTATGGGCTGTTTTTTTTTTTTTCTGTGAAAAAGCTTTTTATTTTGAGGTGGTCCCTTTGTTTATTTTTTTCTTGTTGTTGCCTATGAAATCAAATCCAAAATAATATTGCTAGGGCATATGTCAATGAGCTTATTGCCTATGTTTTCCTCTAAAAGTTTTATGGTTTCCAGTCTTATAGTCTCAAATCTTTAATCTACTCTTATGTGTATGGTATAATCTGTGTCCAGATTCACTGCTTTGCATGTAGCTGTTCAGCTTCCCAACACCATTTATTGAAAAGGCTGTCTTTTCCATCGTATATTTTTGTGCCATTTGTCACAGATTGATTGACCATACATGTGTGAGTTTATTTCTGGGCTCTGTATTCTATTTTAATGATCTATATATTTCTGCATGTGTGTGTGTGGGGGGGGGGGGGTACCAGTACCATGCTGTTTTGGTTACTATAGGTTTGTAGCATAGTTTGAAATCAGGGGATATGATACTTTCAGCTCTGGTATTTCTAAAGGTATCTTTGGCTATTCAGTGTCTTTCATGGTTCTATGCAAATATTAAGATCATTTTTTTCTAGTTCTGTGACAATACCATTGGTATTTTGATAGGAAATGCATTGAAACTGTATACTGCTTTGTATAGTAGGGGTATTTTAACAATATAAATTCTTCCAATCCATTGTTAATTTTTATTTTTAATGTAAATATAGATATTATATAATTGTATCTATATTCAATCATTTTTGAAAACAGTAAAATAATATCATCAAAGCTAATTTAGAAAATTCACATAGTATGTCCATTGGACATACAGAAGTTATAAACAGATGATTGACTTTAAATTTTCCTCTGAAATTGAATGCTTGACTAATATAACCCTAAAATAGTGTAAATGTTATCAGTGGTTCTGAAAGTTGCAACTAAAAGGTTTGATACAAATATGTGCTGCTATGTTATGAAAATAATGTGAGAAGGAATTTTTCACAGGAGTGAATCCACCAGTTATAATTTCCAAAAACAGCTGCTTCATATAAAAGTAATATTATTGAAGGCTTACTTATATCACACACTGTTATTTGATCTTCTGTGTATTAATTTATTCATCCCTAAACACACACAAACTCACATACTCAAAAAAGATATTATTATCATTGGTTGTGCAAAAAGAAACCACTGAGGTGGAGAGCTACTAAGTGACTCGTCCAAGGTGAAAGACCTAGAAAATTGATAAAATAGAAATAAAACATAGGCATGTGACCCCTCAGGCTGTACTCTTAACCACTGTAATATACTGACTCTGTCACAGTGTGTGACTGGGACCAAGTCAATAGCCGAGTGACTTATGAAGTCAGAAGTGTCCTGTGCTTAGAAGGGCCCTGCTCTTGGTTAAATACCCTCCTATTGCTATTTTAGATTTCTTCATAACTTGTGAATAAGAGACCCTCCATTTTTAGTTAGCACTAGAACCCTCAAATTTTGTAGCAGGATCTGTGTGTAACCATTCTGACCATGAAAGGGTACAATTGCTGATTGCTGTGTAGAGATAAGTGTAGCGATAGGAAATGCATTGAAACTGTATATTGCTTTGTATAGTAAGGGTATTTTAACAATATAAATTCTTCCAATCCATTGTTAATTTTTATTTTTAATGTAAATATAGATATTATATAATTGTATGTATATTCAATCATGAAGAAATTCCTCTAAGTTACAGTGACCAAAATGTGTAATTCAATGCAGTGAGGGAACATAGCATGGTAAGTTTGTAGCAAAGAATGAACTGTTATTATAAATAAATAAATAAATAAATAAATAAATAAATGTAACATTTCACGCTTTTATTATGGAGATAAGCACAAGGATATGTTAATTAGTCTTCCTGTGCACTATGAAAGGGAAGATTCAAAAAATTCAAATGTATCTCGAACATCAAATACATTCTTCTAACCAAAATCGTTATTTGGAGAGTGAGTGTCTCTTCAAAAACTTACAAGGTAAAGTCATGGTACTTTATAATAAAATTGCAAATGAAATCTAATTAGTGAATATTCTTCTACCTACCTGTTAAAACTAACAGAAAATGATATTGTTTTCAAAAGCTGAAAACATGCAACTAACTTCGTATATCAGATCAAAAGAACTGAGCTAACATTATAAAGCTTAGCTTTCCACATAAGCATGAAGAAAATGGTTTTCACTTCAAAATTTTAGAAGTGAAGTGTCTGAAATTAAAAATAGTATCATTGCAAAATCATATATGTATGTTCTTTGCTGGGTAAAAAAAATGAGCAAAAATATAATTCTTTATAAATCAGTGATAGATTTCAGAGCACATTTAAAAAAGAAATAGGAGAACAGCACCAAGACTGAATATAACATTCACAACCTCCATATAGTTTATCACTGCACTTTTGGCAGAGTTCCTGTATTTCATTTTCTTCATTGAAGCCTTGTAGCTTAGCAATAGTGTCATTTTGAATAAATAGATTTCCTTCACAACAATCTAATATAGATTTTATGGATAATTTATTTATACATTTTTCCTTTATGCAACCTATATTTATTAGTGTTTTATTTAACTTACATATTTATGTATAATAATTTATGTTTATCTTTTAATGTAATTCACCTTATATTATATTGAGTTCCAATTTATCAAAGTAATAAAGAACTTTCAATGATTATATCACTGGAATACCAAAAAACTATTTGGCATATGCAATTACTCTGATTAAATCATCTCACACATTCATTCACAGTTAAATCCAAAATTATACTACAAAATTTTATAGAATAGACCAAACTCCCCATAAATATTTATCATCACTTTCTATTTTTTGAAACCTTAACAAGTATCAGTAAAGAACTGAAATATCAAATAATTTATTTCAGAATACTCAGTTCAACAAAGCTAATTTCTATCCATCAACAGCATAAAATATTAGTAGATATAAATCACAGAAAAAATCTTATTAAATTCTAAGAGCTCCTCCTTTGATGATACTCACATTGGAACTCTTAATACATAACTCAAAATGTTAAAATAGTTAAATTGGTGCAGAATGCAAAATCTCTTACACATGCTCAGGTCTCATTAATTTTTCAGATTCCTATAGTCCTTTTAAGACAGTCTTTCATGCGTATGGTATGAATAACATTCTTAATGTGAACAATGCTCTAATGAAGAAGATATGTTATTGTTTAAGGGAAATTGACAACAGTAGAAAATTAGTTTCTATTGCTGAAGAATGAATAATATAATAAAGTCGATACTGAGTACCTGCCACATGCATAGTATTCTGATAAAATTAAAACAACTGGAAGGAAAAAATAAATGGATATATTGTGGCTAACTTCATGAATAAATTAGAAAACCAGATAAAAACTTGTGATGGCCATTGAATAAAATATAGGCTTTTCTTATAACAAAAGAGGGAAAATTGAATAACCCAAGTGTTGGTGTAGAACCCTAGGAAAGTGTCCATATATTGACTTATCAATGTTTGCCCATCTTTTATCAATTATTGTTCATTACATGACTGTCCCTATTCTCCCTAATCCTAGCTTTCTTTCTTGTATGCTCACTGCAGGTATCACTTATATGTCATGACTTCATTCTTGTCCAGACACCACTGTATTATTTACTAGTCAGGGATTATTCTTTTCTTCATTTTTGTCACAATTTATAGTTGGCCCAATTTTTCCCTTTATTTAAATTTTTATCTTTTCAATACTGAACTATCATTATCAATATACACTTATGAGATCTTAAAGCCCAAATGTATCTTAAATTTACTATCTTTAGGTTATAATTACTATACTATAATTTTTCTTCCCATTGATTTTCAAAATTCCTAGAAGTGTCTATACTTCACTAGTCTTGATTCTACCAGTTCATTAAAAGCTCACAATATAATTGCCATCTCTTTTCAAGGTTTAACACAGTCTATGTCACTGTGGTTATTACAGATTGTGATGTTAAAAATTATGAACTATATATAATCAGATAAGTATGGGAAAAGGCAAAAAATTTTTAATTCTAAATATGTCATTTCAACATCTAAAGAAGGTTTTCAGGTTTCTCTCATTAGTGAAAGCAAGTAATTATGTAATATAAACCTAAGGATATGAACATGTATAAAGAACTCCTGTAAGTCATGGAGTGACTGTTATAGTGAACAGAAATAGAGACAAGAATGTATCCCTAATAACGGCCAACGATTTTGCCTGCCCCAGATGGGAGTATAGAATGCAGAGGTGATGGCTTTCTTTGGTTAGTATGAGAGTTCATCTAGCTGTGAAATTATTGGTCAAATATTTGTCTTAGAAAACAACTTCCAAGTGGGCAAGTTCTCATTTATCATAATAATATTTAGAATTAAAATAGGCAATGCCATATTTCAAATAGCATATTTTTAAATAATCTATAAATACTTGGTATTTTATGTGTATTTCTAATCTTCAAAAAAATTATACATTGGATAACAAAGTATACTGTGATATCAATTAAAATTGTAATGAAGCAAATGAAAAAGAGCTATTATTATAAGTTTACATTTTACCAATATAGAGATATTATTGCTATACTTAAGGATATCAAAGAGCTCCATACTTATAAATCTAACACTCAAGCAGTAAAGACGTTGGGAAGGTCTTGGTGGTCAGACAAATGAAATGTATAAATATAAAATGTAAGATCTTTCTGAAAAATGTCCAGCCATTGTTAATATAATGAGAACTGTTTGTGTGACATCAGTGTAACCTGTCAGCCAAAGGGAGTGGACCGGAATGCACAAGCGTGAACAATGATGACTTCACTGTACTTGTCAGTGGGGACAGTAGACTTCAGCTGAGTCAGCACATGTACAGTGAGGCTGTTGCATTCAAAATGATGGAGCAAGTAGAACAATGAATCTGCATCAAATTTTGTGGTAAGCTTGAACATTCCTCTGTGGAAAGTATTCTGATGAATCAGAAGGCTGTAGCTATGGGCAACTGGTGATTGGCAGTTTCATCATGATAACACACCAGCTCATGCATTACATCTCATGCAGAGTTTTTTGGTGAAACATCAAATTACCCAGGTGGCTCAGCCCCCTACAGCCCAGATTTGGCACCCTGTGACTTCTGGCTTTTCCCAAAACTAAAATCACCTTTGAAAGGGAAGAGATTTCAGAGCATCCATGAGATTCAGGAAAATGCAATGGGGTAGCTGATGGCGACTGGGAAAACTGTGTGAGGTCCCAAAGTGCCTACTTTGAGAGAACCTGAGATATCATTGTCTTATGTACAATGTTTCTTGCATCTTGTATCTTCTTCAATAAATGTCTCAATTTTTCTTTTCATGTGGTTGGATACCTTCTGGACAGAACTCATTTACTGTATTTGTAAATTCAATTTACAATGAATAATGAAAATTGATTAGATCGTAAGATTTCCTTAAGAGTCTTAGAATGGGGACAACTATAATTGAACTGCAATAACAAAATTAGAAAAACAGTCTTAGTTATAATTTGTTAGATTAGTATTGTTCATATAATTTATAGGTTCATTCTAGGTTAATTTATAGGTAAATTTGTGATTGAAAAAATCATAGATCAATATTTTTAAAGAAATTTCTGAATAATTTGTACCATGCCAAGAAATGCTGCTGTTAATATCTGTAAGTTCACATTTATATATGACTGCCCATTTTGTGCAAAAATGGGCACAAAATGGGACTTTCACTTGCCTTCCTTTCCCATTTCCAAAATTTCTTAATCAATACTCTAGTTCTACCTATTGAAATATTAACCAAACACCGAGGCCCAAACTTAATTCCATTATCTCCATAAATGTTGTCATCTTTTTTCCTTTCAAGTATCCTGTCTTTCTGTATTTTTCTGGTCGATAGTGCTTGTTTTACTATATTAAAGTGTTTGGACACATCTCTCTCCCTCTGTGATGCCAGCCCCTTGTATTGAAGGGGCTGTTATAAATTTGCTTTGAATAGACAACTCAGTTCTGATACTGACAGCAACGCAATGCCCAGACAGCCAATTAATGCTTAGATAATTAAATTCAATGTATGAATCAGTTGAGCATAATTTTTAGTATAAAAAAGATATTCACTGATTATTGAGGAGCTCTTTTGGACAAAGTGATCCAGTAAATTTCCTGTGTTGACTGAGTTGAGTGAACATGTAATGAGCATCAGTGGAGTTCGTAAACTGCATAGTCAATATATTGAGCCACAGTCTCTATGTGCTCGATTTTCAAGCATTAGCAAATTAAAAACAAGAGCCATATATTTCTTTGGTTCATTTCGTAAAAGTTAGTTGCATGAATTTCAAAAACTAAATCTTGTAGTATAGTTTATGATGTGGCATTAACTTTGTTAAAATGTGCATTTAAATGTCTTTATATCTATAAAAACAATAAAATTCATGTTACATACTAGTCAGACTATTCAAAAACATGTGGTAGATTATAATGAAGAGCAATACAATTAATGAAATTACATGAACAAAGGTCCCCATACCTATTGAAATTTATGAATGTCAAAATCTGATAAGAGCAGCTGAGTAACTTCATAATCTTGAAAAATATTGATATAATTTATTAGTTTTATTATAATTCTGCACAAGCTTTATTGTAATTTTTATTATAAAAATATAAATAAAAATATGAAAAATGCCCATTGAAATTTTGATAGGGATTGCGTTAATTCTACAGAATGCTTTGAGTTCATGGACGTTTTAATAAAGTTAATTCTGATAAAATTAACACAGGATATTTTTCCCATTGTGTCTCCGATCAATAAAGTATCTTAGTTTTCATTGTACAAGTCTTTCACTTTCTTGGCTAAATGATTCCTAAGTATTTTATTGTGTTTGATGCTATTATGAACGGCATAATTTTCTTTCTTATTTAAATATTTTGTTCTTAGCAAGGTTAGCATTGTGTTGATACCAAAGCCAGATAAGAACACTGTAAGTAAAGAAAACTGAAACCCATATCCCTAATGAATATAGATGCAAAAATACTAAACAAAATATTAGCAAGTCAAATTCAACAATGCATTAAATAAATCATATACCATGATCAAGTAGGATTTCTCTGGGAGGCAAAGATGCTTCAATATATACAAATCAATATATGCGATGCAGCACATGAATAAAATAAAAGGCAAAAATCATAGAATCATCTCAATTGATGCAGCAAAAGCATTTGACAAAATATACCCTTCGTGATAAAAAACCCTCAACAAATTGGTGATGGAAGGAACATACATCAGTATAATAAAGGCCATATAAGACAAATCTAACATCATACTTAATGAAAAGTTGAAAGCTTTTGCTATAACATCTGGAGCAAGACAAGGGTTTCCATTCTTACTGCTCTTGTGAACATACTACTGAATGGCCTAGCTAGAACAATCAAATAAGATAAAGAAATAAAAGGCTTCCAAATTAGAAAGGAAGAAGTAATATTGCCTTTATCTGCAGCTGATTTGATCTTATATAGAGAAAATTTTAAAGACTCAACCAAAAATCTGTTAGGACTAATCAACTAATTCAATAAAATTATAGGATGTAAAACTAACATACAGAAATCAGTTACATTTCTATATATTAACAATGAAATGATTAACTTGGAGTTCCTCTGTTTTAATCTATAATACTTTACCACCAAATCACCTTTATTTTCAATTGGAATTTACAGTAATAATGTGCTAAGATAAAATTTTCTATGATGTTTCTGCATGATACATATCAACTTTTTCCAGACTATCTTTTCAAGAAAAATAGAAGTAGTGTCTCCATAAGGGACAGAGGAGAGATTTGTTTCTTGAACAGGAAAATACAGACAATGTCTCCTTCTGAGATAAAGTTTGGGCGGGTTTGCCAGTAACTCCTTTAGAAGATTAGGAAATTCCTAAGCTGAAGATTGTTCAGCTGTGACGGAAACTCATTGTGCTTATACTATCCTCCTGGGCTGTTCCAAGAGCTTTCCATGTAACGTAAGAAGGCAATAGAAACCTACATAAACATATTGCTTCTGTTGCCTGCAGTGCAATGAGTTAAAGAACCTCTTTAAAAAGATTTTATTTATGTATTTTTAGGGAGAGGGGAAGGAAAAGAGAGATAGAGGGAGAGAAACATAGATAGGTTGCCTCTCTCACATCCCCAGCTGGGGACCTGGCCTGTAACCCTATATGCCCTGTCTGGGAATTGAACCAGTGACTTTTCAGTTCCTGCTCAGGTGCTCAATCCACTGAGCCATACCAGCCAGAATGAGTCTTTTGTTTTTTATCTAAAATCTCACATCTTCTGTGAAATCGTGCAAGGTATGTTGTGAATTTGCAAGTACAACAAAGTCTCAGATCCTTTACACTTCTTGACATAAAAAGCTCAAGTGTGGAATACGTTTTAAAAATCACTTATTATTTTGATGAGGAAACCAAGGAATGGATTTGTTAATTGATATGCCAAATTAGTGAAATGACCCACTGATGTTTGTTCCTGCCACACAGTATCTGGTCCACTCAGACTCTCCTGTCTGAGATGAATATTTCTTCTTTTTCCTTTGTTCTACAACCTTCAATATCTCGTCTTCTGTTTTCATTCATAATGGCTTTATTTTCACTTTTTTTTGAGAGCTAGAAATTGGTTGAGAATAGATGTATACTTTCCTCCCCTAAAATTCCCTACTAATATGCCTGAGTTTATAAAGGATTTTTTTTAAAGATTTTATTTATTTATTTATTTTTAGAGAGGGGAAGGGAGGGAGAAAGAGAAGGAGAGAAATATCAATGTGTGGTTGCCTCTCATGTGCTCCGTACCTGGGACATGGCCCACAACCCAGGTATGTACCCTGACTGGGAATCGAACTAGTGACCCTTTGGTTCGTAGGCCAGCACTCAATCCACTGAGCCACACCAGCCATTGCTATTTTTATATACAATGCTTGAACTCCTATTTTATATCTGAATTCTCTGTTGTCCTATGTAAAACCAGCTCTTCCATTTGTATTCTAAATTCTATCCCTCATTAACTGAAGGATATGATCTAAATAATTTTTCCTTTTTGTCTATGTCTTTAATTAATGTTTTCTTTCCATTGAATTATTCTTTCCAGTAAAGATATATGCAATATATCTACCATCTTTAAAAAACACATGCCATGCCCCTTCCATTAGTCATACCATTATTTTGCTCCTCATTTCAGTAACACTTCCTGAAAAATATCTTCTCCAATGTGTTCAGTGTTACCTACTCCACTTGGTTATTGCTAGTCCATCAGAAAAATAGCCTGTTAAGATCGTTACTAAATTCACTTTAATAATCAATTCAGAATCTCGGTCAATTTTCTTTTTCATTCCAAATGATGCATTTCTTCCTTTTTCTTCTGAAGACACTTCAGTTGATTTTTAGAATACTATATTTGATATTTGCTTCTTTTCTTACTTCACTAACCAGTCTATTTGTATCACCTTTGCTGATTTTGTAACCTGAGATATTTGGCCTTGGTTCTTGAGTTCAGCTAAGAAAGAATTCAGGACCAAGGACTCTATCTAACACAAGAAGTTTATTTAGAAAGTCACAGAGGTCAAAGAAGTGAGGTGGGTGAGCTATGTGGAATCAGCAAACAAGTTACAGGGGCTAAAGAGAGGCCCTTGGTGCTAGGAGAAAGAAAGCAAAGGTACGTGCCTGAGAAGGAAGGTGAAGAAAGAGAGAGTAGAGCAAGTGCAAGCTCCCTGGGGCCCTTGCCTTAAGGGTTTTATTTTATCTTAAATTCTTGGAATAAAATTTATCACATAAAATTTGAAGTAACCTATACATATAAAGCTAATAATGGAGTGAAATGAAGTGAATACTGACAATATTAAAGCCTATGCATACATGAAAATATATTATTTGTAAAGAAAAATAAGATTATTTTGAATAGATGATAAAATCAAAAAGACCTTGATATCTAATTGTAAATAATCTTTTCTTTGGCTGAATATAGTAAAAATCCTTTTGGTCTTAATTCTCATTAAGAGGTATTATTTTTAATGTATTTTAATTAAAACATAAGAGTACATGCAAACACAAGATTATGTGAAATTGATTTGCATTTATGATAAACCAACTCAAGCAATGTGATAGAATTTCATTAAAATTAATACTTAGGAGCTTTTGTTCTTTATTATATTTTTCCATTGCCATTTAGTCCCCTTATGCCCCCTTTCCCCCAGCAATCACCATACTGTCCATGTCCATGAATTCTTTCTCTTTTTTGCTCAATCCCTCCACCCCAACCTCCCTCACCCACTAGCTGTCATCTGTTCTCCATTTATGAGTCTGCCTCTGTTTTGCTTATTAGTTCAGTTTGTCCATTAAATTCCACATATGAGTGAAATCATATGGTTTCTGTCTTTCTCTGAATGGCTTATTTCACTTAGCATGATGTTCTCCAGGTCCATCCATACTGCTGCAAAGGGTAAAATTTTCTCCATTTTTAAGGCCAAGTACCATTCCATTGTATAAATGTCCTATAGTTATTTTATCCACTCATTTACTGATAAAGAGTCGGGCTGCTTCTTTATCTTGGCTATTATAAATAATGCTCCAATGAACATAGGGGTGCTTATGTTCTTTTGAATTACTGTTTTAGGTTCCTTTGGATATATTCCCAGAAGTGAGGTGGCTCTGTCCAAAGGCAGATCCATGTTTAATTTTCTGAGATATTTCCATACTGCTCTCCGCAGTGGCTGCACCAGTCTGCAGTCCCACCAACAGTTGAAAAGAGTTCCCCTTTCTCTGCATCATTGCCGGCACTTGTTTGTTGATTTATTGATGATAAACATTCTGACATCTCATTAGGGGTTTTATTTGCATGTCTCTGATGATTAGTGATGTTGATCATGTTTCCATATGTCTACTGGTCATCTGTATGTCCTCTTTAGAGAAGTGTTTGCTTCTCTATTTTTAAATTGGGTTGTTTGCTTTTTGGTGTTGAGTCTTATAAGTACACTATACATTTTGGATATTAACCCCTTACCAGATGTATCAGAGAATATATTCTCCCATTCTGCGGGTTGCCTTTTTATTCTGTGGATGATTTCCTTTACTGTGTAAAACATTTTTAGTTTCATTAAGCCTCATTTGTTGATTTTTTTTCTTTTGTTGCCCTTGCCTAGGGAGACATATCTGATAAAAATTTTCTATGAGCAATATCCAAGATTTTTGAGCCTATATTTTCTTCTAGGGTTTTTATGGTTTGGGGTCTAACATTTAAGTCTTTGATTTATTTTGAATTTATTATTGTTTGTGGTGTAAGAAGGTGATCTAGTTTCATTTTTCTGCATGTATCTGTCCAATTTGCCCAACACCATTTATTGAATAAACTATCTTTAGCCCTTTGTATGTGCTTGCTTCCTCTTTCAGATATGAATTGGCTATAAAAGTGTGGGTTTATTTCTGGGCTTTCTATTCTGTTCCATTGATCCATGTGTTTGTTTTTATGCCAGTACCAGGCTGTTTTGATTATTATGTCCTTATAATATAGTTTGATATTAGCATGATTCCTCCAACTTCTATCTTTTGTGTTCATGTGACTAGATTGCTGATAAAGCATTGGTCAGGTTTATACCCATTAAAAAAAAGTTTAGATAAGAAGTGTTTTCACATAGATGCACCTTTAAATGAGAAATGCTGTACAATGACTTTAGAGCTGTTCTGTGCCGTAGAAACAGGTCCGATTGCCTTCCTGTCCAATAGAGGTCCTGTAAACACTATACACATGTGGGCAGGCATCTGCAAGCGAGTGGAAGAATGGCTTAAATTTAATGCTTTACTTAAACTTTATTCTTTACTTGTATCCTATTAAGTGACACTTTATTTTTACTATTTAATGTCACTTTTAACCACTCTCATCCCACCCTGCCACCTCTTTTTCTCATGCTCAAGTTGAGGTCACTCAGTAATCTTGCCTGGTGCAATTGACGATTCCTTTCTGAGTCCAGCTTTTTCATTCATCACTGCTGTCCCTTTCAACTTATTCTCTTTTGTCTTTCCATGCAGGCTGTGTGTTTTTGATCTCTTATTACCCATAAGATTTATAATTTTTTGCTGCTGCTTTGTTTTTTGTTGCAGCACTTGGTAGTTTATTTTCCCCCAGACTCCCAACATTTCTCAGGTGCATACCCATGCATCTACATTCTAATTAAAGTTATGTATTGATGTCCTCTTAGTTTCATTGGGTAGTACATAGTACATCACTAAAGTAGAGAGTGAGTCAGAAAGTGAATGTTCCCAAAGCATTCTATAAAATGTGTTACTCCTGGAAGTACCTTCTTTTACAGCAAATTTGTTGGTGCCAGGATTCTGTATTCTAAACTACCGAATACCTAGGCTAGAATAAAACCCAGTAATATTCTACTATATTCAAATGCCAATTACTCTAATATACATTAATTTACAAAATTTGCCCTGGAATGAAGTTATTCTTAAATCTTTCCCTTCCCCATACTATTGTTTTGTCTGCACTGATGAGATCCAAGGATAGAAATTTCTATGGATTAAATAAATTCTGAACTTTTCTGTTGGTGCTTTATAATGTTTTTTTTTAATTTGTTTAATATTTATTATACAAAGTTTCATGTAGAATTGTCCATTTTTTAGTTATCATTATTTTGTAACATGCATGTCCTTTCTCCATTTAATTTTCTTTTAATTTTCTTTCAGTGTTTGCTTTGCTTTGTTATAGCCCTAATTTTGTTGCCTTTTTTTTCATTCACAAAAGAGGAGATTTGTTGTAAGATATAAAGAGTCATGGTGTTGGAACACTATTTCTGGACAGGTGGGAGCTTTTCAGATTTTATTAACATATTTACTGCACAGTTGTTGAGGCTTCTTTCTCTGGGTGTGGCTTTGAAAATGTGAACAAAATTTAATAATTGAAATTTACTAGCAGTCTAGTTTATCATCACTGCTAATTTGGCAGAGATACAGTAAGTAAAAATTGTTTGGGTAGAAATTTCAGAAAACCACAAGTCCTTGATTAATACAAGTAACATGACTATGTGGATATCTGGGTGATGAGCTACTCCTACGTAGCTATCAATAAAATATTTAGGTTTAAATCATATTGTTTTGACAGTAAGTGTGAAACAATAACCACAGCTGTTATACACAGAAGATAGATAATAAAGGAAAAGGAATTGCCTCTAAATGGTAATGGGAATACTTTTTAAAAATTCATTTACGTGTAATTTGTTTTCCACTGCCAGCAGTTCTCTTCTCTGTGACAGGCAGAACAGTGCAATGGCCTTTTCCACATTGCTAACCTTCAGATATTTGCATCTCATTTGTTTTGTTATTTTTTTACCACAGGCCTCTCCTTCTTAATCAACATCTTCTGATTGCCTTTAACTATTCCTCTTTGGCATCCTTAAATTTTAATTTACAGTGAGGTGTGTGTGTGTGTGTGTGTGTGTGTGTGTGTGTGTGCGCACGCATAAATTACAATGTGCATATGCAATAGAGAAAATAGAAAAACTTTTGGGGAAAAGATATTTTTTTAGGAAGTCATTTGTGGCATCTTTTGCACAGGCTGTGGGATTGCCCTTCTTTTTTTTTTAAGAACAAACACCAATGAAAACAATTTGCTGTGTTTTGAGATCTTCTAAAAGAGGACACAAATTATGTGAAATGTTGACTTATTTTTCTCAATGAAGGAAAGATAAAGTACTATAAGTTACATAAAAATAACTAGTGTTGGGTTAAAGAACTTCTAAGTGTATCAATGAGATGGCTTCTTAATTTGCTGTCACTGTAATTATTTTGGTTTTAATCATATGTAAATTAGCTCTGGTTTCTGTGGTGTGTATAGGTGAGGCACTACAATCTCCAGGGATCATTTCTTCACACTTTCTCCTAGCACATTGATGTTAAGCATTATATCTTAATATTTTATCTCTATTCTAGCTTAAAATAATATTGTGGTATTTTTGTCTTGTGACTTAGATACAGGTTGATGTGCCTATTGGTTCAATAGAGGTCATGCAAATGCTACCCACACGTGTTTAAAGTTTATCCTTGTTCCATATAGCTATTTATTATTTCTAACTCCATTTATTAAAGAAAATCTTTCCCTTCAACTGTTTAATTACCATCTTTCCATTAATATAATTGCCAAATATATCTAGGTCCTGTTTATCAGTATTATTGTATTAAAAAAAATTTATTTGCATTAGTTCCACACTGTAGTATTTTGATAGGCTTTGAATTGAATTTGGCAATTTAGTTAAGAAAAACTGACTTATATCTTATTAATCATTTATTAGTCATCTTATTATATCTTACTAATCATCTAAAAACCTCACTCTAGCAGGGATGTCCAACCTTTTGGCATCCCGGGGCCACACTGGAAGGAGAAGAGTTGACTTGGCCGCACGTTGCATACATTGCAAATGTAATCACAAGCAAATCTCATAGTGTTTTAAGTAAATTTATGCTTGTGTGTTGGGCCGCATTCACAACCACCCTGGAACACAGGTTGGACACTCCTGCTCCAGCGAATGTCCCCCATATACTCTCACATCCTTTATCCTTTCACTTCTTTGCATTTGCCCCTCCCTGCCTTTGTACTGAAGAGCTGTGCTGAGGCTGCCAGTGTCCAGTGTGTTTATGCGCTTTGCTCATATGACCAGGAACTGACGTCACAAGTGGCAGACTATAACTAAAGCCTGACAGGTAAGGGGGCATCATGAATGCCTCAGACCCCTTTCTGCTGATTGTGACAAGGTCCAGGTACGGACTGCACCATCTCCAGAGTACTCTTGCACAACTCGGCTGTGGGCTACCCTCTCTGGTATTATGTCCTTGCTTGGTTCCTTCCCATTCTGGACATATTTTCTTTCTCCTTTACTAAGTTTTCCTCAAAACCAATGAATTCTTTCCACATAAATTTCCTTCCCTGGGTTTGCTTCTAGGAGGCCCAACTTAGAACATCTATGATAAGGAATCCAATTGTGGCAATGCTGACATCAGACTAAATTTTAATCAGCTAAGAAAAAAATTTATAAAAGTGTAAGTTTCAATGTAAGATAATCAACTTGTTATCAAACATAGTTATTTTCAGACTATGAAGGTCCTGGTCATGTTTTATGAACTTGGAATTCAATAGTGAGGACAACAGAGGAAGCTTCAGCTTTCATAGATTTTCCATTACAATTAATACAGGCATAAAAATAAGTATATACATGCATACATACATATGTATCAATAAATAAACAAGAAAAACAAAAAATATTCTCATGATGAATGTTAATGCAGAAAACTAAAGTAGAAGGTCCTAGAAAGGGAATGGGAGATGCTTCTTATTTGGAAGTCAGAGAAGGCCTGTCTGAAGGGGCTGAGTTATAATCCCCAGAATCCAGAATGTGATCGTTGTTTGGAAAAAGGGTCTTTGCCAATATAATTAAATTAATGATTTGGGGATGAGGAGGTCATTCTGGATTACAGGGCACTATCCTTGTAAGAGACACGCAGGTGAGGAGACAGGAGGTGAGGAGACAGGAGGAAGAGGTACCGTGACCACAGAGCCAGAGAGGGGAGTGACAGGGCCGCGAATCTAGGACTGCAGGCAGCCAACAGCACTGGAAAGTGCAAGAAGGGTTCTTCTTCCCTAGAGCCTTCAGGGGGTGCGTGTCTCTGTGGACATCTTAGTTTTGGATTTCTAGCCAGAATTGTAAGAGAATTAGTTTCTGTTATTTTAAGCCAAAATAATCAAATTAAATAAACAAAGAGGCTAGGCTACATTGAAGTTGGGATCTGAAATGACAGGATGAATCTAAACATTTGAAGGTAAGGAATAAACATATTCCAGCCAGAGGGGACAGCTGGTGCATTGGCCCTAAAACAGAAAGAAGTTTGGCTGGAAAACAAATAGATAAATAAAAGTGGCCACAACATTTAGAATAGGATGAGAAAAAAAAGATAATTTTTAAAAAATGAGATAATCTAAGTCATTAACCAAGACTTTAATAGTCACACCAAATTTTTTTTTTTTTTGTAACTGTGGTAGACAATCAATATTTGAACAGGGAAGTGATCTGATTTTAATGGAAGGATATTCTGAAGATGCTGTAGATAAATCCTTCTAAAATGCTGTCTTAGGTCTAGTACCCTAGTAATAAAAATAAGAGAAGCACAATTGGGCAGAGGAGAATTTAAATTGTGATGTAGTTGCAACCTATATATCAGACAAATTCATATGGAGCTTGGGAGCTGGGGCTCCTGAGTTGTTCAAAGTGAAGCGATGGTGTTTGGGCCTTTGTACTTTCAAGTCACACAGTTACTAGTGTTGTAACATGCTCCCAATAGCAAGCCACCTGCCTTTGGCTAAAGACAGTGCTAGGAGAGGAGCATACCCATAAGCCATTGGCAGTCTATGTTCCCAGCAGCTGGGCAAACGAACGCCACAGTCAAAAGGAGAATCCAGGTGGCAGAGCAGGCTGAGGGCTACAAATGCAAACATCGGAGAGAGGGAACGGAGTAGTAGCCTAAGTAGGAGGTGAGGGTTAACTGGACGGGGGCAGCATCAGGGTTGGTGGAGGCAACTGTTCAATTTGAGGCATATTTTTAACCAAACTCTAACCTAACTAAACTGCTAATAAATTTGAGGGAGTGAGTAGAGAAAAGAAAAAGAAGACAAGTGTGGTTTCTAGTGTTTCTTTTTTTCTTATTCCTGAACAATTAAATGAGTAATGAGCAATGCAGTAACGTGGGGCAATGACAGAAAGCAAGAGCTTATGAAGAAAATAAGAAGTGTATTGTAGGATACATTATAGCTGAGATGACTAATATATACTCAAAGTCAATTATGCAGTGTACTATGCAAATCTAGAATTTAGGGAAGCAGTTAAAGCCATATGTGTGGGAATCACCACATATTAAGTGGTATTTAAAAATCATAGGACTAGATACAATGACCTAAGGCAATGCCTGTCAATCTTTTCTTAATTCAGGATAAAGAGCATTTTACTTCTTAACCCATATTCATGTATAAATTCTGAAAGGTAATTTTCATGCAGTTGATCGCATTGATTACACAGGATTGAATATTTGAAAGGAATCACAAAACTATGTAGTTCGGCTCCTCGTTAAAGCTTTAATACAGTTAGCAAACATAGTACAACAGGAGAGAAAATTGCAGGCAATTATTGGTCACCTGTGAGATTTCTCGGCACAGCTCCCCAGCCCCCCTTCAGAGCTCCCCACTTCACCTTTGGTTTATGAACCACCGAGATACTCACACGGAATCTTTGCATTAAGGGAGCCCAGGAAATTGTTTCCCTTTCCAGGCTGATTGTATAAGCCGTCAAGCCAAGTGAAACCTATCAATTTACATATTGGTAAATAATGTACATTAGCTTGTCCTGGACAGTTTCATGAAATTCCCCACCCTTTATATTACTAGTTATTAAAACTCATTCTGATCTTGACTAAGAGTTAATGCAAGATGTGAGCCATCTCAGAGAGGAAGCACAGAGCTGTCCCAGTTCATCTGTCAAATCACTTTATCTCTCTCACACACTTTCTGTGTGCTGGCGATCACTGGCGTTTTCAATTCAATTCTTATTTTGTTTCATTACTAAAAAAAATCTGATTATTATCCACTAAACTGACTTTGTAACTCTGTTTGCAGGTCTTGGCATGAAAGAACACAAAGCTAGGAAGGATGTCGAGGGGCAAGGGAAGAGTATCTAGAGACAGAATCCTTGGGACCACAATGCCTAAAGGTTGGAAACTGAGGCAGTTGGGAATAGCTTTGCTGCTCTCACCTCCGATATCAACTGCGTGCCTCTGCAGCACTCGGGAAGTATTTTTTTGCCACTCCTGTACACAGATGGGTGGCATTTTTCTTGTCCTTGTCTAACAGAAGGAGCAGAATTTTGGGACTACTTACTCTGCAGGCTATTCACTCGCGCTCCAGTGCAAACACCGTCCAGCATGGAAGGGTCACAGCACTCCTTGGCCTTCAGGGCTCTCATGGAGCGCTGTCATCAGCAGCATGAAACTGGACTTCCTTCAGTGAACAATCCATTACACGATTGTAGATCTCCATCCCACTTTTCCTTTGTAATTCTCTGCTTCATTCTTCTTAGGAGCCATGTAGATATAAGTCTTTCTAGGTGGATCTATCTACTATGTAACTTGTAACTAGCCTGACTTATGACTCCTTCCTTTTAGACATTGTTTTCCTTCATAATATACTCATTAACTTTTCTACCTGACCAATTTCTATCATTCCTTAAAGTCCACTTTATCATAATTTATCAGTTTGCATATTTATCTTGTTCTCTAGCTTGCAAATTTATTGAGATTTTTTTTTGTCTTTTTCTTTGGTTTTATATTAATACACCTCCTCAATATAAGAAGTATTTAGTAAAATAATTGTGGAATGTATGAATGAATTAAATGACTATTTAGCTTTATGGCAAGGCAAGTGTTTTCTAGAGTGGCATAGTACTGTGGAATGTATAAGCTTGAAAGACTTCAGGAACACATGTAAATCTGAGATCTTCTTAAGAACATACATTTTATTTTTATTTTTCAAAGGTGGCATCACATTCAATAAACAAATATATCAGCTCTGAGATATGTTATTTATAGGGACATAGGCAATTCAATAGCCACTTTCTAGTATATGGAATCATATGAAATTGTCATGTATGTAGTCACAGATGTTGAATAGGAGGTATGTCCAGAAGGTATCCAGCCATGCAATATGAAAAAATTGAGACTTTTATTGAAGAACATACAAGATAACAGAAACATTGTACACAGGACAAAGACTCCTTATACCCCTTCAAATAGGCACCTTGGGACCTCACACAGTTCTCCCAATCTCCGTCAGCTTCCCCATCATGTTTTCCTGAATCTCATCAATGGTCTGAAATCTCTTCCCTTTTGAAGATGATTTTAGTTTTTGGAAAAGCCAGAAGTCACTGGGCACCAAATCTTGGCTGTGGGGGGCTGAGTCACCTAGATGGTTTGATGTTTTGCCAAAAATTTCTGTATGAGACGTGAGGCATGAGTGGGTATGTTATCATGATGAAACTGCCAGTCACCAGTTACCCATAGCTGTAGTCTTCTGAATCATCCAAATAGTTCCCATAAAGGAATATTCAAGCTTAATGCAAAGTTTTATGCAGATTCATTGCTCTACTCACTCAGCCATTTTAAATAATACAGTCACACAGTACACATGCTCACTCAATGGCATCTACCACTCTTGCTGACTAGTACAGTGAAGTTGTAATTGTTCACACATGCACATTCCAGTACACTTTCCTTGGATGCCAGGTTACATCGCTATTGCACAAACCATTCTTGTTATATTAACAATGGCTGGGATTTTTCTGGACAGACCTTATATTAGCAATTTGATGTGTTTCAAATAAATATCCTTCAGTACAGAAAAAAAATCTTCATGTATGAAGCAGGACCCCCCAAAAAACGGAATTATCTTCTGGAGGGTGGGCCCCTTATTGCACATGCCTCCCCTGCTAGCTGACTGTTCTAGGAACACATCTGTATCCCAGTGTGCCAGCTGGTGTTGTCATGAGAGTCTGTGTTTGGATTCAGTGAATTTTTTTTGAAGACTCTTTAAATGTGTTTGCCCATTTTCTGCTGGGTAACTTACCAGTGCACTAGCCCACACTGTGCTAAGTGTTCAGCAATTTTTGACCAAAACCAGCATGACCCTATGCTCCACCTTCTCCAGTTACCCTATCTCACCCCCAAGCAACCTTTTTCTGTTTCCCCGGATGAAAAATTTTCCCAAATGGAAATGTTTTGCTGATGGGGAAGAGGATCAAATAACAGCAGAAGCACGAAAACATCAAAATCAACAAGTTCAAAAACTGCTTTGAACAGGGGAAAAAATGTCTCTATAGGTATATTGCATCAGATGGAGAGTACTTTGAAGGCGACTGAATTTTAAACATATAAGAAGAAATACACAGCCCTGGCTGCTGTGGCTCAGTGGTTGGAGCATCTGCCCATAACTGAGGGGTTGTGGGTTCAATTCCTGGTTGGGGCACATGCCCAGGTTGCGGGCTCAGCCATGGTCCTGGTGCAGGCCAAGTTTGACCCCTGGTTCAGACACATAGGATCCCTGGTCCTGGTGCCAATCTCTGGTGCCAGTGCCATTCCCTTGTCCCGGTGCCAGTCTCTGGTCTGGGTGCTTATGAAGGCAGCCAACTGATGCTTCTCTCCCATCAATGTTTCTCTCTCTCCCTTCCTCTCTAGCTAAAAAAGGCAAATGAAATTGTCCTCAAGTGAGAATAAAAAAAAAACACATACACAATATTTTATAAATAAATTCCACTTTGCGGGGGCTTCTCCCTCCTACATTACCTCTTTAGTGAGCTTATGAATCTCCATTTACATTTTTTAGCAAACTTTAAGTGTACAGATTTAATTTGTGTCAAATATGCTTTAGATAGGGGTGATACATATAGCCTATTGCCTTTTTGATGAAATTTTGCATAGTAAGGATCTTACATTTGAACAATGCTGAAACAGCATAATATCAGTGTAATTGCAGTGACATCATAACAGTTCCTTGGCAGCAACTGTGCTCTCAATAATGCAAATATAGTGCATAATTAAGGTAGAGGATGCAGCCACAATCAGCAGAATGCCTCCTCTGGAGCCTGCACAATGTGCCTATATTATTGCTCTGAGAGCAATGATCGCCTCCTGCACCTCTGAGGACAGCGTGTGATGGGCAATAGGTGAGTGTCGTGAGTGAGGGCAATGACATGTGCGGCAGCTGTGGATCTTGGTTTCTGCACGTGGTGTCCACGAAACCCACGTTGCTCTTCTCGGTCTGCCCAAACAGTATGAAAACGCAGCACGGAAGCACAGAGTAGGGAAAAAATTAATTAAACAATTTGCTGTGTTTAAAACTGTTTTAAAGTCCAAGCTATTCTTGGTATTATGAACTATTTGTCAATTTTACTGTACCAAATGACAAAATATTTTATTTATTTTCTAAATGCCATCTTTAGTACTTTAAGATCACAAAAAAACTCTATATTCACTTATTGATAAACTTACTGAGAGACATAATCTAACTTAGTTAACTTTTTCATGTTTCTATTTTCTCTATAAACTGAGAGATGTACTACTGTATAAGTGCATCTTCTAGATTTAAATGAGATAATACAGTACAGTGTTTATTTAGCTCAGTGCCTAGCACTATGGAGACAATCAGTGCATTTTAGTTATTATTATTACTACAATTATTATCTGTTAATCCTGACCTACTTCCTTATAAACATTTACAGTCAGATGATGCCAGTCCCTCTACCATGTGTGCCTGTATTCTAAGGTGAAATGTCTGTAAAAGGCAGCACCTTGGCCTGCATTGCTTGTTACCACATTTCCAACATCTAAGTGAGTTCCTGCCTTACAAACCGTATTTATGCTGAATGGACTAATAAAGTCTATGTAGCATGTGTAATTTTAAACGAAAACTCAAATGAGTAATTTCTAGATCCTTATTAAACCCAAATTTCTCTCTTGCACATATGACTCATAGATACAAAGAACTCTATAAAGTAACAGATTATATCTTTGTAAGAGGGAATTCCAGAAAAAGGACAATTTGTTAAATTTTATGGGCACCTGTGTACTAATTACACTAATGGTCTTCAATGACTTCAACCTCATACATCTCCTTAGCCATAATTAAAAATAATAGATTTAGGTTAAAAAAAAAACTAAAGAATTTCTGAATGATAGAGCAAAATAGATGGTAACAATCTTACTATGTTGTCAGGTTCAAGATCTCTCATATATGCTCATTTTCTTATAAGAAATTTACTATTAGTAGCAGTAGTACTAATTTCCGTAAACTTTGGTAAATTAGAGGAGATTCATTGGAGCAGAAATTTAAATTATGATTAACCAGAATGACTTATTGACTTTTCGAAGTGTGAAATTCGAAGTTCCTTTCTGTTTTGATATTTTAATGTTTCTTGGAAATGTTACCAGCAACAAAGTTTCATTTACCTTCTATCTAAATCTTTGTCATTTATTTTTCAGTTGATATTAAAGGAACATGATATCTTTGATATGTCAGTACTTTCATTCACATCTTTAAAATTGCTTCTCCTTGAGAAAGGAATTGTATCTCTCTTGTAGAAGATAGCAGCCAACATCAGGTGACTTGAGAAACCTAATATCCCTTTTGGAAATTTTGGAGTCTAGCAAATTTAATGGGTTTCAATTATGGCCAAATGCTTGTACAAGGTTCCTTTATGACCTTAACAATCATTTTCAAAAGATGGTAGGTTTGCCGCATAAAATTGCTTTTGTCCTCTTTGATTTTCATATATTATTAAATGAAAATTTAATGATAATATCATTCTATTAATATCAGAACATGATAAATTGGGCTCAAAGAGATTATGAACTTTCTATAACCACTTAAAGTTGTAGTAGAGTAATTTTAAGCCAGTTCCACCTGACTCAATATTTCTTATATTATTTTATAGTTTATCAAACAATACTTCTGTGTCATATATGAATGTTTTCCTCTATCATCAAAGATTCATTCCTTTGCATTAAGGGTTTTCTTTTTTTAGAATACCTTTTCTTAAAAGAAATCACAAAAATAGTAATTTAAGAACCCAACCTCAATAGTTGTATAACTGTCTTTGGAATATTTTAATTAAAATCATTTCCAAAAACTGGTTAAATAAGTTCTAAAGAAGAGAATATTAGAAAGACACATTAAAAAAAAGATTTTTAAAAAGTCCTTTTTCAAAGCAAGGAAAAATTGTTTCTAAGTAATTTACTCACAGCCCTTAAGAGACCCTCAGGAAGGCATGGGTTACTGTTCACGTATCCTATATTCTCCCCTCGTGGCTTTTCCCTTTCTAGTTACAGCGCTGTTGACAATCCTCCTGTGTCCCTACTTACAAATCACTTAGTATTAGAAACAAATGTTCCTGCACTGCCAACTCTCAAAAAAATATAATGCATTCACATTCCAAATTTTAAAGTAAATAATTATGAAGGATGATCATTATAATGTAGATAATGGCTAAACCAGTTCCTCCAGGTTTGAAGGGGAAAAGCAATCACATTTCACAGTGAACACGCTAATGGTGTTATACATTCACTCAGCAATATTCTTTTTCACCCATAATGGGAAAACTGAAAATTTTTAGACCTGTAAGTACAGAACACTCTGCTCTTCTTTTTGCTTTTATATTATAGGCATCCTCAAATTCCAAATGTCAGAACAGATCCTATCAGAAGACATTCTTGGACACCTCACAAAGATGGCGTATCATGGGGTTCTTTAAGCACGGAGCATTTTACAGTTTGATCTTGATTTTCTCTCAGGGAAAGTAGATACTGGCTGTTCCCTATCAGAAAGCAAGAATTAGAAACACTGACTTAAAAAAAAATCAATTCCTTATACTAACCCATCTGATCTATATTTCTATGGAAACAAGGCCAAAAGGGGAGGCAACAACCAAGTAGGACAGATTTCAAATGTTAGTAGTCTGTGGAAAGTTTTGTTTTAACATATAGAACAATATAAAACATTTACAGACTTCTCTAAAAAGTCAGAATGCTTTTACAGAGATTCAACTTATAGATAAAATAAAAGACAAAAGAGTAAGGATATATTTGAATTTAAGTCACTTGTGTACTTCTAAGTTTACATGCTATCTTAAAATGTTGAACATATATAATATATATGTTGAATTCAGAATAGGTATATATTATACATATTTTATAGTTACATAACTATATAATAATATGTACTTTTATATTTATATTTGTACTTAAAATAAAGTGATGTTATTTTATTTTTCCCCTAGACCAGGCATTAATTGAAGCCTTGTACATATTGCATGAGTTACATATCCTTTATTATAAAACATAGGTGATTTTAAAATTTCTATTTTTGTTCTCACATGGCATAAAAAATTATGCTTTTAAAGTAATCTTATATCATCAAAAAATATATGACAAATACAAAATGCATTCGTGGACCACAGTCAGCTGATTTGTTCTGGCTTAAATAGCTAAGTGATAGTGCACTGCTTCACCCATGAACGATTTCACAGAATACCAAATACATCCCAGCTCATCCTATGGCTCTGATGGAGTGAGACAGAAATAAGACACTCTATAATGATGACTAAGCACAAAGAAAACGGAAACTCTGTCCAAATCACACTAATGATCTAATACCCACTCTGCATTATCCCTGATAATATAACTGTTACTCCGTCACCACGTAAAGCTTAATCCTGTATCATTCCTTCTTCCTTTTAGGTAAAAAATATTAAGACACTCTGCCACCATACCTTATGCAGAGCAACACCCTACTTTCTTGAACCCTCTTCAAAATCATATATTACAAGTCAAAATCCCTAGCACAGCAGTCCCCAACCTTTTTGGCATCAGGGACCGGTTTCATGGAAGATAGAGGGCTGGGGCAGTAGGAGCTCAGGTGAGCTTCACTGGCCTGTGGATGGCAGACAGAGGGGAGACAGGATGCAGAGCTCAGGTGAGCTTCACTCGCTTGCCGGTTCTGGACTCTAGACGGCAGCGGATGGGAGACACCAGAGTGAGCTCAGGTGAGCTTCACTCGTGGCCTGGGGCCTAACAGGCCACGGACCGCTACTGGTCTGCGTCAAGGGGTTGGGGATCCCGGCTCTAAGAAGTCTCTGCTACTTTCTTTTGCTGAAACACTGAATAGGTCCATGATTTCGGCTATCTGACTTCTTGCAATGAGACAACAAACTGGCTTTATTGCACTGTGCATGCATTCCTGGTGGTCTTTGAGGAAAAATGACAAAGAAAATCCTTAAAAGATCTATGCGATTGTTGTATGCTTTTAATTGTCTGGTAGCACTGTGCATTTTGCTTAGAAAAATAATGTAAAGATATGAAAAATCTATTTTCTGTGAAACATCTTTGGCAAATATTGTATCTTAACCACTCTGTGGAATTCTGCAATTTAAGAAAAACTGGGTCAGTGGTAAATAATAGAATCAGTATGTGAATTAGTGTCTTTCTGCTAAGGAGTTTTATACAATGCAGCATAAGTATAGCATTAGCCTATTCTCATGTTCTTTACAGTTAATGAATAACTCAGAAAAGCATGCACCATAGAAAGGAACCTTATCTGTTTAACAGCATCCTTTTGGAATTTCTGTCCTATCTTACCTCCTTACTGTTTTTTTTTTTAATTATTCACTGTCTTTTTGTTTTGCTTAAATTTATTTTTTTAACTTTTAAATGTTTTATTTAATATTTTGAGAGAGAGTGAGAGAGAGAAAGAGAAATATCAAGTTGTTGTTCTATTTATGTATGCATTCATTGATTGATTCCTGTATATGCCCTGGCCAGGGATTGAACCCACAACCTTGGCATATCAGGGCAGTGCTCTAACCAAATGGGCAGCCCAGTCATAGCTGGGCCTCTCTTATTTAAAAAAGTGAAATTGATCTAAAACATCAAATAATGTATTGTTATGTTTATATGAAATATGAATACCTTTAAGCAAGTAAAGTCCCTTAAAATATGTTGAAAAAGTTTGGAGAAGATACAAATCACATTTGTGTACTGATATATATATATTATATGTGTATATATATATATATTTCTATGCAGATAATCTCAATATTGAAAAGATCAAATATTTCTATAAACTTATATTTTAAGAAATCAGTTTTATATAACACAAAATTAAAAGTTTAAAACACAAATGCATAAATGAATCCCTACCAACTATGAATTAATTAAAGCCACTATAAAATATTTATATTATATACCCAGATACATCATGTATTTGGACACATTGTGAGGAAACACGATGCTGTGACACAAAAGCAAAGATGAGACTCTTCCAAAAAAATGTGAGAAAAAAACAAAATACAGAAATCAATGCAACTAAAAGTAAAGTTTGTTTTGGAAAATTAAGATAAAATTACAGTACTATAAAATATGATGATTGATGCCCTGGATGCAAATCATAGGTTGCCAGTTTGATTCCCAATCAGCTCACATGCCTGGGTTGTGGGTCAGGTTCCCAGTAGGCAGCACATGAGAGGCAACCACACAATGATGTTTCTCTCCCTCTCTTTCTCCCTCCCTTCCCCTCTCTTTAAATAAATAAATAAAAATCTTTTAAAAAAAATTTTTGAATATGATGAGTGAAATTACCAACTTGAAAGTCACAAGGGTTTTGGTGGTATATTGGAGATGAACAAAATTGGGGTGGGTTCAGGAAATAATGTTTGCATGTATCAATGAAGGGAGGGTGGTACGTGGAAAATAAATTGAGATGCAAAGGAATTGGTTTGGAATGCTCAGCTTTGTCTCTTTGAAAAGTGGATTGGTCAGGACATGTATAAATATTGATAATGATTCACTGTAGTGGGTATGTTTCATATTCAAGAAAAACAAGAATTAAAATTCCTGGGTAGGATCCAAAATGCAAGTGAGAGAATTGGCCTTTGAAAGGAAGACAAATATCTTTTCTGTTTAACAGAAGAGAAAGATAAGTTAAAGGTAGATAAAAATATAATTTGTTTGTTAATATCAAGTTAGAAATTTGAGGAAATTACTATAGTTAGCTATTTAATCCTGTGAATCCTTGAGAAGTGAGGTCATCAGTTGAGGATGAGGAAGTAAAGGAGAAGGTTCAAAGTGGAAAAACAGAAGGGAAAGAAAACAATAATTATGTTGGAAAATGAGCCATTATAAATATAAGAAAATGGGATTGATAAAGACAGTTTCATTGTTATTATCATGCTTTTATAATAATACAATGTGCATATTAATTTGCACAGACTGATAATGAAGTAGTAACGATTAATAAGCATGAGCAATGTTTAATCGCAGTTATTAACATGGAAATGCAAATTTAAACAATGATGAAATATTTTAGTTGCACTATTGTAAATCTACATGTATTTCTCATACTCTCTCCCTCCTTACCTATGCATGCATACTAATATACTATATCAACACACTATAATGAGATAGTTTTGCATAACTTATTTGTAGACATATAAATTGATACAATCCCCCCAAAATTGGATTGCTTCTTAAAACCTGATCAATGTATATAACCAATTTAAAATGTGATTTGTAAGAAAGACATTCATTTTAAAATTACTTATGTTGGCAAATTACTGGAAATTCTATAGCACAACTATAAGAAAATGAGTAAGTACATAATGGAGTATTTGTATAGTCTTAACAAATATAGTCATTAAGTGCATGTATAAGAAAATGCATTAAATTACTTGAGAAACTGCAGGTGATCACACAATCTCAACAAAAAAAATAATTAAAAGCCAGATAAAAATTACAAGCTACAGATAAACCAGGAAAGAAATAATATCAATCTATGAACTTTAAAAGGATGTGACCCAGAAAGTATCCCAAGTTACTAGCTTAGGTGAGGGTTTTACCACACTTCATCCAAAAAATTCCTAGAAAGAGTAGGTGTATAGCAACAAAATTGCATTTTTGGTCTACAAGCCCTATTTAAGGGACAAGTGAACTAAAAAGAAGCAACCCTATATATTCCTTAAAACACTAAATAGTCTTGTAAAAGATTCAAAATCTACAAAGTAAGTACTCCTAACTTGCCTTATCACTCACATTCAAAAATGCAACCAGCTCACTGCCAAGGCCAATGTATATTTCTTAACACTGTCCCATGTTTTCTTTGAATGTGGCTTTCAGAACATTTCAGTTTTGAGTATTCACATTACATAATATTGTGAAGATGGGTGCATTTTTTTAAAGATTTTATTTATTTTTATTTTTAGAGAGGGAGGGGAGGGAGAAAGAGAGAGAGAGAGAGAAACATCAATGTGCGGTCGCTGGGGGTACAACCCAGGCATGTACCCTGACTGGGAATCGAACCTGCGACACTTCGGTTCACCACCTGTGCTCAATCCACTGAGCTATGCCAGCCAGGGCTGACATGGGTACATTTTGTTTCTACTGTTCATCTTGTAACTTTCCAATTGTAATTCTAAATGCCTAATTATTTCTTGATCTCAATCTTAGTCATAATACTTGAAAGTATTTACAGATTACCAAATTAAATTTCCATAAATTAAGACATAAAATATAATTCTGTCTCCCTACTTTAAAAACTTTTCAATGCCTTCTATTGCCCTTGGAATAAATTTCAAATATTTTCCTGAGGCTTACAATACCCTGCATGAACCATACTGGTTATTTTTCCAACCTCCTCTGACTTTTTTTCATGCAAAACAATTCAACCAAAGAGACATCCTTGATTAACCCAACTTCCCAAACTTCGTTCTGACAAAGAGTATATGCTAGTCCTTGCGCCCAGAGTCATTTCTCTCTTTTATTACCACACATGTATTTATTCCCTCAGATCTCAACAACATGGTCATTCTTTACAGAAATTCTCCCTACCTGCACACTCCATTTCTTGATTTTCATCATAGACTTCCATTTTTTTATCCCTTTTGTGCATTGCATCACACTGGAATTGCAATTACATAATGCTTATTTTCTCCAGTATGTCAAAAGCTCCACAAAGCCAGGGATATTGATTCAGCTGCATGGGGCTCTATCTCCTCTGTATTGCAAAGATCCTGGCACATGGTATAAACCTAACAAATACGTTAATGAAGTGTATGAATAAATCCCACTCTAAGGCTGTCTATTAAGTGGATATTCCTGTATAGTGAGACATTAAATGAGAACGTCAAACAAACATACGTAGAGACATAATTTAAGAGATTTAACCTGATGCCATTATAATAAGGACTTAGAGTGAAAAGGAGGGGTGGCGTTTTAAGATGCATGTAGTTTAACACCATATTCTTTTACTGGCCTTGTAGAATGGTTTCTCTGCTCTCATGATGTTACCAGTGGAAGAGTACCAATTGTTATCATTGTTATTGTTAAATTTAAAAATATAACTTTAATATTTTATGTATCAATATTGAGCTAGTAATTGAACTAATGTAACTTCTATTTGATATTTTTATGGACCTGAACAACAGTTTAAATTACCTGAATAACAGTTTGATTAAGTATGAATTTTACAACTCTGTATATAAGGAGAAATACTTTCTTAAAAATAGCTTCCATGAATTATTCTCCCTTAATAAAAATAATTTTCTGAAATGCAAAGTTATTCCATGATGGTTATCTCCCCAAATATTAATATTTATAATATTAACCTTATAGGAGCAATGATTGATTTTTGGAATGTAAACTATATGTATGTGCACATTTAATTATGTGTGTAGGTACATTTCAGTGGGAATTTGGTCTTCATCAAAGTATTAAATTTGTTTTACCAATCTCTTGTCAAAATAATTGTAAATGCCTTATAGTCATACCTTTTTGAAGCTCCAATATTTGAAAGTCTCCATCGTTAGTTCTTTCATCCTTCTAAAAATAAAATGAGTAATTTTTAAAAGAATCCAAGAGATTTTCTGGTAGTTATGTTTAACTGATAAGTTACAATAATATTGTTCATGTTAACTGTTGAGAAGCTACAACACAGTGGCATTACCACGCATGCATATTGCTATCACTTCTGCTTCAGGAAATTAAGATTCCTTGGATCTGAGCCTAACAGATTAAGCTAATACTCTCAGCTTTAACTTTTCCTGTCGCATCTTCACCTTCTGCATTGGCAAGGTCTGTGATTTCAATAATATATCCATGAAATATTTCAGTCATTTTGTAAACGTGGACTGGATGAAAGTTAAGCCATATGTGTGGCTTTTTCAACAGCCACATGAAAACACCTGTGAAAGCAAAGGCACACGTGTATGCGCTCCTGTATGTACACCATGTGCCTCTCATTAGGCAACTCTGATTCTATTTGGTTGGGTATGGACCTTGTTATCTAATTATAATCTAATTTAAAAAAGTAAAAACTGTTGCATCGGCCATCTCCGGTCTTAATCATGGACATTAATATATACTGTTCATTGAAATTCAATTTGACAGCCTTTTCAAATTCAAAATTGGCTTGCTAGAGACCTCCAAGGTCATGATCCGTCAAAACACTGTTTGTCAAATTGCCCTGACACGCCTCCTGAATGAAAAACTCCTCTTTGATTATTAATGTGCCATAGAAAAATGGCATAGCCTTGCATACTGATCTTATAGATCAAGAAAATTTTCACAAGGTAAGCAGTCAAAAATGCTTGGAGTTAAACCTTGTGTGTATATAGGATGAATGCAAAAACAGAGCATGATTTGATATGTGAATCTTTATTTCTGAAAAAATAATCTGAGTATCTAAAAGGCAGTGCAGATGTGCTGGGAGATAATCCATGAGAGTTATCTCCTCAATATGAAATACACAGAGTATCTGCATACAAATTCTCATCTTCACAACTGAAAGCAATACTGATTTACACCAAATTAAATTATATAAACTACAGTTCAGTTTATAAAGAAATAATTCTACTCTCTTCTGCTACAGTATATCTCAGATTAACAAAAATATATTCACATAGTATATATTACACATTAATAATTATTTTAAATATTGTGGGGAGTATGTCACACAAACACATAAATATGTGGTGTGAACATAGCATATGTATTATATATAATATATACATATATTATAATGCATAAAGTTAAGGGGTATTAGTTTTGTAAAAGATATGTTTATAAATTCTTTGGTAAGTTTTTCATGAAATTAGTATTTATGTAAAGCTGTTCATCCCTGAATATTTCTTATATGTGTACATGTATGTATATATAAAATACTATTAATATAATTAACCAATTTGAATTAACAAAGGAATGATGAGTCATAAGTAGCTCATGGTTATACATCAGAACTTCCAAGGATAAAGAGATATTTCCAAAAATTCTAGTAAACATATAAAAATCATCTGGCATCTGATTTCTCATCAGTAAAGTGATACATTAGAGGACACTGGAAAATGATTTTCAAGTTGTGAAAAGAGATAATTTTGATTCCCCAATTTTATACCTTTAATAGCTAACTTTTAAGGAGCTTTGTGTAAAATAAAATACATTTTCTGATATACAAGAAATCGAACAAGGTTTTCCTCCCATGCATCATTTCTTAGGAAAGCACCTCTAGCAAAAGATAGTCAGCATCAAAAACGCAGAAACTGTGACTACATTTCATAAGGTAAATGTTGTCATTCAGAATTTCTGTAAAGGAAATTAAGGAATTAATCATAATATTTCTAATATTAAGCCCATAAAGCAATTAGCCAAACTTGACTATGAAGAGAATAGGCTCTATAGGAATTTAAAGGATTATATCACATTTTAAGAAATAGGTGCAATGAAAACATAGAGGGGAGATGGATAACTTTGATTAAATCAAGTAATAGTTTAAGAATACACACACACACACACACACACACACACACACACACAGAGATCAGATAGGGAGTTAAGCTTAATAAATCTTACCTGTTTTATTCTTTCTGCGTCTATTTTTCTGCCTTTAATGTTATACCCCACTTTCAGTTTTTATTTTTTCATGAATAGATAATTCCTTTCTGAGCCATGTGTTTTCCAAATTATCAAAATTTGGCTGTACAAGAAACATTTCAAAATGTGATTGTCATTGCCATGTAACATCAGTAGATATTTTTATATGAATGAATCAATGGGTACTCAGTGGATATTTGTTGTATGAATGAATCAATCAAAATATGAGGATCTAGAATAATGTTTTCTTATTGGAAATCAAATCTGAATGGTTCATCAGTAGCCAACCTCGGGAAAGAAAGAGCACAAATTGTTTTCCTCTCTGACTTGATACAGGTACAGGGAGCAGAGAGTGGAGAGAAAGGGAAAGAGACACGGCAACTGTTTTGCACTAAGGATTGATAGAATTAGGTATTGATGCAAGTAGAGAAGTGTAGATAAAGAGCTGATTTGGATGATTGGAGATTTAAAAAAACTGACTTTTGAATTAATTGTAAGATATAATTTAATAGAGAAACCAATAGTATATGCAAATAGAGATGTCAATGCCATTATTTATTAGTATAATTATTTTTCCCAGCTTCCGGAAATATTGGAGATTCTTGTAGAATTTGTTCCTTTGATGTGTTTCCACAGCACCATGGGATTGATGTATTGCTGCCTACGCATTTCACACAGTGTATCGATTTTGATCTACTAAATTCTAAATTTCTTGAGAACAAGAGACTACTTTTATTTTATTTAAAGAGCCTCATGTATTCCTGACACACAGACTTTCTAATGATACTTGTTAAACTGAATGAACAGATCCAAAAAAATTACGTTTTTTGCCTGGAAATTCTTTACAAATCAGGGTTTAAATCGAGTGATGGGTATCTCATAAGTCCTCAATCGTAGCCAAAGTTGATACTAACAGATTGTAAGGCACTATTCATAATGCAGAGTTTTTAGAACTATATCAGTCTTCATAAAGTAAATGCATTTGAAATAAAATAGGTTTCAAATTAATCTACTAAATAGTTATTAAAAGTTTCATGGGGAGATTTTTCTTATAAAAGAACACTAGAAAATATTAAAAATCAGGTAATTTTGTCCCTAATAAAATATCATTAAACCTATACTTATGTTTTAGAAGGTATAGATAGAACAAATAATCATAAATTGATATTTTCTTTTTGTTAAGCAAGTCAGCATGCACTTTTTAAATCATTTTTTAAATTAATATTTAAATACAATTGTCTCCATTGATATTTCCTTGAATAGTTTTGTAAAAAAATATGATTGCAAAATAAAGCTTGTTCATTTTAGATTCCTTCCTAACATCAATATGAAGTCAATTCTGCAGAAATATTTTAAAATCTCTTATTTTCTCAAATATCCCCTTTAACTTTTTAAAATAAATGTTATTTTTCTTATAGCTACATCACTTTTTCATGTTTTCAATACTTACATATTCGTAGTACTAACTCTATTAGAACCTCATCCATCTGGCTTTCTGTGAAATTAGAAAAATTATCTCAAGTCACTTTCATAAACTTCATTATATAAGGCATGATCATAATTTTATTTCTCAAATTACTTTTATGTATTTTCATTATATTGAGATAATTCCAATTGCTGGGCATTTAGAAATAGAGAGACTGATGAAGAATTGACAAGTGAAAGATGTAGATTAATTCTGGTTTTAAGGAACTAATTTTGTAAGTGGGTATGTAGTGAATACTATGCTGTTAATATGATTATTTCTTTCTTCCAGAAGAAATTTAATTAATAAATATGATAATCTAAATGAAGAAATTTATGGATCTATACCAATGAGTCCACTTGTTACAGAACTCTGCCAGTGCTGTTCTGGAATAGCTATGGGACTCAACTGCCCCACAAGAAATGTGACCCTCAGTGCAAGAGTTTGGTGAAAGAGGAAAGGGGTTGTTTATTTCAAGGTGATACAGATTTAGAATAACAGTAGATTTCTGCCGTTGAGTCCCGAACCCTCTAAAAACACCCAAGAATACGTAGTCCTACCTCCCTTTGCCAGACCTGCCAATTTCAGGACACGCCATTCAGAGGTACCATCTTTCAGAAGAGCAGGAATCTGCAGGGCAGCATTCCTGGTCCCACTTCAGTTCCAAGCATCTCTCCCAAATCCGGGTGGCTAAGCAGGTGTCCTGCAGCTCCGTCAGCTCTGCCTCTGTCTTCTCCAGGCAGACTTGAAGAATCTGGTTGGCTGGTCAGGTCCCCGACCTCCCCCCCCGCCCCCCGCCCCGGCCCCCCCCGCCCCTCCTGCCCGTCCCACCCCTACCACTGCCAGCTCTGGTGACTCACTAGACTTCTGACTTTCAGACCTCCTCTCTTACTCCAGACTGTGTGGCTTCTCCCCTTGACTCCTGTCAGACCTCCTCTCTTACACTCCAGGCCTCATGGTGAACCGCTTTTCTTTCAGTCCACCCACATTGAAATGTTCAGCCCGCAGCTTCCTGCATGACCTCATATCTGGCCCCTCCCATGATGTGTGAATGTCTGCCATTTTTTGCCAGTTCCCCTGTATCTTTCACCTTCTTTTTGGGTGCCATCTTTAGTCAGGGCAAAAGTTCCCAGTGATGCATGGACTTCAGGGGTGGGCATCTGCCACCTGCCTCTCTTGCAGGCTCTAGGTAAGTGCCCCCTAAATGCCCCCTAAATGCCGTGTCACCAGCTCTGGGCAGTTCTCACTGTCACTACACAATTCACCCTAAGCAGCAGCTGCTTCCCCTCAGGAAGGCAGGGCTATTAACTTGCCATTGTTATGCAAGGCATCTTCAACTCTGTATCACCCACCCTCCTTCTTCCCCCAATCAAAAATTGTAGGGATTTTTCTCCTGTTTTCAGGGACCCTCACTCTGCACCCCATTACACCCTCCCTTTCAACTGCTGTATTACTCAGAATGTATAGAACATAATCTATCTTGTATCACAGTGCAAGTGCCTGTGATATATATTTAATATGTACAAATCTAGGTGATCAAGTGTCCACCCTTACGGAGATAATTCCACTCTGTTCTATCTCTACACCTGCCCTCCATATTCCCCAGAGTGTAACAGAATTGCATCCAACACTTTAGAACGTTGAGTTTCCTACACCGTTTTACAAAAACCCCATAAAACTCCACTTCTTAATGAACTTTTACTCAGCTACTTAAAATTAACTTGTTCTTTATTGCCAATATAGTGTATGTAGAAAAATATTTCTTTTGTATGATCTCTTGCAGTAGAAATAAATACAGTGACATGTAGACAAAAATGACAAAAGTATTCTTTAGATATATTTATTGGTAACATGATGGGTAACTTTACTATAGAATATATTCCTGGTATTTTTTAGTCCAAACTAAATTTATAAATGCTGATAAGCATCTCAAGGATGAAGTTGCAATTCTTCTATGCTCTATATAGTATTATGTAATGCTTTTATGATTTGTATTATGATATATTTTGAACTGTTTGTGGTAAATGCAAAGGTACAGCATAGTATTTATTATAAGCCACTATTTAAAACAGAATTTTACTAACAGAAGCTTACAAAGTAAATCATCACCTCAGATACATCTGATTCCTTGTGGGGATGTTTTATTGTTTAGCTGTAATCAATACGACAATCCAAGTTAGATATTGTAATAGCAGTAACTTTGAAAAGTCTTTGAACATTTACTGCTCATCTCTCTTACATGCCATTCGATTCACAGTGCTTCAAATTTAAAACAATTTGAATAGAATGAAGTCATTGTTTGTAATTGTTAGTGGAGGCAATTGAAAGAATAGTTTTCCACTTGATATATCTGGTGGTATTGTATGTCTTTCAATAAGGCCAGGAGTAAATATACTTAGTAAAGAAAACTCCACTAAAATTTATAATATTTACTTGAAAATATACTTATGTTCTATTTGTAAAATAGGCTCTTGTAAGAAAATACACATACATATGTACTTTACAATTCCGTAGATAAAGAAAACATAATTTCCAATCTTCCAAAATAATAAAGAGCAAGCAGATTATGAGACAAATGCCACTGGAATCAAAACTAAAAGTTTTGTTCATTTTTTTGCTTTTTTTACAGAAATTACAAATAATGTACTATACCTGCCAACTTTCAAATGTTTCCTGAGACTTGCTATGTGACTTTTCCTTTCCAAGGTCTTTTTAAATAGAAACTATATTGTTAAATGTAGCAACCTGGAAACACTACACCTTTCATAAAATTTCCATGAAAGGCAATACTGACCTAAAAATGAGCTCAAAGCCAGTGTTGAGGATATCAAAGTTTGAAAAGATTTTGGTTTAAATGTTCAAGAGATTTGTGGAGAGGATTTCTAATGAATACCATGAAACGAGAGATCCAAGGAAAATACTTCTTTTCCTTACTCCTCATATTCATTTAATCAATATTTCTTATCACTCCTGCTCTTTGCAGGGTAACAGGGAAAATGAGCTGGGAAAAACAGTACAGGCCAGCAGGTAGAAGCTGAAGACCTTAGGACAGGAAAGGATGAATAAGCCAAGGCTGCCGACAAAGCAGCTTATCAGCCCAAAATTGTGTGTGTGTGTGTGTGTGTCTGTGTGTCTGTGTAGTGTGTGTATATGTGTGTGTGTGTATTGCCATTTTTGACATGAGAGCTATTAGTCAAAATAGGAAAATAAAGGAATACTTTGTCTTTCTTTTTTTACATCTTCTCCTATGTCCCCAATCCACTCTCACCAGTACCCACTTCACCCCTTTCAATAACAAGCAAACAAACAACAACAACAACAACCAAAACCCAGCACCCTCAACAAGGTGGTCTTGGAATGATTTCTTAGTGAGGCCCAGTATTCAACTTATGTTTATCTATTCCTTGTTTTAAAAACAATTTTAATGGGAGGCTCAAATTTTTATAGATGTTATACACATTCTCAGGAGTATAAAATGAAGTTGGATATAATTTTTGCACATGACACGATAGATTAGAAAAATTTAAAAACCTATTTCATGCCTTCCAATCATTACAATGTAACAGCAAAGACATTTGTCTGTGGTAATTGATGCACGGTCAGGCGTTAGACACTGTCACAGACTGGGTTTTTCGGAAAGCAATGTTTACACCTGTGCACATGAAGGTCATTTAGTGGGAAACGTCTCTGCGTAATCACACCTGTAGGGAATCAAGGAAGCAGTGGGGAAAGTGGGTATGTTACAGTTCTCCAACTTGGAGACCCATGAGAACCAATGGTTTAGTTTCAACTCAAGCTGAGGATTTTCAGTAGAGAGGGATGTAGCTGCTTTCTATTTTTGTGGGTGACTTAAACAGCTGTGTATAAAGTAGACTGGGATTGTAAGACCAAGGTAAGAGGAGATAAAGATTTGGGAAACTATTACTATAGTCAGACTAAGAGATGATGGCGTTTTATTGCTTTGGTCACAGAAGATTGTAAAACACATTCCAGATGTATCTGAAGGTAGAGCCGCCAGCCATTATTGGTGGATCAATGGAGTAATGAGAGACAAGGGTCAAAAATTAGTTTGAAGACCTGAGCAACCAGAAGAATGAAATTGATATTTACCAAATACGAAAAGACTACATCAAAGTGTGTCAAGAGAAAGAACATTGTGGGGGTCTCCGCCCACAGGGCTGCCACGGATGAGAGTAAGTCTACGAAGACAGGATCTGCTTGGGGAGCAAAGGTAGCCAGTCTCTCAAAGGAGAAGAGCCAAGAGCCTTTTCCTCAATGGACTTTTACTGGGTTCTTTGCACAGGTAAAGCTCATTAATCATTGTCAGGCAGTAAGGCTCAAACAATAGATAACATAGAAAGAACTCTGAGGGCCTATTTTGAGTCAGGGTCAGATAGCTAAAGAGCCATAAAACTTTGAGGAACAAACTCACTTCTTGCTTGGACTCTTATCATTTAATTGAGAACATTCTAAACAAAGCAGGTTTCACAGGATTTTACATTTTCTTTCTTAGGCCTGATCACCTGGGGAACCCGCCCTTTCCAGGACAGGACTGTACCACCCTCTGTCATTGTTTCAGGCTTAAGTCAGGCAGGGGAAGTAGGGCAGCCAAGAGATTAGGAGACTTCTTGCAGACAGAATGAGGACTCAGGCTATGTCAAAGCCAAGGGGTGAGGGTCTATCACCTCCTTTTGCTGTAGCCCCCCGAGTCCTTCCCTGAGGGCCTCCACATAATCATGCCTGTCGGTCGTTCCCCCCTGGGGAATCTTACCCGTCATTGGCTAACTGACCAAGGATTGGGGGCCAGGTGGGGTAAAGAAAAAGGAGCAGAAGTGGCACCCTTGCCAGGGAGATAAACTTTGTCTCCTTAGTGGCTTCTAGTCCAAAAGTTGCTCCATCAGCCTTAGCCATGGGGGGTTACAGCTTCTGAAATCAGGCAGGGCGGTTCCCAACAGAACATAATTTGCATTTAGAAAAGGTAGAATAAAAAGTTCTTTTCAGCACAATTTAAGTTTGAAATCATTATTACACATCTGTGTAGAGACAGTCATAGTTGTACAGAAATTCTGGATTTCAGAGATACCAGGATTGAGTTATACATTTGGGAAGAGATCAGAATGCAATGAAATTTAAGGCCATTTGCTACATGAAGTCACCTTGAGATTGAATGTAAATGTAGATGAGAAGCCAGACAAGAGCTGAGTGCAGTTTAGTGATCTGAAATCCGAAGGAGTGATTCTAATCCAAAGGCACTTGTTGTAGAATTGAGAGAGAATAATGTCTTAGAAGCCAACACGAGCATGTGTTAGGAAGCCTGAGTTGTCTGCACTGCAAATGCTGCTCAATTGAGTAAGATGAGGGAAGAGAACTGATCTTCAGATTTGGCAATATGAAGACTGTTGATGTTTCTGGGAAGTTGAGATGTTGTAGAATTTTTTAGTATCAGAATGTGTGTTCGTTAAGAAAAGGAACAAAGAGAAATGGATATGACTGGTATTGACAGTTCTCTGGGGGGAAAATGGGATTGTAGCTCTGGCTGGAATGTCCAAGACAAAACTTCCTGCTTAGGTAGAACTTCGGGTGGGAGGTACATTTGCAAATAGTCACATATTCACTATGATTAGAATGTGATATGTAGAATAATAGAGGATTGTGGGCATAGCTCTATGGAAGCACATATTTGTAAACCTCAGAGAAAAAACAACTAATTAAATAGTTTGCTATTTGATAGTGCTGACAAATTTATACAGAGGTCTTGGTACTTGATCTGATATTTTAAAAAATGAAAAGTAAATTTTCAAAATTTTCCTAGTATTTTAATCCAAATTTATCTTCTGAATGTGTTGCAGAATGGCCTCAATTCTCTTGATAAACTGAATAATCACTTCTATAAGGTCTTTCCATTAAATCCATATGCTGGAGTAAATGCTGACAGAAAAGTTACTTCTCTTGTAATTCTTCAAAAGAAGTCCTTGAGAAAATTCATTGGGATAGTTTCACTTCTTTGGCAAAAGAGTTAATTTAATCATCAGCTTTTATCTGTAGTACAATACAGAAGCTAGTGGATTATGCCAGATTCCTGAATGTATTCAAAGATTTGTATACAATTTTTAATTATTTTCATTTAATTTATAACTCAAATGTAATTGTATTCAAATTACAATAATTTTTTTTGTAGTCAGACAGGTAGGAGAGAGTAGGTGATGCTGATTTTAGAGAATTAAAAAAAGTTTAGAATTTCATCAGGAACTTGAAGAATAAACAGATTGAAGACAAACTGAAAATACATTAAAGTAAGAATAATATAGGAGGCTTTGTTACACAAGATATTTGTCAATGTTAATTAAACAAAATACAATGTAATTCAAACTATTATCAGTGGACCAAGTATTGACAAGCACAATCAGGGAAAATTTATACATCTCTGGAATAATATGATTACAAGTGACACTGTGACATAATGAGATAGAGGAAGATTATTAAATAAGTGCTTCTAGGATGCTTATCTATTATATCTAAATCTAGATCTACTTATCCATATCTACTTCAAAGTAAATTCTAGATTGAACATTCTAGAAATAGATCTACACATCTCTTCAGGCACATAAAACAGTATTTAAGCACTAAAGATAGAGAAGACACATTTTCTTTCTATATAAGAAAGCTTTTTTCTTCCTATTTGGCAGTGCAGCTGCATCAGCTAAGCTTGTCTTATTGTTATTTGTTTGCTTTTTGTTTTGATTCCTGAGCTCTGAGACCTTTGCATCAGATTCCTTCATGGTAGAGAATATTTTTTAATCTGGATAAAAATTTTTAATTAATATTACTCCCCACTGTAGCTTTGGGCCAGATGAAATGAACTAGATTAGCACTGTCCGATATAAATACTGAGTGAGGTAAAAGGTGGTTTACAGTTGTAAGTATACAGAAGCACAGTTTATTCTTATAATAGTATTTATTAAATATTATATTAGTTCCCATACAAAAAACTGTAAGGTTACTTTCCCCCACCTTGTATAATGTGAAAAAGTATATAACTTTAAATTTTCAGTAGTTAATTAAAAAACAAAGAAAGAAAGCCATGGCTGGCGTAGCTCAGTGGATTGAGCTCAGGCTGCGAACCAAAGCATCGCAGGTTCAATTCCCAGTCAGGACACATGCCTGGGTTGTGGGCTGGGTCCCCAGTGGGGGCCACATGAGAGGCAACCACACATTGATGTTTCTCTCTCTCTCTTTCTCCCTCCCTTCCCAACTCTAAAAATAAATAAATAAAATTAAAAAAAACAACAACAACAAAGAAAGAGATGAGACTAATTTTAATATACAGCTGATTCTTAAACAATGGTGAGGTTATGGGCACCGATGCCCCTGGAGTTGAAAATCCACCTATAACTTTTGACTCCCCACAAAATCATTCCTCCCTTGGTATCAGTGTGAGGTTCGTTCCAAGAACACATAACCCTCCCCTTTACCAAAATCCGTGGATGCTCAAGCCCTTTGTATGAAATGGCATATAACCATGTGTGTATACAGTTGTTTCTTCAAATTAGCAGATTCTCAGTCATGGATTGAAAACACTGTTTGTTGAATTCATGGATGAAAAACCCAGGGATACAGAGGATGGACTGTCTATTTATTTTTAAAAATCTTCACACAAGTAGACCCACGTGGTTCAAACCCATATTGTCAATGGGTCAGCATTAATATTTTATTTATTTTTTTAAAGATTTTGTTTATTTATTTTTAGAGAGGGAAGGGATGGAGAGAGAAAGAGAGAGAGAGAGAGAAACATCAATGTGCGGTTGCTGGGGGCCGTGGCCTGCAACCCAGGCATGTGCCCTGACTGGGAATTGAACCTGCGATGCTTTGGTTCACAGCCCGCACTCAATCCACTGAGCTACGCCAGCCAGGGCAGCACTAATATTTTAGCCAAAATTATTCTAAATGGTTGTTTCACATGTAATCTACATGACTATCATATATGATATATTTTAAATTACATTCTTTATACTGTCTTTATAAGCTACTCTGCAGTCCCGACTTAGAGTGCACTTCAGTTCAGAGCAGCCCCTGTGGTGACTTGCTGTGTTGGACACACAGGACTGTACCTCACCACTTAGAGTATCATCTGGTGTTGTTTTTGCCTGACGCCCATCCAATCCTGGGGGCAGATTTTATGGACTCAAAAGGAGTTGTTGATTTTCAGTCTGCTTAGCTTTATACTTTTGAGGATGGAGTAGTAACTTCCAGGCCCCTTACATGTAGGATAGAAATGCAGAAGTCCACTATAATTCGATCTTACACACCAAAGCCATTGAAATAAGGAGCAAAAGATTTACCAAGACTGAAGTAATAACCAGAGGCGAAAGAAACTAAGGGAAATAATAATGGACTTAGCTTACATAACACAGATTACCACAGCAGCATGAATATTTGTTGATAACAGAAGCAAAATTGATTAACCTAGAGTAGGGCAAAATCAATAATGTTAAGCCAAGTTGAGATATTTAAAAATATTGCCAGTTTTGTTAATTTTTCATATTGTCCAAGAAAACATTTTATTTAGTCCCATTTGCCAAGTCACTTATTTGAAATCCCATGTTTATGAGATGCCAATCATAATTTACAAGCAATACTTACAGGCCTCCTGGCTCAGCAAGTGAGTCTTCTAATGAATTCAAGCCATTCCACGAGCAGCAAATTCTAAATTATAATCACAACATACCTTGCTACTGTGTGCATGAAATCTTAAAGTTATAATAGATTTGTTAAAATTGTTACATAGTTCAGAGTGCTCACTGAATTTTGAACAATTTTCCAGCCTCTGAAGGCATTGTCTAATTAACATTTTTTAATCAAGAAAGTCTTTGGTTTTCAATTAACATGATTCATTCCTCTAATTGAATTGTGAGTTGAACTTTAGCAATTTCTGAAACGGAACTTCAGTCACTAAGATCATAAGCCTGATTGGGGTTGTCTCAGTGGATCAGCGTATCTTTTCCATCCAGCACAAATGTAATTGTTTTTTAAATAAGATCAGCTTGCTTTCTTAGAAATGTTTTAAATAAATAAACAAAAGGTGGCTTGTAAATATTTTCCAAACCATATGACAGTGGGTAATAAATATTAAATATTTTTATATTTCCATTAGTTTGAAGATATTACTAAGTAACCTGACATTTTTGTAAGAGTCTATCCTAGAGATTTCCCAAATAAAAGTCATTTATGTCATTTGGATTAGAATATTAAGTTCACAGTCCAATGTAATAAAATGAAGCTCATAAATATGTTTTGTATTTTATAAATATGTTGGAATATTGATGTTTTATAGCATCAAATCTAAGAAATGAAATCACATCTTAGCACACTGACTCTTTCCATTTAACATAACCAGTATCAAGGCAAATATTTTCATATTACTGACAAAATAAAAATCCCCCAATATTTCCATTGTTATCTTTTCTCAATTATAAATTTATGAAAATGTACTAGATTCCATATTCTTTACCTATCAATATTTGTATGTTGTATAGTATTAATTTTAAAAAATCAAATGTTGTCACTGTATTTTTTATCTTTATTACAATATATGATACCTGTTTGTCTTTAAAATTGATAATACAAAGTTTATTATATCATTACATTTAAATAAAAATATGTGCTGATTAAGGAAATATTGTTTTTGATAGTAGTGTAGTTAAGAAGATTTGGCCGAAGGAGGGGAGGGGAGGAAAATATCTAGGAAGCTGCCTTTTCAGATCAAGAATAACTAAAGATTGGAAAATCTGAATCATAATATTAAGAAGACAATAGCATTTCAAACAAAAGTTTATCTTTTCCCAATCCTTCCTTTTCTCCTGTGTATTAAACTTTTATTAATAACTCTTCTTGTTCACTCAGAAACTCAAATCCTCATATTGCCATGTGATTGATAGTGATTTAAATTAATAATATGTATTTTACATCGCTTTTCATCCCCATTTCTTAAAGCATTATACAATTTTTCATTAAGCGACAATTCATATAATAAGGTATTGTAAGCTTCTCATTTATATGAAGATGGCTTTGGAACATTATTCTTATCACCATGTATTATGGTTATATCCCAAGTCTGAAAATGGAATTGCTACCTGCCACTATAAAAGCATAGAATACACTAAATGCATACTTATGTTCTGTCAGAATGTTTTCACAAAATAACTATCTTTATATAAAAATTGAACATTTCCTTGATATTACTTTTTTAAAAGTTTCTAAGACATACAATTGAAAGGCTCATTTTGGAAATTCAGAGTTATTGAAGTAAAAGGGGGATGGTAACTGTTTATATCACTTACATACAAATGAATATTCTGGATCTGTCATATTTTTAAAAATTCTATAATAATGATTTTTAATAGCCATGATTCATACCTTTTAAGCAAGTACTCCAAAATGAGGGTGCATGGTCGACTTTCAGCGCACACTGATAAAGTCACGAAATTGGCCTTAACAATGAATTAGCTCCCCCACTGCCAATGAAACCTAACTGTAGCCTGAGAAATGTGGGCTCTGGCAACTTGGTAAATCAATAAATTAACGTTGACATTTGCTAATGGCTTGATCCAGGCTTTTATCTGGAAATGTTCACCTACAGGTGGTAGATAACCCTCATTATAATAAAAAATTAATAGATTTCCTTTTATGATATAATAAAAGTTTGACTTAGCTGGCATTGCCAACTGAATCCATATACAGCATTTCACATTTCACATCAGGTCTTGTCAAGTAAAAAAAGTGAAGTATAGAAAGAAATAAGGTATAAATGCTTACTTTAGAAATATAATATTGCAATTGGAATGGAGGTCAAGTTCATGAAATTCCTTAGGAAAAAAAATAAGCTAATCTGTTGGGAACTGCCCTGACTGGTATTTGAAGCTGAAACCCCCTCCTAGGCTAAGGCTGAGGGAACACCCTTGGAATCGTAGGCCAGCAAGGCGACAAAAGCTTATCTCCCTGGCAGGAGCGCTGCTTCATTCATAACTGAACCCCAAAGCTTGGTCGGTTAGCCAGAGACAAGTAAGATTCCCCAAGCAGGGAATGACCTAAGACAGGCACAATCACTTGGGAGGCCCCCCAAAAGAAGGACTTGGGGGGCTGCAGCAAAAAGGGGTGATGGACCCTCGTTCCTCCGCTTTGGCATAGCCTGAGTTCTCATTATCTGGGAGAAAATCTCCTTATCTCTTGGTTGCCTTAGTTCCCTTGCTCCACCTAAGCCCAAAACAATGACAGGGTGGTGCAGCTCTGTGCTGAAAAGGGTGGATTCCCTGGGTGATCAGGCCTAAGAAAGAATATGTAAATTACTGTGAAACCTCCTTTGTTTAGAATGCTCTCAGTTGAGTGAGAGGGGTCCAAGGAGGAAGTTAGTTATGTTCCTCAAAGTCTTACAGCTCTTTGACCCCCAACTCAATAGACCAGCAGAGTTCTTTGTTTTTCTATGGTTCCTTACTTCCCCCTAATGAGTACTGTACATTACCTAAATTATTATGCAAAATGAGCCCAATAAAAGCAGTTTTGGACAGTAAATTGGCGCTCTCCCCACTAGAGGGGGTGGCCATTCCGTCCCTACTTCTCCACAGAAACTAGTCTGTCTCTGTACATGTTTTTTCTCACGTATCGTCGAGCCATCTGCAGTGTTCCGTGATCACTGCTGGCCGGTGACCCACCAATCCTCAAACAGCATCACCAATCCTCAAACAGCAACCTGAGAATGCACTTCAGAAATGCATATGGAGGCTGGACAATCTGGAATCAAGATTTTGAGAAGTGTTTCTACCTTTAGATATCAGTAGTAAGAATGGAGGTTGAATTAGAAACAGTCATTTTCTTAAACAGAGTCTATGAACTGGGCATCAAGGAGGACAGAATGACTATGGAAGGAAAAAACACAAAACAAAACAGGAATGTAGAGGTTTCCATTCACCCAAGCAAAACCCAGTGGCTGCAGCATTAAATCATAGACTGAGTTGCTTTTCAATGGGTATAAAGTTTCAGTCATACAGATGGAGAACTTCTATAGATCTGTTACACAACCTTGTACAATAGAAAATAATACTTTTGTACATGTAAGCAATTGTTAAAGCATAGATCTTATGTTAAATGTTTTTATTACAATTAAAAAAGTTTATCTAGAGTTTAGCTACTAAAAACATTGCCTAAAACACATTGGAAGCCTTTTTTTTTTTACTCTAAATTATATTTAGAACCATTAGCAGAAAGCTGACCTGATAAAAAATGATGATGATGATGGTATTTATTGAATGCTTAACACACAAATGCTTTGAGCAATATAAATGCATTATATTTTCATGTACATGCTTTTCATTTATTTATATGGGTATGTTTATCCATATGTTTATAAAATATGGATATGTTGATATTTATATATGCATTTAATCTTCATGGAAAGCTAATAAGAAATGATATGTCTTCATTTTATAAATCAACACACTGACTCATTGAAATCTAAACTGAACAGCTGTAAGTTGTTGAGCCCACATTTAAACTCAAAAAGACAGTCTGAACTAGTATTTTCACTCATAACCACTAGGCTACAGTCAAAGCAATCCAGGGTGCTTGGGAATGCTGGTATTAAGGTTGACAGAAATTCCTTCTCTATCACTCATTCTGTCTTCCCAGTCCCCATCATTTTATTGTTGAATTTTCTTGGATTTTATTCTTTTGATCTTTGACTGGTAAAGTTTTTGGTAAGAAATGTAGTTTTTTATCCAGTTTTATCTAGGTAATGTATCATTTTCCACAGTATTGTTTTCTTATGTGATTTTCTCTGGAGAGAAAGGTGAGGGTAATTGTGAAAGTAGGCACAGAGGCTGCTCGGATTTGATAGCATCTGCTTTGTGATGTGGGTGAATGTGTGGGTGTTCATTTTGCAGCAATGCATTGAGTTCCTCATAATTATAGTACAGTGTTCTGCATACATGTTAATGCAAGTTAAACATTTCAAAGTAATGAAAAAGTATTTATGCATATTCCAAAATATTTTACAAATATATAGCTGTGTATACATACCCTTTTTCTTACATGAAAACATAGTATTTTGCATCATGTACAGAATCTTTTTTATACAATTGCATCCTTAAAAATTCTTTTATATTAGTTTATAATTAGATACCAAGATCATCCTGTTTATTTGTTTATATTTTATGTTTTGATAAAAAGTGCATACATATCTTTAAATTTAAGAAAATATTTTGAATTAAAAAGTTTATGTGTCAGTTGGATTATTGATTCTGCATTAAAATGCATTATGCATTGTGTTCTGAGATTGGTAAATGATTAGACAGTCATTCCTTTTTCAATGTACCATAATTTATTTGTCAATATAGTCTTATATATATTAATCTGAAATGTAAATTTCCAAAATTAAATTTTTCATAAAAATAAGCATTACAAATTTTGATAGTGTGAAATTTATCTTCTTAATTGATTAAACACATTAATTTGTATTAGTAATATAAAGGGGTGACTAGATAATTAGCAAAGTGTATTTTTAACCTGATAGGTTAAAATTGGTATATTATGGTTTAAATATATAATCATTTTATTAAGGAAGACATTAAATATATATTAACAAATACAAATTAACACATTTTTCAGTAAATAGACTGACCCTTTTGACATTATTTTTCTGTGTTTATTTTTGTTTCTCTTACTTATTTTGTATGTAATGTTGAAAACATAAGATCAAAAGTCAACATGAGGGATGCTGTGTTACTGTGTTTTTAACACTGATACATTTTCAGTGACATCAGCATAATATGAATGCCAGATGTTCTATTAAGGGCTTAATACTATAATTCTTTTTATGATGCCTTTCTATTCATTCTGCACTATATGAAAAGATTATGCTGCATATTCATGCAGAACAAAATACCAAACTGTAATCAACACAAAGGAATTCTTAATTCGAGACTCATGCTTCTTTGAAATAAGTTTTGCCATCGTACATCGTTTGATACATAAACTAACTGAACTGCTTGGTACTTACTATACCTAAATATACAGTTATTCTTAATATGCCTAATGTATAAATCATTTCTATTATAAATACTAGTGCCAATAATAATAAAAATAATGATAAAAACAGCATCAGTTATCTTACAGATGTTTTAAGTCCATTATAGTAGTTATTAAGAAATAGATATAATGGAAGATGCTGCTGTTTAATAGCAATATTAAGGGAGATATACTGCAGTATTTCGAGAGCTATACAAAAAGGATAGCTTACTAACAAATATTTTAAGGATAAATATTAAGACAATTTAATACTGTTTAAGTGGAAGATCAAATAATACTTGTTTTGCATTCATATACCAAAACATTTTAACTCTACTTGTTATTGTGGTTATACTTTATAATATTAAGTACTAACTAGAGTGCAATAAAGTTTTATCAAGAAAAATTTCATTTTGCTAATTATCATACAATTAAACACATTTTTGAAATCTTTATTCACAAGTGCAGTTATAAAAATAATAAAACAGCGGGGACCAGAGCGGCATGTATTTCAGTCTCCCTTTAGCAGCACTAGTTGACAAAAACTCTCTTAGTAATATGCAGATCATCATGCAAATCAAGCTGCTAATTACATTGTAGCTCGTACTCACATATAATGGCAGTTAAGTATAAAAAATGGAATTTAATAATAAAGTCTTATGTACTTATAAGTACGTTCCTTGGAAAGTTTATCCCCATTCTACCTTTCCTTGAGACTAATTAGGCATCTTTAAATTTCTATCATATTTTAATATTAGATAAGGTAGTATATACTATCATTATTTAAAATTTGAAAGTTTAAATCATTATCCAAAATTTTAATGTCTATCCTAACATAAATACTTAATCATGGTTGCATTTAACTGAAAACATAATATGTGTTACTAGTGTGCTTCTTACTCCACAGATGAAATTATGCTTCCCATAAAAAAGAAGGTATTATATACGGTAGCATCTAAACAAAGTACCCATTAAAATAAACAACACACTTCCTGTTTGTGTTTGTTTCCGTATATTATTTCATTTGTTTAGAATCACTACTCAGTGCCCCACCACAGGGAACCCTAATCCAACTCTTTTAAGTTTCAACATCAATTCCATGTTTTCCAGCAAGCATCATCAAATATCGTGGTACTACCCGCTGTGTTTTCCAAAGCCCTTGATCATGACTGCTACTTGATCACATCTCTGTCATGGCACCTACTGCCCTGTATTCTGATTTAACTCTGTTCTCTCTCATCAGCCATATGTCTCCTTGAAAGCAGAAGAGTGCCCAAGTCACTTGTGTGCTGCTTACTCCAGCATGGTGCTGCGCCCTCTGTGGTCTTGACTGAGTGACGAAAACACTCACAGAATGATATAGATGGAAATCATGTAAGGAGGATTTTCACTGAATATTTTATACATAAGCTACTTAGTATTATGTCCCCCCACAAAAATGAGGGCACATTTTTTATTGAGAGAACTGGTACATTTGCTACTACTGATTTATTCTGTAGTTTCATAAACCTTAGCAGCCATATATGTATAATTTATTTTTATGCACCCTGTCATTTAAAAATGTCACATCATGAGTAAGTGGTGAAGGGGTTAGTTTTTCATGTTGGCATTTTTTCAATTTTATAGCTACACTATAGGTATAAATGCTAAACAGTAAATTGCACATATTTCAAGTAAATACTATTCTGAATTTTGACATCCATATGCATCCAAAACACCATACACTACCACAATCAAAATAATGATTATATCCATCACTCCAGAAAGTTCCCTGTAGACTCTTTATAATCTATTCCCACTTCTTATCCAATTGCCTTATGTTGAGGCAATTACTGATCTTTTGTCATTATATATGTGTTCATTGTTTAGATATTTTATATATGGATTAATAAAATATGCATTTTTATCTGAGTTTTTTAACTGAAAATGATTGTTTTATTAATGTACATATTACTTTTTTATTTTTAGTGGCATTCATTTTATGTGTATGTCACAGTTTATCCATTTACTTATTGATGGACATTTTTTGTTTCAATTTTTGATTATTACAGCTAAAATAATTTGAAATTTTATGTATAAATATTTGCTTCTTGTGTTTTCCTTTTTTATCTTTTAGATGAATTACCTGTCCAAATACCCCTCTTTTTTATTATATAGAAGGATATTAATTACTGGTTTAATTTATTTATTAGAGATAAGCCTGTTCCAGTCATCTATTTTATCTTGTATGATATTTCTTTTTTTGTGTCTTTCAAGGAATTGTTGATAGCTTTTCTTTATTACCCTTTTAATGTCCATGGAATAAGTATTGAAAACATCCTTTTTATTTCTGATATTGTTCATTTACATCTACTCTGTTATTTTAACTGTGATCATTGCTAGAGGTTTATCAATATTTTTTTACAAAGTATTTGCTTTTTTTTCTCCATGGTTTTCTTGTTTGCAATTATATTGATTTCTGCTCTAATTTTTATTATGTATTTGCTTCTGTTTATTTTAGACTTAAGTTTCTCTTGTTTTTTCTATTGTAGGAGTTGGTTTATTAATTCATATCTTTCATCTTTTCTAACATATGCATATAATGATACAAATTTTCCTCTAAGCACTGTTCTCTCTGCACTCTACCAATTTTAATGTTATGCTTTCCTTTTAATTTAGTTCAAAATTTTGTTTAATTACTTTTGAGCATCTTTGATCCACGAATTATTTAAAAGTGTGATATTCAAGCTTCAAATATTTGGGAATATTTCAGCTTCATTTAGGCATTTCTAGCTTATTTCACAGGAGTCTGAGAATATATGTTATAAGATTTTTATTCTTTTAATTTTGGTAAAATTTTGAGGTGTGTTTTATGATTCAGAATGCATTTTATCTTGGTTAATATTCAATTAGATCTAAGGAAGGAGATGTATAACACTATTGTTCAATGGAGTATTCAAAAATATAATATAGATGTGGTTCATAGAGTACTTTGTAGAAAACTAAGGTCTTTCTGATTTTACCTTTTTATCTCTAAATCAATGAACAATGAGTCTTAAAAGTTTCCAAATATCACAGTGGATTTGTATATTATTTGTTGCAGGTCTTTCCATTTTTGGCTTACCTATTTTATTTTATTTATGTTTATAGTGAACAATTTAATCAATTTGACATGTGAATGAATTTATAAACTATCACTAAGATCAAGAGCATGAACACATCCATCACCTCCCAAAATTTCCTTATGATCTTTTTTAATTGCATTTTTTTCTGCCAATTTTCTTTCCTTTCTTTCCTTTTTCTCTTTTCTTTTCTCTTTTCCCTCCCTCCTTTCTTTCCTTCTCTCTCCCTCCCTCCCTCTCTCCCTTGGTTCCTTCCTTCCTTCCTTCCTTCCTTCCTTCCTTCCTTCCTTCCTTCCTTCCATGGAGTATTCAAAAATATAATATAGATCTACTTCATAGAGTACTTTGTAGAAAACTAAGGTCTTTCTGATTTTACCTTTTTATCTCTAAATCAATGAACAATGAGTCTTAAAGTTTCCAAATATCACAGTGGATTTGTATATTATTTGTCTGCATTCAACATGACTTTGTATTATTTTCAGGAGTAAAGTGCAACAGATAGACATTCACATGGGTTATAAAATGTTTCCCCTGATAATTGAAGTGCCCACCTGGCACCACAGAGAATGATTTCAATCTTGTTTTTTAAAACCTACTTTAATTTTATTTTTTATTGATATTACAGATGTCTCCATTTTTCCCCAACACTTCCCCCACCCCACCAATCAATCCTACCCCCTTTGGCTTCATCCATGGGTCCTTTATACATGTTCCTTGACAACCCTCCCCCTAATTTCCCCCATTATCCCTCTACCCCCTCTGGACACTGTCTGTTTGTTCTTTACTTCAGTGTCTCTGGTTATATTTTGTTTGCTTGTTTGTTTTGTTGATTAGGTTTCACTTATAGGTGAGATCATATGGTATTTGTCTTTCACTGCCTCTTATTCCACTTAGCATAATGCTCTCCAGATCCATCCATGCTGTTGTGAAGGGTAGGAGTTCCTTCTTTCTTTCCATTGCATAGTATTCCGTTGTGTAAATGTACCATAGTCTTTTGATCCACTCATTTACTGATGGGCACTTAAATTGCTTCCAACATTTGGCTAATACAAATTATGCTGCTATGAACATTGGGGTGCATAGGTTTTCTCGAATTGGTTTCCCAGGATTCTTAGAGCATAATCCCATTGTTAAGTACAGGATCTGACACAAACAATGCCCTTTTCTTTATTACAAACTCATAACCATGTAATTTTATAACATAACAATATCACACTCGACTATACCATATAACATTTTAGGTGAAATGTTCGAAGTGAAACTATAAATTATTATCCTCATATTATCATTATTACCCTAACAACCAGCAGGCCTTACTTCCGCTGGACCCTGTATATTCCCTATGCTTTCCCTTATATCCCCATGCATGAGATTGAGAAGTACTACTTGGTACTCAACCCCCTGCCACCCCACTCCCTGACACCCCACCCTCTGGACTCCATCAGCTTGTTCTTTGTGTTTATAAGTATGTTTCAGTTTTGTTTGTTTATTGATTTTGTTCATTAGACTAAACAAATAAAGAACAAATTGTATTTGCTTTTCTCTGTCTGGCTTATTTCACTTAACATAATACCCTCTAAGTCCATTTATGCTGTTGCAAATGGTAAGATTCCATTGTTTTTTTTATGGGTGAGGTATGCCATCATATAGATGTACCACTACTTTTTTATCTACCCATCTTTTTTTTATTATTGTTCAGTTATAGTTGTTCCACCTTTTCCCCCATTGCTTTTGGTGGGTATTTGGGTTGCTCCCTTATCATGGTGATTGTAAATAATGTTACAATGAACATAGAGCTGCATATATTCTTTTGAAATAATGTTTTATATATATATATAAAAGTGGCATCACTAGGTCCTCAGGCAGATTCATTTTTAATGTTTTGAGGAAACTCCCCACTGTCTTCTATAGTGTTTACAGGGATCTGCATTCCCACCAAGGGAGCAGGAGGATTCCCTTTTCTTTACATCCTGGCCAACACATGTTTATGTGGATTTATTGATGATAGATTTTTCTGACAGGTGTGAGGTGGTATCTAATTGTCATTTTAATTTGCATCGCTCTAATGATTAGTGATGTTGAGCATCTTTTCATATGCCTATTGGCCACCTGTTTGTTCTATGTTGTCTTGGAGAAGTGTTTATTCAGGTCTCCTGCCCACTTTTTCATGAGGTGTTTGTTTTTTGGTATTGAGTTGTCTGAGTTCTTTATAAATTGTGGATATTAACCCCTTATCAGATGCATCATGAGTGAGTATCTTCTTCCATTTAGTAGGTTGTCTTTTTGTTTTGTTGATGGTTTCCCTTGCTGTGCAAAAACATTTTTTAGTTTGAGTTTATTTTTTTGTTTGTTTGTTTCCATTGCCTAAACAGATATGTCTGAAGAAATACTGCTAAGATAAATGTCCAACATTTTATTGCCTGATTTTTATTGGAGGTGTTTTATGGTTTCAGGTCTTACACTTAAGTCTCAACTATTATCAATGCTCAGTTTTTTAGGTGCATCTATATTAATGACTATTAGAAAATCTTGAAGACTTTATCATGTATCATTATGTATTTTCCTTCTTTATACCTGATAACTTTCCTTGTTTTAAAGTCTTCTTTCTCTGTAGTTAATATAGATATTCTAGTTTTCTGTTATTAATGTTAGTCTGACATATTTTTCCATATATTTACTTTTAACCTATCACAATTTTTATACTTATAGTTTATTCTTATAAATAAAATATAATTGCATCTTGTTTATTTCTCCATTTTGACAATTTCTGTCTTAATTGGTATATTCAGATCATTAAAGTGTAAAGCAATTAGGATATGTTGGATTAACATCTTCCATTTTGGTAAATGTTTTCTATTCATTGGACTTTTTCTTACTTTTTTTCTTTTCCTGTGTTTTGCCTTTTTTGGTTTTGATTGTGAATTTTATATGACTTTATTTGATCTCCCGCTTTGTTAACATATGGAATATTCTTCTTTTTCACTGTTTTCAAAATTTTCCATTTACATTTAGAACTGACCTAAGCCTACCTTCAACATTCAAGCCTACCAGTAACATTATACCACTTCATGGGTAGTGCAGGCCCACTATAAAAAAAAGCATTCCCGATTCCTCCTTTCCATCCCCAATGTCATTGCTATCATTAATTTCACTTATCAATATGCTCTAATCACCCAGTGCAGTTTTACTATTATTAGTTTAAATAGTTACCTCTTAGATCAGTAAAAATAATAAAAGGTTTTATTTTACCTTAATGTATTCCTTTTTTGTCTTTTTTTTTCTTTTAAGTAGATTCCTGTTATGGCCTGTATTATTTTCCTCTGAAGAGCTACATATTCATTACTCTATTGATAAATAGTTGAACTTCTGCCAGCTTTTGATTGACATTGTATATAATAAAATGTTTTTAAAGAAAACAAAGTAGCATGCTGGAAAAATCTAAGCATGTCATTTTTCTATCTAAAATGTTTTCAGTGCTCTGCTGTTCTTAGAGTATGCTCCACATTTGATCCAGTTTACCAGAGCAGCCTTATCATAGCTCCTCTTTTCACTGTAACTGGATTTTGCTGTCATTTTTTCACAGGAAACACTCATGACCCTCATATATGACCCTGACAGATACTGTCCTATCTGCCTGGAAAGCACTGATTCATTGAATTTTTTACTGATTACTCTTTCTATTCCTTTAACTTTGACTTTATATGTGTCTAACAATGATAACCTGCCTTTGACCACTCAACTAGGACAAGCCTCTTGTCCTAGAATTATATAACAACCAATACTTCTATTTTTAAGTGTATATAAGAATTACAATTACATATTATTTTTTCTAATTATGGTCTTTTGTTGCTGTATTCTGGGTCTATAGTGTCTCTTATTATTGTATCTCTAGTGTCTTTTTTTAATATCTAATGCTGTCCTACCTTTCCAAAAACTTAGACAATGTTTTTATGGCTTTCCACCTTCAATGGAGGTATTTAGTTCTTTTCTTTCTAGATTGTATATCATGTAATTTTAAATTTATTTTCACAATTTCTACAATACTTTATATTACTTTTTACAAATGCTTGTAGATATGCACAAGAAAATAAAGAGGACTCAATTTAAATAGTTTGGGTCATTGTATTGAAATGTCACATTTCCTTTGCATCTGTGTTCTGATCAAGTGAGTACCTGCTGTTTATCCTTGGAAATTTTACACATACACAAATATATATGAAAGATTTGAGTTTGCTAATATTTGCCCTAAACTCTGCTTTTTTTTAGATAACTAATGAATGTTACTTGCAGAAATAAACTTCTAACCAATAAATTAAGTATAGTAGTATTATAAGAAGTTGAGAAAACACTCAAAAGGGAGAGCAGTGTGACAGCGAGGCTTGACTCCAGAGAGCACTGTGCTGTGCAGGGGGGAATGGTCCAGGAGAGGCGAGGATATGCCCGGTTAACAGCTGATGTGTTTACACCATCTGCTCTCTCAGGCTTCCATTGCCCCTGAGGCAAAAGGGAGTAATACAAAGTCACACTTAGTTCCTTGGCAAAGTCATTTGAGAAAAAAATATATAGGTATTTTCATTTAATACCTGAAAATAATAACAGAAATAAATAAATAAATAAACAAACAAACAGAAAATATAGTTTTTAAATGCTAAATAACCTTCAGATATAATTTTGTTATTATTTAAATGTACCCATTCATCAAAGGGACTCCAGGTATGTACATTTATTATTCACACATATGGAGGAATTTTAATGATTTAATTTGTATAAATTCATTTATTTGCCATTTTATTATTTTTGAAATTATTATCACTCAATTAAATTATTGCTATTATTACCTCTGTGTATTGTTTTTCTTGACAGATAATTGGTCAAATCCTACAATGATTGCTTTATAAGAACCTTTCCTATTCACCTTTGTATTCCCACTCGGTTATAAACTAAATGTGTGTTCCCCCAAATTGTGTATGTTGAAACCCTAACCCTTCTTGTCTACCCATAATCTTTTTTAAAAATATTTTATTTATTTATTTTTTAGCGACAGGAAGGGAGGGAGAAACAGAGAGAGAGAAACATCAATGTGTGGTTGCCTCTCATGTGGCCCCCACTGGGGACCTGGCCTGGCGCAACCCAGGCATGTGCCCTGACTGGGAATTGAACCTGTGATGCTTTGATTCACAGCCCGCACTCAACTCACTGAGCTACACCAGCCAGGGCTCTACCCATAATCTTAATTAAATTTTCTGTTAATGGCAACACTTTTGTTCTAATTATGTATCATATATGATATTTCTTCCTACTGGTTAGAGTTTAACACTCATATCCAATTAATGCTTGTTTCAATCTGTTTCTAAACCTCTAATTGTTGGTAAAAGCAATTTGGAGAAATTAGTCTTCTAATTAATATTTCTTTGTAATGCATGTCTTCTCATATTCATTGTAGGAAATAATATGTGCCTTTCTGGATAAGAGACAACTGCTACTACTTTCCAGTCCTATGTGGTTCATGATAGCTTGCTAAATGTCCCAAGCAAATGCATTTAGTAATAGCTAAATATATATAACACTTATTATATGCCAAATCTAATATGAGAATTAATACAATCACAGAAATGTCCATAATACCATGTAGATACTAAACTCTACGACCAAAACGTTTGGTGTTAATGTTTACTCCATCTATTCATGAGAGAATTTAGACCTGAGACAAACAACACTGGGGAATTTCACATATTAATTATGAGATTTTTGGTTTAATAACTCTACTCTTAAACATAATTTTTTATTGATTTTCTGCATCCAATGTGTTTGATTATGACACATGAGGAAAAAGAAAACAACAAAAACTCCTGAAGACATTAGTTTCCTTACATCCTCCCCAGGTGGGAGTTGTTTATTCTCTCCCAAACCACTTACCACAGGCTGCAGATCAGGTCAGTGTCCAGTGCTGGTGCCACATACAGATCTTTACTTGTTCACCCTCTGGGAAAACCGTTGAAAGTCAAGGTTAATACTATCTGGCAGCACTGCTCTTACTCTCTTGATTTCTGACCCTTAACTTATTGCAGATATCAAACCTGGTCCATCTTAAGTGATTTTTAACACTAAAATACACAATTTAACAAAAGCTCTGGCTCCCTCTGTTCCTCAGGTTCCCCACCCATTTGTTTTCATCTGTTAACATTTCAAAATGTTATTTTTACACATGATCTCTCCACACTTTTTTGCCGTTTATGCATAGTACATGGTGGGTGGTCTCATTAAAATGATGCTTTATGGTCACTTAATATTTCTCTGTTACCTATTCCAAAAACACACTTCAACTCTCAATTTGTTTGACCCAGATAACATTTATAACATGTGATTAGAACTTCCACTCTGGCAGGACTATTCCCATAGATAATGAGAAAAGCTAGATAAATTAAAAGTATATTGTAATCATTTGAGAATGTTGTATTTCATAGGACTTGCCAATTTTTAATGGAAAGAGGCATAGTTCCCAGACACAGAACCCTTGGTAAAGAGTCAGATATGATGGATAAAAATAAAATAAAATATTGAAGTTTGCACTTGGAATTGTTAAAGAAGCCTGAAATTTGGCAATACCAGTTTTTGGTTCCTAGAAGTTAAGTCCATCCTTATGACGGTTTTTTTCCTAGCAAATTTATTTACATGAACTAGTCATAATGATAGGGAGCAGGACAAGGAGGTAGAGAAAGACAGAGTGGTGTTTTTCAAAGTTTCTTGTTGATGAGAATATTGCATTTTTTAACATGTCAAGGCAGAGGTTCCCTGATGAGTACCTCTGCAATCAGATGGGACTCTATGGGGTTATACAAAAAATCGGGGTGCATCAGAGGTAGATAGAGCACTGTGGAAACTTCACTTCATCTCAAGTGAGTTGAGCTACTTATCAATTAATCTGCCATTATCTGATTGAAAGTGAGTAAAGTGAATTTCTTGTGAAGTAACATTGCATCATTCAGAACTTCTAGAATATTTTTTCATGCCCATCATTCAACCAAAAACCACCACAGATATCAAGAAATAAAGAAAAGATAAACAACAGAAAATGTCAGTAAACCCAAAATGGCCCACACTTGTAGCAGTTACCTGAAAATGTACTGTAAAACAGCTAAATGATGTTTTCTTTTTTTTTAAAGATTTTATTTATTTATTTTTAGAGAGAGAAGGGAGGGAGGTAGAGAGAGAGAGAGAGAGAGAGAGAGAAACATCAATGTGTGGTTGCTGGGGGTTATGGCCTGCAACCCAGGCATGTACCCTGACTGGGAATCGAACCTGCGACACTTTGGTTCACAGCCCGAGCTCAATCCACTGAGCTATGCCAGCCAGGGCTAAATGATGTTTTCAAGGAAACCAATGGTAAGATATAAAATGTCTTAGGGAACTAAAATGAATAACACTATATAAAATAAAAATTATAGAATTTGAAGATGCAATGAATAAAATTCAAATTTCAGAATATGTAGTTAGTATTAAATTGGACACAACAAAAAACAGGGTGAATAACTGGAAGCAGGGTCAGGAGAAAACATTTAAGATGAAGCAATAAGCCCAAAACAAGATACATGTAGAGTATAAAAGGAAAAAGAATAAAAGAAAATAAGTGAATATGAAGAATATAAATATTTTGATCTACATGAGCAGTACTAACACATATTCATATTCACAGAATCCAAATTTTAAACACACTACATGGAATGTTCAAAAGACACATAATTATATAGACTGATAAGTAATGGATAAAAGTATACTATACAAACCCTAATGTAAGATTGCATAGCTTTACAAATGTCAAAAGGGACTTATATAAAAAAGTATTATAATAAAGAGAAACATCATAAAATTATTATAGAATTATTCAACTGGATATTAATTCTAAATATGTATTCCCTAGTAACATAGCTTCACACCATGCAATACAAAATCATACAGCTAAAAAGTAAATGATAAAACAAATACACCCCAAACCATAGCAGGAAATTTTCACATACAGTGCCATTCTCAATAGCTGATTAAATAAGTGGAAAAAATTACCAGTAAGTTTATAGATGATGGGACTAAAATGTCTTAACAATTTAACCATGAATGTAAATGTATATGTATACATATGCATAAATTCAAAGTCTAAAGTGTACACGTGTTTATCTTCTTGGCCATGTTATAAGCCACAAGGCTTTTCAAAAGTTGTAACAGTTATTTAGACCAGTCCCTAAGTCCTAGGTCACAGACCAGTACTGGTCCAAGGCCTGTTAAGAACAGGGTCACACAGCAGGAGGTGAGTGGCAGGCCAGTGGGCAGAGCTTCATCTGCACTTACAGCTGCTCCCCATCATTCACATTACTGCCTAAGCTCCTCCTCCTGTCAGCTCAGCAGTGGCATTAGATTCTCATAGGAGCGGGAACGCCAATGTAAACAGCATATCCAAGAGATCTAGGTTGCATGCTCCTTATGAGGCTCTAATACCTGATGATCTGAGGTGGAGCTGAGGCAGTGATGCTGGCACTGGGGCATGACTGCAAATACAGATTATCATTAGTAGAGGAGTCTGACTGCACAGAGACCATAATAAATCAATTGCTTGCAGACATATCAAAACCCTATCAGTGAGTGGCAAGTGACAATTAAGCTACATCTGGTGGCAGGCTTTAAATCAGAAGCTGACATTTAATTCAGTCCATGCATGACCCACCCATTACTTTATTTACCATGTCCATCCATGTCTCTTTCCTGCACTGTGCATTTGTCTCAGTCAGTTTTGGTAAGCTCACATGCTAACCCTAGCCAAAATGAGTAAAAAACAAATATTGCTAGAAAGCTTCTTTGAAAGAGGGGAAAGACCCAATGATGAGATAGCAGAAGACCCTAAGACTGCCAACAAAAGAAAGCTGCATTTAAAAGAAAATACCAAGGGTCCTACTTCATTGCAACAAGTGATTCACATTTTCCAAGCCCACTTGGTCTAATATGTGATGACCAGCTGTCCAAGGAAGCCTCAGAACCTTCAAAACTGTTTCACCACAGAGAGACCAAGGACCCTCCATTAAAAGACAAGCCTTTGGAGTTTTTCAAAAGAGAAAAATATGAACAAGAAGAACAGAAACCATTACTAAAGTCCACAACTTCATCAAAGGTGTCTGCACTGAGAGCACCCTTCTTAGTGGCGGACCACGTTGCTAAAGCTAAGAAGCCCTTACTATTGGTGAAGAGTTGATCCTGCCTGCTGCTAAGGACATTTGTCATAAACTGTTAGGAGAAGCTGCAGTTCAAAAGGTGGCAGGTGTTCCTCTTTTGTCTAGCAACATAGCTAGACAAATTGATGAAATGGCAGAGGATACTGAGACACGATTGTTAGAGAGGATTAATGAGCCACTGTAGTATGCAGTCTAGGTTGATGAGTCTACCCATGCTGACAACGAGGCAACAATGCTTGTTTTGTGCAATATATTTTTCAGGAGGATGAGCATGAGGATAGGTTATGTGCACTTTTGTTGCCAACCAACACCACAGCTGCAGAACTATTCAAGTCTTTGAATGATTGCATAGCAGGAAAACAGGTATATGCACGGACAAAGTGGCTGCTGTGATTGCACGTGGCTTTCTGGTTTCACTACTGTAGTCAAAGAGATCGCTTCTGAATGTGAGTCTCCACACTGTGTCATCCATAGAGAAATGCTGCCTAGCCAAAAAAATGTCATCTGAACTTAACATTTTGCAGGATGTGATTAAAATTATCAACCACATTAAAGTGCATGCCCTTAACTCACGTCTGTTCACGCAGCTCTGTGAGGAGATGGACTCAGAGCACACATGCCCTCTCTTATACACAGAAGTGAGATGGCTTTCTAAAGGTAGATCGCTGGCCAGAGTTTTTCACTTAGGAGAGCTGTCCAGGTATTTCTTTTAGGAAAACAGTCACCACTGGCAGCACATTTCAGTGACAGAGAATGGGTTGTAAAACTTGCTTACTTGTGTGACACATTCAGCCTGCTCAATGAACACAATCTGTCACTCAGGGGGATGTGGCCAGACTCCGGCCAGCAGAGTCCGCCTTGTTCTGGCTGAAAGAGAAAATAAATGCACAGGTGACAGCAATCCTGTGGAGAAAAGGGGGACGACACGGCTATTCTCTCAAGGGGAGAGTGTCTATGAATGCCTCGGCCACTCTCTCAAAAGAAGAGCGCCCCAACCCTTGCCTAGACAGGCTTTTATTGTTTTTCTCAGATCTTACATCAGAGAAAGATTTACTACCTATTTCATAGAATATTGTTGTCCACATTTTAGGTAGAGTCAAGGAAATGAAAATAGCATGCAGAGGGGAATGGCGGTGAGCTGATTAGCTCTGTCCTTGGGTGAATTCACACAGGCTTTGAAAATTACCTTGAAGATAGATGACACATATTTGTTATTTTAGACCAGGGTGATGGAGTTTTAGCAAGAGCAAGCCATAACAGTCTGTATGCATTTTCTAGGCCTGATTCCCATGGGAAAACTCGGTTTGAAGGTCTGGCTCCTGCTCACCACTTCGCTTCTGTAGGTTTTCCATACAGAGCTGAGTCACATTTGACAGACTGGAATAAACCAGTCCCCTACAAGGGGAGAACCTCAACTGTGTTCAGGTCAACAGACAAAGTAACTGCATTCAAAGCCAAAATGGAATTCTGGGGGCAACGAGTGAACATTGGGATTTTTAACATTTCGAACACTAGCAGATATTTTGAAAGAGACTGGACTCAGGGCCTTCTTTCTCTCAGCCCGTGCATGGTCACGTATCTCAGCTTTCAAAAGAGTTAGAGTATTACGTTCCAACCACAGAAGACTCCAGAACTGAGAAGAAATGGATCCATGACCCATTTGTGAACAATCTAGAAGAAGATCAACTACTTGACATCACAAATGATGGTGGCCTTAAAAGTATGTTGCAGACAAGTTCAAATTCCCATACATTCTGGATTAAAGTCAAGACAGAATATCCTGAGATCACCACAAAAACACTGAAAAGCCTGCTTTCATTTCCAATATCCCATCTTTGTGGAGCAGGGTTTTCTGCAGAGACAGCAACCAAAATGAGATTACAGAGACATAAGATGGGACAGAAGCAATGTTACAGAACAAAGAGAGGGGGCCTGGGACGATATACTATTACTGAAAGGAACCCCCAGGTCCATTATGTCCGCCGACTATAGGAAAGATGTCTCTCAATGCCAGAGATTCATGAAAAAGAAAGGAAATGTTTATTTAATGCTATACAAACTTAAAGTAGTGACCTAATGTCTTCATCAAAATCCTAAAGTCCCTTAAAACACCCACAAATACATACAGTCCTTCCTTCCCCCTTTGCCCAGTCTGGGGTACCGTATCTCAGGAAAGGAAATAGAAGTCCGTGGCTCAGGCACCCCCCAGTTCTTCTCAGTAATCTGTCTCAGCTGGTAGACCTCCCTCAGTTCTCAGTGCCCTCAGCTGTGTCACTGGGATCTCTGCTCCAGCCATGTGGTCCTCTCTCTCAGGGCCGGGGAGTCCCTACTCAGGCAAAACCACATGGTTCTCCCTCCTCAATGGCTGCAAGGAGGAGGGTCACCACTCTGCCAAAGCTGAGTAGTGGTTCTCTGCTAAAGCCACATGGCGATTCTCTCTCGCAGGGCTGTGGGAGTCCCCACTCTGCTAAAGACCGAGTGGTTCTAATGGCTGCAGCATCTGGATTTAAATCCCCACGCCAATCTTCCTCTGCAGCCCCATTTCTGACTCCTCCCATAGTCGGCCTCACATGCCAGAACTCATATCCTTCCAGCTTCACTGGGCTGCCATCATGAGTCTGGGCAGGTGTGGCCCCATGTCATGAGTCAATCATCTCCAAGCTCCCATGCAGGCGCTGTAATTCGGGGGACCTGCCCCCAGTTACTTCTTGGTGGGGAAGTTACTTCCATCCCCCTGGCTCAGAGCATGGCCACAGCTATTTAACATATCTATGTAACCAGTTAAAGGTTACATAGATATGTTAAATGACCACACCAGAGGGTAGCTGCAAGGCTGTTGCTATGTGAAACAGCTCTCAAAGGCCCTGCTCCATTTGTCCCTTCCCCCAACCCACACCTGGGTGGGGGGCGGTGAGGACATCCTAAAATCTTCTGGACACCTTGAGTTCTGGACCCCATTTCAAATGCCCATTTGGGGTCCCCCGTCTTGGCTGCACCCTGTAACAGCAAGACACTTCAGGTGTCACTGTCTCCCATCATTCCCAGATGGGACAGTCTAGTTGCAGGAAAACAAGCTCAGGGCTCCTACTGATTCTGCATTATGGTGAGTTATATGATTATTTAATTATATATTACAATGTAATAAGAATAGAAATAAGTGCGCAATAAATCGAATGCACTTGAATCACCCACACATCACCCCTGTCCCCAGTCCCGGTCCATGGAAAAACTGTCTTTCACAAAACTAGTCCCTGATGCCAAAAAGGTCGGAGACTGGTGATTTAGACTGTATTTTTGAATCTGGGTAGAATTAAGACACAAATGAATAATAATAAAATGATAATAATACACTAGAAAATACTGAAATCTTGGAAATTAAGCTATACCTTTTAAAATTATCACTGAGTCAAAGCAGAAATTAAAATTGAAATTTGAAAACATTGTAAACTTAATACCAAAAATATTATGTATTAAATCTTCCAGGATGAAGATAAAGCTATACTTGGAGAAATTTTTTTAAACTTAAATGGTATGTGTTATAAAAAGAACAGCTGAGAATGATTATTTAAGTATCCATCTTGGAAAGATAGAAAAATATTACAAATTAATCCTATCATAAGTTATACAAAGAAAATAAAGATAAAAAAAGAAATTAACAAATTATTCATAAATTATAATAGAATAAAGAAGCAAAATTAAAAATTAAAACATCAAAAGTTTAATAAAATGCATGGTCTTCTAGCATGATAGAGAAATTCAAAAGCAAAACAGTTCACATTAATAGTATTGGGAAAACAGGCCTGGGCAAGGTAGTTCAGTTGGTTAGAGCATCATCCCAATACACCAAGGATGTGGGCTCGATCTCCAGTCAGTGGAACCACAAATCATATATCTCAGACACATAATGAAAAGATAATAATGGATATGTGAACAATGTTATATTTAAATTAAAATGACAAACTCATAAAATAATGTCACTTCCCACGCATTATACAAAACAATGGAAAAATGAACAATCCCCTGCTTGTTTTATGGGGACAATATATTCTATATAGCAAAATTAGAAATATTCCAAGAAAAATATATTAAAACCTAATTGTTTTCGTGAAAACAGATGGCAGTTCTTAAATATTAATGATCCGAATGCATTGATGCACAAACAAGGATAACATGTCATCATGAAATTGAATTTATTCCAAGGCAGCAAACCTGGTTTAACATTTAAATATCAATTAATGAAGTTTACATTATTAACAGACTATTAATTTTAATAAAAATTAAAAAGCACATAACCTTCTCAAAGATATCAAAAATATATATGCTAAACTCAGCATCCACTCATGATGATGACGATATTAGCAAAGTAGGAAAAAAATGGAAGTCTTGGATAAAGATGAAATTTGAACTGTGTTGTTAGTTGACTAGTATTAATTAACTAGGTTTTGATAACTGAAATTCATATGTACAACTCTGCAAAGTGAGGACTATTTGTAGTACAACCTGTCGAGGTAAGAAACATTCAAACCTGTAGATAATTTTTGTGAGCTGGTTTGAGCCCAATGACGACAATTGTTGAGAAGCAAAACCTCAATGAGTTGACAAAATTCTCCGGAGAATGGCAGTTTAGCACCTTATTTTATACGTTATAATGAAAAGAGGAGGCATAAAAGGGTTACATGAAATCCATTGGTGATAGATTAGGGAGGTGGGAGAGAGCAAGTGGGTGCGGGGAACCTCTGGGACTGTATAAAAAGTAAAATGATAGACACTTTCACACAGGTGTGTACAGGATAGTTAACGGTCAATAATTAACATGATAACAATAACAATGAAGGAATCTGTGGTTACCGCCTGGTGAGGCGCCTGTGCTTTGAGGGGACCAGAAAAAGGAAATTTGACATTTCAAAGGTATTCATGTTATCATGGATGTAAAAAGACGACAGACAGACTCAATTAAGGTAAAGATTAACCTTTGTTAGGGAAAAATATCGGCCTACGAGAGACTACCCCCCATAACCTGCTTTTAATTAGAAAGTTTTTAATTTCAGACCATCCTGTGGTCACTTTAGGTCTCTGAGTTCGTAAGGCTGCCATGCAGGCCTCCCCTGAGCTTGTCAGGTTTAGTATGTGGCCACTCTTCTTCCACGAACCTGTGTGAAGTAAATGGGTATTTCACATACAAATTATATTAAACAACAAGACAACATAATCTACTTTGTTGTAATCAGTATATTTAAAATCAACTCAAACATTTCACAATGGAATACTATTCAGGAGAAAGAAAGAAGCTCCTACCCTTCATGACAGCATGGATGGAACCGGATAGTATTATACTAAGTGAAATAAGCCAAGTGGTGAAAGACAAATGCCATATGATTTCACCTATAAGTGGAACTTAATCAATAAAACAAACTAGCAAGCAAAATATAACCAGAGACATTTAAATCAAGAATAAACTGACAGTAACCAGAGGGGAGTGGGGAGAGGGATAATGAGGGAAAATAGGGGAAGGGCCATCAAGGAACACGTATAAAGGACCCATGGACAAAGCCAAAGGGGGTAGGTCTGAGGGTGGGAGGTGGGGATGGGTATGGTAGGGGTCTGTGATGGGGTGAAAATGGAGACAACTAAAAAAATTTTCTTTTATTTTACCCTCTAATAGGCAATAAAGTACACAATAGGTAAAGAAAGACAAGAATAAAGATTATCTGTGTGTTTTAAGAATATATTATGAAACGAAATGTTAAAACAATTCAGTAAATTTGTAAAAAGTGGATGTGCAAGATGCACAGAGGCATTTGCTTTGTGAAAGCCATTATGATGAATAAAAAGCATTCATTCTGATGACTCAATACATTTAGGATGATTGGAAAATAGAGTGTTTATCAATTTGTAGTGTATTTAAACAGAGAACTTACTGAGGTTGAAAAAAGCAGACAACAGCAAGAAATGCAAAAGTTTTCTCATTAGACCATGAAATGAAATGAATTCAACATTAATATCTAAATAATTTAGACCACAAGGAAAGATTATTTGATATATTGTTCTCAAATTTTTTCATGAGCATATTGCAGTATTTCAGTTTACTGGGCATTTCCTTTTTTATCTATATCTATATCTATATATATATATGAATATTCACTTTTTATATGCAGTTGATAGAAATTTGCCTTGACTAAGAATTTTTTTTAAAGTTCTGTGACTCCATAGCTATTTATTATTTAGTAATGAGAAATATGCAATAATTGAAAGCAGATAAAATTTTCACAATATAATTTAATATTAACATTTACTTGTGATTTAACTAGCATTATTTATAAAATTTTATAGACACATTTACTAGCTGATATTTTTAAATAATACAGTTGTAAAAAATATCTTCCAATTATGCCTAACTTGATCTTTGCCTTCCTTATGAGTGTCTTCCAAATTGATTACATGACTGTTGGCGATGATCTAATGCTTTGGATTCAGCCTTTCTCACTGCGAAACACTTCTTCATATAAGCTATATCTATTTGCTGCAGATATATGCCAGCCATCATGGATAATTTTTATAAAACATTAAGAAATAGCTCTGGCTGGTGTAGCTCAGTGGATTGAAGGTTGCCAGTTTAATTCCCAGTCAGGGAACATGCCTGGGTTGCAGGCCAGGTCCCCAGAGGAGGCCACCTGAGAGGCAACCACACATTGATGTTTCTCTCCCTCTGTTTCTTCCTCCCCTCTCTCTATAAATAAAAAATATATAAATAAATAAAATCCTAAAAAAATAAAATGTCTAAAAAAATATTAAGAAATAGTGTTCAAAATTTAAAGGACACATGGACAAAAACTAGGGGGGTTGGTAGTGGGAGTGAAGTGGGGAGGGATGGGAGGGTGGGCTGGAATGGGAGTAAAAGGCAGAAAACTGTACTTGAACAATGATTAAAATAAAATTAAAGAAAAAAGAAATAGTGTTCACTGTCAAGGAGCTCATGATTAAGAGCAGTCTGGTGTGTCCTCTGTGAACTGCACTGTGGCTGACAATGTGCAGAGTTAGCATTCATGACAAGCACTTCAGAGATTCTACCAAAGATTAATTCGACAAATATGCATCCATAACCTAATGCATGGGATATAAGTGCACAGCCTGCTAGACTGGGTTTAAACTCACATGGTATTTCAATTGGGATAAGATCCTTAATGTCTAGAAATACAATGACATGTTAACCTATATATTCAGCATAGAATTTCTAGCACATAGCACACATCTGTGCCAGGTACACTTGAATATGCACACCTCAGCAATAGTCTGAAAGTGTGGACCATTTTTCATGTAGTATCTTTTCTTAGTTTGGAAAAATAAGATAGACTTGGACTTAAATTATCACGCACAGAACATGATATTGTGAAGCAGTTTATTTCCTGACTGAGATCATTTGTATCTCCTGGTATAAATTAGATGATGAAATGAATGCATATGTTCCTCAAAACATTATATATAGTTCTATCATTACAAACTTTTCATTCTTGTCATCTAGTATTATTTTTTTAGGAACTAAAGAAAGCTCATTTTTCAGTCTGCATGAAAAAAGTTAATGTAATTGTTTGAGGTCAACATTGACAATCATTTTGGATTTAAAAGAAGGAAAAAGAGAAATTCACATTTTCTACACACAAATGGTGGCCAGGTCACATCTCCAGAACGTATTATAATATTTTTTTTCTTAACTCAGTGAATTCAAGGGTAATTGTATCAGAAGGAAACCAAGAAGCCAAAGGAGCTAGTATGTGAGCCCTGTTTATTTTCTTCAAGATTTGAACTTTATTGGAAAATCTTTATTTTTAAAGAAGGTATTCATCTCAGAATTTTGAATCTCTTTCCCATCATCTACATATGATCACTTATTTAATTAGGGCCCCAAAAGAGAATAAGATCTCTTTGACTGTTGGTTCAACATTTATATTCATTATTTTCTAAATGTTTTGAATTTATCTAGTAAATGAATTTTCTGGTTTTACATTTAGTTTCTTAGATTTTAAAAGTAATTATATTTAAGAAGAAAACAGTAGGGGTATATGTCATTAAGCTATTTAGCACAAGCAGATTTCATACACCAAAATATTTTTATTTTAGATGTATTTTATTGCTATTAATGATAGATCATAATTTTATAGAGCTTGAAAAGTATATCAAGTATATTCTATAGTTTGATTTCAAGTCTTGTAAACAAACTGTACCAAGAGAGTAGTTCCCAGAGAATAGTCCCCTTAGAAAGGACACTGTATCTTAAGATTCACTTGCTTGAACTCCTCCCATCTCCAGAAAGTTCTCATCAGATAAGGATTGCTACCAGTATGGGACCTAGATCATTATCTGCCAGATATGAAAACAAAGGTAACTGGTTATGCAATATTCTGTGTATTCCTGGGAGGCTCACACACCAACTAACCTCCAATAACACAGTATCCAGTGGTATCAGCTCTGCAGGTGAATCACCCAGACTGGAATTCTAACTCTTAGTTGCTGAGGGACCTGATATGCCCTTTCACTTAATCTTTCCTTCTCAGGCTTCTCACTTGCAAAATGGGAATGTGCCCAAATAAGGTTGGTGTTGACCTCAAGTCGTTATATTTATTTTTTCATGGGGAGGACAAAGGAGATAATTCACGTAAGGCACCGAAAAGACTGGCAAACACAGCGTGTGCTTGATAGTTTTATTGGATTATTACTACCATGAATTTTTTTGTAAATAACGTCCTAGATAAGAAACATTGTGGAGACCCCCACTGAAAAAATAGATAAAAATTATAAACCATTCAAAGCTCAATGAGATTGCTATTGATTTTAATATTAATAATATATATTTAAATAAGAACTTAATAGGAATTTATATACATATTATAATTAATAGGTGAAGAATTCTCCTGGCTGGCGTAGCTCAGTGGATTGAACGCAGGCTGGGAACCAAAGTGTCCCAGGTTCGATTCCCAGCCAGGGTACATTCCTGGGTTGCAGGCCAGAAACCCCAGCAACCACACATTGATGTCTCTCTCTCTCTCTCTCTCTCTCTCTCTCTCTCTCTCTCTCTCTCTCTCTCTCTCTCTCTCTCTCTCTCTCTCTCCCCCTCCCTCTCTTCCCTCTCTAAAAATAAATAAATAAAATCTTTAAAAAAAAAGAATTCTATGTTTTGTCAGTGATCTGGATAACATTAAAAAAGAAAAAAGGCAAAACCTTTCCTGGACTAATTGGATAGTTGACCAATTATATTTGTGTCCATATGTGTGTAATGAGTGTGTGTATATACATACACTCATATGCATAAATAAGTAAAAAATTAACTATAATTTACAGCTTCTTATGTTTTATATTTTATAAAATTTCTCATAAGATGCCAGAAGTATTTTTTAATTAGTGCATTTTCCTCAAAAAAAAAGAGAGAGAACATGTAAAATAGCTTTTCTGTAAGTATAATCTTGAGCTAAAAAGTAATGTCTTTTAAGCTGTCACCATAAACTTTTAAAAAGTAGACTGTCAAAGGAAAAATATCATTTTAAACAAACAAATCAGAAACTCACTTTCAGGTGACAAATTGCAGAATACATTGGAGACAACATGAATAGCCTTTAACTGATGCTATATTTTAACATCTTAATGATAATTGAGCTCATATGGTTTTTAAAAATTTACTCTTTATAGAGTGTGAAATGCAGTTCAGTTTTGTATTTTCAAAATACTTATGTCAGCAGTCTTTTTTCCTCTCTATTTTTCAATACAGGTGCATCAAAGAACACTCACAATTTCCTTTCTTACTTGTAGCTAATGTGATATTTAAGGTTCATAACATTTTCCTTCTGAAATATTTCTTCATATTTGTTATGCCTGACACTTCCCCCCAGGTGACTAAACTCCTTAAACAAATTGCTATTGGGAATCAAAGAAGACTTAGCTAAACTTGCTGGGCTTCATCTTTTTCCATGGACAATTGAGTTTTCTTATCTATTTAAATAAGCTTTTTAGGGCATTAACATTTACAATGTATTTTTACTTGCTTGAACTGGATTTCTCTGTCAAGTAGACAGGCCAAGAGACTGGGATCCATTTAAGAATTAGGTTGTACTGTTAGATTCTCAGCACAGGCATACTGCACAACAAGGAAATCATGGCAGTCCCTGGGACCAGAGAGATACAACCCGCTGCTGTAATAGACCAAACAAAAAGCCCTGCCAGGCAAGACAGGAGATGTTAGTAACTTAGGTATATTGAGGATCACAGGGCAGTTTTGCCTCTCCACAAGCTTCTAGAAGTATAGGCAGCAGAAAGCATTGACAGGTGCATCAGTAATCTTATGAGGGTGATTGTTTATAGAAACCTATGTGGAAACTAAAACTAAGGGATAGTCTTCCTTTGTAAGCACTAAGAATCCAATGCAGCAGTCACTTCAACTTTGGATTGAAAACCTTTGCTGTCTACAAAGTGAAGGGTACATTATACACACCCACACAATTTGCCACTGGGTTGCAAGAAGCATGGGTCTCAATGGTAAAATAGAAAGTACGAGTCTTTGAATTATCAGAAAAGTAAAGAAAGATTCCTTATGTAAGATGGAGGCTGCAGATTTCTAAAATTTCAATATTTGGCAAGCAGGCAGAAATGATTCAATTTCCATTCCCTGTGAGGAAATAGTATACAAAAGTAAGGATTCTACCCACTTTGGAAAAGGCAAAGTGACCCAGATTAGTCTCCTGCTGGGAGATGACTTCAAGTTTAAAGGGAAAGGTCTTACTCTGGATGGTTGTCATAGATTGACCTTTTCATGGTAGTTGAAACCAAACTGAATGTCTTAACATATCTCCTCTTCTATAGATATAAAAGATTATCTTTGTGGTCTTTGGCAAGAGTCCTTCTTTAGACTCAGTATTGCATTCTGAAAAAAATAAATTTATTTAATTTAACTATCCCAGGCCCTAGAATTTGGCTTGAGTTTTAAACCTTGTATCAGGCTGGTACTAAAACTTCTGGAGTTTAGTAATTCATGAAACCCCTTAAAAGTGCGGCACACGAGATATGGAATCATTGAGTAACTCAGTTCCTGGGGTCCTGAAGTAACTAAAATACAATGAAAATGACCCAAGCTTTACCTGTCGTCTAGTTCAGAGAAAAACTGACGTTTAAAAATTATTTTCCTAAATTCAGGATCCATATACTCTCACAACACAAAAGGCAGACATTGCAGCTTGTGTGGGTTAGAAAGATGTTGTTATTGTTGTTACTGTGTTTATTTTTGTTTTATGGTTTTGTTTTTCATGAGATATGTTGTCATATTGATCGGTCTTTATAATGATTACTCCTCAAGTGTTTTGAGCGAAAAGAGTGGGAGGGTTTGAGACAACTTGCCCTCCTCACACTGTTTCTGATCTTTACTTAGTGCATTTGAATAGGCTATATGGACCACATTCTGCCTCCATGCCTCTATGCAGCCTGTACCGGCTCTAGGTGCAGCATTCTAACACTCTCTCCTTCCTATGCACACCCACATAAAGCCATTAATTTCCTTGTCATTCTGGTTTTCTGTAAGCACTTGTATTTTAGGCACAGGGGATGTCGACATTTACGTTCAGTCTATTGCCCTAGAGATTTGGAAGTCAATTCACATTTATACCCTCTTTGAGCAAATGAAAAAAGTCTACGTAAATATGTTTTCAAAAGTTTTGATAATTATCTGAGGTCATTACTGTGCAATGGGGTAATTTGACAGAACCAAGGGTACCTTGTATGAATTTCCATCTTGTTTGATTCAGGAAATTCAATAAGGAATGAATGTGCTTTGGTGCAAATTTTGGAAAGGGTGAAGTTGAGTCCTGCTTTTCCAGTACCCTTGTTGTGACTGATGAAAAGTTTTCTATAGAAAGAATCCTTATTCATATAGTGAATAACTATGTTGGTTGAAATGAATTAATGTACCTGGATCAAACTCTAGATAGTATAATTCAGGGGATTTCTGATTTTTGTTATCTATAAACAGAACAAATATTTGTTCAATAAATATGTATTGTTGCCTAGCAATGCTCACTTCAATTTGCCATGTTAGATTTCACCCACTCAATGCCTTCAACAAAAGTGGCATGGACTATTGCATCAGGATGATGAGGGTTTAAGCCTGGCTTGGCCAAGCAGGCTGTATTGTTCCCTTCAGCTAGACTAGACGTGAGATGGGATTTTTCCTAAATGTGGGCCCCTGACCTCTCTTTTCTTACAATATTTGCTTTGGAAAACTTGCACATTGGTGCTCCACCCTTTGAGATGTAGTGTTTTTAAAGCATTCTGACAGGTTTACAGCCTGAGACAGTCTTTCTCAAGAACCCGGGGACATCTCTTTGAAACATAATGATGGAGGAAGTAAAGGCCTCTGTATCTCAGTCTCCGTGAGAGAGTCGAACTTAACTTCAGTGGGCACTTGCCTTGGATTGTAAACAACTTCCTGTCATGACATAAACACTACTGTTTTCCCTTTGAATAAAGCCAGTTAACAAGCACAGATGACTTCTGATTTCTCCACTCTGCCCTCAACTCTCCTTACCTTCTGTTTCATGGAATTTGGTATGCAAGCTTGGTCTTTGCTTTCTACCCTATTGCTGGAAATATATTGGAGTAAAATCCATTTTTGTTAGCTCATCTTAAGTAAATTCTTTCTTAACACCTCCAATATATATTAGCTCTCTGGTATTCGGTGAGTTGATAAACTTTTCCTTCTCTCAGTCCTCTTGTTTGTAAAATATAAGAATCTGACAGAATTGTGGAGAGAAATAAATGAATTATGCATGTCAAACCTTGTAAAACTAATATACATTATACTTTGAATAAATATTTCCTTAGCAATTCTTCTTTATCAAGAGAATACACTTTAAGCACCCACTCACTGGTTTTTCTGATACTGATCTTGGCTTTCAACACACCTAAGCCTACCTTATGTGTGAAGGAATGTGCATGTCTCTTATCTGTATTTCTGCTTCCCTAATCATCCATCCAAGAATCTCGTGTTGTTGCCTCTCTCTATCATGATGATAATGAATGTTGAAACTGAATCCCTAGAGAGTCTGCTAAGCAAAAGAAGTGCCCAAGTGAGACATGGCACCAGCCTTCACGAATTTTACATATAATGGTGGTTGATGACAAGCATGGACACAAATTAAAAATAATATAATGCAGAATCGGACGAGAGCTATAATACAAGTATAAATGCAGAATGATAAAATAAAAATTGTCCCCTTACTACCTTTGAAATGCAAAAACAACCCACAAAACTCTGAGAAAGATTTCTACTCCATTATTTAACTTAAAAATAATGAGCTTAATCAAAACAATTCTGTGGCTCTAATATCTGAGTTTGTCATAGTAGGGAAGCCAGTCCTAGAATCAAAAACAACTAATCCTTGAATATTTCTTCTCAAATGTTGCCTGACTCTCTTCTGTCCTCTAGTGGTAATCTGTAGAATAGCTTTACCCTTATTTCAAGATTGAACCATGTTGAAAACAAGTGTTCCCAAATCCTGCATGCCAGGATTACAAATGTGGAAAACATTGTGTAGAAAAAAAAAAAAAATGACAGAGAACATAATTTCATGTTTTCTGAAAATATTATAAAAAGTTAATTTTACCACAGTTAGGTTCTTCTAAATTTATCCTGGGTTCTATATTGGCTTAATCAGTTAGTTGGCCCTTTTAAATTGGTGGGATAAAATGACAATATAATATGCCTAAAAAAGGAAAAAGGAAGCAAACTTTAGTGATCATTTGCTGTATATCAGGAACTGTGTTAAATGTTCTGCATGCATTTTTTTCATTTCATTTTCAAAGGAAACTGTGAGATATATATATAGTTAATAAAGACTTCTTGGGTTTCAGGGTGGTTAAGTGCCTTGTTCAAGATCACACAGCTAGCTAGTGAAATATGATGTGAAACCTGGCTCAAGTATTTCCATCCAAAGCCCTTACACTTAGTGACTATAGATTCTTCTTCCTCAACTGTACTATGAATAAAACTTCTCTGGTAGCAATGGATTGGAGCAAAAAAAAAAGTTATCATTTCCTTATCCTATATTTTCCCCTAACTGCTACAGCATTTCTCTGTATAAATTTCCAAAATTATTTTAAAAATATCTAAAGAAATAAGGCCCCCACTCTTCAGTTCCCATTTTAATTCAATCTACCTCAGTCTGGTTCTAGCTATAAACTATTCCTCTGAAAATGCCTTTGTTAAGATGATCAGTGGCCTATGACATTGAAACATCAATGACTTATGCAGTTTCCAATGATTCTTACTGAAACTCTCAAGGGGTTAAACCTAAGACCACTCTCTCTTTTTTAGAACTGTCCTTCTTTTAACTTCCAGTGCATTATTATTTTACATTTCTTCTCTTCTCCTTTTTCCTCTTCCTTCTGTTCCTTCTTTTCCTCTTGATCTGCATCTTCATATCAAGAAAGCTTTCTGGTTTATTTGGGGACTCAAATCCTCTACTTAAATTCTGGATGAAGGAATTTTTCAGCTTAATTATTGGCTCTGTGTTCATTCTCACATATGAAAAAGGAAAAATGCTTTTCCACATGACAGCCAAATTTGTACCTCTATGAAATCTCTAATCTCCTATGCATCCAAGTAATTGCATCTCCATTTTAAAGTCTCAAATTAATCTAAAACTAATATTTATCTTGGTTTCCCACAAATCCTAATGTCTTCATCCCTACCTATTACCCCACATCCTCTGGCTCTTCTAACTAGAAGTCTTGGGCCTCTGCTTTATCTCCATTTCCCTTCCGTAACAGCCCATCGTCATGGTTTTTGGTCTCCCCTGTTCCCTCCAACTTTCCCTCCAACACCATAGCTCGGGACATTGACCTCAATTTCCATCACCCCTCTCACTGGTTCTTTGCTATCTTAATTCTACACCAGCCATTTTAAAAGACCTTGTTAATAGTCAAATACTATTTCACTTACCCACTCAAAGTCTTCCTACAGCTTCTGACATTACATAGAATAAAAAACTCAAACCCTGTATGGCCAACACAATTTGGCTTCTACCCATGTGCCCCCCTGCTCTTCATCGTACAAAACTTCACTCACTCTTGACTCCTTCCATTTCCTTACATATATTGCAGTCCTTGTTCCAAGCTTGGCTGGAAACTTGATTCCTAAATTCTTACATTCTGACTATGGGGAAAAACGCACCATATATTGTTTTAGGAATTATTTAACATTCTATATCGTTTTCTTGTCCCCCAAAAAGTGTTGCCAACCAGCTACCCATTACCATCCCTAACTATTTCTAATTTCCTATATATTTTTTCATGCCAATTATCACTTTCCAACATGATATATAATTTTCTTGGTAATTATGAAGGATTTCTTGGTCAATTTTTCTCCACTAGAATGTAAACTTTATGAAAGCAGGGACTCTTGTCTGTTTTGTTCATTGATGTGAATACCCATAATAGGGCCTTGTTCATAATACAAGCACCATAATTATTTGATGAATGAATGACAAAACAAGTGTGTCACTTCAAGAAATTTCTATTAGGCCAAGAAAACTAGAATGCAGACATGCAGCCTACCCATTTAGAACCTGTCTACCTTTACTCAAATTATTTTATTTTCTCTGAAAATGAATTTAAATAGTTTGGCATGAGAAATAACTTTCCTTGTTTTACTTGGCAGGACACCTGTGACTGTTATACTTATTGTTCAACTTTGCCATGCTTTCTAGACATAGGTTGAATGTAGAACTTAGAAAGAAAACTCAGTTCTATCTCAACTTTAAGGAGCTAATCTGGACTGTCAACACTTATTAGTTTCTACTCATTACCATGCTATTACATGAGAACATTATAAAGAACATGGAGGAAAACATACTTTTATTTTGAGATAACATTTGTAGAACCTATATTTCTGTTCACTATTGTAACTCAGTTCTCAAGTCTGCCAGCATTAAAGGTATTCGATTTTATTCTTTTGAAAAATATTAGCATATGATTCAGTTTTATCAAAATGTTTCTTAAAACCTAGCTGAAGATTAGTGATGTCTTAGAGCCTGTACTTTTCTTGATAGCTCAAACGTATTTAAATAAAGTTCAGTAGAGTCACTATATTTTAGCAATTAGGGAATAAAGAGAGGAAATACTTTAAGAGGAAAAAAATAAATGTATAACTTTAAAAGTGAGATATATTAATATCAGTCAAATCTTATAATATTGTCATTTTTACATGTAGTCCAAAGTTAGTGTAAAATGTATATGCTATTATGTTTTATTCACTTCCTTGTTCTTGATTAACTGATTAATGTTCTTAGAGAATTTAGATACTATCATTGAAAAATAAGTGTATACATAAAAACATTTTTTCTGAACTCATTTTCATTCTGATATCCTTATATATTGTCCATTTAATTATTTTTTTACAGTATGTTTATTTCCAGATATTTTTTTCTGCTCCTATTTTACTTTATCAGATCACTTTCCTGAGGTCTTTTGTATAATCTAATCCATTAAAAACAATGACCACACATAGGTTATTTTAGAACAATCATTTCTTGTCTTTAATTTAAAGGTAACATTTTGTTTTGTTTTCTTTCCTACTAATTTAAAAGAACTCTTTATGAGCTAAAGAAATAGACAATGATTGTCCTGCACTATTTCAAATTCATTAAATTCATTCAATTTCATAATATAGTTTCATTGACGTATGTTATATATTTGTAAAATTCAGATGTTGTAAGTAAAGGATACAATTACTCTTCATAAAATGAGCATACCTAGGTCACCATCAATAAGTCAAAAAGTGGAATATTCTCTTCAATGTAGGGGTGGTCCACCTCCTCTTTTTTTCATCCTGAACCCCAGGATCATCACTACCCGAAAGCAACCATTTAGCGAATTGCTAACACCATGGGTTACATTTGTTTTTTTATATAACTTTATATAAATGGATCATTCAGTATAGACTCTTTATGAATACTTTTTCTATCGAGTATACACCTATAAATATAAATGCTTAGATCATACGACATGTAAATACTCACCAGTAGTAGAAAATAGCAAATCACTTTCCAAAGTAATTTTCAATTCATGCAATTATGCAAGCTTCAGTTTATTCACATGAAATCCAGAAATACCATGATGTGTATTCATAGCTAAACAAGTAAATGTGGAGTGGTATTTCATTATAATTTAAATTTGTATTCTCTAGATGTCTAAATAATTGAACACCTTTTTATATGTCTAATTGTCATTTAGATACTTTTTTTGCTAAAAGGTTTTTATTGAGACTCTTGCTCTCTTTTTTCTTTTGATTTTTAAAATTTTATTGGTTGAATTGTAGAGTTCTTTTTCTGTTCTTCATATGTGTTTTTGGATACATCATATGGATGTATATTTGTGTACAGTATATAATTTCTCCCACTCTCATCTTGGTTGATTGTGCTTGTTTAGTAATTTTCTTTAAAAAAAATCAAGACAGTCATCCTTGACTTAGAAGGACTAATATTAATTGACAGTTTTACAGTTTTGTCATTCCAAAACAACTTAGAATGCTTTAACTGCACATCTCTCATTGGATTCTGTTCTTTTCCCAAGTGTGAGTCCACTGTTCTTAGCCCAGTTCATCTGATTTCTTGAGAATGGTACCCTCTTCAAGGCAACTATGTTGACTGTATAAACATTTATCTGTGAACATCTTTAAGCTAATTCATGCATCACTACTTCTGGCAAAATAAGACTTTACAAATTATTGCTTATTTTTATCAAAACAGCAAAACAAAAAATAAACTATGTGTGAATCTAATTTTCAGAAATTTACATTCTATATTAAGGTATTAAATGATATATTTATTAAGATAACTTTTAATAAAAGCATTCTACTATAGATTTATTTTCCCCTGGAGTACTGAGCTCCTATTTTTTTAATTTTAATGTGTGTTAGTACTCTTCTCTCCGTTTCCCCAGCATTCACATTTTACACCTTTAATCCTCAATATTACACATCCAAGTCAGTGATTAAATTTTACCAAGGTAATTCCCTTATATCCTTATCTTATTTTTTAAAATTTTTATTGTATTTTTTCCATTACCATTTAGTCCCCTTATACTCCCATCACTCCTGCAGTTACCTCACTGGTGTCCATGCTCGTGAGTCCTTTTTCCTTTATGCTAAATTCCTCCACCCCCTACCCCCCTGCTGTCACCCTGCTCTCCATCTATGAGTCTGTCCCCATTTTTCTTGTTAGTTGTTGGTTCATTAGATTTTACATTTGAGTGGAATCATATGGTGTCTTTCTCTGACTGGCTTACTTCACATAGCATAATGTTCTCCAGGTCCATTAATGCTGTCACAAATGGTAAAATTTTCTTCTTTTTTATGGGTAAATTTTTTTTCTGAGTAGTATTCCATTGTGTAAACATCCAATAAGCATTTTATCCACTCATCTACTGATGGGCACTTAGGGTGCTTCCATGTCTTGGCAATTGTAAATAACTCTGCAATGAACATAGGGGTGCCTATGTTCCTTTGAATTAGTGTTTTCAGTTTCTCCAGACATATTCCCAGAAGTGAGATAGTTAGGTCAAAAGGCAGATCCATATTTAACTTTTTGAGGTATTTCCATGCTGCTTTCCACAGTGGCTCCACCAATCTGCATCCCCACCAACAGTGCATAAAGGTTCCCTTTTCTCCACATCCTTGACAGCAGCACTTTTGGTTTGCTGATTTATTGATGATAGCCATTCTAATCGGTTTGAGATGATATCTCAGTTGATTTAAATGTGCATTTCTCAGACAATTAGGGACATTGGGCATCTTTTCATGTCTATTGGTCATTTGAATGTCCTCTTTGGAGAAATGACTATTCAGACCCTTTGCCCATTTTTAATTGGGTTGTTTGTGTTTTTGTGGTGTTGAGTTCTTTATGAATTTTGGATATTAACCCGTTATCAGATGAATCAGTAAATATGTGCTCCTATTCTATGGGTTGTCTTTTTATTTTATTGATTATTTCTTCTGTTGCACAAATTATTTTTTTAGTTTATTTTAGTTTGATATAGTCCCATTTACTTATTTTCCCTTGCCTGAAGGGACATATCCATTATAAAATTTCTATGAGCAATGTCCAAGATTTTGCTACCTATGTTTTCTCCTAATGATTTGGGAGAATGATTTTTATGATTTGGGGTCTAACATTTAAGTCTTTGATCTATTTTAAATTTATTTATTTTTATTTTTATTTTTTAAAGTTTTTCTTAATTTTTTTATGATTTTATTTATTTATTTTTAGAGAGGGAAGGGAGTGATAAAGAGACAGAGAGAGAGAGAGAAACATCAATGTGCAGTTGCTGGGGGCCATGGCCTGCAACCCAGGTATGTGCCCTGACTGGGAATCGAACCTGTGATGTCTGGTTCGCAGCCCATGCTCAATCCACTGAGCTATGCCAGCCAGGGCTATTTTAAATTTATTTTTATTTGTGGTGTAAGAAGGTGGTAAGTGGTCTAGTTTCATTTTGCTTCATGTATCTGTCCAATTTTTCCAACAACACTTATTGAATAAATTCTCTTTAGCCCATTGTATGTGCTTGCTTCCTCTGTTGAATATTAACTAACTATATAAAGGTGTGGGTTTATTTCTGGGGTCTCTATTCAGTTCCATTGATATATGTGTCTGTTTTTATGTCAGTACAATGCTGTTTTGATTACTATGGCTTAGAGTATAGTTTCATATTAGGTAGTGTGAGTCCTCCAACTTTGTTCTTCCTTCTCATGATTGTTGTTGCTATGGGAGTCTTTTGTTGTTCCACATAAAGTTTTGAAATATTTGTTCTAGTTCTGTGAAATACATCATTGGAATATTAATAGGAATTGCATTGAATCTATAGATTGCTTTGGGTAGTATGGACTTTTTAAATAATGTCTATACATCATTTTTAATGATGTTAGTTCTTCCTATCCATGAACACGGTATTTGATTCCACTTATTTGTATTTTCTTCAGTTTCTTTCTTCGGTGTCTTATAATTTTTGAGTATAGGTTTTTACATCTTTCTTTAGGTTTATTCATAGGTATTTTATTATTTTGTAGAAATTATGAATAAGATTGTTTTCTTAATTTTTCTTTCTATTATTTTGTTATTGGCATATAAACCGCAACTGATTTTTGGATATTAATTTTGTATCCTGCTATTTTTTAATTCATTTATCTATTCTAGTAGTTTCTTAGTGAAATCTTTGGGATTCTCTATGTACAGTATCATGTTATCTGCAAATAATAACAGTTTTACTTCTTCCTTTCCAATTTGGATGCCTTTTATTTTTCCTTCTTGTCTGACTGCTGTGACTAGAACTTCCAGTACTATGTTGAAGAAAAGAAGTGAAAGTGACATTCCTATCTTGTTCCTGATCTTAAGGGGAATTCTTGTAGTTTTTGCCTGTTTTGTATGATGCTGGCAGTGGGTTTGTCATATATGGCCTTTATTATGTTTAGGTATGTCCCCTGTAATCCCACTTTGCTGTTTTTTATTATACATGGGTGCTGGATTTTAGCAGATGTTTTTTCTGCACTTATTGATGTGGTCATGTGGTTTTTATCCTTCATTTTGTTTATGTGGTGAATCACATTTATTGATTTGCAAATGTTGTTCCAATCTTACATTCCCAAAATAAATATCACTTGATCATGGCGTATGATCTTTTTCATGCAATGCTGTATTTGGTTTGAAAGATTTGATTCTTTTAACTCGTTCTGCATCTTCTATTGTTCAAAAGTCTAATTTATTTTTGAATGGTATATTACAAAACCCTCCCAACTTACTTGCTTTGTTTTTCCTCTTTAATAGATGATGAGAGAGATAGGGATAGAGACAGAGACAGAGATAGAGATAGAGATAGATAGAGATAGAGATAGACAGAGATAGAGATAGAAAATGCTGATATTACATGTCCTCACCTGGGTTAACCTCTACAAATAAAATGCTCCTAAGGGAATTTCAGGGAAGAATGGGGAGGGTTTATAGGAACAAATATAAAGGACACATGGACAAAAACTAAGGGGGGGTGGAAATAAGAGGGAGGTGGGGAGGGAAGGGTGCATGGGCTGGGATGGGGGTAAAGGACAGAAAACTGTACTTGAACAATGATTAAAATAAAATTGTAAGAAAAAAATGCTCCTTATTGCCATGAAATAAAGAAAAACCACCACATAACACTGAATATCTTCCAAAAGCTGACACTTGCCCAGCTATCTAGCCTCACATTTTGCCACTCTCTTTTGCATTTTATTTTATAGAAACACTATGTTTAATCTCATAGGCTTTCTGCAATCATTCATGAATAACAAAAGGAGGAAGAAAGGAATAAGGAAAAATAAAGAGAAGGAGAAAGAGGAAATGGATTGCTTCATGAATTATGTATAGTTATATTGCAATAGGTGTTGTAAGAAAATAAATGTAAGTTAAAGAATACAAATGTAAGAGCTTTGAAATTAAACACTTAGGAAAATACTATAGTCCAATATCATACAGAAAATAAAACAGGACCGTTTGAGATAAAAATATATTCAAATCTTTACAAACAACTTCTGAATTTTACTGATTGGTTATTAAGATTATTAAATAATCAGGGTTATTGCAATTATTTTAGTGAATAGTTATAGTATTTATTTTCAATATGATCTCTTCTTAAAAATGAAGCAGATTTGCTAGCCCACATAAATATCTAATTGTATCCTATGTAAATCTGACATCTGCCCATTACATGGAAAAATTTTTAACCCATCTTCATAAATTAGCCGTAATTTATTTTCTATAAGGAAGAAACTTTCCAAAAACAGAATTTTACTTTTGTTATAGTATAAATAGTAGATTCAGGGGCACTCTACTGCAGCATAATGAGATGGCATGGACTTGATTTTAAGGAGATTACTTAAGATGTTTCATTTTTACAAAGGTCAGAATGATTTATTATAGCAACTGTTCAATTGAATCATGACTGAGACACAAATCTTACCAATGTATTTTATAGATGTGCTTTAAAATAAAATACTGGTCTTTTTTTCCCTGAATTTTAAATAACTTCATATTTGTAAACAATTGAAGTAGCACAGAAAAATATTTAAGGAAAAAAAATTACCTGAGAGCACAGGCAGTTTGGTAGCGATGAGCCATATTTTCAGTGTTGGGAGACTGCTTGAAGGTGTTTCTTCTGTTTCTCAGGTTGGGTATCTGGGACTTCTTCATGAACGGAAGCACAGATAATAATGTTCAGTAACTTGCCTTGGGTACATAGAAGTTGGGGAAAAGAACGACTGTTTTGTTGGTACAGATTATAGACAGAAGAGTTTACTCATGGTGTCAGAAAGAAGAGTTACAAATCTTTCACCAGGTTGGCTTCCTGTGTTTTTCAGCTTCAGTTTTTATCATAGCTGAGCATAAGGATGCTGGTCAATAGAGAGACACAGAAAGAAACTAAATCAAATGCCTAGAGAGAGTAATAGTAGAAGAGAGAGACATCAAGAAAATCTAAGCAATGAGAGAAAGTGGTATACACATATATGGAAATTTAGAGACCTTTAAAGAAAGATGAAACAATAAATATATGAGAAACTAGAAGAACAGAAAGTACCTTAAGAATTTTGCGATGTTGGAAAGTCAAAATTCCTTGAGACATGAATGTGGAATAGTTCATTAAAAGTATACTGTGTTCTTTCTGTAAATAGACAGCTAAATGTCCCCCTCTAATATTGTGCATATAGCTTGTTACCCAGAACTTTTTGGATTATCTATGAGAATCAGAAGGAAAGGAAAATGGATGCCAGAGAGGCAAATAATGGCAACAAACTAAATTTCTGTAAGACTCAAATATATAGTGAAGACCTTGCAATTATTAAAACATCCTTCTAAATTATTTTAATTGCTTTTGCAGCAGAACTTCCTCGTCTACTCTTCTCCTGATGTTGAATATGATCACCTCAACTCTAAGCTCAAAAGCCTGACAGATCTATTTTATACATTACATGAAAAAAGGAAACACATACAATTATTCTATTCATTGGTTCACTCATTTACTCATTCATTCATTCAGAATTGTTTAAGACCCAGACAATGTAGGGAGCTATTGATTATTTTGAAGATTTTACTTTTACCACTGAATATGAATGTTGCTTGCTAAAGAGCTTGAATTTATCTCTGTCCTTGTTGGAAAACTATGGAAATATTTTAATCCCCTCAGTAATATAGCCATAGTAATATCGTTAATCAAGTATATATAGTGACAAAAATTGTCCTTTACCAAACTCTACTCAGGTTCCACAGCTCTTTTTTCAACCGGGCTTGATTGTTCAACTTTTCTGCCTGTCTCTGCTTTGTCTGGTTTTAGTGAGAATCCTCCTACGTCCACTTAGGCGGAATCCCATACTCTCCTCCACATTTGATTACTCTCAACAGCTTAATTGAGTTCCTCATCCTTCACCATTTCCCAGATGATGTCTCATCATTCTGGCCCGCCTTCATCACGAATTCTGTTAGGTGGGTTTAGCAAGAATTCTGCCTTACCTCTGATATTTTCTCTCAGTAATTTTTCATCCACTGTGCCTTACCCTACTCCTTGGCTGTAAATTCCCACTGGCCCGTGCTGTATTTAAATTGAGTCTTGTTCTACACTGAGGTTTCTTTTACCCTATTGCACTATTTTTTTTCCTAAATAAAATCTGTTTTTACTGCTTCCATATAGTCTGGCTCTGGTTTTACTTTGACAGTGAATAGTGACAATGAGCATAAGAACTAGCACAAAGGTTCTGCATAGCATTTCCATAAACTAGCGATATATCCATGATTCACAGACAAATAAAAAGAAATTTTAGTATGGCATCATGGTTAAAAACCAATCGTAGAAACAGACCATTTGCTTTAAATCTTAGTTTTCCAACCTAGTACCTATGAGATCTTGGGCAATCATTTTAGTTCTCTCTGAGTTACACTTTCCCAATTTCTGACATTGGGTAAGAATAATAATTCATTGAGCTGTTATCAAGTATAAATGGGTTATTATTTGTAAAAAAGAAACCATTTATTGAAAATACTAGACACATATAAATATATTTTAAATAAGGTTTAAATTCTAAAAATATTAATTTTGAGTGTTATCATCTGAATGTTCACGTTGCCCCCAAATGCATATGTTGAAACATTAATGCCCAATGTGACAGTACTAGTAAGTAGGAACTGTGGAAGGCTCTTATGCCATGAGGGTAGAACCCTCATGAATGAGATTAGTGCCTTACACAGGAGGCTCCAGTGAGATCCGAGCCCCATCCACCATCGGTGGACACAGTGGGAAGGTGCCGGCTATGGACTTCCAGAAGAGGACCCTCATTGTACTGGCACCTTGATTTGGACATCCTAGCTTTCTGATCTGTGAGAAATAGATTTCTATTGTGTATAAGCACCCAGTCTGTAGTATTTTGTGACGGCAGCCAAGTGATCGAGTCAGAAAATATATGAGAGTGAATCTGCTTGTGCATCTTGGGAGTCAGCCGTTTTTTTTTGTTTTTGTTTTTGTTTTATGAAGGTGATTCCTCTACATTCTGAAAATTTTACTTGGTTCATACTTTATCTTATTAGAATAACTAAAATGATACTGGGATTTATCAGTAGTCTTCCTGTGATATAAATTGCTTTCATAAACATGATCACAAAAATGATAGTCTTTTTATCAATACTTTCCATTTATGTAGTGATGTTTTCCTAATTTAAATACTTTTAAATATGTTTTATGTAGAACAAGCCTGATACATATGTTTCAGTGTGGGAAAACAGTAAAATATTTTATTTAAGAAGTCTTTGGAAGTAAATTGATCATCTTGATTGATCAATTTAAATTATTTAAATTATAAATTTATAAATGATTTTTTCTTACATGTATAAATGTATGCCCCACATACACTGTGGGGCAAAAGTAGTTTTATAGTGTAAGCAAAATGTAAAGTTTATTTTTTGTATAATATAATTATTGCATTAATTTTCATACAAACAACTGTAAACTTACTTTTGTCCCACCCCATATAAACTTAAAATGCTGCATAATTGAACACTCTAATCATTCTTTGCAAATATTAAAGAATGTTAAAACTATTATCAAGTAATTTCCATTCATGGTAGGAAGCTAACAGCACAGTCAAGAATGTTGTATTTTATGCTACTTTTTGGTAGGGACTGTGTCATTATTAAGGGCTTTATGCTGCATTATACATTTCAGAGTACTCTCGTTATTTTTAAATTAACATTTCTGACATATAAGTCCTTCTACACATCTAATTTTAATTGTTTTATAACCCAATGTACATTTAGTTAGAAAATTTGTTTAAAAAATTGTTCTTTCATTTTTTCTGATATTATCTACAGATAATTTGAGAGATATTTTAAGTTTTTAGCCCTAGATATACAATTTGCTCAACTAATTGCATTAATAATTTAATAAAGCATATCTGAGAATCTGTGCTTCCATATATTGAAATATTCTTAAATTTGATAATGTATTTGATTCTTAATAAAACTTTACAGATATTGACAGATATTCTCTGTGAGCATTTATATTCAGTATAATAGTACAGATATATTGATATTCCTTATCCCAAATGATGTGCTAATTTACAGTTTTTATCTAGAAATTTAGTCAACACATCTCAGAGAGCAGTTGACATTCCTAAACTTTCTGGACTATCTTGAAATACTACCAGATTATCAACTAATTCTGCTAATGCCTTGAGATTTAGAAAGATAGGACTAATGTGCTCAATAATGAAATTTATATGAAAATCAGTCTATGGTGAGTAGAATAACTTAACCTTTCAAGATCATTCTAGGACACTTAGTCCTAGAAATATATTTTATTAGGCAAAATAACACTAAAAATCAGTTCAAAGTTATTTACAAAAAATATAGGAGATTAAAAGTACAAAGGAAGAAAGTCTTGCATGATCCAAATCAGGAGTAATTTCTATGAAAATCTTGGCACATATCATTTTCTTTGTTCTTATGTCTGCACATGTATGTGTGCATGACATATGTGCAAGCAACCAAATATGCATTTACAGACATTTCTTTGTTATAAAAAATGATAAGCAATAAATTAAACCATTTTTTCTGAAGATTTGCATATGTTAAATTAGGTTTAAATATATTGACATCAAAATATAACAGGAAACAATGAACATATTGTGTGGCCAAAAAGTCACAGATAATTCAGCTTATCATTCAAATTGTTCACTCTTCTTGCAATTTACCCCTATCCTTGTCTTTCAATCATTTTTCTACATTGGAAAGACCATACAGGTCATGTATAAATTATGTTTACACCTACAAACCTGTAAGCAATGTCTTTTTTTACTGTATATCTTCATTTAAGTCCCATAATATTTTACTTAAATGGTTGAAGTTTCTAGTCTGTTAATTATCTTAAAACATAAGTCATGCTTCCCTCATCACTCATTAATCCCTCCCTAGGTGCAAAAAGCTTTATGAACATTATTGAACTAAATTTATGGTTTCCTTCCTTTCAAAAAGCAAGCAGATTGCGGTTGTCTTTCCACTGTGTTACCATGGCATCTTACAAAATCCTTCATTTTTACATATCTCACTGTGCTGTGTTTGTTTGCATTTGCCTGTCTGTTAAGTAATGATCCCATTAAAGCAGTTCCTATTTCTCATTCAACCCTAAATTCCTGGCACCTAGCAAAATTCTTGGCATACAGTAGACTTCAAGAAGTAATTGTTAAATGAATGAAAGCTTCAAACCTCCTACATCACTGTCACCAGTTTTAATGGCACAATTTGTATAGCCATGTTGGCAGAATGGCTTGCTTTCATTAGGTAATCTTTAGAGATTTCACAGCTGCTATACACATATTGAATCATCCTTAGGTTTAGCAATTTCTATATAAATTTACAAATCTTTCCTGTGAGTTTCCCAGGTAAAGAATACATCATAGTATTTGTGAGCTGCCCTTACAATTATTAATTGATTTCTGATTTTATTGTTGTCAACATCAAAAGAAATAGACCCAGTACTCATTTTGGAATATATAGGTGTATCAAATCATCATGTATATGTCTTACACAATCTTATGTGTCATCTATATTCCAATAAAGCTTAAAAAAATAAAGGGGTGCTTTAAATAAAGAATAGGAACCGAACATTTTCAAAGAACACTCAGAAAGTCACATTGGATTTTATTTATTAAAATTCAAAAAATCTTCAAAAGCCTGTTTTCTGAATGTGAAGCAAAAGTACCAAAATCCACTGTGCCTCTCATGCCAGAAATCATCTTTGATTTCTCCATCTTCTTCAGTTCTACATCCAATTCCTTGTCACTGCTACTTCCGAAACATGTCCCAAACTGTCTCCTATGCCTCCAATCTAGCCCCATGTACCAATCATCTCATGTACCACCAAGATGCTCTCCAAAGTGGTCTCTCCACTTCCATTTTGCCTCCCGCCCATTTTTTTCTCCAAAGGGAGGCCAGTATGACTTGCACAAGTATAAATGTTCCCATCATTCTCCTCTGATTGAATCAGTTGAATATCTTCTAAGTGAATTTAAACTAAAAAAAAAAATTCCATATACTTTATAGCACCCTGTGTAACCTGGCTCTTAGTTATCACCACGGAAGTTGTTGTGACATGACCTCCTTATGCACAAGTGTCAGGTTTCAAATTCTTCAACATGATAGTCTTTTATCGTCCAGGGTTTTTTTGTTTGTTTGTTTGTTCTGTTTTGAGATATATCACATAAAAAAATTCATTATTTTAGTAAAAGGCAAAAGATTTATATGATCTGAAAGAACCAGAGTATAAAAAATTCATTATTTTAAAATGTATTTTAGGTGATGTTTAACATTTTCACAAGGTCGTGCAATCATTATTATTATCAATTGCAGAACATTTTTTTACTACCATAGAACACATCTTCATACCCACAAGCAGTCAACCACTGTTACTCACTACTCTGGGCCCCTGGCAGCCACTGATCTGGATTCTGTCTGGACGTTTTATGTAAGTGCAATCATGCAATATATGATTTCTCATGTCTGGCTTCTTTTACTTAGCTTCCTGTTTTCAGTGTCCATTCATGTTAAATGTGTCAGTATTTTATTCTTTTATATGGCAGAATAACATTTCATGGTATGGATAAACCACATTTGTTTAATCATTTAGCAGTTGATGGAAATTTGGGTTAATATTACTTAGTGCTATTTTGAATGATGCTACTATAAACATATTCATGTGTATATTTTTGTGTAGAAATATGTTTTTACTTCTCTTGGGTACATGCGAAGGTGTAAAATTGCTGCCTCCTATGAGAAACTGATGTTTACCTTTCTAAGTTCCACAATAAACACAGTGGCACCTTGGTACTCATTGTTAATTCATTCTGGAACTCATGACAAGTGCTGAAACCAACAAGTGTCAAAACCAAGTACCAAGCAAGTGACAAGCGATGAAGCATTTTCTCTTGTGAGACAGTGCCATGACTCATAGAAGTTCTGGTGAGTGCAATGAGTGCTGAGCTAGTGCTGAGGACTGAAACATATTTTCTCATCATAATATGAGAACAGGATTTGACGAGTTCTGAAGCCAGCGAGTAGTGAAGTATGATTGTGTTTTCAAAGCAGAGGCACTGTTTTACAACCCAAGAGTAACGAATAAAGGTTCTAATTTTTCCATGTCCTCATCAACTCTTTCTGTTGTTCTTTTTTCTTCCTCTTCTTCCCCCTCCTCCTCCTGCTTCTTCTTTACATTCTAGGTGGTTCAAAGTTGTTTGATTTGCATTTCAATGAACACTAAGAAGATTAAGTTTTCACATGTTTATTGGTTATTTGTATATCTTCTTTGAAGAAATATTTGTTCAGACCATTTGCTAATTTTAACAATAATAAACCAATAATAATAAAATGTTTCCCTGAGTTTTGAGCTGCAAATTATCAAACTTGAGGAGGTAGCCCTGGGAACTGCCAAGTCGTAGCCCAGTCTACAAATGTGAGGGCAGCCTTGGGATGCCCCTCCTGCAGTTGATGTCGGAAGGGGGAGTCAGTCTTGTGAGATGGATCCCTTAACTTGCTGAGTCTGTTCTAACTCCATGCACTCAGTGTTAGAATTGAATTATAGGACGCCTGGTTGCTATCTTCAGGAGGAATGGAGCATTCGTCAGTGTGGGGAGAATACGTATACACATTTGATTTCAGAAATATTCTGTTAGAAGAGTAAGAGAGCTTTCTTTTAGTCACACACAAACTTAGCACCACCTGTACCACTACCACTACCACCACAACCACCACCACTGTAACGGGGGGGTCCCGCCTGGTCACTGGGGAGCAGGGAAATCCCTGATCTTCAGGAAACCCCAATTCAGCACTAGAGGCTACACTTCCCCAGTGAAGAGGGAAGGGTCTCAGGGAATCCCAAAATTGTGGATCGAAGCAGTAGCTGGCAAGAGAGCCTGAATTCCTGGAGGGACCCCTGAGAGGGGTTGGGAAGTCCTAAATGAAATTCTACCTGAAACCACAGGATAGCCTTTCCACACCCTCAGGCAGCCATAAACTAGCTAGCTAGGTGCCGGCGTGTGTTGCTGTAGCAACTGAGCAGCATGGCATGACACAGCTGGAGGCAGCTCCCACAGAGACAGTGTAGGGCTGAAGAGGTCACAAAACATTTTGTAACAAGGTGATGCCCTGACCCAGAAGAGATGCAGTGCCCCTGTGCAGCTAGAAGACCCTCCTACCCAGTTCCAGATCATGGTGGCCAGAGGAGGGGCAGAGACACAGTGCAGTCTGACACTCATGGTGGACATTGGCCTGAACTGGCTGGGAATTCAGATACTCCCATAGTGAACAGGAATTGGGGGAAAATTTTTAAAACAGAAGGTGTGCAGAAGTCTTTACTCTTTTGTGTTCACCTCACTTGCAAGTTTGGGAGTCATCCCCCCAGGGACTGAATCCCGTGCATAGGACACACATCTCACTAGCAGCAGGCACCATGGGACACTGGGCTTTTGCATTACCCTGCTCGCAAGGTCTGGATCAGGTTCACGTGGGACATGCACTTCACCAATGGTGGGCTAGGGTGCAACATTGTAAACCTGCACCACACAGCATGGGTGTTGAACAGCTCCCATTCTCTTGCTCTGAGAGTGGCACGCAGGTGCAAAGGCCAGGAATGTTCACCAGTCCCTGAGGGCACAAGCAGCCTGGAACATCAAGGCCCAGCAGACTGAACCCTTCACATGACTGGCTGCCGTGATCTGGCAGTGCAGCTGTGCCGTAGAAGAGGGAAGAAGCTGCCCTGGGGAAATAGAGACTCTGGCCTCACAAGTGCACGCTCTGAGAAGGAGGGAAAGGCTAGAGCCGGAGGGACAGAGACTCATTCAGGTAGCAGCCTCTGACTACAGATAAGAATGGATCGGGGTCTCTGGAAGTGGATTTGCATTTCAGTCTTTCTGGGGAACAAGGGGATTTCTGTGTTTTGCTGAAGAGAATGGTATGGAGCCAGGGAGCCCCAGCTCCCTCAAACTGGGCACCCTGTTAATAAAAACTGTTTTTCCTCCCCAACAGTCTCTGTTTTATGGTTGTGTACTGTAGCAGGTAACTGAATTCTACTTTGCCCTATAACACCACATTAGTGTGGCTACAAACTAAACCAAAAAGAAATTATAAAGTATGAGTTAAAGGTAATTTTGAGCCATGTGAAAATTCTTGGTCTTTCTGTATCTTATAGCCAATTACATAATCTGAATAGTCCAATACTCAATTGAATGAAGTAATAAAAGCATTCATTGTCTTTTATTATAGCAACTCAGAATGTCACTGTTTCATATCGGGATACAGGAAAAAATAAAAAATTCTGCCTTGATTTATAAATCATTTATGCATTTAAAGCACTTTCAAAGAATCAAATTAATTCAAAGAAATTAGCAACATGGATTTCTTGTTATTGTTAGAACACCATTCACTAGGAAACCTAGGGTGCACATTTTTTTTGTTTTATTTGCTATATAACGCACACTGCATTGAAATCCAAGTTACCATGTGGTGTAGATTTAGCATAGCAGACCAAATAACAAGATTCAAACAACTAATCCAACTTAGAAATTTCAATGTAAACTGGTGGGTAAATATCCAGAAGACAGAGAATGTCTCTACCAGGTCATCCCAAGCAAGCATGAGCCTCCGTGTGACACGTGGTACCGATGTCATAAGGCAGTTCTTTGTTTCAGCGTCCCCTCAGTGAGTAGTGGGTTAAGGCCAATTCTCCTCCCTGTACTCAACTTCACAGAGCAGGAGGGGAAGCTGCTTCTGGAAGAGAAGGAGGCAATCCCGTGGTCAAAAGTGAGGACTTGGGGCAAGGAGACGGTGTGAATTTGCTGTGTATGAACAATAACAATTAGTGCAACACAAGTGAGAATATTTTCAGAGTGTCATGAAAATACTCCCCTGGAGAATTCTCTCATTAGGAGGTGAATGAATGATTTTTTGTATAAATGTTAACTTAAAAAAATCATTCTCTTTCTCCAGAGTGTCTGTTTTCTTCCAAAACCAATCACCACCTGGCCATATCGTTGCCAAGTTGATGAATTATAGGGGTTTTCCTTCCTGACACCTTTGGCTGATACCAGTGAAGAGTAATATTCTAGTGCTAGGGAACAAGCTGCAAATGAATCAATCTAGGGTTTAACATTAATAGGCTAGACAGATATGGGAGCAAATAATTTTAATACAATACTATAGCAATTATCTATTAGGTCAGAGTTTATCATGTGAAAACAGTGAAAATCTGCCTAACTGTGCTAAAAATCTAAATAATTCTCTAGTCTGCAGTTAATTGAGTTTCTGATAGAAAATATCTTTCTTATTTTTATGAACCATGGTATATGTAATTGTCCTTTGCTTTTCGACTTTTCAATATACAATGATGTCACAAAGTAAAACCTGCAGCCATAGCTAGTGTGGCTCAGTGGACTGAGCGCCAGCTTGCAAACCAAAGGGTCACCAGTTCGATTCCCAGTCAGGGCACATGTCTGGGCTGTGGGCCAGGTCCCCAGTGGGGGTAGGCATGAGAGGGAACCACACATTGATGTTTCTCTCTCTCTTCTCCCTCCCTTTCCCTCTGTCTAAAAATAAATAAATAAAATCTTTTTTTAAAAAAGTAAAATTTGCAGGAGAGAGATGTAACACTCAACCATAATGTTCATCAGTGAAGACATAGAGAACTAAATAGATTGACAAGTCCTTAATTATACTGATGAATAAAATAAACAAGTTTTAAACTAATCAATTTAACTTTAATGTTACAGATAGTAATTCTAACTTTTGTTACATCTATTCTAATGCCCAAGGCATTTGGCATCGCTAAAATTAAAAGGATATATCATTGCTGATCAGACTGATAAACGTGCTCTTACCTTTCAACTATTTTTAAGAGAACGTTAATTAGATTACTTGGTGCAAAAGTACTTAAAGAGTTCTCATGAGAAGTGGAAATCCTAAGTAGCTTCATTCCTTAATAGAGATTTGATTAGTAGCTACATGGTAATTATCTTCTAAAGTACTAAAGCAAGAATACTGGCAAGTGGTACATTTTAGATTGTAGTTAATAAGTTATATACAATAACTATTTTTGAAAGAATATATTAAGAATATTACAGTTTTGTCAAAATAAACAAGGCAAATTGAAGTATATAATTTCTAAGTACATTTTCTTCTGAATTTGGAAATGATATGGTATATAAGTATTTAAGTATACTAATCTTTTGTGTAAATAGTCAATGTATTCAATGTGATTTATAAGTAGACACAAACTTATAGAATATATCTGCTAACTAAAAAGACCTTTTCCACTTTACTTATGTGGCAAGTATTATTTATTCTTCATGGTCAAATTCATCAAGAGTCTGCCATGATATCCCATTTTCAACTTTCACCTTTCTCCAGTGCCCCTACTAAACCCAATCATTCTCTTTTGTGTATATCATCATTGTTTTTCCATGAAGTGTTCAGAACATGAACCTCCTAAATTATATTTCAAATGTTGGGTATAAGGAGCATTCTTTTTTCTGCAGAGATTATATACATTCTTGTAAATACGATAAAAAACACAAAGTTTAAGCAAGAAACTCTATCTTAGGTTGTGTGACTTATCAGAAAAAAGTATCTTAAATTTTAATTATTAATGTTAGATATTGAATAGTTACAAATATATATATAAGTGATATTCACACTTTAAATGTAACATTAAGATGAACCGTGGCTGAGTAGCTCAGATGGTGAGAGTGTCATCCATATATACCAAAGTTGTAGGTTTTCTCCCTGGTCAGGGCACATACAAGAATCAACCAAGGAATGCATAAATAAGTGCAACAACAAATTTCTCCCTTACTTTCGCTCTCAAATCAATAAATAAAAAAAATTAAAAGGAACCTTACAATGAACACCTTGTGCCCAGCACCCAGCTGAAGAAATAAGCCATAATAGTATATTCCTTTTAATCTCCCTAGGAATTTATTTAGATAACTACTAGACCTTCTCTCTGTATTTCCCATAGCTTATGACTTTTTAAAATTTTTAACTCCCTCTTTCTTCTTTGTGCCATGTTCTGCAATTTTTTTTCACATCTATGACTAATTCTCACTTCACCCCTTTTTAATCTGCTATGACAACAGCAGCAGCACAGCTGTGGTCTGGGGTTTAAGATTGTCATCACACTCATTAGACACACTTAGCTTTCGACCTAACCCTACATTTATGCAGCTCTACAGATGACCACCTTGAGTGAGAAGGCACTGATCATAAGAATCAAAGAGAATTCTGAGCAAGAAGTGTCTTCCTAGATTAGTTGAAGCTCTGTGTTTATTAGATGAGAAATCTGAAATTCAGTAACATATTTAAGGTCTGTCAGGAAATATGTGATGCATTCAAACTGGATGATTTGAGGAGAGTTTAGTAAAAAGTTCGTTTTCAAATATGAAGGTAGTAACCACTAGGAATAGCATAGACTCTTAGAGTTCACTTCCAAAACAGGTCCCATCCTGCATCTATGGAATCAAAGAAATGTCTCTGTGGAATGAGCCACCTGATGAAACTGTGGATTTTGATTTGGGGATGTAACAAAATCCCCACTACTGAAAAGGAGCTCACAGAATTAAAACTTTGACTTCACTCTTTAGACAACTTCAGAGCTCTCGTGAAGCCTGAAATTGGCTGGATGCCCTCAGAAGCCAGGCCGACGGGGAACGTGTTGGTGCTGCCCACACTGGTACAGTCCACTGGGCAGCGCGCTCCAAAGACGGACATAGTAGACACGCAGTAGCTAAAGGAAACTAACTAAGGAAAACAAGCATCTAGGTGAATGAAATTTCTATAGAAGACATAAATTTCTGACGTTTAAGACCACTACCATGAGTAAAAAAGTGTTATTCTTGCATTGAGAAACCACTTCTGGTCATTTTTCTAGGCACTTTTTAAACACGGAGCCCATCAAAATGAAGAAAACAAACTTTCTACCCTCGTGAAACTCAAATTAGATTAGAGTGGGAGGAATAAAAATGTGGTAAACAAATATATACAATGATTATCGTTTTAATATATGTTTTTCAGGAAGTAAGTGCCTGAAGGGGAAAAAGGAGAATAATAAATATATTAGCTGGATAGAGCAAAGTGATGAGTGTGTCTATTTCAGAGATATAAAAATTTAGAGATTAGCATTATGCAAGCTTGCAGTTTTTAATGATAGATATAAAACACAAATATTTTGTGCTCATACCCGTTTTTTTCCCTGTTCCCTGTCTGGGAAGATAGTGTTTTAAAATATTCATCGTCTGTCTCTTTCAAACTTATATTTCTTTGTACAATTGGTACTTTCACTCTTTAGTGACCGAAGCTTCCTGTGCTTGTTGCCTCAGGAAAGGGGTGATGGAGTGGAAAGCAAAGAACATTATGAATCTCAAATAGGTTGGCATTATAGATAGTTGTTACATAAAACAATCCTTCTGAGTCATGGCAAAATCTCTTACTGAGACTAAGAAATTCGCCCGTTGTGAAAAGTTGGAGAGATGAAAAGGTTGAGCACGGAGCAGGAAAGGTGAAAGCAAAAACTAACAAACTAAAAAAAGATAGAACTTTCAGGCTGAATCATATACATTTGGGTTTAAGAACATAAGAATGTTTGTCCCATTCCCTGAAGACTCAGAATATGGATTTTAAAAAAAACAGGACAAAAATTACTGCATGGTATGTCTAGATGGAAATTTTGAGAATTATTTTAGAAAGTGCTGTTGAACCACAGTAGTTAAAAGAGCAGTAATTTTGCTAACATTAAGAGTTATTACAAAGCCTCACAGAGCCACATGGGGTTGCATAATAGAATTTCTGTTGGTTCTAGAGTAGTGAACGCTGGTTAAGATATGAACAAAAAATGAACTAGACCTGGCTGGCGTAGCTCAGTGGATTGAGCGCGGCCTGCGAACCAAAGTGTTGCAGGTTCGATTCCCAGTCAGGGTGCATGCCTGGGTTGTAGGCCATGACCCCCAGCAACCGCACATTGATGTTTCTCTCTCTTTTTCCCTCCCTTCCCTCTCTAAAAAATAAACAAATAAAATCTTAAAAAAAATGAACTAGAGTCTGTCCAAGACTTACAATGGTTTTTAACTATATTTGGATTTGACAATGATGAAAATCAATATGCATAATAGCCCTGACCATCGTGGCTCAGTTGGTTGGAGCATCAGCCTATAAACTGAAAGGTTGCAGGTATGATGATTCCAGGTGAGGGCTCATGCCTGGGTTGAAGGTTCAGTCCCCAGCTGGGGCTCTTAAAAGCGGCAACCAATCGATCCTTCTCTTCCTCTTTCTCGCCTTCCTTTCCGCTCTTTCTAAAATCAGTAAGCATGTCCTTGGATAAGGATTTTTAAAAAATAATATGCATAATTAATTACATGGGATATTCAACATTTTATTATAAAATCAGCTTTGTGTTAGATGATTTTGCCTAACTGTAAGCTAATGGAAAATGTTCTGAGCATGTTTAAGATAAGCTAGGCAAAGCTAAAATGTTTGATAGGTTAGTTATATTAAACACATTTTTAATTTATGATAGATTTGTCGAGGTGAATCCTATCATAAGTCGAGGGACATCTATAGATAAACAAAACACACTAAACCAGACATGGTAAGGTAGATCTCAGTGAATGCCAGTGTGTTCTAATGATGTTGGAGACCTTATGAAAATTTCTCCTACTTGACTGAGCATTAAACATCTCAGAATTTTGATCCAATAATGGAAACTTTATGCTACTTCAACAAAATGGAGTTTACAAAAGAAATTAGGAGTCATTATGAGAAAATTACAAAACAAAATACTCTTTGTGCATACATGACTTCATGGAGTACAACTTGAAACTATGACACATGCAACTTCAATATTTTTAGGTGTTTGGATTAAATATTCTTTTTATCAGAGCATTCATCTGTTCTAAAGTTATTCAGTAGGTTTTAAACTTTTATAGTTTTATTTTGTTTAGTTTTAGAAAAAATGTAAAGTATTAATTGTTCTATGGAAAGCATACCACAAACAAAGTATTTGCATTTCTGTGTTATATAGACCTGTGTATGAATACAGTCTCTGTCTTGCACAATTGACTCTGATCTCATTTTTCTTATCTCTATGAAGAAGAGAATAATATCTATTTTGTAGAGGTGTTTTCTGGGATAGAAGTAATATGAAGGAAGGTATAACATAGTAACCGTGTAATAAATAGCTGTTTAATCTTATTTTAAAGTTGGTAGAGGAGTCTATAATCCTTTAGGTACTAGATAAACTTGATGTTCAGATGTGACTTGATTGAAAAAAAAATCATCTGTTTCTTTGCCACTTTCTGTATTGTAGTAACCAGCCATTTGGGAATAAAGCATTACTAGTTTGGAAATGATAGTGTTTTCAGACCCAGAGAACATGCAGTTGGTTTTGTTAACTCAAGTCACATGTGTTTTGAATGTGGCAGGAATTCTATAATCACAGAATAAGCTTTCATTATATAAAGGAAAGAGCTTATAGTCTTCAAAATGAAAAAAGAATAACATTAGAACTAGGGAATAATTTTCATAACTAGAAAAAAGGATGGGGCTGTTATTTTTCAGTTTATTCCCATTCTTTTCATGTTTTCCTTAATTTTTGATAGTGATATTCAAGTAGTTTAAATTTATTTAATAGTAGAAATGATAGATAGACTCCATGAGTCACCCTCCACACTCATACATAAAAAATGTGGGAATTGTATAAAATAGAAAGGGAATTATTTAGAGTATCTTTTCTTCCTACTTGAATTGTTGAGCTATCATATGTCTGGCTACCATGAGCACACTTTTATTTGTACATAGATCATAACTTTTAAAATGAGAATAGTTAAAGATTGAAGCTTAGAACAGGTGGAAGTCAAATTAAATACAAAACTGAATAATTAGAGTGGATAGAAACAATTTATATTAAGTGACAATGTTAATTCAGATAGCATCTGTAAAATAAAATTTAAAAAAGCTGTATTTCTAATAAAATCTATTGATTTTAAAATGTAAATGGTATATTTGTTATTAAAATTAAGCTACATATACACAATAGTTAATATTATAGAAAAAATTAACTACTTTTACAGATATTTTATGCTATAGGGGAAAATAGTTAAATGTAAGGAGAAAAATAGCAAAAATAATTATATAACCTTTAAAAGTGTAAGAAACGATTAACAAAAAGAAGGAAGGTATAGAGAAATCACATTTAACCATCATTTTAAATTTGGGAATGTGAAGAAAATGGGAGTATTTTAAACTGAAGTAAAACAGGGATATCAAAGTGGAGATGAGCCAGTCAAAGTATGGGGAAGGCTGAGGGATAAATTAGGAGCACTGAAGGATGCCAGGAACTAGCATATAAGAAAGAACTTGGTTTCACAAAAGCAGAGTGAATCAAGCAATTTTTTACTCAGCTCACAATATATTATCAACTTTGCTGCTAAGATCAGTTATATCACCATGACAAAGATTTAACATTTTGTTTTCCAAATGTCTCTGGATCAACCAGGCGTCTTTGTAAGCAGCAAGAAACAAGCCTCTGAGGCACACAATACCCTTGTCATTAAACATAGAATCTGGTTCTTCCTTATCTACACCCAAGTCCATTTGTTTAACTGTACCAAACTCATGATTGGTAAGTGAAATTTGAAAAACAAACAGGATATTTTGAGTAACATTAACGTACTAATAAAATATTTTAATTTTTTCTCAAAAGCAGTGTTGATACTGCCTTTGACATCCTATAAAGTACACTCAGAGTATTTATCATAATCATTGAGCTTAGCTACAATTCCAGCTCCTATGAGGGTTGAAAAGGAGCAAGGAGAGCTCAGGAAAAGCAGGATAGATGACCAGAGAATCCACTGACAAAGCCTACAGTAGACCTGTGACTGGTTCTCAGGGAAAGTTGAACACATCATTTGCATGGATAAGTTATACATAATAGTTGGGTATTTTTGACTGATTTCAGAAAATAAATTAAAGCTTACCATATACCCGGGCTGTTGGGAAGGAATAGAAATGGGGCTACTCAAAGTCTAGGAAGCCAAATGTTTGTTTATTATCTCATTAATAAAAAATACAAGTTGTGCTATTAATAATAATTTTGAATAATACTGACTTAGTTGAGTTGAAATCAACAGTAAAATTTTCCATACATATATATTTTTTTCTGGACCAGCTTTAGTACTGAACCATTAGTCATTATGGGAATTCAAAAGCAAAGTCTACTGCTGTCGCCAGCAGGGGTGTCCAACCTGTGGCCTGCCGGGCTACACGTGTCTCAGGATGACTATGAACACAGCCCAACACAAAATTGTAAATTTACTTAAAACACTATGACACTTTTTTGTGATTACCTGTTGCACTGTATTTAATGTCCAGTCCAAAGCAGCTCTTTTTCTTCCCATGTGGCCCAGAGATGCCAAAAGTTTGGACACCCAAAAGTTTGGTCATTAATCACATTGTAAGGTATAACAATGTGGAATCACTTTGTTATACCTGAAGCTAATATACTACTGTGTGCCTACTATAATTTAATAAAAAGTTTTAGAAAAGGAAAAGAAAGGAAGGAAGGATGGAAGGAAGGGAGACAAAAGCCTAAAGGATGAAACATGGAATGCCGCTTTACTGTAAGTTGAGGTACATCCAGTCTTTTCAGTTCCTCCTACGCGGGCAACCTAATCTTTCCGCTTTAGTTCCTGCAGTTCATTCCCCAGTTTGTGACGTAATACAACTAACAATACTCTTGGCAATGTTTTCTGACTCTCACTTCTCAGAGACTTAATAAACCATTGTGGACGGCCAGTTTCCCTGGATACAAGCTTGTGGTTGGACAGGATGTTTGACCTCTGAGAGCCCCAGTTCCTTTGTCTGTTAGTCAAGACTCACTCGCAAGAGCAACGTGAGGATCAAACGTCAGTACCTTGTTGGGTCCCTTCATCCTCTCTTCATGGCAGTCACAATTACTATCTTCCTCTTTGTTGTTGCTGTTGCTGCTGTTGTTAACTATTAGGGTGGATTTGGTTTATCTAGTTCCCCCAAAACTCTGTTTATGTCATTAATAGTCTGCAGGTCAGGGGCCGTTCTCTCTGTTTGACTTCCCTGATGCTCCCTGCCGTACTGGTTCTGATGCTTAGCCTTTCTTCCTCTGGCATTTTTTCTTCTCTCTCACTGTGGACAGACACCAAATGAGCTTTGTGTGCTCACCTATCACCTTCTCATCAAATTGAGCTGCCTTTAGTTCTAGACTGTAAAGTAATGTAATTGAGATCAAACCTGACATTTAGGCAAAGGAGGACCTGACCCAGGCATTAACTGGGATATACTTCGTGTAAAATAAGGATGTTTACTTCTGGCTGTTTTATAAAGCCATCTCTCTGTTACCAAAGTATTTATTTATTTAGTTATTGCTGTACCATTATAGTTGTCCCAATTTTACCCCTTTGCTCTCCGCAATACAATGCTTAATTAAATTGGGTGTCAATGATGCATTCTTATTTCCTGTGCCTTAAAATTTTAAATTCTGTAATAAATAGTCATTCAGTTGTATGTTTTTCTTTCCTTCTAAACCAGGAAGATTGACTACCACCAACACCCTCCTATTGTGTACGTGTGGGAGTAGAAACATCACTTGGAAAACAGAAATAAAAGTAAAAGTCCTTGAAAAATGAAACAAAACTTTTTTTTAGCGTATTCCCATGAATTTGATTTTATTAGGCAGAAATCCTAAGGAAACTGACTGTAAGCACCTGATTACAATTTTGAATCCTACTATCCCTTTGAAATATTAGACCTCAGAAAGTTAATATTTCATAATGCTGCTTTTAAAACCACATTAAAATATTGCTTAGGTTGCCAATATGTCTCTTGCTTTCTGGTGCTTGGGAAATTTTTTTGAAAAGTTAGCATTATCAACATTTTTCTTCCTGTTTTTAAGTTGTCCTATATTTACTTGGAAAGAAACCTCACCAAAGCGAACAATTTCTTTCATCCATATTCAAACCATCCTCCAACTTCATCAAACGGCTGTCTCACACTGCCTCTCACACAGCCTCTCCTTTTTGCTAAAGTGGTTCCACGTGGCAGCACAAAATGCAGAATTTAAAAGGAAGCAACAGAATATTGGCATCAACCAATTGTTGATGTCAAGAAAGAAAATGCTATAAAAGCTTACCTATTAGTAAAGGGACCTAAAGGTGATTTGTGAATCCCATTCACTGTCCAAAATAACATATAAACCCTAATGCCATTATCAACAGTAAACATTTCAAAGATTATGTAAAGTCAGTTATCCGAGCCCTCAAGGCTTAAAAGGATTTCCATAGGGAACTGAAAATAAGAGGAGAAAACCTGCTTGAAAAAATAGCATATGATCATTTACGTTTACTGTTATTTAAAAAAATGAAGAAATAATGTATTATGTTTATAGTTCAAATAACATAAACAAAATATACCTGTTAATGGCCTGGCATATAGTTTCTATGATGCTTTATGGGGTCTGCCTGTGCAAAAGTCACTTATGAGGTGTTCTTACACATGAGTGGATGGGTGTATAAAAATATTATCAGCATGACATATGATACAGCCTATTAAAGTAGTTCCGCACAATAGGAGCACATAGAGTAGATGGTGATGAGGAAGGAAGTATCTCCACTCTTAAAAAAACTCTCAGACATTTTTCAATGGACATTCAGCTTAAAATCACTAGAATATTGCTAATTTATCAAAAGGCATTTAAGATCTAGAATATTATATCTTTATTTTAGACTCTTTTTTTGACTCTTCAGTCTTGAAGTTTTTGTTGGCAAATTTGAGTGGATGAAAGTAAACTAATAAAAAGGTATTTTCTTCAAGAAACTTACTTTCTAGTAGAGAATGTAAGGCACAAATTCAAAAGTGTAATAAATAATTTAAAGTGTTTACCAGAAATACAGTGTACTTTTAAGGGAGGAAGTCGAAGATGGAGGGAATCAATTACTTCTCCCATGTTAAATTCAGGGAGGTTTCATAAAGAACTGACCTCTGAGATAAAGTTTAAAGGATAAATAGGTTTTTACCACACAGAGAAGAAAAAAAAGAGCATACCACCAAGCTCATATAAATGTATGTTTTAAAATAATTATAAAATGATTTTCCGTGTTTGATAAGACATTTCAAATGACTTAAATGCAAAAGGAGCAAGGGGAAAAAGTAAACTTATCATATACTAGATATCATGATTATTAAACTGAAATTAATTTTATTTATCCTCAGTTTTCTCATCTATGAAAAAAGGGTGGTCGTCCTTATGGCAAATTTTCTTGTAAGAACTCACTGAGCTCCACGTACAGAACCTCTTACAATAACCAATAAACAGCGATCTCATTTCCCTTTCTCCAACAACATCAAAAATAAAAAAAGATATGGGAAGACAGAGGAGAAATACAATGAGAAATTATACTTAATTATGAAAAAGAGCTTGGAGGGGCTGTGAAAGAAATGATTGAATGGAACGTTCTGCTTTATCTTATGCTACAAATCTACTGTTATTGCTTTGCTACAAGGATGATGAAAATAATTAATATGTAAATCTGATAAACATCCTGAAATGTCAGAATTAACTGTCTCTAAATGGATATGTGGTTTCTTTGATATTTTCAAAAGGTACAATTTTCTATTTAGTGAACCCAATTTTCTATTGCCTTGTGATGTGGATTATGAGATCAGAGATATGCTCTATTAAGCCAAAGAGATATATATTTAAAAAGGACAGCAAATCTTGCATAAGACATGCATTAATTTCTGCTGTATTTATATTACTCTGCAAATTGTCACTGGTTCCTTAGGAGAGATTAATTCAACTAAATTAATTGCATGCTTGCTGACTTCCTACAGGCCCTTTATTAGTCATCATATTTTAAAACATAGATACAGGTATGATTAAGAAATAGATATAATCTGCCCTTGCTGGCATAGCTCAGTGGGTTGAGCGCAGGCTGCGAACCAAAGTGTCGCAGGTTTGATTCCCAGCCAGGGTACATTCCTGGGTTGCAGGCCATAACCCCCAGCAACCACACATTGATGTTTCTCTCACTCTCTCTCTCTATCTCCCTCCCTTCTCTCTCTAAAAATAAATAAATAAATAAATAAACTTTAAAAAATAGTTAAAAAAAAGAAATAGATATACTCTCAAGTGACTCATGTATATTAAGGGAAAAAAATGAAGGTTACATCACTTACATTAATGTTAGAACGACATAAATGCTATACATTTTCTATACCCCATAAACACTATATGAAGTTGCATAATTGAATCTTAGAAACTGTACTAATTATACAAACAATAACACTAACAACATTAATTAATTAAAATCAATTTGCAATTATTTAAAACTAAAGAGCACCAAGCATATTTTTCTATTTGCTGTGGTAAAAAATAAAACTCAGTAAAACTTCCATAATACTTTTTAAAAAATATTTTACTCATTTGTTTTTAGAGAGAGGGGAAGGGAGGGAGAAAGGGAAACATCAATGTGTGGTTGCCTCTCACATGGCCCCTACTGGGGACCTGGCCCACAACCCAGGCATGTGTCCTGACTGGGAATCAAACTGGCAACACTTTGGTTTGAAGCCCATGCTCAATCAACTGAGCTACACCAGCCAGGGCCCATAATGTTTTTAAAGTGAAGTTACATTTTATATAATTTAATAAGGTCTTACATTTCATTAAAATCTAGATTTTTAATTCAACATGTAAAAAGAAAGAGGAGCAAAAGAGAGACAGAGATCCCAAGAGATACATAAAAATGGTGAGAAAGTATGGAAAATAAGCATGTTCTCCTTTGCTGTATTGCATACTAATAAAATGCATTAGAAGGAAAATGACATTTGAACTGGATTTCAAATAATGGAGGAGAAAGGAAACAGAAAGGTATCTGAAGAAGAGAAGATATAAGACTAAAAAAGAGGCATGTACCTGCATCATCAGAGAATGCTAGAAAGTTCATCCCTATTAGGACAGAGTGGAGAGGTGGCAAGATAGAAAGACAAAAGTATGGGTTAGGCCAAATATTAGGGAGACTTAAATTTAAGGAAGTTTAAACATTATGCTCTGTGTAACAAAGATTGTACCTGATGTTTGTGGATGCAGGAGTAGTATGGTTGGATTTCTCTTTGAGAAATACAATGTTGACAATGGCAAGGATGGATTCAAGTTGGCCAAGAACATGCTTATAGCATCACTCCCCATGAGAAATTAGGGCACATTAATCTAAACGGTGACAGAACTAAAAACAAGAAGTTACCTGCTGGGGACTGAGTGAGAGGGACCTCCTGAAAAAAACACATCTCTAATAATTCTTAAAAACATTGAAAAGCTTATTAATCAGATTAATATGTTTATGGCTTCTTAGAACCCTATTTCAGGAATGCCTATTGAAATATTATTTGCTCAATACTCTGCCCAAATCGTAATCTCCTCTAAAATAGCGCAACAACCACATACTCATTCTTCTTCATCCACCCGTACATGTCTATTGCATGGAACAATATGGAGTGATTTCTTCTCACTTATCTTCATGATGTACATTATTTTCTATGAGTTTATTGTACCCTTAATTTTTATGCATTCTATGTTATGTGTATACAATGTCTCTATGCCTCCTGGCTCCTTTCATATTCTATTTCAGTGTGATAGTTACTGTGAGCACCAAAGTATAGAGCTCATTGAGGGTTATTCTTCAGTAAAATTCAAGATATCAAAGAAAAAAAACAGAATAAATATTCTAGTACAATTAGCCAATATAAGTAATAAATACCAGCACATGAATAATTCAAATATGAACTTGTTTGATGGAAGAGGCGTCATGTAATGAGTTTTACTTTATGTACCCTTTTAGATTGGATCAACATATGACATCCCTTTCACAGTAATAAGAAATTAGTTCAGGATGGGAAATTTTCTGAGCTAAATTGGCCTAATGAAGATGGACAGAATAGATCTCAGCTCTGAGATTATAATCAGGTAAATTTTCTCTGACAGTAAAGTATCAATTTATTAACTGCATTATAGATAATATGTTAAAATTGTCCACAGCTATATAGATAATTTAGCCATGATTCATTAAGATAATTTATAATTATCTGGGTCTTTAATGTGGCAATCCTGTAATAAACCATGTTAACAGCAGAAATAAGGATATTCTGTAACTTATTCACAAACATATTCATATATGCAAATCAAAAATAAATACTTAATTTTTAAGGCATGTACTTTTCAACATTGTTTCTGCAATGGTTCTCGATAAACATATCCTATTCCCATCACCTGAAGACAGCTATTTGTATATCTTTTTTTCCCCACCCCCATTTGTATATCTTTAGCATGAAGAAAAATCAAAATGAAATGACATTTTGTTTGTTTTATTATATTTTTACAGTGGTTGTTACAGAGATAATTGGAGCAGCTTAAACCAAAATAGTGTAGAAAGCAAGGCATTGTTTTATTGTTGTTGATGATCCTCTAAATAATGGAAGAGAAATACAAGATAATTTTAAGCTTTGGTAAAATTATATTTCTAATTTTGGAAGTTCACACTATTGACAAATCTGGATTAGAAAGGTTAGAGTAAAAGTATAGGGACACTTAAAAAACAATGTCAATGAAAAAGGCATGAAAGTGTAAAGGATGGATCAATGTAGTATTAATGGAGTTAAGAAAATAGGAGAATACGTTAAATTCTTTGGGAGATACACTCAGTATAACCTATTGATTATATAGGCCACTTGAGTGAAGGACTAACTCACATGCCAGTACCATTAATAGGATTGATAGGAGGTGGTGCAAGTTTAGTGAAAATATAATTAGTGGGTCCTTGCCTTTAAAATTGTTTTCACAAATAATTATAAAAGTACAAAACAGTAGATAATATTGGCCTATATTACTCAAAGTATGATCTGTGGACCAGCAGCATTGGCAGCCCCTGGGAGGCAGGAAACAGGAAAGACAGAACAGAATGAGAAAATTTAAAATCATCTAAGAGGACATTCACAGGAAGAGCTAGAGTGAATGAAATACACTATTCAAAGATATAATGAGAACCAAGGTTCCAATTTTATTCAGGAGGGTCAATGAATAGTAAGCAGAATAGTATAAATATATTCATATATGTACCTTTTGGGAATATTTCTAAACAACAAATGCAAGGAGAATAACTTTAAAAAGATTGCCAACCACATAAAACATTTAAAGTGATAAGAAACTTCTCAATGGAGATACATACACTCCAACAGAACTGTGTTAAAATAACTTCTATGAAATGTTCTATAAGAAGAAGAAAAATCCAGAAATATGGTCTTATGTTTTTTAAAATAATGGAAATAAATACAATATTTAATACACACATGCATTAATACCGACATTCTTTGTTGCAAAGAAAAAATTACTGACAAAAATAAATAATAAAAAATGGTCAATGGCTTTTTCCACACAAAGGGGATTGTCTATAATTTTTCATCATTATATTTGTTATTATCTAAACATTTTCCAATGAGCATGCATTAATTATGTAATGAAATAATGATTATTTTAAAAGCAAATATCAATTATTCACAACTACTTGAAGATCTTTTAAAACTAATTCAGAGTTTTAATTAATGTTGATGATGGTTGTTTAAAGGGAAATAAATGTATCAACATTTTCCATTCTTCTCTTTTCCTCTTTCATGGGGGTGATCAATATTTTCCGCAAACAGAGAGAATACTAATTGGAGTCTGTTTTACACAGGCCGTGGCTGTGTGTGGGATGGGAAAGGGTAATTAACAATTACTGAATATGTCATAGGCCAGTTTTCCTCATATGTGCTTTATTTACTAAGAACTTTAATCTTTCACAAGTTCGTAGGTATCTCAAGTACAGAAAATGATCACTTAAAAAAACTTTTAATTTGAAATAATTGAGGGGTTGTGAAGGTGTTACAGACTTCCTGTGAGCCCTTCCTTTAGCTTCTAATGTTACCATTTTACACAAGCATGGTGCTTTTATCAATATGAAGAAACTAACGCTGGTAAAATACTATTAATGCTTACATGCATTAATAGTACATGCTTAACTTGAATTTCACCTTTTCCACTAATGCCCCTTTTTTAATGTTTCAGAATCCATCCCAGAATACTACACTGCATTTTACTCATTTTTGTCTTGTTACCTTTCTAACCTAAGATAATTTCTCCATATTCCCATTTTTCCTGAAAACCCATTGTCTTTTTTGAGGTATTATTGATATATAACGCCATGTCAGTTTCAAGTGTACAGTGTGAGTCAATATTTGCACATAGCATAAAATGTTCACACAATGACTCTAGTTGATACCATCACCATACATAGTTAAAAATGGTTTCCTTGAAAAAAGAACTTTTTAAGATTTACTTTCTTAGTAATGATCAAATATGCTATATAGTATTATTAACTATAGTCACCATGACATATATTATATTCCCATGAGTTTTTATTTTGTAATGGGAGGTTTGTACCTTTTGAACCCCTTCACCCATTCTGCCACCCTACTTTGCCCTGCTTCTGGAAACCACCATTTTTTCCTCTATATCTATGAGTTCATTTTTTGTTTTTGGTTTTCATTTTGTTTTGTTTTCTTTAGATTACACATATATGTGAGATCATACTGTATTTATTTTTCTCTGACCTATTTCACCTCAAATAATGTTCTCAAGGTTCATCCATTTTATAGCAAATGGCAGGGTTTCCTTCTTTTCTAGAGCTGAATAATATTCCATTCATTTGTCCATTGATGGACACTTGGGTTGTTTCCATATCTTGGCTGTTTTAAATAATACTGCAATGAACATATGTGTGCATATATCTTTTTTGGTTAGTGTTTTCATATTCTCCAGATAAATTTGCAGAAGTGAAATTTCTGGATCATATGGTAGTTTAATTTTTATTTTTAAAAAAGATTTTATTTATTTTTAGAGAGAGGGGAAAGGAAGAAGAAAAAGACACAAAGAAACATCAGCCCATAATTACCTCTCATGTGCCCTCTACTGGGCACCTGGCCTGCAACCCAGGCATGTGCCTTGACTGGGAATCAAATTGGTGACACTTTTGTTCGCAGGCCTGCGCTCAATCCACTGAACCACACCAACCAGGGAGAATTTTTAATTTTTTGAGGAGTCTCCATACTGTTTTCCAGAGTGACTGTATCACTGTATATTCCCACCAACAGTGCACAAAACTTCTTTTTCTCTACATCCTTCCTTGCCAGCACTTGTTTCTTGTGTTTTTATAATAGCCATTCTAGCAAGTGTGAGGTGACATGTTCATTGTGGGCTTGGTTTGCATTTATTTGCATTTCCATCACAGTTAGTGATGTTGAGCACATTTTCATGTACAGGTGGGCTCTCTGTATGTCTTCTTTGAAAAAATGTTTATTCAGATCTTCTACCCATATTTTAATCAGATGATTATTATTATAATTATTTTGCTATTGGAGTGTGAGTTCTTTTTTAATTTTGCAATTAACCTTATCGGATTAATTATCGGATATGTGATTTTCAAATATTTTCTGCCATTCAATAGGTTGTCTTTTCATTTTGCTGATAGTTTCCTTTGCTGTGCAGAAGTGTTTTAGTTTGATATAGTTCCACCTAATTGATTTTTGCTTCTGTTGCTTGTCCTTTTAATATCGACTCCAAAAAATCATCACCAAGACTGATGTCAAAAAGCTTACTGCCCATGTCTTCTTCTAAAAGTTTTATTGTTTCAGGTCTTACATTCAGGTAATTTTGTGTTAATTATACATGTGATGTAAGTTAGTGGTACAACTGCATTCTTTTGCATGTGGCTGTCCAGTTTTCCCAGCACCATTTATTGAAGAGACTGTATTTTCCTCATTATACATTCTTGACTCCTTTGTTGTAAATTAGTTGTCCCTATATGTGTGTGATTATTCTGGGCTCTGTATTCTGTTCTGTTGATGTATGTGTTCATTTTCATGCCAATATTCTACTGTTCTGATTACTATAGCTTTGTAATATAATTTGAAATCAGGGAGTATGATGCCTCCAGCAGATATGATATAATGAAACCACAAGACTGACTATAGTGTATGAGACAAAAGAGATAAATGGAATCTCAATACACTCTCAAGTATTAGAAAAAACGAGACCTATTTTCTATATAGCACTGAATTAAATAATTAAATGCCTTACATAAAAAGCCCTCAAAACAATTCTAAAAGAAGGCTACAATCATACTCCCTATTTTGTAGATAAGAAAACAACCTCAATGATGGTGTCACTGTTTGCACGTGTCTACGTCTGGCATGTTCACTACTGTATTCAATGAGCCTCACACTCTGCTAGCCATAGGAGCCATTCATCCTTGCATATTTCGTGGATAAGTGAATTTCTGAAATAGTACAATATAATTCCCTTAATCACTGTGCAGTCCATTTGCTGACAAATCATTGTTATTAATGCACAGATTTTATGGAACCATTCCGGTCCCCACATTAAAAGGAAAATGCCTGTGCGCCGCTGCCTGCGCAAAGACAGCACTTCAGCTGCCTCCCCTCGTTGTGAAACTTCGAATCTTGTATCCACTGGTAATTTTTCTTGTACAGGCCTTTGCCTCTAGGTTATCTCTTGTTTAAATAAATCCCACATGAGGGTTAAGCTAAGGATGAAGAGAATTCTTAACACCAGTTGTTCTTTTGGAAACTTCAAAGCAGGCTCCCAAGAATGTTGATTCTCTCAACAAAGATTTTGAGCTCCAGAATTTTAAGTGTTGAGGAATCTAAATACAGCCAAAGTAGAGCATGAGATAGCAATCTTGGGTAAAAATAATCCTAATTAGAGAATTAGATGGGAGGTAATATATACCTGGAATGATGGGGATATAAATGAGCAAGGAAGACTAATTAAAGGTGGACTAATCACTAAAGTAAAGGGAATAATAACAACAATAAAATAATATTAATAATTTTTATATTCCATACATTTGACAAAGGCTGGCCTTATTAGAGAAATCAAGTTGATTAATATTAGGAAGTCCTCTGAAAATTTCTGTCCACTAGTTTAGTGCCAAAACCCATTCACTAGGAAAAATGAAGTCAAGGGTAGACTATGATCATTAATCTGTGGTTATTCCCTGTATGTTGATTTGCTAAGCTTCCATTTATCCTTGTTGCACCAGGAGTTCTTCCTCCCACTCACTCCCATGATGACACAACCACATGGTGATGGAGCAAGAAAGCATTATGGTGAGGAATAAACTGGGTGCCATCTTGCCATCACCACTTATTCACAACATGTCCTTGAAAAGTTATTTATATATCTGAATTGTTGCTATGATACTACAAATAGAATACCTTACAATATATGCTAATTTGAAAGAAGAAACAGAATTTTGATTGATAGAATGCTTTCTGCATTGTAAAACATCACACACACATACACACATACACACTGATAGTGTTACCATTCATCATCATGTCTGAATGATTTTTGAATCTTACACTTGATATGCTTAATTCAGACGAGGTATCTATTTATATTATTTTGTAAAGCTGTACACCAGAGTCTCATCTTTTATTCCTTTTAATTATATTCTTGTATGTCTATCATTTTTAATTCAATAGGCAAAATTTGCCCCATCTGAATAGGAAACTATTTGTTCAAACCCATTTATAGAGAAATTAATGCAGTACCCCTGGAATAGATTCTCATTCGATTAGATCAGAATCAGATGCCCACTTACCATGCATACAACTCTTCATGTAAAACAAAAACAAAGACAAACCTTAACTATCCCATCATTAAAGGCACAAACACCTCAAAAAATAGAAACTAGATACTGCTATTCCTTTTTTTAAATGATCAGTTGATAGACATTTACCTAAGTACAGAGAAAGTCTAAGAATTACTAATCTGGGTGAAGATCAGTATAAAGACAAAGCCTCAAGCAAGAAACAGAAAAGTTAAAGAGCAAAAGATTCCAGCAAATAAAATACATTGTCTAGTGGCATTTGTTGAGTGATTTGCTTTCTTTCCTAATATTAGCTCTATTCTATGCAGCTCCCCTGGTTAAAACAAACAAACAAATCAGACATCTCCCAAACCTCTGTCACTCTTTCCAACCCCTACTGTGCTTTAGCTAATGTAAAATATGCTTTGGTATAATTTTGCTACAAAATAGTTACTCAGATAAATAGCACAGATGCATTATAATGAGATCTTTGAAACAGATGGGGATGTTTTAACTGCCCTTGTTCCTTTTGCTTGAACAATGCACTTTGTAATTAGCAGTATGGTGAACATTTTTTTTAGGAAGGATAGAAACTGAATAGATTTTTAGGCTGTCATAAGAAAATGCATGAAATACAGGAGATCCGTAAGGCATGATATTTTTTTACTTATTTGCTTTGCAGTGTATATTTTAAAAAGCTATGTGCTGCTTTCTACATTTCATCATTATTTACCTCTGTGTAGTTTCATTTAAGCAAACAACTTGCTAATTGCAAATTAAATGGACGAGATAGTCTTTTAAAAATTTTTCCTTTCATGTCTGACCCTCTGATTTTCTTTCATCATCAAACAGTTGTTTTTATTCTTCTCTGTTGCCCTTAGGTGGTTTTTCCTTGTTAATGTTGAATGTTTTCCTCTTTTACTTATCTTTTCTACCTTTTATTTTCTAGCCAAACGTGTACAGAGTAACATAACTTTATAGCAGAAATTTTTTCTCTGCTTAGATGTACAGATGGTATGCTCTGAAAAATTTACTAGCAAAAGATAAGAAAGTAAATTTTTAAATATTCTGTCTCCCACATAACTGTCAGATATGGAGTCTTTCTGACACAGGCCTAAATATTTTAATATATGCTAGCTAAAGGGACATATTACTATTTTACTCCATATAAAACTGTTTTCCCTTGTTGCTCAGGAAATAGATTTACATGAATTTGTTATTTTTAAACTGTTTGTAATGAGACTCAAAGCTGGTATATTTGTTTTGATCCTTGACAATATTTCTGAACAATATTGAATTTGATCCCTGACAATATCTCTGTTTCACTGGATTAGCTCTATAATTGGTTTCTCCTTTTTTTTCAGACACGTTGCCTTGAATAGTTATATAAGCCAGTACCAAAACAAATTACATCTTTATTATTATGCTGTTCACTTCCCTGTGACCTCTGACCTTGGGCACTCCACCTTTCAGTCACATTCTGACCTCTTTCAAGTACATTCTTGGATCAACTCTCCTTGTTCTCGCCCAAACTCCTCTTCTGGCTGGAAAAACTTTACTCCCGCTTTAAGACTCCACTTAAGATCACCTTTACACAAAACTTCTCCATTCTCCCAGCACCATCTTTGCCAAATTTGTATGTTTAGGCATTGGGGTCCAATGAACTTAGTTTTCTTTTAGGACTTTTCCCCACATCTTCGGTGTTTGCCAATCTCTCTTTTTCAAAGTGAGACTAGAGCACACCTGAAGATCAGTCTAGAAAACATCTCAAGGGTCCAGCCGTGTAAAGCAGTGGGAAAGCTCTTCCTCATCAAGGGTAGGGCGGGCCAAACAACCTGAAACTGGGTCAACAATACAGCAGAACCAAAGAGTCTGGAAATTTTCTGTATGGTTGCTACAACCGTCCTTCACAAAAAATGTAACAGAGATTTTGAAAAAGCAATGAGCACTAGATAATTAATGTGTTTTATATATTAGTCATCACTACCACTATGAGTTTCTCAAAATAATGGTTATATAATCTATCTCAATATCCCCAGAAAACAGTGTTTGGACTATAGAAAATGCTCACTCATTATTTGTTGAATAAATTAATTTTAAAAAGACAACCATTCACGGAATTACAATTAAATGACCATCTAAAAAGAAGAGTCTTCAAAGAATCCCAATATTTAAATTTGAATTCTGTACATGTTTAAATGGGATCTGTTTCACTGAATATGTCTTCCCAATTGATTTAGAAATTCCCAGCAGAGTTCTCTGTCATGTCATACAGTGTTTAGGATTATGTGATGTGTACATTAAGGGGGAAGAAGAAGGTTAAGGGATTTTAATAGTATGCCAAGTCAATTTGTTTTGTACCCATGTAAACATATATATCTTTCACTTGTTTTCTTCTTTACCATGTCCTTAATTAATCTTCAATCCCTTAAAAATTTTTTCAGTCAATTTAACTAGTCCTGACAGCATCCACTAAGCAAATGTGTGTTCTTTCAAGAAAGATTTTAAAAACTTTCACTGTAAATGTCTTATGGGTCATATAAAGGCATAGCCCTGGAAGAAATATCTTCTACAATTTTCTTCAAAGCCAGTAACATAAAAATTCACTAAAACATTGTGTTACAAGGATGCTTGGAAACCTCCTCACGATAGCTGTCATGTTATTGGACTGAGGATTTTCAGATGAATACATCAGAAGCAGTGAGTTGAGCTTTAAGAAAAATATCCCCAAGTTTTTGGAAACTAACACATTGACATTTGCTGGAAATAAAAACAAGATCTAGCTTAAGAATGAATGTGACTGGATAAATTAGTTTTAAAAGTAATATTTTATTGCCATTAGTAAGAATAAAATTCATGATAAGAAGTTCTTACTAAATACAGCGAAATGCTATGAAGGTAAGATTATTTTTAAATGCTGGTTAATTCCTCCATTGCCTTCATGTATCATTAAAAAAAAGTTTGTATAAAGGAAGAGGAAAAAAAAAGACAGAACCATCTGTGTAACCAGAGAGAATATGTGAAGTGTTATAAAAAGCAAATATTCAGCCTAATTTTTTTTACAGATGAGATGTTCTTTCTGTAGGCTTAGGGTTTTGTTAGGATTCCACCTAAAAAGTACACACATTTGACCACTTTTATACTTTTCTTTAGAAATCAGCCTCTTTCTTCTTTTTGTTACTACATAATGTTATTTCAGAATATATACAATTTATTTTATCCAAAATTTAGAAAAAGAAACCATGAGTGAAACTTGGTGAGCTGTTAAAAACAACCGAGTTCACAGTTAACAATTCCCATTATGCCCACCTACTTCACAGTGCTAATGTGGGGATTTCAGGATTATAGCCTATACAAGGTCTCTAGTGCGGCCCTTGGCACACAGTAAATTCACGATAGTTTATTTCAGTTCCTTTACGTTACTGAATCCCAACGTAATTTTATTTCTGCCTGAAATCTGCTACTATCAATTGTATGTTTTGAGTCTCCTTTTCTTACCAAACGAAATTTTGATTTATCAGCCTCCGAATACCATCTGATCCTCAATACTTCCTTTTCCTTATATCTCACTCCCACTTTACCCATATTAATATTGCCCACTCATAACCTCAGGCATTTTGTTCTGTGTTTCCCCCTTGCACTTCGTGGTCTCGGCTCACATATCCCTCACCCAGCATTCCTGCAGGGTCCTGCTTCTAGCCTCCACCCTGTCGTTCCGGTGCACTGCTGTCAGAGAGACTCGGTGCAGATGTTGTATAATTCCCCTGCTTTCGCCCTCTCAGAGATTTAAAATAAAGTCAAAAGTCCTTCCTCTGGCCTGTAAGACCATTCCTGAAATAGGTCTCCCTGATCTCAGTGCAGCCCTCCACATTTTCTCAACAATTTTCTCTTCTGTCATTTTTTATATTTTGCTACCTCTTTGTTATAATAAAAACTTCCCCATCTTTTTCAAAGTTCAAATTAAGTAACTCTCCTTTTTAGACTTCTAATGAATTCTGTAGAGAGAATGGACTGCTTGGCTTTTATGCATGATTAGGCCCATTATCAATGTCCACCAGAGTACTGTGGTTATTAAGATCCCTCGACTTATTTAGATATGCACACGCATGCCTTATTTTTTCAAACAACTGTACCCCCGACTACACCATATCAAAATTCACTCCCAGATCATGCCTCTCTTAAAAACATTTTAGGCTTATACCATAATTTGCAGTTATTTTGAGTATCAGAGCAATCTCATTTTTTTTCAATCTTAAAAGTGCTTATGTTAAAACCCTAATTTAGTTTATGTTCGAGGCTTTTTTAAACCTTTTTAATTGAAATATATTTGATACGTATCATTGTATAAATTTAAGGTGCAGGACGTGTGATTTGATACATTTATGTATTATATTATTGCCATCAGAGTGATAATTAGCACTTCTATCTTGTAACATAATTAGCATTACTTTTTAACTTCTTGAATAATTAAGATCTAGTCTCTTAGCAAGTTTGGCAAAATTGTTGTCTACATTTACTATACTGTGCATTAGGTCTCTAAGACTCAGTTACTACTCATTTCAAGTTTTTACCCTTAAACATCTGTCTTATACCATTATTTTACTCTGTTTCATGAGTTTGGCTTTTGTAGATTTTGCATATAAGTGGTATCATACAGTATTTGGCTTTGTCTGTCTGACTTACTTCACTTAACAGAATGTCTTCAAGTTTCATTCATGTTGTCTCGAATGGCAGGATGTTCTTCTATCTCATGGCTGAACAATATTCCATTGTGGGGGGAGTGTTGTGCCTGTGTGTATGACCTCACATCTTTTTAAAATAGTCATTCCTCGGGCACTCAGGTTGTTTCCATATCTTGGCCAGTGGGAACAAGGCTGTAGTGAACATGTGAGTGTATATGTCTATTCGATATCTTCTTTTCATTTCCTGCTTGTAGTATATGCCTGGATGCGGAGTTGCTCGATCATATGGTAGCTTGATTCTTAATTTTTCAGGAATCTCCATGTAGTTTTCCACAGTGGCTGAACCAATTTACATTCCCACCAACAGTGTATAAGGGTTCCCTTCTCTCCACATCCTCACTAACATTTGTTATTTTTTTCTTTTTGATGATAGCAATTTTAACAGTTGTGAAGTGATATCTCATTGTAGTTTTGATTTCCCTGATGATTAGTGAAGCTGAACATCTTTTCCTGTACCTGTTGGTTATTTGTGTCCTTTTTGAAAAACAAGATCTATTTCGTTCATCTTCCCATTTTTTAATTGGATTGTCATTTTGTTATTGAGTCGTATGGGTTCTTTATATATATTGGAAATTAATTTCTTATGAGACATATGGCTTGCAAATTTCCCATTCTGTAGGTTGCCTTTTCGTTTTGATTGTTTCTATTGCTGTGCAAATGCTTTAAAGTCTGATGTAGTCCAAGTTATTGATTCTTTTTTTAAAGATTTTATTTATTTATTTTTTTAGAGAGGGAAGGGAGGGAGAGAGAGAGAAACATCAATGTGCAGTTGCTGGGGGCCATGGCCTGCAACCCAGGAATGTGCCCTGACTGGGAATCGAACCTGCGACACTAAGTTATTGATTCTTGAAAAGAAAATAGGTACACTTAGTTCAGTCGATGCTAGTCATCAGGAGCTCAGATATGCTTTAGTACAGTTGAGGGAATTCCCCAGCAGAACACAGGTTTTATCATTATTTTATTTCCCAAATTTAGACAGTCTCACTTGAGATATGGTTACTTTCAGGCAAATTTTACAAATTGAAACTGGTGGCAGCAGCCAGATACCAGGTCTTATTTGAGGTGCCGTTATTTTCCATGTGGCTTATTGAAATCATTTAATTTTAATATCCATGTTTCTTCTGTTCTCCGTGTATCTAAAATTCCAGAGCTGAGTTCCACATAGGTCAGTCTATTGACATAACATCTACACTCTACGGAATTGCTTACACATCTATCACCTGCCTCTAGATGGGGCTGGAAAACATAGTAAAAGTAGCAAATTGTTACTGCATTTCCTGATGTTTCTACAAGTTGTAAATATGAAAAGCCCCCCCTCTTCATAATATTTAAATCTTTCTCAGAACCACACAATTACTAAAAAAAAATCACATTCACATGTACATTTTAATGGGTACACATAAAAGATGCAGCAAGTCACAAATTAGTGCTTTTCATGAAGTTCACATGTTTCTACTAAGTGGAGTGTCTTATAAAATGGCCATTCACCTGCATAAAAACAACATCTCACCTGTGGAAAATATCTCATTTGTTAGAATCACCTCTCAAGTCTGTAATAGTTAAGACAAAAGCACAGCTTACAAAACGGACAGTGCAGCACAGGGCTGGCCTTGCAGACCACCAGAGCGAACAATCTGCACTCTCTTTTCACTAAATCATCATTAAAATTTAAACTCAGTCAATCAAGACCCCCTGAGAAGTCTTCATTCTTACTTAAGTACCGAGTCTCTTTCTTTGGAGGTTTTTTGAAGTCTTGGGCACAATACACGATATGCTAACGTTTCCCTTCAGTTAAACTTGCTCCCTCTGCCCCAGAACTACAGACATTGCACAGAGCAAGTGGGAACTCGGGTGGGTTTTCTGCTTCTGCTGCAGCAGAGCGAAGAAGGAAGGAGTGGTGAGGACACGCTCTCAACCCAAAAGTACCTACCTGAGAAGGTTGTCATTAGTGTCACTTAAAATAGATGTGCTAGGTATTTGGCTCAAGGTAGACACATATAAATAGGAGCTTTTAGTGTTGACATTACTGTAAGCTATTCCTTGGCCTAGATCAGACCTATTGAGTTTTCCACATGTTTTTTCTATAAGCTTCTCTGGTCCTTCTGAAGCCTTCTACACTCAGGTAATGGGAAGAATTCCTGTTACTCCAACTTACTGCAGAAAAGCAGTATGTCAATCTAAATTTAAAAAATGAACAATCTACTCCAGATACAATGAGTAATATATTCTCTTTGATTCTCAGGACAGCACATTTTAAGAATAAATAATGCAATCTGATGTTTTAATAAGCTAACAAATGTGTGGCAACAACATACACACTAATAATTAAATTAATGAAGTGTAATGATACAATGTAAAACTGAAGTAGACAGGTGTGTTATTTATAAGAAAGAAACAGGGCGAAGGCGGTTAGGGAAAGCTGCTTGGAGAAAGGAGCCCAGAACATTTGGTTTCCATGGAATTCTGCCTCATTTCCTAAATTTCTGTGAACTAAATGTAATTTTTAAGTAACATAGTTAAAAGAGAAATATTGAATTTTTTGGTTTCTTTCAAGTGTCTTTCTGTTTTAGTCACAAAACAAAAGGAAAGAACAACATATGTTTGACAAAGTAACGTCAATAACTGTAAACATTAGCTTACTTTGTCAGTAACGGAATTAGTCGTACTTATAAATATTGCATTTTATAGTAGGGAAGAGAAAAGTGCATGTGGTAGGAAAAACTACTTACTGAAGGTAGCTGAGATTGCTGTGAAAAGATGCCCAATGGCACTGTGGATGCCCAAAGCAGAGTGGACTTGCTGCGATCCATACTTGATTTTGACACAGAAAATGTGTAAATATAAGGACTACTTCAGGGCTGATACACACCACCTTTCTTTTGTTTTATTCATTTTTAGCAGAGTCTGGGTAATTTGCATTCACCTGACAAATATAACTCTTTTGCTTATGGATAAGTTACATTTGGATCTGATCATATTCTATTCCTTCCATTTTTATGGGAACACAGATTGTTAACAAAGACACTTCGGAAGGTTTTACAAAAAAGATGCAATGCATACATAATTTCAGAACTTAAGAAATGTTGGAGAAAACTGTTAGTCCTTTCAACATAAGTATAAATTCCTTAAATATAAACCTTAAGGAATTTATACTTACATTAAGGAATTGAAGTAGTTGAGTAAAACTACTTTCATACCCTATTGGAGAAATGTTGAAATTTCAAGCAAACAGTAAATTTGGACATTTTCTAACTGATCAAAGAGAGAATTGTGTACCCTCAAACTCTCCCTCTGGCCAAGGAAGATTTGCAAGGTTTTAGTAAAGTGTAAGTGTAGCGCCCTTCCTAATACATGACACTGAGTAAATGCACGCGTTATTCTGCTTGAGTGAAAACACCACTAACTGAACCAACAAAGCCCAACAATTTGTTTCAAAATAAGTGTCTTTTTTTGTGTGTTCACTAAATGGGAATACATTCACTATCTTTTCATTCTATATAATTATAGCAGATGGGAACATTTTTCCTTAGATTGAGAACTTGGCATTTTACATGTTTAATTTGGCTCAAGATACAACATTTATAGAACTGCATTCCAAGTAGTGATTTTCTAAAGCATTCCCTATTGAGCATAAATGTAATTATGTTAAATATCCTACCCATAAATTATAACCCTGACCCTAAAGTTTATTCCTTGGGCATAAAACAAAAACATAGGCTGTTTTGTTTTATTTTTTAGGCCACTGAGCAGAAATCTATAAATTGCTACTCCAGGGTAATAACTGACTTAACATTAGAATATGGACACAATTAGCTTTACCTAACTCCCAGGATGATATAGTAGGCATATTTATTAAGGCTTTCCCATTGGATATTGATTAATATCAAGTCGGTTTCTACATGACTGGCAGGCAAGAGGCCCCCGGGTGATGTCAGGAGAGGAGGTGGAGAGAATTTGGAGCATCTCAGTCAAGGATCTCTCTGCTTCTGCTCTTTTGTGATTGTTCTTCTTGAAGGAGGAGACTAGGCCACAGACACAGCTAGCACAAATCATTAAATCTATGCTGATTTTTAGAAGAGAGAGAGGGGAAGCCAGGCCAGCTTAAAAGGCCCCTAACTCGGGTGACCAGCAAAACTGTAACAAGTGTCCAGCTTGCTGTGGCAGGTTTGGCGTCAATGCTTAAGCTTCAGGAAATCTCAAAGCCTCTTCAGTACAAGTTGATACCCAGGACAGGAGGTCACCACAAGAACTCTGCCAGTAACCTACAGCATTTGGCTAATATTTTTGATGAAAACATAGTGACGATAGGAAAAATGTTGAAAGGACAAAAGCAATTGCAAGAAGGAATAAATTAAAATTATAGAGTTTGGGGATGATCAAGGTGTTCCCTGTGAAGTTAAAAATGCACAAAATACAAAGGAGATCAGTGAAAGTGGCACTCCACCTCAGACAAAAGGGTGGAAGGGATAAAAAAGGCTTTTCTTAACACTGGCCAACAGTGTATTACATGAAGATCTTAGAAAGAATGAATATACTCTGCATTAAAAAATAAAGGCATGAGAAAAAGCAGGGATCATAAGCAAGTTAAAGGATGGGTGAAGCTAGAACTATGCATGACAAGACAAAGAACAGAATCTCTTTGCCTCTGAGCTACACAGACTGTGGCATGCTTTTTCTATATGGAATGATTTAAATATTTATTACATGTGCTCTTAGGAGCACATCACTCTAAGAGAGCTCCCACATCAGCTTGACTACTGGTAGCTAAGCACAACTTGAACACCTGTGAGTAGGAGCCGAGTATAATTCTTCATGCAGGCCAGATTCTTGCTCTGCTCATATTAACAACAGCGAGATAGACAAAGATTAAATAAGGAAGACACTACAGATCTATGGCAAAAAACAAGACAACAACAAAAACCTGACAATACCAATTTCTGGTATGGAGCAAAAGGATCTTTCTTTCTTCTCTCGTAGGCATTCAAATGGTCAAACCACTTTGGGAGGTAGTTTGGCAGTGCCTTAGAAACCCAAACATAGTTTCGCCATTCAATCAAGCCATTCGTTCCTAGGCATTTACCCAACTGATTTGAAAATTATGCCTATGCAAAAACCTGCATACTAATGTCTTTTCAGCTTTATTCATAATCATGAAAAATTAGAAACTATTAAGATGTCCTTCAACAAATGAAAGAGTACAAAATTGTATCATACCCATACAGTGGAATATTATTCAGTGATAAAATGGAATGATCTGTGAAGTCACACAGAGACATGGATAAATATCAAATGCACACTACAAAGTAAAAAAAGGCAGTCTGAAAATGTTTAATAGTGCATGATCAGGTTTATAGGGATTAAATGATCACATTTGAGAAAAGGCAAAACTATGTAGACAGTAAAAAGAAATCTCTGGTTTCAGATTAGGTACTAGTTTCTTAAGCAAGACATCAAAAGCACAAGCATGGAAAACATTAAGCTGGACAACATCAAAATTAAGAACACTGTGCTTCAAAGGACACCATCAAAAAGTGAAAAGATATATCCACCAAATGTGAGAAAATATTTGCAAATTACATAGTGGTAAGTGTTGGGAAAGACACTCTCATGTAGACAAGGCTGAGACTCCCACACAGACGCATGAGAATAGGCCTTGGGCTTGGAACACACTTTTATCAAGAAATAAAGAGCCCACACAACCTCTGCCAGGCTTATCACTGTGTGTGGGAGTATCTTTCCCTATTTCGGGCTTAGTAACTATTCTCTTGTCTCTGCTCAAAGCATGCTCTCTGTGTGGTATCTAGCCAACTCCATGGTCCCACTGTTGTGTTGAGGGGAGAGGTCGGGCTCTTCCCTAGCACAGAAGGGTGTGCATAGGCAAATTGTCCTGCTCTACATGCAGGGAGAGAGGCCCACTGGCCGGGGAGACCAAAACACACTACTGAAGCTTATCTTGCTGTCTCTTTTCTGTGGAAGTAAAGCATTGTTCCTCCCAATGCTTGACTGTATTTCTTTTCCTTGGAATTCTGACACCAAAATGCTGTGGGCAGAAGTGTTTGGAGTCCTGCCCTGGGAGTGGTAACCAGTGCACACTACTTTGATTACCCACAGGCAGTTATATAGAGAATATATTGAGAACTCTCACAATGCAGTAATAAAAAGAGAAATAACCATGTTTAAAAAAAGAAGCTGTCAAGGAATCTAAATAGACATTTCTCCAAAGAAGATATGCAAATGGCCATTAAGCACATGAAAAGATGTTCAATGTCACCATTTGCCATCAGAGAAATGCAAATTGAAACCCCAATGAAATATATCTATATATACTGTGATGTCTATAACCAAAAATTTTTAAAAAGAAAAACAACAAATGTGAGGAGTGGAAAATGTGAAGCATTTGGAACCCTTATACCCTGCCAGTAGGAATGTAAAATGATGCAGCCACTTTGGAAATAATCTGGTAGATCCTCAAAAACATTAGCATAGGGTTGTCATATTAATCAGCAAGTTCACCCTTAAAGAAATCAAAACATATGCCTGACCCCTCACACACACACACACACACACACACACAGTACACAGTACACAAATGCTCCTAGCAGCGTTCTACCTAATAGGCAAAATGTGGAAAAAGTCCAAATGTCCATTAACAGATTAATAGTTAAATAAAATGTGTTATATTTATATAATAGAATATTAATTAATGATAAAAAATAATGAAGTGAAAAAGTTAAAATTGTAGTTTCCAGTGTGGCATGGAAGAAACTTCCAAGTGGCCACTTGATCCTAACACAAACAACTGTGTTAACAAAAATTCTATCCTCCCCCCTCAAACCAGTTAAAAATAAGGCGTGAGAACAATACCAATATGAGGGAAAGAAATGGAGAGTGAAAAATCAAGAAAATGTCTTCAGCCTGATGATCAGACTAACCGGAAAAACTGACCCAACATTGCAGGTCAATGGCATGATCAACTCAATGAGGGGGCATAAATTGTTTGACAACGTGTTGAGTCCTGAGGGCATAATCAAAAGCAAAAGTATATGAGGCACATGGTGAACAACATGCAAATCATTTCTCTGGCCATGGATGCCACATATAGCAGAGAAAAGTTTTCTGGGCTTGGACATGGTCCGTGTCATGTCTTCTCAGGAGCATTCTTTTTCTAAATGTGCACGTCGCAGGCAGGGTAAAAATAGTCCTCAGAATTTACCAGAATTCTGGTATTTAGGCAAATAGTTCTCTGATGGTAGTGAAGGCAAACCCTAAATCATCAAAGAATTAAATACTTTGGTTACCTTAGTAATCTTACATACCTGGGTGTCTCCAGGTCATCAGGAAAATGCCCCATGTGAATAGAACACCATTTTTAGCACATCTGGTCTTTCCTTTGTGTTTTGCTCTTTATATTCCCATCCTTTGATGCGAAAAATAAGAGAATTCTACATTCTAGTATACTTCTCCAATTCATCTACATGGTTTCTTTTTGTTATAAAATTTAGCTGCCAGTTCAGTTCTACTTTTGGCTCTAGAACTACATTATTATCACTAGAACACTGTGGAACAATAAAATACCAGAGCAATTCTTTCCCAGAAGCCATAAGATTAGCAAAATTCCAATTCTACTGCTTTATAACTCCAGAAAAAGAGGCTGTGACATGATTCATAGCAAAGAGGTCTTAAATAATTTGAACATTGTTAATAAGTAAGTAGAAAACAGGAGTCCAGAGAAAAAAATAAAACATTACTAAAGCTAAAATTTTAGGATGAGGAAAATAGTGATATATTTTTTCCTCCACATCTCCCTCCAAAAGCCTAGCATTTTTATTTAATTTGGCCTCCCCATACAGAATACCTTCTTTCCCCTTGTCAATTAATTTCAATTTTCGCTGTTCATTTTCTTGAAACTTTCCCTGACCTTCAGAATGGATTCATTACTTCTCCTCTGTATCCTCAAAGTATATTGTTTTAAAAGCTTAAGGGTAGTTAACATACTCTGTTTTTTATTATATATGATTGTTAAACTAGTAAACATCTATCAGTATAAAGGTTTTACCTTGATGCTAATATTTGAATAAATGTAAAGAATAGTATATCTATATCTATCTCTCTATATACCTATCTATCTACATATAAAACTCAGCACATGTTCCATTCATTTATGTTGCTGTATAAACTTCCATTTAATTAAAACACACATTTTAAGAAACCAAGCCATATATAACATTAGTACTTAAATTGACCTCCTTTAAATATGCTTTGCTACAAGTAAGACATATAATGAAACCATAAATTACAAAAATTAAGAGGCCTGCAATCCAGTTATTTAGGAAACAAATCAAAATTCACAATTAATATTAGTATGCAATTTATTGTGCCTATAAAATAATGTCTATATAAATTGAAACACTATGTCATAATGTCTATATCCTTTTATAGTCAAAGTGTAGAATCCACAAAATGATGCTGGAAAAAAGCCTAATATTAGAGAAGCTATATATACTTCAAATTAAATAACAAAATTTCTTTTTACTTTAAAATTGTGACACTTCTGTGGAACTTACTCTTTTATCAACTCAATATGAATCAATTTAAAACAAATATCACAAAATATTTGCAAAAGACTATTTTTCTTTGAGTTTACTATGACATAAACCATTGGGTTAAATTTGTTAAGACAGCTAATCCAGAGTACATCCATTATGAAGTACAGTGCAAAGAGTTATTTTTCAGTGTGCCAATCATTGTACATAAATGTCATAAAATAAGATTGGAAATAAAACATTTTATATTAACCCAATGCATAAAATAAGACACATACGTGGAAGTTTTATCTCCTTAAGGTTTCATATCTTTTGAAAAAAATTATTGCTTCATTGATTTCATAATAATAACTGTTTTCTAGTCTGGAAAAAATACTGAATATGCTAATTGGTAGAAAACAATTAGAAGAAAAGACCTTTTTCCAATCTACTCTCCTCTCAAGAAGAAAAATGAGAAAAGATTTAAAGAAAATGTGGAAAATCTGTCATATTTATTTGTTCATATTTTTTACACTGATTTTCAGGGTACAATTTTTCTTCAACATTGGATTCAGAATGACTAGATCCCTTCTAGTTTCAAATGTCAGAGTTTTGTGGTTGTCATAGGTGAACAGTATCATAATTCAAAGCTAATGCTTTTCTGACAGGTTACAGTTCAGTGGCTTTCTATTTTTTTGCAAAAGGACATATCTGAAATATTAGAAAAAAAATCCTGACAAGTTCTCTCAAACTCCGGTTGAAATGCAGTAGTCCCTATCGTGCTTGCTTAGGCGACCTGTTTTACATTCTGTCAGCTGTCAGAGGTGGATACACACACAAAGTTCTGCAGTCTGGGTGCAGTCCATTTGCTGGTTGGAGCACTGATAAAGGAAATAAGTCTACCAGAGCTGAGAGCAGTGGTGCCTGGTTTCAGAGTGGTGCTTGTGTGCCAACACTCGGACACACTGTGGTGCAAGCTAAGCATGCTCATCTCCCGCCCCTTCAACCATCAATCAAAATGCTCAGTCACACAATAAAAGTTACTGAATAATTATTGGTTCCTCTTATCTGCTACTACAAAGTTAAAAGTTTTCATATGTTATATTCTCCTAGATTCTGAATGGTTAAGGCTAAAATCACTTTTGAGCTCTGTGGTTTCAGTTGAATATATTGATTTTTTCCTAGGACTTGAGGAAACCAATGAATTGGGTCTGAATTTAATTCATTAAGTGTTCCTGAGATGAGGACAAAGCTTATGGTGTTGCTGATTTGTAAGTCACTGCAATTTGTCTTAGTAAATTAATGATAAGATAATTATAGTAGAATTTAGTCTGAAATCAAAATGCTCATATATATTGTTACTAAAGTGGCAATGAGATGTCATTTCAAATGGGAAATAATACTCTTTCCAAGTTTTTTAAATCCTATAATGAAAGATGCTGGAGAATTAACCATGAGAGAGATTCTAGGTGTTGCCATCCAGAACACCTCATTAATCTCATAATCAATTATAACAAAACATGAGGAGCTATTAAATGTTATGAACATTTGGGGTTTCTTTCTTGAATTTTGTACTGTTATCTTATCATTCTTCTTTTCAGCATACTTGTGCAAAGTAAAACTTTGCAACACCTTAAGCTCAGAGAAGCAGAACTGGGAAGTGCCTCTCTTCCTTCCTTATGATGAGAAAAACGTTGGACCAAAAGCAAATGAATGATTTTTCTTAAATCCATCAGAGCCCTAAGGTCACAGGACAAACCCCTGTGTAGGGGCAGAAATATGTGCCTGGCCAACCATGAGAGCTGGAAGAGGGTCAGGGGCTTTTGTGAAGCTCACAGGACTGAGAACTAGGCTCATAATGCTAGCACAAAACAGGTTTAACCTGAACATCAGATGACACCCTCCCCTCCTGGTCTCAGATCCCATCACCATGCTTACACCATCAATTCAAAATAAGAGTGGAACGCAGCTGTGGGAGTTGCAAGAAACGGGTTTTATTGGTGGAAGAGTGGAAAGGGAAGCCTAACAGGTAGTAGAAAATAAAAAAACCTTCTAGCAAACTTGTCCATCCTTTCAGAGTCTGAAGCCCAGCTGGCTTTAAATACTCCAGCTACTATGATAACCTTCGATATCCCACAGGCTCCTGGGCTTCTAGGAGAAATAGCTGATTCTAGGATTAGGGCTGGGACAATATAAGATGAACATGGAGCATTCTTTAGGGCCAGAAAGCGAGAAAATGATAAAGAGAAAAACTGATTAGGCATGAGGAACACAGGTGACAACTTAGCAGAGCAGCCAGTGCTGAAGTGATTTGAGCAAGAAGATACATAAATGTGAATGAATAATTAAATAAATGGGAGAAAAATTAAGTTAATGGGGATGAATAATTAATTAAGCTAATGGGGATGAATAAATGTGAGAGAAGAAACAAATGAGAAGAAACAAAAGGCCTGCTAGGAGCGGAACATCTGAGAATGTCATACATGCACGGGCTTCAGTCAACAAAGATTGGCGACTGACAGTGCGAGAACTAGAAGCTGACCTGGGGATTCCAAAACTACTGTGTCTGAGATTTTCATGCAGGATCTTGGCGCGAAACATTTTGTGGCAAATTTGATTCTGTGGCTTGTACAAGAGCAAAAGGAACATCGTGCTGCAGTTGCTAATGCCTTGATTCAAACTGCTGCCAAGGAACCAGATTTTCTCAAGGTTATAACTGGAGCGGAACCATGGGGCTATGATTATGATCTGGAACCAAAGGCCCAGTCATGCCAAAGCATGTTGCCTGGTTCTGCACACCCAAAGAAGGCACAGCAAAGTCACAGCAAGATCAAAACCATGTTAGCTGTGTTTTTTGATTGGGAACGTGTTGTCTATCATGAGGAAGCCTGCCCAGGCCAAACAGTTAATGAGTAATACCTCAATGTTCTCCATCAGTTGAGAGATTTAATGTGTTGAAAATAGCTGTAGCTATTGGAAACTGATGATTTCAGCTTCATCATGACAATGTGCCCACTCACACATCACATCTTGTGCAGAGTGCTTTAGTGAAACATCAACTCACCCAGGTGACTCAGCCCTCCTACAGCCCAGATTTGGTACCATTCAACTTCTGACTTTTCCCAATACTAAACTCACCTTTGAAAGGGAAGAGATTTCAGACCGTTGATGACTGTTGATCAGGAAAATACAGTGGGGTAGCTGGTGGCTCTTCCAACAAAGTATTTTACAGAGTGTTTTGAACTGTGGAAGAGACACTGGGATAACTGCGTGAGGCCCTAAGGTCCTACTTTGAAGGGCACTGAGGCATCATTGTCCTGTGTACAATGTTTCTTACATTTTGTATCTTCTTCAAATAAATGTCTCCCAGAGTGCATGGCTTGATACTTTCTGGAGAGACCTAAAATGTCCACAGATTGTTTGCTACTTCTGTCTCCACAGGAGGTAATATTTAACACAATCTCCTTGATGATGGGCTGGATTTAGTGGTTTACTTTACATTGTGACTTTGCAATGGAGAAACCTTGCAGATGTCAGGTTAACTAGTGATCAACGTTATATCATGTACTCTTTAATGTGATATAATTAGAAAGGCACATTGCCTCTATAATAGTTTCTCTACCAAATCCATAGCTGCAGTCCAATCATAAGAAAATATCAGCAAACATAAAATTGAGAGACATCCTATAAAATATCTGACCAGTGCTTTTCAGAAGTGGCAAGGTCATGAAAGACAAGGCATGATGTAGAAACTATTGTATAGTAAAGGGGATTAGGAGACATGACTGATAAATGCAGCATGGTAACTTGGATAGGATCCTGGAACAGAAGAAACCCATGAGTGGAAAAACTGGGGACATCCAAATAAAATACCTACTTTTGTTAATGCAATTGTACCAATGTTATTAACATATGAGTTTTGATGTTTTAGCTATGCGACATCAACCTTAGTTGATTTGGATGAACAGTGTATAAGAAGTCTCTGTACTATCATTGCAACAGTTCTTTAAATCTCAAATTCTTTCTAGATAAATTATTTAAACCTCTTTAATGAAATGTATTAATGATTTTTTTGATAACATGGCTGCCTTGATAACACTTAACAGTTATTATTCTCATAAATATAAACAGAAAACTTGATTTATAGTAGTACACATTAATGATCAGTAAGCTAGAACCTTAGGAGGGATAAAAGTATAGGAAAGGGTAGGAAGATATAACTGGGGATTGAAATTGTAAACTTAAGGTAATTAAAGCATCACTTTCACACTAATCACTAAAAATTGGAATGTATTACCTCTATGATAATGGTCAATATTTTGATGTTTATTTTTTCCATGTAAAAGTTTTTTCTTAAACCAGTGAGATTTAATTTTTTTTTTAATTTTGGGGACACCTGTTTGAATTAAATATTATACAAGCAATTCTTTTTAAGTACAAATATATCATTTAATTTCTCTTAATTAAAATATAAACAAATGTGATAAGCAGAATGCGACAATTGGCCGTAAGATCCCCCACATCATGGTATGCACACACCTTTTCCTAACTAGAAATAACTTCTGATTGAACCTTAATCTGGGTGCTATGTGAAGGGATTTTGTAAATGTAATTAATGTCCCAAATTAGTTGCCTTTTTATTAGACAGAATATCCTCACTGAGTCTGACCAAATTGGGTAATCCTTTGGAAGGGGCTGGGATGATCCTGGAGGAGGTGGTACCAATTGTACCATATGAGGTTTCAAAGCTTGTACTTGTTTTTAATTCTAATTTTTAACAAGTAAAATATTTAAATAAAATTTGAATCAAGTACCATGGATCCCCTGAATTTTCTCCATGTAGATGCAGTTTTAAAAATCATTGGCTTAAGCAATGTAGAATATAAACCCAAACACATCAGCTCAGTAGCCTTGCAATGAATTATTGACTTAGTATGGATCACTGAAGCAGACCTGAAAATCCTCAAGGGACCAACAAACCCTTGTGGGTAGAAGATGAGCATCTAAACAGCAAAATTAATGATTGTTCTCTTGCTGGTGATTTCCAGGGACAACACCTCTATAATCTTCATGTCCCTGAAATCACAAAGCTCTGCATTATGTTTGAATTTAATCTCTCTTATTTAAATGTGTACCTAATTCAGTAATAATCGTCTTTGAAAATGCCTTCTCAAGTTTCTACCAATAAAAATTTTATTTTTATAGTTTTATTAAAAGTAGCAGTCATTTTCTAAATTTAAATGTTCCCTATAGTTGTATATGTTCATAATATGCATTCCCTCTGATTATTTAATTATCCTTAACACCAATGCCTGCATTATCACAACTGTCCTAACATGATTTTTACAGTGTGGTGACCAAAACCTTTAGGACTCACATGTGTAATTTAAAGCACAGTGGTCAAAACTTTGTACTAGTGTGGTATCATAAACTCATAAATAAAACAGACCAGTGTGAAATGTTGTCACATCTAAATGGGCAATAAATATTATCTATGTCCTGTCATAAAGGATTGGGGGCACATACAGACTGGTTGCTATCATATGCCAAAATACCCCCAAGATAATTCACTGATAATTTCTGAAGGAACAGATTAATTGATATGCATGAATTTGCAAAGCTGTAGATTAAGAAAGAGAAAACAGACATGGGAAGAATGAGATTGTTTGGTGACTCTTGACACCCCCCCCCCAATAACATTTTGAGGTTAACTTTCTGTAGGTAAATAACTTCAGAATTTACCACTTTTTTAGTGTCACTGTTACTACACTGGTTCAAGCCATCACCATCTCTTACCTGGAACCTGATAATTATCTGCTAAATTGTCTTCCTGCTCCTACATTTATATAATGTAAAGTATACTCAGCACAAAAAAAACAGAGTACATTTCCCCAAAGTAAATCATATCAAGTTATTGGTTCTCTCTAAGCTGAACATTCCCTCCCTGTTTTACTTAGCATAAAATCTGAAATCTTTGCAATGGCTACAAAACCCTGTATGACCTGCCTCACTGCTGATTAACTCCCAGGTCTCCCCTCTTTGCTCACTCCTCTTTAGTTAGCCAGCCTTAGTACTGGTTCTCAAACATCCCAGCACGTCTTCTGCCTTAAAACTTATGTACCATCTGTCCTTTGAATGTTCTTCATCTGTATTTCAGCATTCTTAACTCCTTCACTTCTTTTAGCTCTTGGTTCAACTCTAACATTCTCAATGAGGCCTGTCCAAAGTTCCCTATCTAAAATTGAAAAATGTTCATCACGTTCTCATTCCTGGCATGCCAAATCTCTGTTTCTGTCTGTCGGCCCCCCACCTCATCTCTCTCTCTCTCTCTCTCTCTCTCTCTCTCTCTCTCTCTCTCTCTGTCTGTCTTTCAAAAATAAAACTCCTTTCATTCTAACATACCTAATATGTACTTAATTATTATGTTTCTTATTCATTGTTTGTCTCCCTTTACTAGAATTTAATTTCTAGACTAAGCACATAGTAAGTTGTTTGACAATAATTTGTGAATTGAATGGAAAAATTTCTGGGGAAAATGCATGAGGAAATCCCAGCTGTTGTCTGGAACAAGAGGGCAACCACTGTTTGAGACAAGCAGTTCTAAAAATACTACTAGAAGTTTGGTGGAGTCAAGAGGAAAAAAATAATAGGTGAAATTTCTGAGCTTCTAGATGACAGCTGCATGATGAGGCTGACAGATCAAATGAAAATGAATTTCACAACCAGCACTGGACACACTGAGTAACCCCCCCCCCAAAAAAAATGTGAAAACAGCTAAGGAAATCCCATAGAAATCTATGAGGTGGGCAATGTGCTAGGTCAGACAGTCTTGTGAGACCATGCTTTCCATTTGAACCAATATTTGCTCAAAGTTTGGATGCAAAGCAATGGCATTTTACAAACACAAATGAACAAGAAACCCTCTCATATTCTTTCTTACTCCTGTTAGCCAATCATTTATGCTGGAAATGATGACATAGAGGGAAAGGAAAGATAAATCGACCTATTCTTTCAGTTTTTCTTATTCATCAGGAAGCCTGAACTGGAGAGTGTTGGTATAAAGAGCACATCTCAAGAAGTAAGTTAAAAACAGTTGAGTTTGTTTTCAACAGCATTTCTACTGTATTGGTAAGAATGGGATACACAGGTGTGTACAAACAAAGAAATATAAATTGTATAGTTTGGCGATTGTGCGTATGAGTAAAATGATTTTGTATTTGCATTTGAAACTGGCATTAAACCATAGAAACACAGAAGATAAAAATTCATGCTAATGATTTAAAATTGTACTTATTTTTACTTAGGACTATATTAAAGAGCAAATAAAAAACTGAAAAGTCAAGAGAGACTAAAGAAAGAGGGAAAAGTTTTATATTTTAGAAATATCAATGGCACTTTTATCCTGCTTTTTTGAACAAGGGGCACAGTGCTCCCCAAACTACCCAGCTGGTCCTGGGGGTAAAGGAAATAAATTCTGTGAAGACGTGATAGAAGTCACCAGAAAAAGCACATTAAATTAAAGAGTTGCTATAAGAATGCATTTGATTATAATTTCACTGTGACATTCAGAGAAAATGTCCTTGACATAAGTATAAATGCATCTCCTTTTCTCTGCACATAAAGATTATCATTATTCATCCTTTTTGTTCATTTTCCTCAAGCGATGGGACCTTTGGTGAATCAACTAGAAATCTTGGGTTACAATTTAAAAGAAAAAAAAAACCAGTCCTTTAAAAAAAGACCAATCAGTATTTTTAAAATCATTTTCACATATCTGGGAATCCATATTTAAAAATTATTTTCAAAAGTCAAACTAATTCATAATGAATTGCTTTTTCCAATCAGTTGGCAGAACTTTCTGTTTGGGCATCTTTAGCGGGCTGCCTGTGGAAAAATGTGGCTACAGCAGCTCTTATCCCACATACTTTCTGGTTCAAATAGAGAAAAAGGTAAAGCACGTTTAGTCCCTCTTGAAAAGTTCTGAAATTCATTACAATTAAACTTTCTTAGTTTGTATGCTCACCTTAGTTTGTACGCCAATTATTGTGGGTGGGAATGAGTAATGGTGAACACTATTTAGACTGCTTGGACCAAATAATCTCAGAGAAAAAAACCTTAGGGTATGCCAATTTTTTATCTATTGTTTCTCAAGTCCATTCCAGTCCTGTGTTGCAAGACCTGGAAACATGAAAACTATAATCTAAGGCTCAGTTGCCAACTCGCTTTCAATTCTGTTTGATAAATGGATGGCATCAGTAAGGGATTAGTAGGCAGGAGCTGGGATCCAAACACCGCTTTTCATCTCTTTACCTCTTACACAGTTGCTGGCAAAAACAGGTTGCTGAGTCTCCAGAGGCCTTCAGTGATTCTCTCCAAGACAGCAAACAGTGACTGAAAATGGCTTGTGGAGGGTACAGGTGCCCCCAATACCAGCAGTTCAAACATAGACTAAACAGCAGCAGCCATCTGCAGTAGTATGAGCAACACGTTCAGTTACATGCTATGTTAACATCGTCTGTTTTTTCTTTAAAGTTGATAATGACTTCCTGCAGACTTTAATATTTGAGTTACCTTATCTTTCTCTGCGTTCTCCTTTAGACTTCAAGTAATATTTTAACTAGCTCCTCCATCTGAAATGCATAGCATGTTTACTCTCTCTTCATACCTGCTTAATGTAGAGGATGTTGCTAGTTACCAGCATAATGAATATTAAGAGAATACCAATAAAAATTCTCTGTTTTGATTGCTTTGCATAAAATTAACATTGGGAACATTTCTTTTTACTTTTCAAATTTTACAAATAACAACATGTGAAGTTTGAATTTCAAGGAAATAGTACTATCTGTAAATCTAATCTGTGCAGTTCAGGACACGATAGGACCCATCTAATATAATCTCATAGTATGACATGTTTAATTGCAGGTTTTTAAGTACTACATTAATGATAGTGTCAGCATATAATTTTGTATTTGAAAAGCTATTTTTTATGTTGATGGGACATTAAAAAGACCATGTTTGAGCATCTTTTTAGTTTTCTTAATTATACAAAAAAATGAAAATTAAATTGAGCAGTTTTTTTAATTGATGCAAATTTTCAGTTATGTGCTTTTTTTCCATGTCACGAAGCCTGCAAATAAATGTAAACTAGAGGGTCAGTATGAACTGGTAGGGAGATAGCAGTTTGGTAACTGCTATGGGGGCGTCTACATTACCATCTACAGCCAGCATTTGATTCTGATAATATTGTCTGGTATGATTTTAAACCTCATGATATGCAAAACCTTTTATCTTAGATATTTTGACAGATTTATGAGACTAGTGATCCTGTTTTATATTTGTAATTATAAGAAAGAAAAAATAATGTTGTACTTAAGAAGACATAAATTTAAAAATATTTTATAGAATATTTGGGGCATATTGTAATCAAACAAAATGAGAGTTTGCCTGCCTGTCACCACAAAAGGCAAACTCATAAGACAGATGCAGAAAATAAAAACAAACAACAACAACAACAACAAAAACAAAACAGGTTTTATTCAAGTGCTGTGCGACCTGGGAGAAGGACAGATTCCCATCTCAAAGACCATCTCCTCCTTCTGGTATGGAAAAAAGTCCAACTGTCCTCAGCAAGGCTAAGCAGAAGCGCATGTTCAGAGTTCCTGCTTCATTTTAACGTACATTTCTTTGGAGCCTTCAGGCAGCTGCTAAATGGTTTTAGTCCCTATCCGGGTAGCTTAGCATGTTCCTGGCTGCTGTCCCTTTCAGGCTCCCTCCTGGAGTCTTCCTATGGAGCCTGCGTGGCCATTAGCCATGCAGCTACTAGAGCCACATGGTCACAAGCTCCTAGGCAAGAGAGCAAGCATATAAACACACCACATGGACAAGAAAGAGACAGGCTTCATCCTGGAGACCGTGGGCCATGTGACTCCTAAGGCCACATAGCCTTGGAGATAACAAGAGAGTGCACTGTGTGAGTGCACAAGAAAGAGAGAGAGCGAGGTCCTTTTCCTCCTGGGATTATATTAGTTTGGGTGAGGGTTGTATCAAAATGCAATTTCCCAAATTTTCATGTGTGTCAGGTGGGTCCACCTCCAAACCAGTCCCTTTTTCCCCAGGCTACACTGACAGGCCTTTTTGTTCCAGCACCTCTCCCTGTGCCATGTTGACTTCTATAACACATGTGCCTGCTTTCCTTCGGTCCCACCCCAAATCTGGTGCCAGAGGAGGGGGGAGATGTTTTTTATTTTTCTCCATCTAATTATCTTGCTAGCTCTTGGCATCCTCAGTATAAGAACCTCATCCTGCTTCCATCTTGGCCAGTGGGGGAGGCTCTCCAGAGCTCTGACTGTTTTACAGTAACACTATGAGTCATCTCTAACTTCTAATAAGTATGAAAGTTACTAATGTTAGAATAATTAATTTGCTAGTGAGCAACAACATGTTGTCATATAAGACTGACATTTGGCCAATAAGAACACAATGATTCCTTGTTGGGTCCAGTTTGTTACTTATACAGTCAAGTTAACCAACATGAGCTAAGATGGTAGCTCCCTGCCATTTCCCTTCTGCTACAGGATGGCACTGAAACAAAAGGGGCCTGATGACAGGACAGTGAAGCACACCCAGCTGGACCTTTATCATTGCGAAACCGATTCTGTGCTGCAGCTCAGCAGTTTTATAGCCTGCAGCTGTGCCTTAAGGTGGGTGAGACAGAAAGTCTCACGCCTCATCAGAACTCCGGAGGTGATAAGAAACTGTCCTGACAGCTGTCTGGGAAGAGAGGGGAAGTGAGAGAGCAATGACATTGCAGCAGCTCCTCAATAACCTCCTATGTTCTCATGCCCTGCCAAGGCTCATGTCGGCTTTGATTACAGCTCAGCTAGATGGTCTATGTGGAGACTTGAAACATCAATGGGGAGGCGCAGCAAAACTAGTCCCCTACAAAAACTGCACATAATACCAAATGAAATAGTGTGTTCTATGATTAGAACTAATGACACACAGAAAGATGCAACAATACACCTAGCCATGTGCATGTAGCTCAGATTTGTTCAGTATGAGATATTCCATCCTAGGTTTTCCTCATTTTTTTTTAACTTGGTTAGGAGTCGACTAGCATCAATTATAGCTTGCTGAGATAAATTTTTCCCCTTGTTTTTGAGGGGAGACTATTAGGTGTTGAAAGAACTTCTTGGCTAAGAGATGTTCAGAACCTTTTGCTCAGTTCCTATTATGCTCAGTTTCTATTGAGCCCCTGCTCAGTGCTGAAGGAAGGGCTGTGCTAGCCTATGCTGATCTGGATTCCTAAGATTCAAGGGCAATCATGAGCCAAGATAAATCCTATATATGTCCAGGTTTCTAAGAGGTTGAATATCAAGTGGAAATGAATATATTCTCTTCATTTGATTCCTCTACAATGAACTATAACAGGCAACTTTTTGTTCTGTGTTTTACACACACACACACACACACACACATGTTTTCCCACATGTGTCTAATGTACATGGGATTTGGAGCCAACTTTATCTCCATTCTGATCTCTTCTAGTTTAAGAAAGTGGAAGTGGACTCAGCTTTCCCTTAATTTTTATGGATCGGGTGTTGCTTGAGAATAAATGTAGACAAAACAAACCTTTTCTGTGCTTTGATTCGAGGCCATTTTATCCACTAAGTTATGCAATCACATTCAGGGTTTCCTCCTTGAATATACTATTTTTTTTAACTTCTTTTGTTTTAGATTATTTATTTATTTATTTTCAGAGAGAGAGGAAGGGGAGGAAAAAGATAGGGAGAGAATGTGTGCTTGCCTTTCACATGCCCTCTGCCGGGGACCTGGCTCACAACCCAGGCATGTCCTCTGACTGGGAATCGAACCAGTGACCCTTTGGTTCATAGGCCTGTGCTCAATGTACTGAGCTACACCACCCAGGGCACATGTACTATCGAGGTAAAGTTGAAGACCCAAGTCATCTTGCTGTTATATTTCACTTACCTTAAAGAAAATATACATATTATCAACAAAATAATGATAAAAAATGGTAAAAGTAGGAGTTAACTGTACATTTGATGTTTTAGCTATGAAATTATTACCAAGGTTAGTATCATGAAGCATTCCTATGCCCTGACCAGTGTGGTACAGTTGGTTGGGTGTTGTCCCAAAAAGCAAAATGCCACCAGTTTAATTCCTGATCAATTCTGTTCCTGGTAGGGGCGCCTCCAAGAGGAAACCAGTTCATGTTTCTCTCTCACATTGATGTTTCTCTCCCTCTCTTTCTCCCTTCCTTCCTCTCTCTAGAAATAAATAAATAATATCTTTTCTTTAAAAAAAGAATATTATAATGAAACTTTCCTCCTATGGTTTCCACTAGTTTTACAATTTAGGGCTAAAGTTTGTCTTTAATATATTTTTTGTTAATTTTTGTGTACAGTGGAAAATAAGGATCCAGTTGACCAAATGGGATTAATTCTTTGAATGCAAAGATGATTCAGCACCCACAAATCAAGAAATATGATACACTTTATTAACAGAATGAAGGATAAGAATTACAGGATCTTCTCAATAGAGGTATAAAAATCATTGGACAAAACTTAATACATTTTGTGATAAAAACACTCAACAAATTATTTTTAGAAGGAATGCACATTCACATAATAAAGGCTGTATATTATAAACACACAGCATCATACTCAATAGTAAAAAAATTGAAAGTTTTCTCCTGAGATCAGGAACAAAACAAGGATAACCATTCTTGCCACTTGTCTTCATAAGTGTACTGGAAGTGCTGGCCAAAACCATTAGGTAAGCAAGATAAATAAAAGGCACCCAAATCAGAAAGAAACAAGTAAAACTGTCTTTGTTTTCAGGTGAAATAACCATATACATCTATACCTATATCTATATCTATATCTATATCTAGCTAATCTATCTATTCCCCAAAACCTGTTAGAATAAACCAATTCAGTAAAGTTTCATGACACAAAATCAACACACAAAAATCAGGTGTGTGTCTATACACTAACAACTACTCAAAAGGGAAATTAAGAAAACAATGCCTTTTAAAAGAGCATCAAAAGAATAAAATTCTTAGGAATAAGAATTCCTAATAAATTCTTAGGAATTTAACCAAGGAGCTGAATACTTATGCACTAAAAATTATAATACACTGATGAAAAATTAAAGACACAAATAGTAAAAATACGTGCCATATTTGTGAATTGCATGGCTTAATATTAAAATGTCTGTGCTACACAAAGGGATCTACAGATTTAATCCTATCCATCAAAATTCCAATGACATGATTTTCCACTGGGTCTATTGCACCCCTCAAGGAAGGAGTGGCTACTCTGAGGTCAACCTGAGGTCCTAAGGAGATCCAGTGACATTTCTTTTTCAGAAATAAATAAGTTCATATGGAATAACAAAAAACACAGAATAGCCAAAGCAAATGACAAATTAAAACAAAGTTGGAGGCATTATATTTCCTGATTTCTAAACATATTACAAGGCTATAATAATTTAAAGAGTATGTTACTGATATTTAGACAGACATATAACCCAATGGAAGAGGATAGAGCCAGAAATAAACCCAAGGTTACACAGGCTACTGATCTGTGACAAGGGATCCAAGAAAACACAGTGGGGAAATGGTCTCTCCCCAAATAATATTGGGAAAACTGGATATCTGTATTATATTTTTCTTTAATTTCATTTGAGTAACAGACAAGAAATGCAGGTGAGGCTTTTTGAGAGGTATTGTTTATACTGACAGATTATTAAATCTGAACTTGACAAGGAAAAAAGGCTTCTGAATGACAGTGAAAAATTGAAACTCCTCTTTATAGGGATAAATTGTGGGATGAGACTACTGCTAAAAGACAGAAAATATATTTAATATACAGCATTAATTGCCTTATTGTAGGTAAAATTTAAAAATGAATATCTTGAGTTTATTAAATTGCTTCAAAAGGTATTCATTTCTTTCATTACATTTTGGTGATACAACATGGTGATTAACATGAGATTATCGAACAATAAAATGATTTAGATATATATTATTTGCCACTAATAACATCACTATTAATCCAACCAGGATTAAATAAGTAAATCATTTCATATGGCACATTATAATTTCAAGTATCAACATATCCTGTGTTTATACAAAGAATACATGAAAATATTTAAAAAGGGAGTAACTGTTTTGCTCATAAGTATTTGGTCAGAGTTGAAGAATGGTAAAATAGTTACATGTGTAAGAGTGAGTATTCTGTTAGCTTCTAGCCACATTAACCGAAGTAATTTAATACATTAATTAAAATTAAATTAAAAAATTAGTTTCTCAGTCATACTAGTAATAATTTAAGTAGTCAATAATCACATGTGGCTAATGTCTTCTGGACAGACAAAATAGAAAAAAAAATTCTGTCAGTTTACAAAGCTGTATTGGACAGCACAGATGTGTATTAAATACCTATGAGTGAACAACATATATTGTTCTTGGATTACTTGCCATTTTTCCAAGATTATGTTTGTTGTGATTATATTTAAGTATAATTTTATCCTTTGGAAATGAATAATAAAATTTGACATTGTAAATTATAATATATCTTTTCATTTTATTTTTTCCAGGTAATTTATTTTTTGTATTTCAAAACAGTATATGTTTGAAATGAATTGAAAACTAAAAAGAAAGGAGGAAGAAAGAAGGAAGGAAAGAAAAAAAAGGGAGGGAAGGAAGCAAGGAAAGAAGGAAGGAAATGAGAAAGAAACACTAGTTTTGAAGATTCCAGGCCTTCAAAGGAGGATCATAGAGAGAGATTCATAAATAAATCTGTACCTTGGGAGTAAGATCATTAGTTCTTAAAAAACAGAAAGAAGGCTGTATATCTTTTCTAATCCTTACTGTGCATGTATAGTTAAAAGTAATAGATCTTGGTTGTATTAAATTGCATTACCAATTTTTCTCTACATACTTTTAGGTCCCTCTGTAGTCGTCAAACTGCCATTAGTAAGCATCCCTATAATGACTTTTTCATTAATCAATAAACTACATATTTTATGTTACACACAGAAAAATGAAATCAAACTACGGTCAAGTCATATTCTCCAGATCATTAAACTTAGTTACATACAGTCCTGCTTATATCAAAATCAGGAATATATGAGCATCGGGCAGACATTTTATAAGAGTTTATTATGTATGTCTCCTAGGAGTGCAGATATCCCTTGCTGTTTTATGCAAATGTATTGCTCTCTCTGGAGGAAGACAGAAGCTGTTTGGGATCTGAGAGTTTCTCAGACAAGGGGGAGGATGGGGCTTTCTTTGACTACTCAGAGGATAGGAAGTCAGTACTTGCTGCTCTACATATGCAGGGCACCTTGGCATTAGACTAGCAAATCATCTGCTACAGCTAACATTTATGCGTTTCAGAGAAAATAAATTATAGGGAAATTAAAATAGATATGCTCTTATTATTCATTATGAATATAGAACTTTGGTTTTTGTTTTACACTTTGCTGAATCTCAACAACTTCTATCTATCTGCTCATACTACAGGGAAGTCACAAATGTGAAAATGTGAAAAAAAGGATGTTCTCTATTTTTCATATAGTTCTTTAAACAATACGTGTGCATTTTGTTCAAATATGCCAATTTATTTTTGTTTGATTTATATTGATTGATTACAGAAACATGTTGATTATCTCACCAGTCATACTGCAAGTTTCCAAATAACTTTGGGAAAAGAAAACAAAGCATAGTGGGTAAATATTTAGATTACTTAATGGGAGCAATGAAGATGATGTAATTTGCAAGTGCTTAGCTTTTTTTAGCATGTTAAATGCATATTGAAAGTCTACTAGTGCAAGCTGTTGAGATCATCAAAAACCACATAAGAAGGGTTCCCATGTTTCTGGAAACTAGTTAATAGGATGAGATGATACACAAATTACCAAAATAATACAATGTACTTAGTATATTACTTATGAATATTATGTACACATTAAGTGTTTTGCCACTTTCAAAGGGCCAGTGGTCATTTAGTTAAGTGTGACCAGAGTAAGATAAAGAGAATGACTACAATTTATCCTGGATTTTAGCTTATAAACAGGAATTTTATACATGGACAAAGTATCTAGAGAAAATATATTCCTTTCGAGATACTCAGCAGGTGATATGTTGTTAAGACACCTGTCCACCCTGCTCTCTCATACACACAAACACATACCACCCCCCTTTGATTCCCTACCCAAGAAAAAGATACATCACTCTACCCGGATCAGACTGCAGTACATGAAGATGTGTGAACATGCATGACTATATGGGCAGGATTTCTTTGATATACTGCTGATTTCTTCAGGAACACTGATAAATCTCTGATGAATATATATATATATATATATATATATATATAAAATTTCACACTAAATAATAATAAAAACTTCTTACTTACTTACCTCTATATTTCAGCCCCAAAGAGAAGGGCAGCTGAATAGGTTTACCATATTCAAGGACACCATATTAGAAATGGCTTCTAAAAGTGGAATTTTATTATGAGGTATATTACTGACATGTTAGAGAAGCTCAAAGATTTTGTCCTTAATATTCCTCTTCTAATTGAATCTCATAATATAATCATCTTAATATCAAACAATATTCTTCAAAATTGAATGTGTGTATTTAATGCCTGGTATATATCTATATCTTTGTCTATCTTTTTATTTATTGTTGTAGTCATTATGTGCTCCGGTAGCAGGTAACACTAATTAATACCTCAAGATTTAGAGACATTGATTTCTTGCACTTGTTACTTGAAGTTTGCTAGTTGGCTGAATGTCTGGTGAGTTGATCCTGCTTATCTGAGCTAACGTTCTTCTCATTCCAGAACTCAACGAGAAGGAGCAGCCTGTCTGTGGGTTGTGGTGTTCTCTAATTTTGGTGAGAGAAAGAGGCAGAACCAAACCACGGAAGCACGATGTAATATGTCTGCTTAGATGTGGGATACGTCACCTCTGTTTCTATTTAACTGGTCATAGAAAGACACATGGCCAAGTCAGGGACCTGAAGAAGTCTTTTACCTGGAGTGAGTCATATCAAAGGCAGGGAAGCAGAGAATAATTGTGAATAAATAATGACCTATATCAAATCTATTTATAAATATTTTAAGCAACTTCTTAGAGACTCTGACTTGAAAAACTGACATGTTTTATACCTATTTTTAAATGTTTCTTCTCTATTATGTATTATGCACATTATGGCATAGATATTGGATTGATACTTAAAATAAGCACAGACATCATATAGTGTATGCATATTTATATAAGTATTCACTTACTGATGAGCAATTATGGTGTTTTAAAGTGTATCATTACAAACAACATAGCAGTAGCATCATTAAATTTATGTGTTTCTTGTCCACATAGTTGATATTTCTGGTCAAGAGATTCCAAAAGGGAGGACGTTGTGTCTAAAGGAGTATACATTCAGAGATATATTTTTAGTACACATATATTCTAAATAGTAAATATAATAGAAATGTTAACACAGTGAACAGTATAGAAAAGCAATCACCTATTTAACGATCATCTGATTAAGCAAGTATACTGCCAATATCTTGGACTTTTTCCTTAAATATGTGACCTTCCCAAAATAAAATCCTGATTTTTAGATTCAATAGTTCTTTTTTTTTCTTCACACATTTATCTTAAAAACATGTCTGTATCTCTCAATAATGTATTTGTTAAATTTAGCCTGGCCCTGGCTAGGTAGCTCAGTTGGGTAGAGCATAGTCCTGTACGCCAAGGTTGAGCTGCTACCCCGGTCAGGGTACATGAGAAGCAACTAATGCGTACATCAATAAGTGGAACAACAAATCAGTGGGTGTGTGTCTCTCTCACCTTTTCTCTATCTCTAAGAATCAATATTTTTTTAAAAACAAATGCCTGTTTTAAACATTTATACAAAATGAATGATAGCATATTTTTGTGATTTGCTTTTTCTTTTCAATCAGCATTAGAGTTTGAGATTTACTCATACTGGTACACTTACATTGCAGGGTTGTTGTTTTTTTTTTTACTATTGTGCAGTAGTCCATTGTGTTAACATAACATCCATTGTGTATCTATCTTATTTGTTTAGAATATTTACATTATTTGCATTATTTCTAGCATGGGACTATTACCAACACTGTTTCAATGATTATCATTGTACATTTCTCTGGCAGTACATATGTATAAGGCTTTCTTCATACCTAGAAGTAAAATTGCTAAGGTCTGTCTTAGCTTATGTTCTGCAATACTATCCAAAATATCCAACTGTTTTTTATGAGTCATACCTCTTTGTATCACCAACAGCATGGTATGACTATTTATTTAGCTCCATATCCTTGTTGATGCGTGTTATTATCAAAGTTTATATAAAATACAAAAAAATTAAAAATATACCAGTGCAAGAAAGAACAGATACTATGTTATTGTGGTTTTACTTTGCATTTCCCTAAAGCATAAGTTTGTGTCTTTTTATATATAATTATTGTACTTCATGATCCTGTTCTGTGAAATGTCTTTTTATATCTTTTGGTCATTCTTCTACTTTGATGATTCTGACATTTTCAGGAGTTCTGTCAGTATTTAGTTATCCACTCATCACTAATACTTTCAGGTTTTTTTCTTATTTACATCTTAATAAACAGAACTTATAATGTAGTAAAATTCTTCTGTATTTTTACAGTTTTATACTTTGTGTTTCATTTGATAAATGTATTTCTACTATAAACTCATAAGAGTATTCCCATGTAATTGTCATTACAAGTTTTATAGTTCTGATTTTCACTTTTAAAACCTAAACCTGTCTGAATTAATTTTTCTGGAAAAATGTGTATAATAGCCCATTCTCTTCATATTGGTCAGAATACCCAGTCTCTGACAGAGCAATTTTTTCATACAAGCACAGGTTTTTTTCTGGTCTCTCTATACTGTCTCATTTGATAATTTATATACACCTTTGCCAATATCATAGTTTTTTAATGACTACATTTTACTTAACAATTATGATATAAATTTAATCTGATAAATATACCATAATACAGTCATTTTTAATTACTTAGAATTTTTACTTTATTCTTTCTCATTGCAATGATTACATTTGACTTCTTCAGGCACATATTTTATCACATTACATTTTTCCCATAAATAAAAAGGAGAATTGAAACAAAATAAAGTGTCGGTCAAGTATTCCTAAACTTTTTTAACAGAGTTTAAAATTTTGTGAAACACATATTGACCAACAGGTATGGATTTCCATCTTTGATTATCTATTGTGCCATCGAGTCTGTTGCTGATGCAGAATTTCTTAAAATAATTCATACAATAACAAAAGCCATGGTTACAATTATGAAGAGTTTCCTTAATATGACTCTAACTTAGGAAATTTATAACTTATTTTTTATTCACTTCCACTCTCATCACTGCACATAAAACCACTTGTTATTAGTGTTAAATGGGTACTTGATCATTCTTTTGTCTCTAGAATTTCTTTTAAACTACTGACACAACACACAAGTTATGATGCTAGAGTATTTGAAATTCTCCCATGTACAGACATTAACAACAACTGTATCGAGGTAGCTCCTGCCTGAATCCTATGGTGCCATGTACAGTGATTTTAGTCCTGTTAAACCATGAAAATAAATGTGTATGTTAACAATGATGTGATCACCATGCCATCTTCTTGACTTACAAATAATTTCAAAATCTTACTACATTTATCTATTATGTTTGTGCTGAGATTTTGAGTGATGACTTTTTCAGAGAAGTTTGTTACTTCTAATTTGTTCTTTGTTTTTATCATGAATACATAATAAACTTTCCTGAATATTTTTCTGCAATGATTGAGATGATCACATGATGTCTCTCTTTAATATCTAATTATTGTAAATTTTATTTAGTGATTCTAAAATATTATACCAACAATGCAGTTTTGAGATAATCTAAGATTAGCTACAGTGAATACATTTATTTATTGGGTATCTGGTTTATTAAAACAGTTTTTGCATGGATTAAGCATCAATTGCAGTAATTTGGAAGTGATTGTAGTCAAACAGAAGTAATTTAAAAGTGGTCTTTTATTTGTTTCTTCCTGGAAAGTACATATATAATATTGGAATTACATAAATCTAAATGTTTGGTGAAGGAGCCCTTACTGGTGTAGCTCAGTGGGTTGGGTGTCATCCTCCAAACCAAAAGGTCACCAGTTTGATACCCAGTCAGGGCATGTGTTGGGGGCACGTGAGAGGCAACCAATCCATGTTTCTCTCACACATTGATGTTTCTCTTCCTCTTTCTCCTTCCCTCCCTCTCTAAAAATAAATAAATAAATAATATTTTTAAATATATAAATGTTTGGAGGAAATAATCTGTTAATCCTTTTGAGCTGAGTGCTTTCTTAATGGAATAATTTTAAATGAGTTATTTATTTAATAGTGGTAGAATTTTTTAGGTTTTCTATTTTTTCCCAACTTACTCTTAATGATTGTTTGTTATGTAAATTTATTTATTTCTTCTAAATGTGTAGCTTATTAATAAGAAGTAGCATAAAGGTTTCTCATTATCTGAATAATTCTGTAGCATTTATTCTTATATGTTCTTATAACTATAGCAACAAACCAATGTTTGTTGCCTTCTCTTTTTTTTAGGTTTATTTTATAAAAGATTTTTCCTCTTAAAAACTATTTAAATGCATTATTTATACTTAGATTGTATGTTTATTTTTTATTCTTTATTATGTGATTATATTATCTTTGTATTTTCTTTGCACATATTATTCCCATGTCATTATATAGCTTCTATTAATTATTATCTCATTAATTGTTTACCATTAGTTTTTGTATAATGTAATTATGTTAGGCAATAAACTTCCCAGTATTCTTTCAGCTATCTCTTGCTGATTATTTGCATATTATTTTCATATTTGAGTTATAAATGTTTATCTAATTACTATAAAAATTTATACTAGACCCAGAAATGTATTTTTAAATTTCCAAACATGATGGATTTTACTAGTGACCTTTTAATTATTATTTTCTAATTTAATTATTTCAGGGCAGAAAATGTGCCCATTTTGATACCAGTTTTGGAATTTTTCTGAGATCTTATCTATGGCCTAGATAAATTTTAATAAAAGTTGATTTATATCAAAATAATTTATTGTCTCCATTATAAGATAAAAAGTTTAATATCATCTCGATAAACCTTGCAAAGTTTTATATTTGGATGCTGTTTTTCCTATAATAGCCTGTCTGATTGAACTGTTAATTACTAAGAGTCATACATTTCAAATTTTTACTGCAGCATTGTATATGTTAATGTTTTCTCACAGTTCTGTCAGTATTGACTTCTGGAAAAGTAGTACTCCATATCTCTTTTAACATAGACCTGGTTCCTATTTCTATTAATTTTTTTTAGAAAACGCATTGAGACACCTGTTAAACCTTCAGAATCTATCCTCCCTTAGTCCTACATTGATTGCTCTTTTCTTTGTTTCACTAGCTGCACTGAGTTTCAGATAGTTCTTTTGATTCCATCTTCCAATTCATCATTTTTCTGTCTCAGCGTTGAGTAATCTTTTGTTGTTGTTTCATGTGTCAAGTTTTAACGTTGATTTTCTTTTCTGTACAATCTTCACATGCATTATTCTTAATTATATTTAGGTTTTTATTTATTTAAGTGTTTTAAATACAGATATACTTAGTATCAAAGATTGCAGCATAGGGAGTTTTGGGTGTGATTTTGTTATTATTAGTTTTTCCTGTCTCTTACTGGAAATTTGTATCCCCTTTCCAAAAACTAAAATTCTCACTTTCCTCAGAATCTCTGTATTTTCTGTGGGAATTCACTGAAGCTTTAGTTTGAAAGGATTTCTCCAGGTAGTTTGTCTATGCTTCTGTCAGTTGCTTGGCACTATCAATAAGCCCAATGACTAAATAAATGATCTTCGGTTGTTTTAACCACACAGGTAAGATAAATTCATGCCAAAGTGACAAGCAGCTCACTTCAGTTCTCAAAGATCACCGACCATGATCCCATTATGGTGCAAATTCAGTAATTTTCTTATGAGCCCTACCTATGCTTCAGATTTATTTCTCCTTTACTTTCTCTGAAGGTGGAGCCCCCAGAGATACTGTTTGTATGCATGGGTCCCTGATTTGACTCTTCATCTTGGGTGAGTCTGGGTATTTATTTCCAATCTCCCACATTCTATACAGCAGTAAAAATGGAAGGTCTCAGTTTCCTGAATTGGGCTCATACCCTCAAAGTGAACACTGATTTGGGCTAGCTTACCTTAGAGACCTTGTGTCACTGAGTTTTGGCCCTCTACTAATTACTTAATTTTATGCCAGCATAGTTATTCTTTCAAATGTATGCATGCTTGTCTAGATGATTCAGCTTTTTAACTATCTTTTTCAAATAAGTGTTTTAGGCTACATAGTCCCCAGTACTACCAGGAATAAAATCTAAGTATATATATATGAATATCTGAAATATCAACACAGATTACTTTTTGTAACTACATATTTGCATAAAAAAACACAGGACACTATCAATATTTTTGCTTTGAGATTCATAAAATATATCCCATTTTAAAAATCTTGACATGTATCAAACCCCAAACATGAGACATGGAGCATATTTTTAGTTATTTGTTGGATATCCCATTTTTTTGTATCCATTGCCTTCTCATAGACTCATTTTTCGATTGGTTTCTTTTGGTTTCTCTTTTCACATTCAGCTTTGTATGTGATTCACATTTTAAGAAAGCTGTCTAATAAAGGTTAATACTGATAAAATACAAAATGCATGCCGTTTAAAATAAGGAGATATCATTGATGAATCCCTGTTTCATTTGACAAATACAATGGCTTCTGTAGAGATAAAACTTGGTAAGGTGGTGAGGCTTTCCTTTGCTGATGCAATCACCTCTCTAAATGGCAAGTATCAACCACACCATCCCTTTGAAAGCTGTGTAAGGCTGCCCCCTCCTGTCTGGCAGACAGCAATATATTCTGCACAATGTATCCTGAATCTGCAGATAGATTTTTCAAACCTAATTGGTCAGACAATTGACTCAGTAGCAACTCAGAGAAGCAAAGTACATCAGTCTAAAATGAACAATTGACAGGTAAGGGTTGACTGCTGGTGAAGAAAATAGTCTTGCTTCACATTCCCGTGGGGATTTCTCCTGACTCCCTCTTACAGTCTTTTCTTCCCACTTGATTTCTCATCTTCTTCTCTTGCTTGTTTTCTCAGTATATGATATTATTTATGTATTTCAGGGGAGGACAAGTGAAAGCTCTTGATGGATGCATAAAAGGAAACAAATGGAGACATATACATATAAAGATTTTCTTTAAATCATTTTAAATTTGCCTTCATGTATGATGTGGCTTAGAGATCCATATGTCCATCTTTGTAGCAGAACTTCTTTGTTTCAATTATTAGAGTATGAATTACATTTTACATGCCTATGATACATTTAAAATTTTCTTATGTACTCAAAATATAATGTATTTTTCTCAGAAGTTATTTGATCTTGGGAAATATGTTCCCATACATTGTCCTGAAATACAAATTGTACTCCATTACATTATAAAGAATAATTAAAATGTCCTTTTAGTCTTGGAATGTTTACATCATTAAGCAAGAATAAAGTCATTAATCAAGCTCTTGAAATCTGTTGAAATTATTATAAATATGCATGCATGGTTTATGACTTAGAATTCAGTGAAAGATGTAGACTAGTATACATGAAATAAAATAACTTTATAGGCATTAGATGATACACACTTATGGTAGCTGTTTTAACAGTCTTTGTAGGACTATTTTGGCTCTATCTCTGCAGCTGAGCTTGCAGCTAAGAGCTACAAAAGTTGCGAAGGGAAATAAGCATAGAATGAAAGTGACAAGGGGCAAGCTGTGAACTCAGGAAAGCAAATTGCAACTCCATGCCCCTCAACACCTTCAGTCTTGATGGGGCGTTAGACTTGCAGGTTAAGTGGGCACTCTTCATCACAGGGCTGCAGCACGGGCTTGGGAAAAGCTGAAAGAGACCTGGAGACTTGAGGAAGCCACGTATGCGCTGCTGCTCTGAGCCAAAGGTGAGAGAGCAAATCAGTGAAGCATCCACATGCGTGTGCTGCAACAGTGGCCAGTCTCACTCTGACATTCAGAGAAAAAAAAATCAGTTGTTCACTTCTGCCTATTAAATTACATACACATTTCTCTTTTGACCAACTCTAATTCAGAAATACACAAGGCAAGAAAGTCTGGGAAATGTGACTACACCTTAGATAAATTGCCCCAGTTCAAAGCTACCCTGATTCAACATGGCAGACAAACACATCTCTCATAACCACACTAAAGAAAGACAAGAGCAAAATTAATATTCTTCCTCAAATGATGTGCTTGTATCATATGCAACCCACAGTGTCCATCTCCTAGCCCTGAAAGAAAGCACAAGATACTTCTTCTAAAGAATATCCATTCCTGTTCATGCCAAATCACACTCCCCTTTTGGTATCTTATAACTTAAATACGGAGCTATCAACTTAGCTATTACTAACAGTGTGTTATATTAGATGGTAGGAGACTAAGGTGAAAAAAATAAAGGCTTTGTATTTAATTATGGATTTAATATTTGATTTTGTATGACAAACCGAAGACAAATGCTCATGACTCCTCTCGTCCTCATTTCTGCAGCCGGTCCCGTGTTGTCACAACCGTGCCTGCTGTGCGCACCCTGGTCTTCATTTCACGTTCCCTGGGCCCTCCGCACGCCTCCCCGCAACTCATGGTTTCATCGTGGCGGGGGGCTCACACCACTACTCTTCAATTAGGAAATAAAAGCTATGAAGTAAATCACAGAAAGAAGAACATAAAAATTAAGATAGCTAGCAATTAAGGTATTCATATATATGTTGAGCCTGATAAAAAAATCAAATACTCATAATTTTCAAATAACTTGTTTTAAAAAATAGTTTTCATATATGCTTTGCCTGGAAATTATCTGAATGCTTTCTCTTCACGGGTTAATTTATAATTATTTATATCTCCACAAAGAAGACTCATTGTAAGTAAACTAAAAAAAAAAAACACTAAATAAGCATTAATAAACATAAATTTTGGAACTACGTACCTGATTTGAATGACAGTTTTATTTTTGATTAATTATGTGATCTTGCTTGAGATACTAAACATCTCTAACTTCATTTTCCTCATTAATAAAATAGAAAAATAATCATTGTGCAGCTAATGTGAAAATAAGATGAGATAGTATAATTAAGGGACATCAGCATAGTGAATGTATTATTTCACTCCCATCTGTAGTCATGACATTATATTTCTATTTTTAATTATATTGTATTGATTATCCTATTACAGTTGCCCCAATTTCCCCCTTTTCCCCCCTCCACCCAGCACCCCCTACTCTGTCAGGGAATCACCCCACCATTGTTCATGTCCTTGGGTCATGCATATAAGTTCTTTGACTGCTCTATTTCCTACACTGCACTGTACATCCCCACGGCTATTCTGTAACTACCTATTTGTACATCTTAATCCCCTCACCTCTTTACCCATTCTCCCTCTCCCTCTTCCTTCTGGCAACCTTCTGGTAACTACCTTCTTTTCCCTTGTTTTTAAGATTCTCTCTTTATCTTTAAACTTTGGCCTTTCAATAATGATGTGTCTTGGAGTGGGCCTCTTTGTGTCCATCACAGTTAGGACTCTTTGTGCTTCCTGGACTGGCATGTGTATTTCCTTCACCAAATTAGAGAAGTTTTCTTTCACTATTTTTTCAGATAGATTTCCAATTTCTTGCTCTTTCTCTTCCCCTTCTGGCACCTCTATGAGGTGAATGTTGGACCTATTAAAGTTGTCCCAGCCCTGGCTGGTGTAGCTCAGTGGATTAAGCATGGTCTACAAACCAAAGCATCTCAGGTTCGATTACCAGTCAAGTCACATGCCTGGGTTGCAGGCCAGGTCCCCAGTGGAGGCCACATGGGAGGCAACCACATATTAATGTTTCTCTCTCTCTCTTTCTCCCTCCCTTTCCCTCTCTAAAAATAAATAAATAAATAAAAATAAAATCTTTAAGTAAATTGTTTAAAAAAGAAGTCCTAGAGGCTGCTTATACTAACCTCATTTGGAGGGGTTCTTTTTTCTTGTTCTGTTTGGTTGTTTTTTGCTTCCTTATGTTCCAAATCATTGATTTGATTCTCAGCTTCATCCATTCTACTGATGTTTCCCTGTAAATTGTTCTTTATTTCAATTAATGTATCCTTTGTTTCTGACTAGGTCTTTTTCATGCTGCTGAGGTCCTCACTAAGTTCCTTGAGCAACTGTATAAACAGTGTTTTGAACTCTGCTTCTGATAGATTGCTTCTCTCCATTTTGTTTAGTTCTTTTTCTGGAGGGTTAATATGTTCTTTCATGTGGGCTCTTTATCTGAAGTTTTTATCTGTTCTTGCATTTGGGCCCTGTTTCTTTGCTTTCTCATTTTGGCAGCCTCCCTGTGTTTGTTTCTATGTATTAGGTAGAGCTGCTTTGACTCCTTGTCTTGATAGTGTGGCCTAATATTATAGGTGTCATGTAGGGTCCAGTGGCACAGCCCCCCGATCACCCAAACTAGGTACTCAAGGTGTGCCCTTTGTGTAAGCTGAGTATACTCTCCTCTTGTAGTTGAGCCTTGGTTGCTGTTGGCAGATCAATGGGAAGGATGTGCCCAGGCCAGTCAGCTGCAAGGACTGGCTATGACCACTGACCACCAACCTCTGCCCTCTGTGGAGGATCAGCTGTGCAGAGGCAGGGTGGTAGTGGTCTGAAGTGGTCAGTAGCTGTCCACTGGATATGTTGGCTCTGGGTTTTCCTGGGTGGTGCAGGCCAAAATCAGCCCCCACCTGTATTTTGCCCAGGGCGCCCTGCCTGAGCTATAAAGCAATCTGAAATGGCTGCTACTTGTGCTGGGCTTGGAGATTCCCAGGTGAAGCCAAACCGTGATTCTAAGCTGGCTGCTGCTAGGGCTCACTGTAGTCAGCTCTTGCTTGTTTGATAGGATTTAGGAGCCAGTACCAGCCATTATTATGGAAAAGAAGCTTGGAAGGGACCATAATTTGGGTGGGATAAGCCTGTGGATCTCCAAAGCAGGTCACACAGTGTTAGCCAGGTTGACGGAGTCTCAGATATGGCACCAGCCTACTGGCTTTGTTTCGGGGAGTGCTCAGCAAAGGGACAATGGCCTCTGCTGTCCTTGATGCCTGACACTTCAGTTTTTCCCTGTATGCCACTGGTGCTCTTCAAGCTGCCACCCCAGTGCTGGAGCTCAGAGGGAGAGAGTCTGAGTAGGTGAGTCAGTGTGTGGGTTCCCCAAGAGGAACTGCTTAGGGCTCTAGCAGCCTCCTCCACCAATTCAATCCTGTCTGGTTTTCTCAGCCAGAAGTTGTAGGGACTTATCTTCCTGGCACTGGGGGGCTGGTGTGGATCTGGGACTCTTCCTTCCCAAGATTTTTTATCCTGAATTTTTATCCACATGGGTGTGGAGACAGCCCATTCCACATCCATGTCCATCCATGCACTAGTCTGGGTGGATCTGGGTCTCTAAATCCATAGTTGTCAGACTTCTAGTCAACTCTATTTCTGACATTCCTGAGATACGGGTATTCTATATTTTCATTGTAATTTTGATGTGGTTGTATGAAGAGGCGAGACATGTATGCTATGTCACCATCTTGACTGGAAGCAATGATGATATTTCTTTTTTTTTTTTATCAATGTGTGGTTGCTGGGGGTTATGGCCTACAACCCAGGCATGTGCCCTGACTGGGAATCGAACCTGCGACACTTTGGTTCGGAGCCCGTGCTCAATCCACTGAGCTACGCCAGCCAGGGCTGATATTTCTTAATTAAAACTTAAGATACGTTCTGGAAACTTTCTGAATTATGCATGTATTGATATGAAAATCTTAGATGAAAAGTTCAACTAGAAATTATATTTAGTAATTAATGCTAAGTGCTTTATTCCAAATTCATCATACACAACTAAGTCTTTTTTTAAGATATTGGTTGCTGCCAGTTATTGGAGGTAGAAGAACATTCATCACTTCCACTAACATCATTGTCAATGCCTCAAAGGCAAGGAATTTTGGATCTTATTTGCCACATTACAGACAAGCAGATAGGTAAAAATTGCCTGGTGTCTGCTTCTGTAATTTAGAGTGAAATCTCAACTATTATTCTTTGTGGCGTTCCAAGAGCACCCTCTTGAAATATTCACCTGATATATAGTATTAAAAATTATATGTTTGATTAGGCAAGAAAACTAGGAAGACTTAAGTGATCAAAAGTAATCTGAGTCAGTAACTGAGAACTGTCAGAACCTTTCAGGGATCAAACCTTAGTATAAAGGTTAGGGCTTATCATGCCTGACCATATAAAAGTACGAAGTTTCTAGGAACTATTTTAAACAAACACATAGCTTGAAAATTACTAGTTTTACCAATGGGATTCAATTCCTAATGTCCATTACTCTAATTAGTAAATCTCCAATTGTGGAGTCAAGATACAGATTGTGGAAATGCTTGGATAGCTATCTCTGTAGTGCGGGCTTTCTGATTAAAAGCTAGCTGATCACCCCAGGAGAAGAAATTCAAATTAGGTCAACTGAATGTCTCTAGGGTACAAACAAATGCACACAAATATATTTTACATGGTCCATTCTTAAATATTTAAGTCTACATTAGGAAGATCATAAATTGTATCCCTAATTGCTTGGAAATAACATATTTAGATAATTAGAACTGCCTTAGGGAAAGAAGATTGGATTTTTATTGGATATATGTATACATTCTATATTCATTGGATATATTGAATTTACAAAGGGAGAGTTGATTGATTTTAATTCTGTCTCTGAAGTTATATGCCAGGATAATATATACTAGAGTATTGTAAACATCCAGCTAGTTCCCTGCTCTTGTCTTCCCTTATGTCAGTGGTTCTTAACACAGAACAAAGGTTAGTGCCAAATAGAATAGTCTATTTTATGGAAATGATGTGATAAGGACTTGTGTACAGGAGTTGAGTCACAAAATGTGTTCTTCAAAAATAGCTGCTTCATGTAAAAATAATGTTAGTTAAATTTTTTGAAGATTTACTTTTCTTAAACATGATTTTATTAGCTTTTATGTGTATTAATTTATTCATTCTTCAAAATAACACCATAAATTAGGTACTATTATTGTTCTGGGCAGATAAAAGCACTGAGGCAGAGAGTGATTAAGCAATTTGTCAGAGGTGAAATGGCTAGAAAATAGATAAAATAGAATTAAAGTTTATACATGTGGCTTCTGTGGCCATACTTCCAACTAGTACAACATATTGACGCTGTCACAGTGGGTGACCAAGGCTGGCTCCATGGGCATCCGAACAGCATCCCACCTGTACTTGGTTTATGCTCATGTTACTTAGTTCATGCTTAGTTAAGACACTCCAAACCTATCACCATGGACACATTGCTCTTGAGTCCATTGTGCAAGAACATGGGAGACAGTTGAAGGAAATTGGCTGACATTAAAAGAATAGTCATTTCATCCATCTGCTTCATATGATCCTCCTCTGAATCTAAATCTTTTCCAGTTACTATTGCTGCATAACAAACTATCCCAAAACTCAATGGCATGAAAAAATATATTATATTCACTAATTCGTTGGCTTGTCTCATCTGCCTGATGTCTGCGACTCCTTGTAGTAGACTTGATGCATGGAAATAACTTCGTAGGTGTCTTTACTCATATATCTTGTGATTGATGCTAGAAGTCAGCTGAAAGTTCAGGTAGGATTGTTGAACAGAGTACTTATAAAAGGTCCCTTTCTATGGCCTGGTCTCAGAGTATATTGACCTTAGAGTATTCTGACTTCTTACAACAAAGACTTTCTACAGACATCTTACATAAGCAAGTGCCCCAAGGCAACCAGACGAGCTTCTGGCATCTTCTTACCCAGTTTCAGAAATCACTTGGAATTACCTTTACTCTACTCCATTGGTTACAGTAGAGAGATATTCAAGAGATCTATTCATAGTTCCTACCTAGTAATGGGAAAAGCATGAAGGAATTATATCACAATGAACATCTTAAATAATGTCTTATAAACTCAGGGGAAAATAGGTCTATCTATACATGAAACATTTGAAAAACCTTTGATATATTTGATATTAAAAGAGTTGTACAAAGGTTTGATGTAAAACACTGACTTCACACAGGCCCGCAGCTGACATTGAAAGCTTAGCACAGCCCTTGATACATAATGGGTGCTGCATAAACACTTGCTGTGGCTGAAGAATCGTCTCCATTGTCATCATTGTATTGAGCATTCGTGAAGGAATAATATGAAAAGAGTGGTACTTTGTATACAGGTTACAAAGTTAGCTAGAGGATCAGAAAATATAAGGTTGATTAGCAGAGATTTTTTCCAGCAATAATAGATTTTAATAGAAATCACAGTAATAGAGGAAATTGGACCCTGAAAAACATTATAATGGAAATTGGAGTCAGGTGATGAGAAAATTATGGATTTATTAGACAATTATTTGATTTCTTTATAAAAAGCAAAGTGAATTGGATACAATTTAAGTTAATTCTATTTCTAAAAGCAGACAGACATAAACTGTGTATAAAATCTGAAAGTATCTGAGTTTAAGAAATGTTTGACATAGAAATAAAAAAATTTGAATTTTTTCAACTGTTGCTTTGAATATAGTAAATTAAATTAAGACTTTCACAAACTGAATAAAACTCAGTCTCCTCAGGAAACACCATTCCTATGCATAATTTGTAAAACATTTTAATATTTGTTTATTTATGTCCAATGACAAACAGCGAACTCACCAGCCGTGTTTATGAAAGTGAAGGGAATACTTGTGACAAGTGTCTCAACTACACCTGCAGTTCAATTGACCCCACAGTGATATTCATTCTGGGAAATACTATGAGACATAGTGTTGTAATAATATTTCTAGACACCTTTACGGTATATGCGATAAGTAACAAATAGTCTCTTATGCACCTCTCAATTTTACTTTTTATCAGCTTTATTTCTGTGCTGAGGAATGAAGGGCAGCTCAGTTTTCTATTTCCAAACATGTGTAAAATTCAAAGCTAAAGACTAAGGTATTTTCAAGCAAAATTATTTTTCAGAACTTAGATGAAAAAGCTCATTAGTATGTGGTAATCAAATTAGAGAACTAAAAACTTCAGTCCATTAATGAGTTAAATACATATTGTTTGTCATATATAATGCACGTGGATCTAGGTATTGTGGACACCAACATACAATACGCAGCCCAAATTTTACAGTTTTCTGAAGAGACAAAGTAATAAAGCAATGACTAATGCAGAGCGAGAGGTAAATTATACAGTTTGGTGAAAACTCCAGAACACATGGGATGGGCTACATAACAAGACATAATCATTCAACAAACCTTCCCAGAGAGGGTGAATTTGAGCTCAGACGTAAAGAATGTACAGAATAACTCTGTTTTTTTTTTTCAATGAGAATGCTTCTGATTAGTCAAATGATTGTCGAGCATTTCTTTATGAAAACAGTATAGATAGTGCATGTAGTCACTGAAGTAGGAACTTAATACATCAAGGACATGATGTAAAGTGTAATATTCTATATCTACTCTCTCTATTGAAATCAACTGAACTGCAGATTTGATCCCAAATTTTTACTTTTCTTTGTTCTATATTTCAAAAGCTCATAGAGTATTGGTTCAAAATAATTGCATGTTAAGTTTTTGAACATAAAGATTTTGTTCTAATTTTAATACTGATGTATGTTCACTACACAGACTTTGGAGCATATTAATACAACAGAAACAGCAAAAATGAAAATTGACAGGCTTTTCTCATCTATAGTAATAATGACTAACACCTCATAGTTGGTGAAACATATAAGCAGCATAATCAGAAAAAAAAAGTTCAAATTTCTTTAGTCCCTACATTAAGTCTAATCTTATTTCACCAAGTGGTGTAAAGAGAAACTATATCTAAATAACCCTGGAATAGATTGAAGCTGTAACAGCCTCTGAGTGCGAACAATGTCCCTTTCCCCTTTAATATCCGACTTGTTCTGTCAGGTTAGTCCTTCCATAGCCGCACATGGTCCCAGGGCATCCTCTGAGTGTTTCCAAGCCATCCCGACCCTGCCGCTCCGGGTGTCACAGGCATTCACCTGCTCCAACTTCCTTATGTGCACACACCCTGCACACTTTGTGCCTCAGCCTTCGTGGTGGGTGCCTCTGTAGACAAGGCCTTTCTGCCATAGCGACAGCCTCTGCTCTTCCTCTGGTTTACCCACTCTAGCCTGTGTAGACTGTGGGTTCTCTAAAGACATGAGGTTACTATACCTTTTCACAGGCAGTGTTGAATCTTGTCATCTTGACTTGGATACCACACTGTGTATGTAAGGGTCTTTGATAAGTAAGGACCCTTTGTTCCTGGATGTATATTTCATTTCCAGAAGCATGGAAAGAGGATCCACATTTTTCTATTTCTTGTTTCAGTTTGACCCCAAAGTTCCCCTGCATAGACCTTCTTTACCTTCTGTCAGTTCCAAACGATTTCCAAGCAAACCCCTATTACCAATGCAACTAAAAACAATGTACATGTACATGTGGAAAAGAGGGGAGAATATTCCCCTTTGAACCCAACCCTTGCTAGGCTTCAATATTCTGATAAACATGTACAAAATTTCTTTAAAAACTGTAAGTGTGTGATGATAGATGTACATGTATAATAAGGGATTGAAAGCTAAACAAAACCCTTCCTCATGATTTAAATTTTGAAACTGCCAGAAGCACTTTTATTAAACATCAAAAAGAAGAGATGAAAAATAGGTTGCTCTTCAAAAACCAGAAATTACACTGAGGCTTTTATAGCATATGTGAAAAGCAAACATAGCTCTAGACCAAGAACTCAGGGAGTTCATTGTGAGTTCAGGTACAAGCAAAGAGATTAACAGTAAGTACAAATTCTGAATTATTACTCATTGCAATATAGTTGCATTTCATGAAACCCCCAAATTATCTAAGGCATGCCACCAATTCATCCATGTTTGAAAGTTTAAAATGATGTTGAATAATCGCAATCCCAGAAGTATAATTATACACACAAAAAGCAAGTTCTTATTTTTCTTATATTAAGTAACAAAACAGCAAAATAATTACGATGAAAATGAAAGCATAAACTGCTTCAAGCTGAATTAATTCAAGATTCTTTATTTAAACATCTAAGTCAAAAATTTAGCTCAGTTATAAGAGTAAAAAAAGGATATTTTATAGTACAACCTCCAGATTAAAGGGGTTTATTATAGTTTTTTATTTCTTTAGCTTTGTCCTATGTTTACTACAGGATGCTCTGAATCAGCAGTAATGATGCTAATTATTCATTCTCAAGGAATACGGAAATGAAAACAGGTCATGACAGGAAACACGAGGTAGAAATGAGAGTGGCTTCTCTCACTGTCGTACAGGGTGGGGCAAAAGTGGGTTTATAGTTGGGAGTATTGGAAACACAGAGTTTATTCTTTTGTTATCATTAATGTATTACTTTTATATGAGCAATTTTAAACCTACATTCTCCCACCCTGTATAAAAAGAACCACTAGTAAACATTGTTCTTTCCGTCCTCACAGTTCTGAGCTCTGCTGAGTTTTTATCATTGAAAATGTTATCACTGAGGATGTTATCAATGAGAATGTTATCACTGTACTAGAAACTGAAATTACCCCCTTCCACTTTTTTGCTTATGGGGCCATTGGAAGAATGAGATAGGAAATAGAAAAGACGAGAAACTAGAATTTTGGTAGGTATGTGATCTTGAACTTCCTGAGGACACAGATTGGGTGCTACAAAATAGAGCAGGGGGTAAATTAAGGAACCTATGGGGCTGAAATATCATGTAGGTAAGATTTTCAAAGACTTGAATCCCTCAGGAAACATTGGATGAATGCACAATATTTAAACTAACAAACAAACGAACAAAAAAGTACCCAGTAGGCAGTACTAACTGCAGTATCTGCACCCAGTGAAGATAAGATGGTACAATTGGTTTTTGCTGAAGAGGTTATGTGCCCGGACTAGACAATGCTTTTAGCTGTATAACTTTGAGCTCTGATCATTGGACTTTTAGGGAGATTAATAGTTATAAATATTTGTTCATATGTTTATTTTCTGCTAAAACTAGCTATAGAAGATCTCTCTTCTTTGTAATTATGAACTCTTTGAAAATGCCCCCAAAGTGATAAAGTGACAGAGCACAATGGTACTCTCATTTCTAGGATGAGGCAGGGACAAAACCTAAGGAAAACACCAAGGAACACACACACACACACACACACACACACACACACACACGAGACTTCATTATCTCTTCCTCTCTTGTAACAGTAAACACAAAACATACTCTCATCTCTCAGAAAAGTAACCCTCCCTATGAATGTAAATTATTATGTAACAAGAAAAGGGATTTCATCCGAACCTAATCACTAATCTCCTCCCCACTTCAGTTTTTGAATAAAAGGTGTTCAGGCCAACACTTGCAGAACAAAGGGAAAGCTGGAAACACAGGAAGGGAAACCAGTGTCTAAAAGCAGTCCTTTGAAGACTAGGAGTGATTGTAGATTTGAATAGGTTTTGTTGCAGGACAAAAGCAGCTGAGAAAACAACTTGGGGGCAAAAAAAATTCTTTTTGTTAAAATTTTAAAAAGGTGCTTAAAGTAAGTCAGCATAATTAGAACACACTTTGGACCTGACACAAAAACAAGAGAACGAGGAAAAAGATGGAGTGGACTTCAGTGGTTTGGGGGCCGGGAATCAGGGTACAGGTTTGTGGGGTTTCCACTCTGAGAGGTGCTGTGGCAAACGTGATCTGTAACTGTACAGAGGCCTTCGGGTTAGGATGCAACCACTTTCCTGCTCTCCAGGGCCACAGTATAGACAGACAGTCGTCTGTTGTATCATTGGCAGAGAGGAACAGTTCCCAGAAATTAAGATGCAGGTACTCAGCAAATTTTAACATACAAGAATTTCCTATAGAATTCCTAGCTAAGCTTTGCACCAACCGTGAAACTCAGAGAAAATTGGGGAAAATCAGGAAACAGAACTGTGGACTATATTATGTTTGCCTTGTGTTTAGGGTTTGCATCCGATTGTAGTAGCACCACAGCTACTATGTAAGATTTCTCAGAAGGTTCCTGAAGGACTAGAGAAAATGATATCTTCCTATCCCATGTCGTTTAAATTCCTTCAGGAGCATTAGGCTTTCAGCATACAAATCTAGATAGCTATACTTAAAAACTTTTTTATTTGAAATCTTATTACACTCATTTCAACAGTGGAGTGAGATGTAATAGAGGTGTTTGATTATTTACAGAATAGGTCACCTCTCTCATCTAGCTTTAAAAAAACAGTAGCATAACTGTTTTTTAATCTTCACACAAGGATATGCTTTTATTGGTTTTAGAGAGAGGGGAAGGAGGATACAGAGAGACAAAGAGAGGAGAGAGAGGGAGAGAGCACATCAACGTGAGAGAGAAACATCGATCGGTTGCCTCTGATGGGGGACCAAACCTACAGTCTAGGTATGTGCCCTGACTGGGGATCAATCCCACATCCTTTTGATGTATGGGACAGCAGTCCAGCCCACTGAGCCACCTGGCCAGGGCATAATTTAAAATATTATATTCTTCATGAATTTCTATATTACAGATAAGTTTTATTTCTTTTAAAGCATTTATGTATTTGACTCTAAACCTGAAAAATTTTGCAGTAGCATCAAGGGCAGATAAAGAGATTCCCAGAAAAGAAAATAACAAAGTAGTTCATCACCCCCAAGTTATTTTTACATGAAATGTTAAAAGGACTTATGTAGGAAAAAGAAGATTAAAACTATGAACAATAAAATGGCAAAAATACGTATCTATCAACAAGTGAATCTAAGAAACAAACTAAGCAAACAAGAAGAACAGAGACAGAATCATGGATGTGGAGAGCATTTGGATGGTTGCCAGACAGAAGGAGCTAAGGGGGAATGGGTGAAGAAGTGAAGGGATTAAGAAGTACAAATAGGGCCCTGGCTGGTGTAGCTCAGTGGATTGTGTACCGGCCTGTGAACCAAAGGGTTGCAGGTTTGATTTCCAGTCAGGCCACAGGCCTAGGTTGTGGGCCAGGTTCCCAGTAGGGAGCTCGTGAGAGGCAACCACACACTGATGTTTCTCTCCCTCTCTTTCTCTCTCCCTTCCCCTCTCTCTAGAAATAAATAAATAAAATCTTTTAAAAGAAGAAGTACAAATAGGTAGTTACAGAATAGTCATGGGATGTAAAGAACAGTATAGGAAATGGAGTAGCCAAAGAACGAATATGCATGACCCATGGACATGAACAATGATGGGGAATTGCCTGAAGGAGTGGGGGGTGCTGGGTGGAGGAAGGCAAGAAGGGTAAGGGGGGAAATCGGGGCAACAGTAATAGCATAATCAGTAAAATGTAAGAAAAAGAAAATATAAATATTTAAAGTGATTTTATTTCTGATTTATATTCATATATGCAAGTATGTCTTAAAATAAATCAGCAGGATTTTGAACAATTCTAGAAGGATAGAGAAAAATCACTTTCTGGATTGGTGAAGTTTCTTATCACTCAAAAACTAACAAACATTTTGCTATCATGAATTGGGACAGAGTCTGCACTCACTGAAATCATTCACTTTAGTGAAATCTAGAGTCATCTGCTTTCAAAATGGAACCACTAATCTTTGTTTTGGTTCTGAATAATTTCAAATAATCTTAAAACTGTCTATAAAATGTACATCTGATAAATGAGGCTATGACTGTTAACAGTGGAAGAATTTTCTTACTGCTTTAGCTAATTTGAGTTGAGAGTTTGTTGACTGCAAAGAAAAGGAAAGTATGCAATCTACTCTATTTTAAAGTGTAAAGCCATTTTTGTTTGCTAGAGAAAAGAGCTGGGACCACTGGATTCAGGTGATATTTTCTTATACAGTGATTTTGGATGGATTACTTTCTTCCTTCAACCTCATTTTCTTTATTTTAGATTCAAATCAAATGGTGCCTACCTACAGACTTATTTTAAGTATGGAATGACATAGTGTATTGTCAAAGTCTATTATATACTAAGAATACAAAAAGTTGTCACTATTACTTTAGAGTTAAAAATTACCAGACTAGAAGATAATCAGATTCAGATAGACCACTGCACACATTTCACAAAGAAAGATTACATGGGCCAAATAATTCAAAATGACTTTTCCATCGGGACTTTTGTGGTTGACAGTACAAGTTGAATTTATATCCAGCTCTCTTGAATGAAAATTCACTAACACCTTATTTTTCAAATATAGATATAGATATATCAAAGGCTCAAAATTCTCAAAAAATTATACATATAAATTATATATATATTCAAATATATCTATATCTATAATATATAGATATAGATATATAATATAATATGTTTAATATATAAACATATTATCGAATTATAAAATATATGTATATAATTTACTTGTTTATTTAATACCCACAGTTTTCTATTTTCCGTTGTCTATGCAAACATTTATTTTTCACAAAGCTAGGTTGCCTTTGGAACTTTCTAAAGAAAAACCACCTGGAATTTCTCAAGGTGATCTTTATTACCATCTGTGATCTTTATTACCACTCAGCTATGCCTCCTTAATATGATAAAACCTCCTGCTTTCTCTTATCCTAACATTCTCTGAATGTTATGGAAGAGGAGAAAAAAATGTGTAGGAAATAAAAGTGCAAAGATATGAAAAATATTTTTCATAGGCTATCACTTATGTGCAATCAATGTTAAAATAAATAATTCAAATAAAAGTAATTTTCAAAAACATAGGGACACCTTTATAACCGAGAAGGCAATTCTGCAGGGTGAATCATTTGTCGACATTCATAAAGCATAGGGGAGAAGACTAGCGTGCTCTCTTAATTGAGACAGAGGAGGAGAATGACAATGTTATGGCCTGCAGCGCTTTGTTTATGCATACTTCCTTCTGTGATTTATGTCTTTCATAGCAACAGTCTGGAGCCACAGCTAATATATGACTATATTACAGGTGTCAGAGAAGTGAAATACATTCTTGCCAAATAATAAAATAAAAATCCATTAATAAGGACGGCTAAATACTGTTGAAAGGCAGGCTGTTCATGTCTCATTCATAAAATCCTGGGAACAAAGTATGAAGACTCGTAAACATTTTTAATATCAGCAAGCTATTGTGCAGTTGTAATTTAGCATGTTCTGAACTCATAACTATTCATTTCTCTTCTCAAAATTTAAGCACAAAGAAATTAAACAGATAGTTAAATTTAGATTATATGAATCTATCCAATATTGGATACATAAAACATAGGTTTAAAAGCATTTTTTAAACAATAATGAATTTAAAAATGTATACAAGAATTTATATAAAACATGGTCCCAGCAAAAGGAGCAGGAGATCCGACAGGAGACTATTCTTAAAAATTCAGAGATGTTAGATAAAAAGAACAAACTGTGAAGTAGAGAAAAGAAACATATTCAAAATGTAGTTAGAAGTGCACTTAATCAATGCAATGTTGACAGAGAGTTGCATGTCAAAGGAATGAAATGACCTAAAGTTTACTAACTTGCAATATATATGGATAATTCAATCATTTAGGAAACCCAATGAAGAAATCCAAAAGATAGTAAGAATTATGGGAGTGGAGATACAAATGATAAAAGTCATTAACATTTATACAATATTTAAAATCAAATGTATAATAAATGAGATCAACTTCACAGACCATATCTTTCCGTAAGAAAAGAGGATGAATTTCTCAGGTATGTATAAGCCATTATTCTGCATTTTTCATTTTGATATGTCTAGCCCCTACCACAATGCCTCAAACAAGTTTAAGATTCATATATCTACAAACATTCATAGAACAAGTGATTACCAAATGTAGAAATAGGCAGAAAGAAAGGAGCTAATTTCCTGGCTGGCGTAGCTCAGTGAATTGAGTGCGGACTGGGAACCAAAGTGTCCCAGGTTCGATTCCCAGCCAGGGTACATGCCTGGGTTGCAGGCCATAACCCCCAGCAACCGCACATTGATGTTTCTCTCTCTCTCTGTCTATCTCCCTCCCTTCCCCTCTAAAAATAAACAAATAAAATCTTTTTTTTTAAAAAAAAGAAAGGAGCTAATTTAATACTAAGAAAGAATGGTAAGATAGAAAAAAACTGAAAGTGTAGTTTCTTGGTAACCAACTGGATCTGAGAATTTCAATAGGATGGAGTTTAAAACTTGGGGGAAAAACACTGGGAATATGTATTAAAGCCATGCTGGAGAAAATACTTGCATAAGACACATCTGAGAAGAAATGCTATCCAAAATGTACAAAGAACTTTTAAAACTCAACAGTAGATAAACAAAGAACCTTATTTAAAATAATGAGTTTAAGACCTGACAGTCATCTCATCAAAGAAGACATGCAGGTGGCAAGTAAGGATACGAAGCACGCTCAATGCAGAGGTCATTAGGGAATTGCAAATGAAACAATGAGATACCACTACACACCCATTAGAAAGACCCAGCTCTGGAACAGTGACTGATACATTGTCAATTAAGACCTCAAGGAACTTGGTGTCATAAGGGAAAGATATGGAGAACAGAATATGATGAATTAAAGATTAAATGTAAAACACTGGGGATATTTTTTCCGAGAATGTCTAGTGCTTTTTCAACTCAATATTTTACTAACCTTAACAGTTTTCTTTTGATCAGTCCCTAAGGTTTGTTGTCATTCTGATGGTTTTCTTGAAGCCTTGTTTGAACACCGAATCCTGGCAAGGATACAAAGTAACAGAAATCATTCTTACACTGCTGGTGGGAATGTTAAATGAACTAAAAAAGTATGACAATTTCTTACAGAAACTAAACATACATTTATCACAGGACATAGTAATTCTTGGGCATTTAACTAAGGGATATAGAAATTTATATTCATATGAAAATCTTTATAGAAATATTCATAGCCACTTTATTCATTGCAGCCTCAAGTCATACCCACCAATATTCTCTTTAGTTTTTAAATGTTCAAACTAGCTATGCTACATCCCTACCCTGGAATATTATTCAGCAATAAACAGGAATAAAGTCGTGATATAAGCAACAACTTGAATAGATGTCAGGGGAATTATGCTGAGTGAGAAAATCCCAAAAGGGTTGCATACTATGTGATTCCATGTACATAGTGTTTTTTGAAATGACAAAATTACAGACATGGAAAACAGATTAATAGCTCTGAAGCATGACATAGGCAGAGGGTAAAAGGAGAAAGGTATACCTATAAAATGACAGCACAATGGATCCGTGTGATAGAACTGTTCTGTATCTTCACTGGGGTGGAGGTCACACCAATTGACACATGCAATAAAATTTCATAGACCTAAGTGCACACACAAATGAATAGCATGAAAAAGACATCTAAACAAGAACATGGGAGTATGCCAGTGTAAAATAACTTATGATATACAAGATGTTACCAGTTTGGGAAACTAGATGAAGGAAGTATTGGGTATATCTATATTATTTTTTATAATTGCCTAAGGATCTATAAGTACCTCAAATTTAAAAATACATGTATTTCCATAGCATCTTAACAAATTTTATATTTATTATAAGAGACTAGTAGGTTGGTTATATTAGCATATTTAAGTTGTAATTATTTTCCAGCTTACATCCCTGCTGATTTTCCAATTTCCCAGAAGTACTCAAATCAGAAAAGGTTTACTCCATAAACAAATCAATTATTAATTTCAGATGCAGGCAGCATTTCAATTGTTATTGCTCTTCATCTCTTCCTGTATCTCTTACATTCTATATGGCATTATTTCTGTATGCCTGATGAACACTTTTTATAATTCCCTGTTGTAGAGGTGTGCTGTTTATTTTATTTTTCAACGATCATTTTATTGGGTATGAATTGTTCATTAGGAGATGGGTTTTTAACATTTCTAAGACATCCTTTCATTTTCATCTTCATTCCATTGTACTGTCGATAATGTAGTGGTCAGTCTCAGTCTACTTTTTGTTCCTTTGTTATTTTCATCAGATTTACTGTTATGCATCTAGGTGTAGTCTTCTTTTAGCTGATATTTATTTGCCTTTGTTAGAAGGAGTTAATATATTCATATATTTTATCAAGTTTGAGAATTTTCGAGCCTGTGTCTCTTAAAATATTGCTTCCATTCTATCATCTTGTTAGCCACTTCAACCCAACCTTAAGGACCGCGTTACGTCAGCTAGTGTTAGGGTATGAGTGCTCACTAATGACCCTAAATCTCAGTGATTAAAGATTCCTGTTAATGCCAGCCATTATCCAGCTGCAATACTGCTTCATGAATCTCCTTCATCCTGGTACTCAGGCTAACGAAGTAGATTTTGTCTCTGGAGATTTTTTTTTTTTTTTTTGGTCAGCAGGGAGAAGAGAGATTGCATAATTTTGTCTTATCTCTTAAAACTTCTGCTCAAAAATGAAAAATGTTAATTCTGATCACATTCTGTTGTCCAAAGCCAGTCACATTAACCAAATGTATACCAACAAGATAATAATCTAATCAAATGGAGGCATGATATTAACTGTAAAAAATAATAGTTGACCACATCCCTTCTTACAACACCCCTTATGTCTTATGCCATCTCTTATCTATTTTAATTCTTTTTTTCTCCATATATCTTACTGAATATTCTGGTTTAGTTAATTTACTAATTCTTTAGCTGCGTCTGGTTTGCTGTCAAACACATGTTTTGAAATAATAATGTAATTACCATATTTTCTAGTTATAGAATTTTGTTTCTATTTAGTTTATTTCCTCATCTGCTAAGTCACTTATTTTTTCCAGTTCTCAGCCAACATTTTCAAGCTTGATTTTATCTCTTTGAACATGTTAAGCATAGCTTTTACCATCTGTGTCTGATAATTCCACTCTCCGAGGTTCAGTGCATGCGTTTCTGTAGTTTGTGGTTTCTGTATGTTTTCAATTCCTATTGTCTTATCCCCTTATGGGACTGATTATCTTTAATTATGTGATGGACTTTGTATTTAATAGTTATTTATAGAAGTATATTCAAACCAAGGATAATGTTATTTTTCTCATGATGTTTGCTGCTGCCAGACACATGGGGTATTTATACTCTAAATTCATTTCAACCAATTGCAGAGTAGGAGATTTGCGAGGGGCCATGGAAGGAGATAGCTTGAAGCGGGAGAGGAGTTCATATGAGGGTTGGTTTACTTCTTGAATATCTTACTTTGAGGGGTAAATCCATGTACCTTTTACTTGTTACTGTATCCTGGACATGATTTTCTTTTTCTCATATCCTACAAACCTCTGAAAACTAATGCTAACACTCCTTGGCCCTTATTCAAACTTGGCAAACTCCAGGGGAAAATGAGCTCCCAAGGCAAAACTTACATTGATGTATTTTTTTAGTTTTATTCGATTAACCTAGAGAGCCTTATCTTTATTTTTAGCTTTCAGATATTTTGAGAAGGTTTCCTTAAATATTGTTACCCATTTTTAGTTGTCTTCAATGAAAGCTGATCTGAATGACATATTCTGACATTCTAGATCGTTGGCCTTGATTTACTGAATTGACTCATGCAAAATATTTACTTGAAGCACTTGGATGGTAAAATTGTTTCTTTATCTAAATCTGTCACCTTAAAGTATATATAATATTATTTCAGAAATTGGAATCTTCTTCATATAGATGAGCTCTATTCTCCCAGTTTACAGCCATCTCAGCCTTTGGAAAATCCAGGGTCACTGTGCTCAGTCAGGGAGTCCATTGTTCTCTTTGAGGTTCCCCTCCAGCGCCTGGAGCCCAGACAGCCCTCCCAGGCAAAAGCCAGCATGCTTGTAACATTCCATTTGTTTGGATTTTGTGCTACCTTTTGTTCAATGTCCGAAAACAGCTTTTTCATATGTTTTGTTCCACAATCTAGTTATTTTTGACTTGAGGTTAAATTCAATCATAGGTCCTCCACCATGGGTATTTACTCCTTTAAAAATATTAGTAGGATATTTTATTATTACTTTTAAGATATTTCTACCTATGTTTGGATATAAATTGTTTGGCACAAATATATGCACACAAAAATATTTCAGCACTGGGCAGGTAGCTCAGTTGGTTAGAGCTTGCCTCGATACTCCAAAGTTATTGCCATTTTGATCTCCAATCAGGGCACATACAAGAAGTAGCCAGTGAATAAATAAATAAGTGGTATATCAAATCCTTGTTTCTGTCACTTCCCCTGTCAAAATCAATTTTAAAAATTTAAGTAATAACAAAAATTGTCTTAATGTTGTCTCCTGATGAGTAGACTTTTATGACATTGGTAAAACTGAATGATAATTTGTCTGTTTACAGCTAAAATTTTAGTTTTGCAATATGTTACATGATTGTTTCCCCTTTGGATTATGAAAGCCAAGAAGATTATTTGCCATTTTGGATAACAGAGTAATGAATATGAAAGAAATAAACCATGACAAAAACAAGCAAACACCCCCATGTGATTATAGGAATTGCCCTAGTTACTGGAACCTGCTATTAAATACATTTATGATATTCTATTACTAGAAAAAACAGAGTGTTCTACTTGAGCATCCATCTCCGTAACAGGTCACACTTGAACTTAAAGTACTAGTTTGTATGACTGAGAAATATCACGTCCGTTTTTCATTTTCTTCAGTTGTGAAATGGCAGTAACATTTCTTACCTTTCAGATTTGTTCAAACCACAAATTACAAGTGTTAAGTGGACATTAACAACAAACCTTAGAGTTAGTTTTCCCAGTAGCAAAGATAATGCTAAAGTTTTCTATGTCACTAACTTAACTTTTTTGCTTAACTGACAGAGACCAAAAAATACAACACAGGGATATAGAAGCTAAACAAAGCAAAGCAAAAATGAGCTTAAATTAAATATTATTTTTTTATTTAATAATCTCTACAGTTACCAAATTACTGACACAATTCTAGAATTTTATATGTGCCAAGGCATCAAAAAATATTTGGAGTTAACCCTTCCTATTTACCCTTCACTGGACTTTCACTGTTATCATCAATATGTTTTATATCCGAATGTGACAGATCTCAATGCCTGAAACACAGAATTCTCTAAATTTTGCTGTGGCTCCTTCTACCTGGATGGGCCTGCCTGAGATCTCGTGTCATTGTCATTGCCACAAAGTTAGGCCACATTCCATTTACACTGGAATGCACAAGTGCTTTTCTATGTTTCTGTGTCTCCTCTCATTTGCTCTTAGTATTCGTAGCCTGAACAGGAAAAGAGACTGTCTATACTTTTGGCAATCCCATGATTATTCTATTTATTGAACTTTTTTAAAGAAAGAAATTTTATTAGTGGAATTGTTGAATATATATAAATTAAAACATCGCTGCCAAATTATCTTCCAAACAGTTGCACCTATTTTCACTTTCACTCGCAGTAAGTCTACAGTGCATTTTCTATTAACATCAACTTAATTTGAACAATACTTCTTTTTTTCATAATAATTAAAGTAGTAATGCAAGCTCACTTGCAAATTTTGAGGGAGATACAAAATGTATGAAATAAAATATGAAATACATATGATTGCACCATTTTAATTGCTAATTCTGCTAATATTTTGGTGTGTTTTTTTGATATTATATTATATATGAATGTATGTGTGTATATAATCCATATCTAGCCCTGACAGGTGTGGCTCAGTGGATTGAGTGTTGGCTTGTGAACCGAAGGGTTGCTGGTTCAATTCCCAGTCAGGGCACATGCCCAGGTGAGATCCCCAGTGGGGGCGGGCACATGAGAGGCAACCACACATTGATGTTTCTCTCCTCTTCTCCCTCCCTTTCCCTCTGTCTAAAAATAAAGAAATAAAACGAAAAAATAAACCATATCTAAGTATAAATTATTTATACATTATATTTCCTAAATTCTTTTTTAAAAATTAATATGGTACTATATATACATATTTCTATTATGCTTTTAAAAATAAAGGATCCTTAAATCAGCATGAATCTAACAAGAACATTTGTAAAGTCTCAATAAATTAAGCTTACTTTTTATTAAATATATTGGTATGGCATTGGGTAACAAAATGGAATAAAAATGACATAATCCATCATAGGTATATTGATCTTCAACTTAAATGTCAGTAGGCCAAACATAAGCAAGAAAAAAAAATTCTCCTCACTAATGCCTCAAAGAGTGATCTACAGATTCATTCAGACCTTTCAAAATTCACAAATACAGATAGTTCATGTATTTAATAAAATATGTAAAATGCAAACCCTGGCTGGCATAGCTCAGTGGATTGAGCATGGGCTGTGAACCAAAGAGTCACAGGTTCGATTCCCAGCCACGGTACATGCCTGAGTTGCAGGCCATAACCCCCAGCAACCACACATTGATGTTTCTCTCTCTCTCTCTCTCTCTCTCTCTCTCTCTCTCTCTCTCTCTCTCTCTCTCCCTCCCTTCCCTCTCTAAAAATAAATAAATAGAATCTAAAAAAAAGCTTAAAAAATATGTAAAATGCTGTAATAAAAGTCAAAACATCTAAACTATAACAGAAATGGCAAGCCAATAGGGGAGGCAAACTTCTCCAGATAAAATAGTTTCCACCTTTGAAATTCTGAAGCAAACTCAAGACAAATATTTTTATGATTAACAAAATTTGATTTTAAATTAAAAGTAATGCTTTTGGTAAAAGTACAAAGCTACATTTCAGGAGTTCTGTGTTCTTTGCTTAGATCTGCTACTTGTTTTTACCAGAATTGGAGGAGATTTTTGGTTTCAAAATTTTTCAGGGTTGTATCTCAGTTTCTACTACTTTCAAAATTCTAAAATAAACATTATTTAAAAATAATACTAAGACTAACTTGCCCACAGTTTAAAAAAGAATTTGCCTTTCAGTCAAGGCCAACAGGAGTAGAGAAAAAAAGCCATGTTTTACTTCAGAAAAATCACTTTACCTGACTTTAATCCAGAAATAGTCACTATGTTTCCTTAAGTCTTAGTTTTGAAAATCTCAATTTATCCCCTGTTGTGGATTCAATGAGTGCCCCAGTCCTATTCTCCCAGTACTCATCACTGTAAACCGATGGCTGTTTACAGAGAATGCCTGTGTCTCTACCTGCGAGTGTGCTGCTGCCTGCGGCCTGAACAAGTCAAGGCACCAAAGGAAACCCTCAGATCAGGGATGTCAAACTCATTTTCACCAGGGGTCACATCAGCCTCAAAGTTCCCTTCAAAGGGCTGAATATAATTTCAACTCCTTAGCAGTAAAGGAGTAGTTACATTTACACAGTCCTAAAATTATTTCGGCCCTTTGAAGGCAACCACAAGACTGATGTGGCCCCTGGTGAAATGAGTTTGACATCTCTGCCTTAGATGAACTGAGATTTGATGGTCAAATGCTCTAGTTTACTATCCCTATGGCAGAGAAAACTCAAGGGCATGGTTTACACTGTTTCCCAGAACTTTGCAAAGGAGACTTGCTCGATAGTACAAGCTGCCTTCGCTTCACTGTGTCACTCCTCCAACTCCCTCACCAGTGTTTCTGAGATCACTTCCCCCAAAATGACGTCCGCTTGAATCCTTGTTCCAGAGTTGATTTCTGATGGAACCCAACACAATATATTTCTAACGCATTTTCAAAAACATTGACACACCTTGTTTACCATGCAGACTTTAAACACCCACAATTTGACCTAATGAAATGATGTACATGAATTTTTAATCTTATAGTGTAATGGGAGTATTCGACATCAGAAAATTTTAATAGGTTTATAGTTTTAATATAACACCAGTAAATAATTTTTAAAATATTAGAAAATCTTATACATATTTTATTTTTGAATGTAACCTCTAGCTTTGGATTAAGTTTCAAAAAAACAGCAGTGTGGATGATGACATTTTCTTAAAAATTCTACCAGTAAAGGGAATATGAATACTACAAAGTAGAAGGGGGCTAGAATGTGGCTGATAATGAGGTAAGTTTTGGCTGTAACGTAAGTAAAAGGTGATAAAAATGTGAATGAGGAGGGAGACGGTAGAGATGATGAGGTGGAGTGAAATCAGCTCTTTGGAAGATAAATATAAAACATGTGAAAGAAGGAGTCAGAACTGAACCCCATTATTCTTAGTGGATAAGTAATGAAAGGGCTGCCCTGAAAGGAAAAGGAAACTTGCAAAAGAAAAAGACTTAAAGAAAGACAGTGAGCTCTGTTTAGAGTGCGCTAAGTTAGAGAATATATGCTATACAGGGAAATGGCAGCTGGTGCCCAGTTTAAATCTACCCCAACTATTTCCACGGTGATTAGCAGTTTAATTATTTTTTTATTGGAACAAGGATTATAGACCTAGAAGACACAATATACTAAACTAAACCTCAAGTAAGTTTGCTAAACCTGTCTATTGAAACTCAGTATATCTCAAATTGAATTCTTTATCTTCTATTCTGAACCGTTTTTGTGTATGCTTAGTATTCCAATTTCTTGATGGTAGCTTCTTCTTCCTTGTTTCTCAGGCCTAGATGTTGGAATCATTTTTGATTTCCATTTTTGTCCCTCGGCCAGTGTCAAACTCATCAGGATTATCCACTTGGCTCCGCATTCAGTGTATCTACAATCACACTACCTATCAGCACTCTCACTATTACCAACTTATTTTGAGCCACCGTCCTCTCTTGCCTGGATTATTGGAATAGCCCCTGATTTTCCAGCCTCTGGACAAAACATCCAAAGTAATGTTTTAAAAGTCAAATCATCTCACTGATGTGCTCAAAACCTTTCAAGGGGTTATCACTAAGGTAAAGGCCAAGGTCCTTACAATATAGACTACAGAACCCTATCAGTATGACCTGCTCCAATGCCTTCCTCTCTCATGTCATCTCTTTTTCTCTGTCTTAGTCACATTTGGCTCCTGGCTTTCTTTTGTCATCCAAAGGATGCTCAAACTCCAGGATATTTGCAATGGCTTCTGTCTATCTAGAACACTTTTCACCAAATATCTACATGCTTAACTCTCTCACCTTCTTGCCTGTTGTCCTCAGGTCACCTATCTGGTGACTGCCTCATTTATCATTTAGCATTGCAGCTGGAATTTCTTTGCTCTCTTCACTTTGAATTCTGCTTATACTCTGCCTTATTTTCTTCATAATATCACTATCTATATCACGAATTTATTTATGTTGTATATCATATATTGCCTGTCACTCTCACCAGAAAATTAACAGATTTTCAATAAGTATTTGTTAACACATACATACTGCTGACTTTGCCCATAATTACCATAATTATAGTAATAATTACCATAATTAGAGTAATAATTATAATACCCATGATTTGCCTTGTTAAAATACCTAACAATACAGCAATGGGTAAGATCACTATTAAACAGTTTCTAAATTATTTGTTATTTCATCTTTATTAATGTCAAGATTTTTATGCACACAGCCACCTAATGGACCAAATTTGTGTCCTTTCTCTCAGAAAAATGTCTTTCATGGAACTATTTCTTGTGTTTCACTGAGTATTCCCTGATTCTTCCCACTTCTTGGTTCACGTTAAAACTTCACTTCCCATTGACTGTGTGACTTGCATTGGTCAGCAAAGTGTGGAGGACACATTTTATGTCATGTATGAGTGGAAACTCCGAACCAGACCCTCATTTGCCACACCACCTCATTTTATCAGCCACAGCAAACAAAAAATACCCCACAAAGTGGTTGCTCAGTCAGCTTGAGTCCCAAAGAGAAAACAGAGTCCTAGCCAACTCACAATCAATGTATAGAACAAATGGGAGAAAATATAAATGTTTTAAACACTAAGATTTTGCCATTGATTGCTATTTCAACATAAGTTATGTTTGTAATGGAAATACATGGTCATCTCACCAATCAGTACATTCTCACTTAACCCTTTAGCTTTTCGGTTGTGTATCTTTCTCTACTGATCACGAAATCTCCCATTAATATTTTAAACTCTGTTTTAAGCAAAAGTCTATTTATTTGTGCACCCACAGTTTTATTAATTTATCCAACAGTTATTTACTTGGGGTGGATAGAATGGGCAAAAATCCCATGTGACAGTCAAACAGGAATATCAATAAAAACCTAAAATTTAACTTCTTAAAATATAATATAGAATAAGCATGAAACATATAAAAATTATGAAAGACTGATTTGCCTCTGTCAAGGAGTTCAGAGAATATTTCCTGCAGAAATTCAAGATGGATTTGAGAAACTAATGAATGATAATCATTAACGACAGAAGAGGGAGGAAAGGATATTAGAAGAGAGTTAATGTGTGAGAAACTCAAAGGCCAGTATAACAAAAGGACAAGAAAAACAGATGAGCTTTGTACAAATGAGGTTGAGATATAGGGGAATCCAGCTTATAGAGATTTATAATCCCTGGTAAGGAGTTTTAGTTTAATTTCAGAGGAATGAATAGCTCTTGAAGAAGTATAAGCTTTAAGCTTAGAAGAAAGACAAATAGATCTGCATTTTGAAAGCATCAAAGAAGAGATTATAATTCAGTAAGAGTGAATGCTGGTGGTCTAGTAAGGGGCAACTAGATTGTGCTGGGTGATATATTAAGGTGGCTTACACTAGGCTTGTAGTGTACACCTAAAGAGGAGAAAATGGATTCGATGTGTGATAGGGTGATAGAATTCATTAGACTTAGTGATAATCAGTCCATAAGAGTGAAGGAGATGGAATAGTTTGGGTTAATTTCCAGGTTTCTAAATTGCATAAGTGAATAACTTTTGTGACATTTTATTGAGATAGAAAAAATTAGAAAAGGATCACTTTAGAAGAGAAAAATAATGAGCTCATAGGAATCTCACACACTTTAGACTTGCATAATTATTTAAAAATATTCTCCAATTAAACTGTAAAGTTTTTATGGTCAGAATTATATATGACTTACTTACAATGTCTGTCCAGAAAGTATCCAGCCCCACACTATGAAAAATAGAGACATTTATTGAAGAAGATACAAGATACAAGAAGTATGGTACATAGGACAATGAAGCCTCAGTCCCCTTCAAAGTAGGCACCTTGGGACCTCACACAGTTCCACCAATCTGCATCAACTGACCCAAAATGTTTTCCTGTATCTCATCAACAGTCTGAAAGTTCTTCCCTTTCAAAGGTGATTTTAGTTTTGGGAAAACCCAGAAGTAATAGGCATCAGATCTGGGATATAGGAGAGCTGAGTCACTTTGGGTGATTTGATGTTTCACCAAAAAATTCTGCATGAGACATAATACATTAGTGGGCGCATTGTTGTGATGAAGCTGCCAATCACCAGTTGCCCATAGCTGTGGCCTTCTGACTCATCTGAATAGTTTCCATGGAGGAATATTCAAGCTTACTGCAAAATTTTATGCAGATTTATTGTTCTACTTGCTCAGTCACTTTGAATGTGACGGCCACAAAGTACATATGCTCACTCAACGGCATCTACCGAGCCCACAGATTAGATCAGTGAAGTTGTCACTGTTCACATTTGCACATTCCAGTCCACTCTCCTTGGCTGCTAGTTTACATCAATGTCGCACAAACCGTTCCCATTATATTAACAATGGCTGGACTTTTTCTGGACAGACCTCCTATTTCTTTACCCCAAAATATATAGCAGGTCAATATACTCCTTGGGATTTGTCATAATATGAAAGGAAGAAACAAAAGTTAAAAGGAAAAAATAGTGAAAAACTTCTAACCAAAATGAGTAGTGAACATTTTTAAAATCACATAAGGGAATAGAGCTAGACAGTGCCAATTTAGCTAGATGAAATGACTAGCATTTAGCATTGGGTAAATTAAAGAGAATGTTACAGTAGGGGGACAATCTAAACTTTCCTTTGTCATTCTCACATGTTCCCTTCTGCTACACTGAGCACTTTGTCACTGAAATTTATAATGTTCATCATCATTATAGTAATATCTTGATATATTTATTCTAATGATCATGGGAGGAAAACAATTACTTTTTAGCCACATTGTGCCTCAACTCGGGCTGGACACTGACACTCAAGTATAGTTACTTGAGTCATTAGTTATCATGTCACTATTTATCATGTGCTATCTGCCTTAAAACACTTATTTTCATTGATATTTTTCTCCTACTTAATGAAACATTATGCCTTTTATTGAAACATATGGCAACAGGGTACATGAATCTAAAACAGGGCATCTGACAGATCTTGTTCCTTGCTGAGAAACAATTATTCCAATATAGCTTGACAATATGGCTTTTCCTCAGACATTCTATGCTTCAGTTTTCCCTGAAGTAAGCATGCTGTTAAGCAAATTTATTCACACAGGATCCTTTATTCAACCTGCAGCCATAGCAATAAACTTTCTTTCTTTTAAGTCCCTCTCAGATTTCCCTCTAGTGACAGTAATGACACACTGCATCTACCAATTCAATATGTTTATATTAAATTGCGAATGCTTAAATTCATTTCCTGTAGTCACTGCCTCCTAGGAGTTAAATGAATCTAGAGTTTCTATTTAACCTTAGTACATAGACATCTTTCCATAATAATAAAACCTGCAGTTAATCTCATCCATTTTTTTTTTAAATTTGTGGATGTTTTGATTGCAGAGTAATTTTGGTATGGACTTTTTTTTGTATTTTTAGTAATTTTATTGTCATTTCAGAGAGCTAACAGATATTATAACAAAACAAACAAATAATATATGCCTTTACAAAGGAAAAAGATTAATGAACATGAACTTTTATTATTTCAAAATGCTTTTATTAGTTTACTTACAACCTTGATATTTAGTCTCAAGGTGTTTTTATGATGGAGGCAATGGAAGCATGTGTATGACACAGGGCAAGCATTACTTGGTTCCCTGAGGAGCCAATGTCCACATATCTAGAATCCAGTAACCTTATTTTCCAAAGGTCAGCTTGCCTGTGACAATTGAGCATATGCTTTGTTTTTCATTTACCCTTGACTGTGTTTGAATGATTTCAAAAATGCAATCTTATCTTGCCTTAAATATAAGCAGTAGCAGTGATGTGTTTGTGATTATCAGGATATGAATATTTTTGTTGTTAGCACTATGTTTTCTAAAAATGTGCTTAGCAATATTTTCATTGTACTTTCTATCCAATCAAGAAAATTACATCTACTTCAGTCAAGATGGAAGTGTAAGTAGATACGCTTCACCTCCTCATACAATCACAAAAAGAATATAACTAAATCTCAAAACGAATAACACCCAGAACTTTCAGAAAATCATACTGTGTGAAAGTCCTATAACCAAGGAGTTAAGCCACATTCATCCAGATAGGTTCCTTCTATAGGGCATCAAAGCAGCTTTACCTAATACACAAAACCAAACACAGGGAGGCTGCCAAATTGAGGAGACAAAGAAATATGGACCAAATGAAAGAACAGAACAAAACCCCAAAAGAAGACTAATAAAATGGAGATAGCCAACCTATCAGATGCAGAGTTCAAAACATTGGTGATCAGGATGCTCAAAAAATTTGTTCATATGGCAGCAACATAAAGGAAGAAATGGAGGTTACATTAAGTGACATAAAGAACAATCTATAGAGAAGCAACAATGAAGGTAAGGAAGCTGGGATTCAAATCAATGATTTGGAACATAAGGAAGAAATAAACATTCGACCAGAACAGAGAAAAGAAAATAACTAAAAACAACAACAACAACAAAACAAGAACAGTATAAGAAAACTCTGGAACATTTCCAAATGTGCCAACATCTGAATCATGGGGATGCCAGAAGGAGAAGAAGAACAAGAACTTGAAAACTTATTTGAAAAAATAATGAAATAAAACTTCCCTAATTTGGCAAAGGAAACAGACATAGAAATCCAGGAAGCACAGAGTCCCTAACAAGTTGGACCCAAAGAGGACTACACCAACACACATCACAATTAAAATGCCAAAGGTTAAAGATAAAGAGAGAATATTAAAATCAGCAAGAGAAAAGCAGAGAGTTACCTACAAAGGAGTTCCCATTAGACTGTCAGCTGATTTCTCAAAAGAAACTTTGCAGGCAAGAAGGGACTGGCAAGAAGTATTCAAAATGATGAAAAGCAGGGACCTACAACCAAGATTACTGTGTCTAGCAAAGCTATCATTTAGAATGGAAGGACAGATAAAGTGCTTCCCAGACAAGGTAAAGCTAAAGGGGTTCATCATCACCAAGCTATTATTACATGAAATATTAAAGGGACTTATGAGAAAGAAGATCAAAACTATGAACACTAAAAAGATAACAAATTCACAACTATCAACAACTGATTAAAAGAAAAAAAACTAATCAAACAACCAGAACAGGAACAGAACCATAGGTATGGAGATCATTTGGAGGGTTATCAGCTGGGGGGGGAAGGGGAAGAACAGAGAAAAAGGTACAGGGATTAAAAAATCATAATTGGTAGGTACAAAATAAGCAGGGGGAGATTTAAGAATAGTAAAGAAGGGAGAAGTCAAAGAACTTATATGTATGATCCCTGAACATGAACTTGGGCTGGGGGGTTGCTGGAGGGAAGGGGGATATACTGGGCAGAGTAGAGCAAAGGCGGGGTGGGGGGATTGGGACAGCTATAATAACATAAAATATACTTAAAAAATAAAATTATGTCTAAAAATGTAATTCATATTTATCTTCTTAATTGATCAGTAAAGGATTTATAAAATATGTCCCTAATTCACATACCATAAGTGATATATATAAGTCAAAGTTATCTTCAATCCTGCAAATACTTATCAGCGACACTTTGGGTCTCTAATACATTATATAGATACACTGTGCTTTGATTACATTGTGCTTGGCGCTTTCATGAATGTGTTCTTTATTTATCTCATTTTATAATACTTTGTCCACTTTGAATAACCACAGAGGTTTTTCTAAATTTATGCTCAAACCGCAATTTAACGTGCCTCAATATTCATTTCTGTGGCATTTACGTGATATAATAGATCTTGTCGAAAACTTCCACTTGTCCTAATATATTAAAATCCTATTCTATCCCGTCACATTTGTCTGGCTCCCTGACTAAAGTGTTAGTCCACCACTCCAAAGGTCTTCAGTAGAACAGTAAAAAGAACTGACCTGCACAGGAAGTGCCTGCAGATTGCTAATGATAATGAAAATGTACCAGAAATAAATTTAGTTAGAGATTTATAAGTTTTTAATGTAGATGGAATATGGACAGTAGAGAAATGAAAGTACAACCTGGAGACCTTTCCCTCTTCCTGGGTCTCTCCCTGCCCTTTTTTAGGGGGGCGGGGTGTTTCAGATTATACCTGGGAAGCTCCTGGCCAGGGCTAAGACCCAACAAGAGGCTACCTGCATTTCTAACTAGACTCTATAAATCAAAGAAATTTTTAAAAAATCTTATAGAAGCAACTAGGTTGTAAATGTAGGATTGGTAAAAGATGAACTCAAATAAGCAAAACTGAAAGATCTGAACGCGTACTTTTTCTCCTCTAGAAATTGCTTCTCCTTGGCCTTTATTAAAAGAGTGAAACATGTACCACCATTATTCCCTGACCCTAAAGTGCATATTTTATCATGGTTACTATTTTTGAAATTGGGATCCACCATATAATCAATTGCATCTTTCAAGTAAGTAGTTTTTTTTTTCTTTCTTAGAGGTACACAAAATAATGATAAGGCTTTAAAATAACAGTGTTAGTTTTGATGACTTATAACACATGATTCCATGTCACTGGCTAGAGATTATTAAATTGTATGCTTGGTCTGATACCATTCTGAAATTTGAGAGTCTCTCTCCAGAATCTGTGCTAATACATATAAGATATTGATGAAGTGGTGGTTTGTAGTGTTGTGATTGTAATATTCAATGTTAGGTAGTATCAGGGATAACATCAGGGTCAGGGCAAGAGTGTGAAGAAGCCGTTTGAGACAAAGAGGAGAAAACTAGAAGAACAAGATTAGAGATCATAAGGCCCCTAAGGCAAGACTACAGTGCAGATTTTCTTTTTCTTCTAGAGGCTGCATGACTTCAGTTCTCATTACAGAAGCATATAATTCAATATTTACATTCATAAGATTGCCTGCTGTACCATAGAAGAAATTCTCTATAACTGAGTTAGTTTGAATGGATGTCTCTTCTTTATAATGGCAGAAGCTCTAACTCAAAGTATATTGATATTGCCAATTTCATTAGGCCTTATCTTTAAATAAGAAGTAGATACAAATAACTTTTTATCACAATAAGGACAATATCCTATCTCATTGCATATTACTTTTTTTTGATATTTGCTTACAGAACAAGTGTGTAAAATCAATAAAATATCAGCATATTTGAAAATGTTTGCATTTTGTATTTTCTTAAGAGTGCTTAACAAGACAACTGCATAAATCAGCTTGTTGGTACTGCAATTTTCATTTGCTATTCCATTTGACAAGTCTCAGCTTCTAAATTTTTTATCAAATAGACTTCATTAAATATGATAGCTTTTGCAACATTTTGCGCCATATATAATCGATGATTCAGATATTTTATTAATAAGGCAGATGTCTCCTATTTTAAAGCCATAGTTTTTAGTGCAACATTTATTATTTTGAACAAAACCAGATATAAAGGGCTTCGAAGAACACAGAAATTTGTCTTTAAAAAGAGCAAAAATGGTATAATTATGACTACAAAAGAGCAAAAATGGTATAATGACTACATGAGATTAATATGCATTATATAGTTCATTTACTGTTAGATTCCCTTGATATTTTTAACACAGAAATTTCATGTGTACCTTGGGGCTACGTATCCAACCATGTGAGCATTATTTCTGTGAATGCCATGCTTTCCGCCCAGTTGTGTAGTCAAGAATGTCACAGTGTCACACTTTCTCTCTTGACTTTCACGACCAGTTACTAATCCCTGTACAGTCCACCATTCACTTATCTTTCTCTTCCAACTATTTTATTTAACTACAGCTTTCATTTCCCCAGAGTAAGCCATAATCTCTCAACTGTAAGACTATGTCCAGTTGGGCCCACAAGCACACATTGATGTCTCTCTCCTTCTTTTTCTCTCTCCCTTCTCTTCTCTCTAAAAATAAATAAATAAAATCTTTTAAAAGAGAGAGAGAGAAAGCAATATTCTGTCACCGTTTTCTACCTCCCCCTGTTAATCCAATGGAATGGTGCTGGTTACCCCCTGGAGAGGCTATAAAGCTATCTTTCCTGCCTAGCTCACTGGGCAGGCTGCTGTCTGGAGAGATGCTGGTTACTCCCTGGATGACTGTGAAACTGCTGTTTCCTGACTAAATCAAACTTAACCAGCTGTCTAACTCCCTTCTCTTCCTTTAATAACGAACTAACTAACTCCCTACTGTAACATACCCACCACTGTAAAGGAAGTATTTGCCTCTTCATTTTACTTTTTATCCAGTCTCACAGATTGGATAAAACCCTGCTTTGCTTTCTCCCACCTCCCTAATTTACGAAAGAATTTCACGAAACCCTCCTTACGCTTCTTGGTTTTAATGTATAAAATAAAGTGCAAAACTGCCATTCTCCAAAGCATTTTCTCAATCCATGGAGATTTTTGCCCCCAGCAATTATTATCAGTTTGGACTTTTCTTACATAGATACAATTAATTGAACACTTATTTAATTAAAAGTAAAAACAAGTAATTGGCTGAATATATAGCTATAACTGTGGAAGAAACTGACTAATAAAAACATAAGACAATACTCATTACATGCAAGGAGTTTATCATCAATTTTCAATATGAGACTCACAAATAATAACATAAGGAAATAAGATAAGAAAAACATGATTTCCCCCCCACCAAAGGTTATTGTAGTGTCTCCATGTCATATAAGGCTGCTCACTTTTGAACCTATACGCTCTCGTCTTCAGAGTCAGCCATGCAGCAGCTCCTCCTCCCAGGTACCGGTTCCTTTTTTCCCAAACTCAAAGATGGCAACAATAACAAAGCGGTGTCTCCTCATCAGAGGTCTTGTTTTAAGCTCCGTGGAGCATCTTCCTCTAAGCCTCTACATTTTCCTTTTATCATGTTAAAAACAAAATGCAACAGTAAATTTGAAGATCTAGTCGGCATTATTAAGCAGTTCTTGGATCAGGCAGTATCCTGTCTAGCAACTAGAAGGGTGTTCTGAGGGGCAGTACAAAACGAAAGCTTTTATGGAAAAAGGGTGGAGCAAGAGAGCTATTAGCAAAGGAAAAAAAAGGATTCTTTTCAGACCAGGGCATCTTCTTTGGAGAGAAAGGGAATGGCAAGTGATTTTTATCATGCAGATCACCGCTTCTTTCTTTGGGGATGGAGAGGAACAACAGGACAGATTGCATTACTGGTGCTTAATCAGAAATTTTCTGACTGGTTGATTTAGATTACATTTCTGGGAGAGGTTACAACTACTGTAGTTACACCAGGTATTAAAGCTAGGCTCCTATCAGAATCTTGTAAGATGAGTGAGGCCATTTTGTGCCTATGGTTGTCTCTTTAATAATCACCTCTGTCCCCTTACCTCTAGGATGGTAACTGCTTCCTATGTTTGCTACCATGTGCCTTAGAATTCTTTTAGATTTTTATGGACTTACCTGTACACCTCCAAGTTTAAAATTCCAAAAGTTATTTTTTAGAAACAAATTTTGTTTTGGTTATCATCTTCTTAGGTGTCTCATATAGTACACAACTCTCTTTTGTTACCTGACCAAAGGGACCCATTTCCTGCAAGCATCAAAGCCCAATAAGATAGGAATAGGACTTTGCAGCAAAGGAAGTAGGGGTCTATGTTTAGCACCTGGCCCAAGCTCAAAGACAAGGGAGCTAATGCTCTAAGACTTGCCTCCCCAAGGGTTTCCAGAGGGTGGGTTTCATAGGGAAAATTATAATCATGGTGACAAAGGAATGTAGGGTTGTGGTCAGGGTCATGGTCTCTACTGATTGGCTGGTGCTAGGGAAGAGAGAAGTTGATCATTGCCTCTAATCCTGATGTTAGCCATGGCATTGCTTCATCAGGTTTCACCACCTTTCTGGGCCTGGAGCTGAAATACAACTAAGGCCTAGATGTTATCTCTAGTTTGACTGAAACTCTGTCTCTGGGGTCCACAGAACCAAGGCTTTGTTCCTAAGATTGTTTGATGCAGATCAGAACCTCAGTGCTCTGCAAGGGAGAAGGAGGCAGGTAAGTTAGGGTTCTGGATGAGGCCAGCTTGAATCAAGAGGAAAAAAACCAAAAACAAAATCTTATTCAAGAGTGAAGTTTCTACACAGTTACACTTTCCTTTCAAGGTTCTTTCTCTCATTCTTGGTTCTCATGAAGGTACCTCTTTCCTACCTACCTCCTCATTAGTATCATTTGCTTTGGAAGTATATATAGTGCTTCTACTTTTTAAAAAATATTTACCCCATATTTGCCCTCTTCTTATCAGAGTAGTCTCATGCTTAGGAGACTACTTAGGAGTTAAGTCCTCTCTGCTCTGGAACAACAGTGCTGATTTGTCTTCTCCTAAAAGACTACAATAGAGGCCAAATTTCCCTGTGACACTAGAAGATGTGGGCAGTGCTCGGATATTGTCTGCAAAAGTAAAAGGAACTAATCATAAGATGATTACGAACCAGGATAGTAAGAAGCTAGGAAAATTCCTTGGCAAGTGGAATGGGGAAACAGACAGAGAGCTACATAGACTGAGCAATTTATAGACAGCTAATAAATCACGAGGTGTTATCTTCTCTAATCAAGGACATTTAGGAGCAAAGGGATTACACATTCCAGACTGTGCTGGAACAGACCCACCTTGGTCCTGGTCCCTGTTGGGTGACATTCTTTGAAGGGGAAACAGACCAGATAATGACTCTTGCACCTTTATATGCTTATTTTGGTGAATCAGCATATTAATGGACATCCCTGGAAAGCTGATGAATATTCTATTAAGATCCTCTTCTGAGACCACCCCTAAAATTTCTACTTTTAGAAAACAGATAAAAACACTTAAGATAAAGGACCCAGTGGACACACTAGTTTCTAGAGCATGCCCACACCTCCCCCTTTCTTCCTCAGGCATGTATTTTTGCTCTCTTTCCCCTCAGTTTCAAGGACCCCGATGAGATTCGCAGCCAGAGGAACAGTAGGTGGTAGCAGCTTGTCCCAGACTAACCCCATGAACCTGGCTCCAGGGGCCCTCCTTTTGCCTAACTGTTAAGTAAGCCAAAAGCAGCTCCTCCTCAGCTCATTTTGTTGCTGTGATCTTGCATCGTCTATCTTAAGCCCTTTGTTTCACTGTCCCCAGCTTTAATAAACATACTTTCAAAATCACCTAAACTATTTTGCAAAATCTTTCCTGCTTGACGTCAAGAACCCACACATTCCAGACTGCGCTCAGGCAGACTGGCCTCTGTCCCATCCCTGTATAGTGACTACTAACTCCTAATAGTATCAGCAAATCATTTGGGATCCACTTATCTGATGGTCAACTGAAAAACTCTCTCTCATTATCAGGTTAGGTTAATGCAGAAATGCAATGCCTTTCCCCCCCCACCAGGGGAACTAGGAAGGACAGCAGCAAATCATTTAAAGTAGATTTAATTTATAAGTTAACGGGCTTTTTTCTAATTTGAAAAAGAATGTGAAAGAGTTGGTAGAAGGAAGAGCCTTTATTTTTGATCATTGTGTATTATTCTTTGACAGGAGGTATTTATTGGCATTTTTGTGGTTTGGGAAATGAATACATTTGAAAGAAAACAGCTCTGTCAGCAATTCAAAATCTGTATACAAAGTAATTGTTCTTTCTCCCCAAAGAACAGGTTATATCAGCATGTCCAAAAAAAATGCTCATTTTATCACACTTGAAAGATTTTGCTTTCAGGCATACAGACTTGTATTTTTTTAAAAATCACCACAGACATCTTGTATAGTCACAGTTGAGGATACAATGGGATCAATCAATGAGTCTCCCCATTTTTAGAATCAGAACAATCTTGTAAAACTTATTTTTAAAGAAGAATCCCAGAAGCTATATCCCACAGATTTTGATTTAGTAGGTCTGAGGTGAAGCCTAGACATGTTTTTTTTTTGGAGCATCTTATTTTGATGTGCATTTGGGCCTGCAAACTACTGAATCAGAGCCGGGGGGGAAGAAATGCAGCTGAATTCTGAATTTAGGAGTGCTCCGCTCAAGAGCAGTTGCCTCCGTCCCTATGGCAACACAGAAGAACACATTTTGGTAAGGAATAATATGGTCGTCACAGTTTCTGGAATGCAGGAGGCTATATGATTACATTTGTAGTAAGAAAGTTTAGCAAGTTTCCTCTAATCTTGATTAAAGATCTGTTGTTTATCTATGTCTGAAGGAAATTTCTTGCCCTTCATCCTGAGTCAAAAACTTCAGAAAATCAAGTAAACTATTTTAGCGTCTTGCTGGCCTCAGAAGCCCTTTGCTCTCCTCCTGCCAATCTCTACGAAAAGTATTTCTAAAGGAATTCCAAAATTAATCAGAGGTTTGAAAGTGCATGTCTCTTTCAACTCCATCAACACACTGCACAGAAAAGTTAATGTAGTCCAAAGATAGAAGGAAAATATCTATTCCAGGAAATATGAAAGATTAGATAAATGAAAAACCAGACAGTTAAGAAATTATAAAAAAAAATGCTGAATAGGATAGGACAAAATCCTTTCTGTTAAAACATTATTTTCCAAGGTTAAAAGTAGAACTCTCATAAATATATAAAATAAACACTCATCAAAAATTTATTAACTAACAGATTCAGGAAATGTAGTAAAATGGTCATGGTTCAAAGAATATTTGAGAAAGAAAGATTTATATATTCCAACAGCAATTTTTTTTTTAAAAATATTGCCAGCATTAGCTACAAAATTAAAGTATTATATAGTAGTAAATTATAGCCCTTGGGACTATCTAGTCTACTAAACAGAAATATTTTTATTGCTGTCTGACAAGAATTCTCTTTATTACTTTTGATTTTCTGTAAGTTAACCTCTATCCTTACAGAATTGTAAAATATTATAATCAATAATAGATAGCATGCCTAACACACATACATAACCCTAGAGAACCAGATAAATTCCTGCTACACAAGGTCTAGCACTCTAATGAAGAAACACCCCACTAGTCCATTTGCCAATTACCAAGTTTTAGGTATTTTTATTAATACTGTTCACCCTAGTAGTAATAAATAATTCTCAAGAATTATTATTCACCATATAAGGAAGATCTCATTATATTTTGATCTGATTCATTTGTATAGGCAGAGAGAGGATTAGTTAACATCTACAAATCTCCTTATGTTGGTCAGCAAATGCCGAACCATTTGGTATTAAGTTAATAGTAGACCAGAAAATTAATGCTTGTCTAAAAATTTTGTAAGAAATCAACAGTGTTACTTTTAAAAGAATATTATGACTTGCGTTTCTATATGAGGCTGAGAGTAAGCACCAAGCCCAAGAAGTGTACCATCACCTCTTGTCGAGGGCCCACAAATTTGCCAAGGTTTCTGACCTGCAAGGAAGTTACCTTTCTTGCTATGAGACCTGGCTCCATAAACCGTAGAATAGGTCACATGCCAACTTCCTTTGAGGGCTTTGTTGGCATTTGCTCTATATAGAAAGTACAGCATTTGATCCTTATGTGGGCTCATCATACCTGATTATATAAGTGGTATTCTCAAATACCACATTCAATGGCCTTGGCTGCACAATTTCCTGCCCAATTATATCCTGTTAAAAGGAGGACGTATTCTCTCATCCAAGCAATTTGAATAATTAGATTGCCATAAAAAGGAAGAAGTCTCAGTAAAATTATTTAATTTTGAATTTTCATTGTTCAATAAGAGTCACATATGAATAATAGTCAAAAACCTAAAAACATGCTACTCTAACACAGAAAATTAATGCATGTGAAGGATTTATTAAATAATCATTAATGAGAGAACAGTAAAATGGAAAAGCTGGTTCAAAGGCATTTGTTAGCAGGGACTTTTATATTCCAACAGAAACTTTTTTTTAAGTTTATAAATGTTGAGTTAAGATTGCCAAATGAGATACAAAATGGCAAATGTTCTTTGGGACAATAAAGGATAACCTTTGAGATTACCTTTCTAACAGGACAAGGATCATGTATATTGTCTCAGACAAGAGCAATTTGCATAGCAGTAAGTATTTCACAAGTTAAATTCCACCTTTAGTTGTAAAATCCTAATAAATAGTAAATAAAATGTCAAATGAACTGTATAGCTCTAGGAAAAGAGGTAGCCTCAGTAAGATACCACATAAACTCAGCAAACTCTTTTGGCTATTTTGAAATTTCACACTATTATTAAGAAGTAATGACTTTTCTTAATATTTCAAATACATATTTGAACTCATGTGAGTGAAAATTCCCTGTGACCACATCCTCAAAAAAAAAGTACACAAATACTATAGATGGTGAATTAGTTTTCCAGGGCTGTCCTAACAAAAATCATAGACTGGTTGACTTAAACAACAGAATTTATTTTCTCATAGTTGTGAAGGCTGCAAGTTCAAGATCAAAGTGCTGGCCGGTTGGTTTTCCTGAAGTCTCTCTCCTTGACTTGCAGATGACTATTTTTTCACTCTGTACTCTTAGTGCATACATCTTGGGTGTCTCTTCCTCTTTTTATAATAAGGACACCAGTCCTATTAAATTAAGACCCATGTTTATGACCTCATTTAACTCCAACTTTTTCCATATATGCCCTATCTCTAAATATAGTCATTTTAACAGTTAGGGCTTCAGCATAGGAAATTCAGGGGCAGGATTCAGTCCATAACATGATGCTGAAAGGGATAAAGTAAAACTGAAGATTCATCTGATTCACTGGCATTTGATTATCACATTATCAAGAGGTTACCATTTTAATTTCCCAGAGAAAAGATTCAAGGCCATGAGCTCAAATAAAATGGAAAGTTGTGACTAAGAATGCTGCACATAACCAAACTCCTCAATGTTTTTACTGTGAGAAGAACAATGAACTAAAAAAAATGACAATGACAAAAATAGACAAGAAAACATATTTGGTTGAGAATGGATTATGTGTTAAAATTGTAAAAACCCTCTCAGAAGATAGATAATTTCATAGGGTTTGGAAGTTATATGCCTACTGCCAGAATAATAAAGCTAGCCTAGTAAACAGGTGTAAGGTGGTCCTGTTTTGGGACATCATTGGATATAAGGTCAAAACACAAACAAATTCTTTCTGGACCTCTATCATAAACTAGATAAAGCACTAACCATATAAACATAAACTCACTTCCTCAGATTATAAAACATTCTAGCAAGTAATTAAGAACAAAACCAACAATAACAAAAAAGAAAATTATGATGGGAAGATTTCCACATTTTATGATTATTGCATGTGGAATATAATGTAAGCATACCAATACATTTAAGAAGTAATAAATTGCTCAAGAAGTTTAGAAGAAAATAAGCTACTATTCATAAAATCTTCAAAATAAACATATAAATAAATTAACTCCTAGAAATGAAGAGTATAATATTGAGCTTAGAAACTCAATGGAGGACTTAAGCAGCATTGTAGACATTTATTAAAGAGAATGAATAGTTATGAGAGATCTGAATAAATTAGTCTTACGAAGCCTAGACAATAAAAACATCAAGGTGCAGAGTTATTAATTGGAGGTAAAGGATTCTGGGGGATAGAATACAACTAATATTTATCTTACTCGGGTTCTGGAATAAAGCAGTAAGTAGTAACATTTGATGACATAGTGACTAAGAATTTTCTGGAATTACTGAAACAGATGTGTATTCATTTTGATAAGCACATTGAATCCCCCCCCCACAAATACATAGGGATATCCAGGCCCGGATACATGATTCAGCAAAATATCAAGGACAACTAAATGACAGAAGCTGGGAAGAAAAGAAAGATTACTTATGAAGCAATTGCAATTAAACTGTCACCAGGCTTTCCAAAGGAAAGAGTGTAAATCAGAAAGCCAAGATACAGTATCCTCAAAGTTGAGAGGAAATAGCTATCAACCTCAATATCTGAACTACTTTCATTCAAGTGTGGGAAACTGCAATGCTGCTTCAGTTAATGAGCATCAAAGACATAATACTTAGAAACCTTACTCTTTAAAATGAAAGAGGGTATTTTATAATATGAAATAACATTACTGAGTAAACTTACTCTTCAAAACCGTAATATTAAAGGAACTTTGCTCTTTGAAAAAATACCAGGGATTAGAAGACAAAAATAAACCAGCTATAAACTGGAAAGAAATGAAGTAGTGAAATTATTGAAGCAGCCACGGTTTCTTACAGGAGCCCATGACCATTTTCCCTGTTAGACATAATCCAATTGGCTCTTCCTGAGTGTGCATGAGACCTGCTTGAACAAAATTTTTTTAAGGAAACTGCATCCTAATGTGGGTGCCCTTTGCCCGGAACATTCAGGAATTCAGCTCTGTCACCCACACTGAGTGATCTTTTGTCTTAACAAATCACTGCATCCATTTCCAAACAAACAAAACAAAGCAATGGTCGTACTAACAATTCTGCACTATAGAGCAGGGTTGTCTGGTAGAATTTTCTGTGTGATGAAAATGTCCTACGGCTCTGCAGTCCACCAGAGAACTCTCACCAGCCACACGTCTCTATCGAGTGCTTGAAATGTGGCTAATATGACAGAATAACACAATTCTACATTTTAAAATTTTAATTATGAATTTTAATAGCCACGTATGGCTAGGGGCTACCTTATCCGACAGCTGCATACTTTCAGAGGCAGTTTTTTAAAAGGAGAAAAGTGAACTTAGAATGAAAGCGTGAGATAAGAAAGAAGTCCGTAAAAATTTTGGTGAGCACCTAAATTAAATAATTGATTGCATATTTTCAATATTAGGGATTTAAAATGTGAAAATAAAATGACAATAAAAATTGAGTAAAAAATTGTTAACAGTCAAATATTATTATATTTCCATATTTTTTGGACTATAAGACTCACCTCCCCCCCCCATCAAATTTGGGAGGAATAATGGTTGTTAATGCTGCTGTTGAGATCTGTTTATATTTACATTGGTGAAATATTATGTTATTTATGTTATTAAATATTTTACCACATTTTTTGCTTTAATTTTTTTTCCTATTTTCCTTTAAAACCTAGATGTGTCTTATGGCCCAAAAAATACGGTATTCTGGAGTCAATTAAAGATATTGATTAAATTTGTACTGTGGTAATATATGCATTGACACACAAACACACATGTGCACATATGTATTTTCTAGGAATAAAGGTGGAAAATAGAATGGTATAAACATTAACCAACTCAAGAAGGGCTGAAAAAGAAACTCAAACTCCAAAATCACTTTATTTCCTTGGTAAAGGAACAGGGATAATTTAGAAAAATGAAATGCTATCTCTCTTTGTAGTCTCTCTAAACAAAACTCGAACCTAACTGCTTTTTTATCTGTCTTTCCCTCTTTCCTCTACTAATGTACACAAGAGATCCTCTCCCAGCCTTCCCTCTGTTCTTCTTTCCTTTCATTGTGGCAGTCTGGAAACCCTGAAAAGCCAGTTGCCACTTTAAGTTAAATCTATTCAAAACAGAGATAGGCACTTGATTTTAAATCTACTTCTAAGTCTAAACTGTGATCCACTATCCTGTTCAAATGGGAGACAGAAATAAAATAATTTCAAATAGTCTTTTTTTTAAAATGAAGTCTTTTTTTTCTTTTTTTAAAAGTATCCTTTCTTTTTTTTTTAAGATTTTATTTATTTATTTTTAGAGAGGGAAAGGAGGGGGATAGAGAGAGAGAGAGAAACATTAATGTGCAGTTGCTGGGGGTCATGGCCTGCAACCCAGGCATGTGCCCTGACTGGGAATCGAACCTGCGACACTTTGGTTCGCAGCCCGAGCTCAATCCACTGAGCGACGCCAGCCAGGGCTTTCAAATAGTCTTAACAACATAAAACCAGGTCAGTGAAATGTGTGTCGATTGGTTCATATGTTATTAAGAATCTTTGATTAAAACTTAAAAAAAAAAAGGATGGAAAGGCAGATAGGGAAGACACTAAGGATGACCTACAAGACTCAAACAGCAAATCCCCTAGGATATCAGTATTTAGAAAAGCCACCATGTTTTAATAAAATCTTGTCTTTCCTTGAAATAATTCCTTGTAATTCAGTTCTGCAAGCAATGAAGAGGTAAATATGTGTAAACTTCAGAGAGAAATCTTCAACACCTCTAGCAACATTAAATAATAGTTCCTAACTGTGAATATCTCACTTCGTGTTTTGCATGAATGGCTTTAACCAGGCCAGTAGAGGATTTGATACACCAGCAAAGATTACAATTGGAAGATCCCATTGCTGGACACACAATACTTTGCTACAAATTTTGAGTGAGTCTTCAGACAAAAGCAGAATAGGACCCAGAAAAAGACTACTGGCTTACAAATTAAATCAGTACAGGGTCCCACCCAGGTAAAATTTGTCAATGAAGAAAACCTCCTTAGTAAAGACACCTGTAGATATTGTAAGCAGGAAAGAAATCAGAAAAGAAATTGTACTGCATTAGCTAAGAAACTGAAAAAAATAGTGGGTGAACAAGGAAGGTCTCCAGTGAAAGAGAACCAAGTGCCCAGTCTTTCCATTTTACTCTTACACTCACGAAGAAAAATGCCAAAAAATATTAAGGAATAACTTTGAAAACTTTTTTTAAATGTCGATAGGTTTGTTTTTTCTTATTTCTTTCCCCCCTTTTTAAAAAGATTTTATTTATTTATTTTTAGAGAGGGAAGGGAGGGAGAAAGAGAGAGAAAGAGAAACATAAATGTGCAGTTGCTGGGGGCCGTGGCCTGCAACCCAGGCATGTGCCCTGACTGGGAATCGAACCTGTGATGCTTTGGTTCGAAGCCCATGCTCAATCCACTGAGCTATGCCAGCCAGGGTCTTGAAAACTTTTAACTAAATCTTGTGTTATAACATTTACTGTAAGTCCTTGAACCATCACGTACTGCTTTCCAAACTGCCCGTGTAGCAGATAACTATAGTCTTGGCAATCCTGATGTTTTATTTTATAATTCTCACCCTTAATTTCTTTTAAAGATTTATTCATTCATTTTTAGAGAGATGGGAAGAGAGGGAGAGAAACATTGATGTGAAAGTGAAACATCAGTCTGCTGTCTCTTGCACACACCCTGACTGAGGGCCAAACCCGAAACCCAGGCATGTGCTCCGATCAGAAATGAACCAGTGACCTTTAGCTTTGCAGAACGATACCTTACCAACTGAGCCACACTGGTCAGGGATCGCTCTCAATTTTTTAAAAAGGATCATTCTTCACTAATGAAACAGAGAGAGTAGGCTAGAATCAAAATGCACTATCTTATGGGAGCTCATTGTTCACATCTCTTCCCCGTTCCGCATTCTGTGACATCATGTTCCTAAACTGAAACTGGTTTTCCCAGTATAGAAATGTAGACTTTCTTTAAGTGAAAGCTGGTTGTCATGCATAAATCACTATGTAAATAAAATGCCAGATTGTGTGGTTTTCTAAGGCACCTTCCTGGTAAGCCCCATGGACCTACATAGTCATAATCTAATAGAACATTTGGACATTGATTTACCAATGTCTTCATAACCAAGTCTGACCCAAATTGAAGCTCTGCAGTAGGCATTAGACTGTTACAAATTTCTACTTATCTATGTAGAATTTGTGGGAATCTTATAAAGGTTCCCATCAGGGTTTTGATAAACCCATCCAATGGAGGTATGCATTACTCTCTCAAACTAGAGGTAAAAGTAAAGCTAATAGAAAAGGTACTAATCATACATTGTCCCAGTTCTGGTAACAAGCTAAACGTACCAGTCAAAAAAAACAAAGGATGTAAATGTATTTATAACTTCAGGGCCAAAAATCAAATACTTCCCTGCTTCCCGAAGTTCTAAACATAACTACTGTTCAGCACTGCTTGTGGCTGCATCTTTTACAGTCACTGATTTGAGTTCTGCTTTCCCTAGTGTCCTTCCAGACAGTGGTTGTCAATACCCATGTACCTTTCCCAGGGAAATCAACACCACTCGTGGACAGCTACAGTGCATCTCAGAGGTTTACTTAGGCACCCTCCTAATTATCACAAATAACCTCAAATTTCCCTGTAATGCTTCGCTTTTCCAATATATTGAGTTGAATTACTTTTTGCAATGTTCTAAAGGTAATGTGAGCTTTAAAACTAAGCCTCTATGGATATTTGCCAACTTGACCAGTTTTCTTTTTTTAATTTCCAAAGGAAAGTTCATTTGCCAAAACAAAGAGTATTGTGTAAGACTTTATTTATCCCAATGAGATAAATCCCTCATTTCTGACAGACTATAAGCCATTCAAACATTTCCCTGTCACTAAGAAAAAAATTTAGTTTCCTTATATTTCCCTTGCTATTGCTGTAAATGAAGATTCACATTTCCTGAAATGATTACACTGCTATATGATTTAACCAAGTCCTTGGCAAGCAAATCTCTTCCTTTGAAGCAAAATGGGAGCCGAGCAGTCACTGTGATTTAAAATGACCTCTTCAGTAACCACTCACACTTGTTATCATAACCTTGGTACCTGTTTATACGTGAGAAATAGAGACAGGCATTGATATTTTGACTAAATGTCATAGGGATGATCAGAGATTATGGGTTAATTATAGACTTCCTCTTCACCTAAGGCTAAGGTTGTATCAGGGAAATAGCAGCTGCATTTTAATTAGTAGAGAGCTAATGCCAACTTGGTTTTTAGTTCTCTATTAACATTGATGATCTCTTTAACTCTGTGCAAACTTGTTATGCTTTAAAAATATGAAAATATACTAGGCAAGTAGGCTTACCAATTGCAATTCTGTTACTTTTTTCCAAATGCGTTTTCATATAACACTGGAAAACTTTAAAATAGGCTGTTGTTCTTTTACTACCAGAAAAGGGAAAAACTCATTACTGCCTAGTCTCTGGAATAGAATTGTCTGACACAATCGGACTTTTAAAGACCCTGTGAAAATCCCAAATTTATTATTGTTTGTTATTGATTTACATGTTAAAATAGAAATGAAGAACATGCTGGAAACACATTTACAGATCTTAACCTGCCTTGCTACAATAATAACTTTTGCATGGAACAAAATCAACCTAGATAATAATACTCATTGCACTACCTAGTGATTGCCAATTAACAAGAGATACATAAGCTAATATGTACAATGGCATGCCCATGATTTGGGAGTGCTTCAAAAAATTGAGTGTTCTTGTCCTCAGCAGGCACTTCAATTTAAAAAGGTAAAGAGATTAAAGAACTCTTAATGTTGTTGGAAGATGTGATTATAGTAGTACAAGTCACACAAAAAATAAATGACAAAGAGGCAAAGAAAAGTACCCTAAATGACAATGGTTTCATACAGATAGTCTTTACTAAAATCCTTGAATTTATAATAACAGTCAAAGGTCAATCTTTGAAGAAGTGCAAAGAAATCATCGTGAAATGACAGTGGTTGACTTCAGAAACAGGTGGGGGAAAAAGATATTGGGGAAAATCTGATTGCAAATCACACAAAAATATGACCACGAATGGAACCTTATAAATATAAAGTTCTATGAAATTATCTGTTATAACAAGGAAAAACTTGTGTGTATAAAATTTGTATGTATTTGTTAGGGAATCTACACACATTGCTTTGGTAGTTTCCCGTGAATATTTCACTTGTCACCAGTACAATTCTGATAAAAATGATAATATTGCACATGGACAAGACCCCAAGTTTCATGATCCTTGATCATCTCCAAATTGATTGAATACTCTACTCTGATTTTCATAACGAGTTTTAAAAATGAGCTATTTCATGCTTACTTGTTCATAGAATGGACTAAAGTTTTGCCTTGCCAAGGAGTTATAGCTTTTTAGGTCACAGGAAAAGAAACATTTGATTGTGTTTTCCCAACCTTGAGAATTCCAACCAACCCAGTGAGAAGGACAAAATTTGCTGATAACTTCATTGAACAGGTGTGAAACCTTCACCACTTAGTTGGAAATTTCACTACCACATCACCTCTAACCTTTGGAAAAGGTGAAAAAACAGAATAGTAAAGCTAAAATTACAGAAGTTCTCTCATGCACCTGAGCTTCCATTTACTCAGGCCGTAAGGATGGAATTGATGCCGGCTGGTGTTCGTCAGCTCTCCCTTATTGAGATAGTTGGAGGCAGAACCCTGTAGCTAACGTATCACTTCCTCCTCACTTACTGCCTTGTTGTAAATAGATACAACAAATATTGCAAGAGACTCATCTAATAAAACTAGTCTTATCATCCAAAGTACAAACTATAAATGGTCTTCCTTCAATATCCTCCTAACCAACAATTTTATGTTCTAAAATCTAGAGAAGGAAGTTCTGGTGTCCAAAAGACATGGGAAAATACAGCCTTCAAACTTTAATCAAAAATATTTTAGGGTAGTGTTATATAGCTAGCACATCAATAAATTCTCAAATGATTAATTCTTGGATTCACATTCTGTTTAAGAGACACAATTAATTCTCTAATTACTAAAACACTGTGGCACTCTGTATTAGTCAGCATTCCCCAGAGAAAAAGAGCCAATTAGATATATAGATATACATAAGAGAAGATTTATCACAGACATTGGCTCATGTACACATATATGTGCATATATCACATATGTGCATACATCACAATACATTATATATGTATATGAATATATGTACATATGTCTAATGTATACACATAATGGACATAAAAGTTTTTTTTAAAGATTTTATTTATTTATTTTCAAAGAGGGAAGGGAGGGAGAAAGAGAGAGAAAGAGAAACATCAAAGTGCAGTTGCTGGAGGTCATGGCCTGCAACCCAGGCATGTACCCTGACTGGGAATCGAACCTCCGACACTTTGGTTTGCAGCCCGTGCTCAATCTGCTGAGCTACGCCAGCCAGGTAAAAGTTTTAAGATATTACAACAAACACCAAATTCAGGATAATAGATATGTACCAGTTGCTAATTAGGTGGACAGACAGTAATTTCTACTGAGAAGAGAAACACACATAGCTTCTATTGCATTTTTCATTTCTTTTTCTTATTCTAAGTCATCATTACACAGATACTCATTATATTATTCTTTATAGATTTTAGATGACTAAACTACTTTGTAATTTTTGTTAAAAATTAATGAAGGAATGGGATTATCTCCTTTTAGCCATTTTATTCCCATTATATATGCACAATTAGTACTGGGACCTAATTGCCTTGTTTTATTTTTTCCAGTGGTAATCTCAGATCAAAATGCAAATAATAATTGCTCTTTATACAAAATCCAGAAATAAGTTTCTGTAAATAAGAAAGTACACTAGCCTGATGTCAGTAATTGAATCCTACCTAGTTCATGCACATTCTTTAGCACCTGGAAAATAGTAAAATGATAATGTTTCAAATAAAGATGCAATAAAAAAATAAAAAGGAATGTAGAAGCCTAGTATCACATGAATGCTTTAATTTCTTGGGCCATAATGGCAATGCACCTAATGGCATTATCACAAACCCACTGCCTAAATAAAAATAAAATCTATGCTTGTGCCCTGGCTGGTGTGGCTCAGTGAATTGAGTGCAGGCTCTAAACCAAAGGGTCACTGGTTCGATTCCCAGTCAGGGCACATGCCTGGGTTGCAGGCCCCCTAGTGGGGACCATGTGAGAAGCAACCACACATTGATGTTCCCCCTCCCCCCCCTCCTTCCCTTCCCCCCTCTAAAAATAAATAAAACATTTAAAAAATCTCTGATTGTGACTCTCAAGCTCTGGTCATCATGTTTTCTGAAAGACAGAGGAAAACCCGTAGCAGTGGGTGAAATGTTTTTAGTTAACAGAATGTAAGTAGTAATATTGGTTGGTTTGGCTTTGGAAGAAGTATATTATAAACTGTGAAACCATTTTTATAAATAATGAGATATTCTTGGTTAGAACAAAAATTACAAGAAAGAAAAATCAGAAGATACTAGAATTCAACAAACAGACTATTCACAAATATGGTGGAAGAGAACAAAAATCCACCTAAAGGGCTGTATGAAGTTAAAAATTGGGCCATCCCTTCATTAAAGTTGCCAGAATCTTCTAGAGGAAGAAAAATACAGAATATAAGAAAACATGGAAATTCAGAGAAGGACACACTTGAAACACCAGAACAAGTACTGACTACAATAACTTTTATGTAAAAGGAGGGAATAACAAAGGTTTCTAGTTTTGTTGTCACTGTGGTGAAGTTTGCTCAGTGTTCAGACTAATTCTAAATCTAGCAAAGAAAGAGTATTCCTAAGGCATCACTAAGCACCGGATACATATGTTTTATGTGGGACCCTGAAATAGTAGCTTCAGTAGCACAAACATCAGCAGCTGAGATTCAGAATTAACACAGATTCATCCCCTTGATAACAGTCGGTTGAAATGAGAAGACTTCTCTGGGCATGAGAACTTAAGAAAAGATTTCTGAGGAGGAGGTGGAGACTGAAGACAGGACAGCCCGAAAGACGAGTCAGATGAGGATGACCTGAGGATTCATTTAGGGCGAAAGAAACATAAGGAAAGAATCAGTAGTGACTTTGGAAAGTACAAATCATATAATAAGTGCTTATATAAATACTATATATAAATATATCTACTATACTTGATCTATTCTCTCTGTGTGCATACATACTTATACATATTGTTTTGAATATATTTGCCATTTTTAGAGATGATACAGACTGTGCTTCTAAGCACATCTAAAATTCAGCCCTGCAGTTGGATGCCCAGAGCACTGTGACTTATTAATAAAAAAGAAAATCAATACATAGTAAATGTACAGAGTGGATATCAATGGGCCTCCAGAAAAGTGCAAGGTTTGGAGAGGCATCTTATTTTTTTTTCCTTTTGAATTGAGATACAATTGTTAAAATGAAACACAAAATGGTGACCGGACTTGCAAATTCCCTGGGCAGACAAAACCAATTAAATCACGCAAGCAACACTTACTTCAGCTTACTCTGCAAAGCAAGCAAAACTAACTTGGGCTGCTTCTTGGAAACACCTCTGAAGATCATAAACAAAACTTAAACTGTTCCCCAAATTAACGTGAGGTAACCACTTTTAAACAACCCTCTATCACTAGGGAAGCTCTAATGTTATATACAATCACCTTAAAGAATAAACGGTGTCTGCCTTCTCACTATATAAGCTGTTTTATAACAATATACCTCCGAGCCTCATTCCACTGTCGGTTTGAGAGCTCTCGGTTCACAAACTGTTCTTATGGGCACAATAAACTCTGACTAATTACAGTTTTAGTGATCCAGTGGTTTTACTTCTGCTATTTCTGAATTTTTCACATTATTAGCATATATCATTATGCAAGTTTCAAATACATAATGTATTGAATTGACACATTTATACATAATGTATTGCAATATGATTCCCACTGGCACTTTAACTTAACACCTCTATCACCTCATGTAATATCTTTTTTTTTTCTGGTGAGAACAGTTAAAGTCTAGTCTCTTAGTAATTTTGAGATATATAAATACAGTGCTGTTGACTTTAATCACTAGGCTGTGCATTAGATCTCCTGAACTTTTTTATCTACTAGTTGCAAGTTTATAATTAGCAGAAATACCACCAGGTAAGATTGTTTTATATGTTAGCTCCTAAGAAGAATTGTGTGTGGGTTTTTTGTTGCCCAAGGTAGGCAATCTCAGGGAGATAATTACCCTCAGGGAGATAATTACCCTCTTGACAGGGAATTTCTCTCTAATGAGCTTAAAACATACACGTGGTAGACTCAGGCTGGAACATTGCTTTTTGTTCTCTCTCTGTCTCTCTGTCTCTCTGTCTCTCTCTCTCTCTCTCTCTCTCTCTCTCTCTCTCTCTCTCTGTCTCTCTCTTCTTCATTATATGCCTCAAAGTTTTTTATGTCTTATAGCTTTTATTATGTTTTCTTCCCTTCCTTCTAAGAATGTTGACTGCAGTCTCTTTAACAACAATTTGGGCCCCAAATATAATTTGTGTATTTAACTTTGAAAGTATCTCTTTTGTTAATGAAATACTGTTACTGTTATATAAGACAATGGATGAAATGATAACGCAGTGGCCACGTTTGCTTTGAGAACCTGGTTATGTTTTCTGAATTTGGTGAAAGTGGTTCTTTATGTTATTTTGTGTGCTATTTGTCTTCTGAAAATTTTAAGATAAAGGACACATAAGACGGAGCTATCCCAGTTAGAAATTGCTTAAGGAATGGTTCTAAGGAAAATGCTGCACAACACCTCTGATGATGAAGAAATCTATTCTGGAAAGACACTTCTGAGTAAGCAAACCACTTTGGCTGGAACAGAGGAGCAAAAGGAAGTGAGGACCTGCAGATAGGGATTTTATTTTTGTATATTAAATTCTCTGTGTGAACATGACAGATTAGCTTTAATTAGTTCTGAGGGAATATACAACTTGGTAATGGCAGGAAGTTTGCAGTGATCAAAAATTTCCTATCCTATAAAATGTGAGACTTTTATATTTCTGGTATTTTATTACTTGGACTATACTGATGTTAATTATAGACCATGTACACATTCTTCTTGTGATTTTGGTGGAACCATAAATCTGAATAATATACAAGACAGAAAATAGACTCACTAAAAACTGATCTTTGGCTATATTTATAGCCTTCAATAAGAGATTTTTGCAGAGAAATTGAAGTATTCAGTGGTGGCTGAGAGGGTAGATATATAAGAACAGCAGCAATTGAAACCTATGAATTAACTTTGCTACTTACTCACGTGGATAACTGCGCCCCGTACCAATATACACACAGAGCTGAGCCCCTATTCATTGTGCCCAGATGTTTCAGTGGATCAAAGGGAATGTAAGCCATGCACATTTTACTGCACATGTTAGGAAAGAGGTGATGGAGTTTATAGCAAAACTCTTCTCCACAGTTTGGCCACCTTCTATATTGGTCATGGACTTTAAAAAAAATTTCATTCAGGTTCACAGGCTCCAATTAATTTTTTAGAAAATGATCAGATTGTCTTCAGCATCTACATCCATATTTACATATTAATCTCTTCACCAAGGGCCATTTAATTATTAGGATTTAAACTGCCAAGCAGAAAGTGTTATTAAAAAAACCTTTCGTGAATATTAGAAACACAGATCTGTAATTGCTGCAAGTGGGACTTACTTGTCTTTTGAGTTCACTTTATTTTTTACAGCCAGAAGAATGAAATGCTAAACCCAGTGGGGAAGATCAAGACTGCCTCCCTTTCATTGTCCCTACTTGGATGGGGACGGAATTCAAAAGGACTTTCATTGTGCCTAAATAACAGAAAATGGGTGATAAACTTTCTCCATGAACCACAGTAAGTCTTAACCTCTGCTGATGTCAGGGTGGTGGTTCTGAGGACAGCATGAATGTGATATACAAGCTTGGGACAGAGCTCAATGCCTCCACTAACAAAGGCTGGGGAACACCATGAATGGGGAAAAGGAAAGGTAATTAATTAGTAGTGGCAGAGAAGTGAGAGGTTGCTACGGAGAACAAATACAGTGGGTGTTGATTCAAGTGGCATGTTTTGTGGTCTGTGATATAAACCCCTATACACATCCCTTATAAAATCTCTAGTAGGGCCTGAAAGAAAAAGTCACAAAAAGCTGGATGTTGTTTGAATGTGGTTGAAGTTGTATAAAAAAATTCCCCTGGCTGGCATAGCTCAGTGGATTGAGCTCAGGCTGCAAACCAAAGTGTCGCAGATTTGGTTCCCAGTCAGGGTACATGCCTGGGTTGCAGGCCATGACCTCCAACAACTGCACATTGATGTTTCTCTCTCTCTCTATCTACCTCCCTCCCTTCCCTCTCTAAAAATAAATAAATAAATGAAACCTTTTTAAAAAATTCTAAATATTTTTTATTTTATTTTTTAAAGATTTTATTATTTATTTTTAGGGAGGTGAAGAGAGGGAGAAAGAGAAGCCAAGAAACATCAAAGTGTGGTTGCCTCTCATGTGCCCTCTACTGGGGACATGGCCTGCAACCCAGGCATTTGCCCTGACTGGGAATCGAACCAGTGACCCTTTGATTCACAGGCTGGCACTCAATTCACTGAGCCACACCAGCCAGGATGAAGTTACATAAAAAATTTTAAGGACCATGTCTGTGTGTTCTTTGTCACCAGTTTAAAACAGAATTGGGCCATTAAAACACAGTTCCAGCAGACCTCTGGGTAAAATACCACATCCATCTTCCAGCAGAGAGTGTATAGCATGTATTATTTTAAAAACAATTTTTGATTTCCAAAAATGGAACCAAAAGCAGGTTTCATGTTATCATATTAATAATTTGGTTTTGTATAGTGAATCCAGTGTCACATAAATAAGTAAAAAAAATGTACAGGAAAGCTTTAGTGCTGCCTGTTAATCTACTCTGACCTCATGGACAGAAAAGATGGTGGAACTCCAGCCCAAATGGAAGAAAGAATTTTAGCTTCCACATGCTGTGGGTAGGAGAGAGTTAACCATAAATGTGAAATCCTATAGATCCTTTACTATCTAGAACTTGCCCTGCCTCCTCAACGGAAGAATAATAATGCTACCAATAACTTGTGTTATAGTGGAGAAAATCCCACAGCACAAACTAGATGAATTTTCTGCTACCCAAAAGAGCTTTAGAAAGGTGATCAATGGGTATACATTTTATTGTTTTTGACTTAGCCTACTGAGCAAACCCAAGCATTGGAAACCAGAAAGCTTCCTTGTAAAATTTTGCTTACTATTTAAAATGTATTGCAAGAGCCAAATAGGGTCTTACTTTTAAATATAGCAATTGTACTAAATTTAAACTTTTACAATATAAACAATTGGCATATAGTAGTTTTATTCTAACGTCTTATATAGCCTTAGGCTAATAAAATACAGTCTAGTGACTTAAGGTAAAAAAAAAAAAAAACAACTACTCACTATTCAGTAGAAAATGAAAGAAGAGACTGAATTCCCCATGCAAGTTTAGCCCATTCAGGATTTAGGTTCTTTCACCTGATTAATTATTTGTGACAACCACTTGAGAATAAAATCACCCCTATCCATCTTAATTCTGAAGACCAAGAACTGAGACCAACTGTTAGCATTTCTTAAATATTTGCTGTAGAAAATTCTTGCCCAGGATGGTAAGCTTGGAAAGAAATAACTTATTTACTTCTAGAATTTTTATAAAACAATTTGCTGGGCAAATATTTAGTCATCTGAGCAAACTGTTCATTTTGATGGCAATAGATTGATAATCTGGGCAAAAGCATGCTTTTTAAACAAGTGCTTATAATAACAATTCACTTCAAAATCTTCACCAATACTAAACTCTCATGTCACCAGCTTTGGCTAATCCTAATCAGTTTTCATATTTAATGATATGCCCTAAGGCACAGGCAGCAAACACAAGGCCCACAGGCCAAATCCGGCCCTCCACCTTGTTTTATCCGGCCCAGCACCTTGTTTCTAGGTGGTGGCAGCACCGAGCTCCTTGCCCCTAGTTAAGGAATAGTTGCATTTATACAGTCCTAAAGTTACATTTGTTCCTTTGAAGGCAACCTCAAGGCTGATGTGGCCCCCAGTGAAAATGAGTTTGACACCTCTGCTTTGATGTCAGACCCCTAAATATTATAAATAGTCTACAAATATTCCTCTTCTAACACACTGCTCAGACTATCAAGACGGCATCTTTCCTTGGTATAAGAGGTTTAATAACCTTAGCTTTGCTTAAATAACAGTAAATTCTGATAGATTTATTTGTGGAGTGTGGCAGCAGTAGAAAGTTGGCACACTAAACTGTTACAGTGCTATCACCAATTTATTTGAGAAATAACCAGTAAATTAGTGTATGCGGAGATATATGAAAATGATGAATACATTGTTTCATTCACTAACAGTGCCTTTTATATGTGTTTTTCTGGCTTTTTATAAATATCCCCCCTGAGGTTTCATAGTAACTAATATATCCTGATTTTATTTACTCTTAATATGACTACTTTCTGTCATTCTAAAGAGCAAATGCCCATACTTCTGAATTTAACCTAATTTTCAGTATATTAAGACCAAAATAATATTGATGTATTAGTATCAAATATGTTAATAATGATTAAAGGTAGATTTTAAACTTTTATTTAAGTTCAATAACTTTAAAGTAGATCAAAAAAGAGCACCCAGTAGGCTTAATTTGTAGAAGTAAGGCTTTAGATTGGAAAAAAATCAAAAATTTTTTGACTCAGAGACACAAAGTATAGTTATTGAAGATTCTCTTTTTCTGGAGTTGCCAGTTTTCCTGGATATTCTGAATGTACTAACAAGCTTCCCTGAGAGGGAAGAAATACTCTCTCGGGTTTCTCAAATTTTGCATTTCTACTTTTTTGCAATAAAGTTTAATTTTGATATAAGAATTTCTCTAATACCTTGGACAAACCATGCATATTAAGAAAATTCAGCTCTTTATTTCACAATGTTGAAACTCATAACACTTCTTGCTGAGATAATCATCTTCAAATGAACCAGATTTTTGTATCTCTTTCATTAATGCACAGTATTTATTTTTATTATAGTTTTCTCATTAATTCAGAGTCAAAGCAAGTAAGGGAGGTGTCTTATTTAGCTCAGGCTGCTATAATAAAGACTGGATGGCTTAAACAACAGATATTTAATTCTCAATGTTATAGAGGATGACAAGTCCAAGATCAAGATGCTGGCAGATTCTGTTTCTGGTAAGAGCCCTCTTCTCTCTTCCTGCCTTGAGGATGTCTGCTTTGACCTTATATGATGGAGGGCAAGAGGAAAGGATGGATAGAGGAAAGGAAGGGGAGAGAAAGAGAAAGAGAGATGCACAGAGAGGCAGAGAGAGAAACAGAGAGCGAGACGGGGAGAACTCCGGTATTTTTTCCTCTTCTTATAATAGCACTAATCCCATCATGGGGGCCCAATACTCACGGCATCATCGAAACCTAATTACCTCCCAAAGGCCCTACCTCAAAATATCATAACATTAAGGTTAGGGCTTCAACATGTGTTGAGGGAGAGGGGCACAAACATTCAGTCTTTAATAGTAAATGTGTAACATGGATATCATCCCAACAAATTTCAGGAACTGTGGCTTCCATAATTATAACCACACTTCACAGCTCCTCAGAAACCTTCAACCATAAATCACTTTATTATCTTTTTCTGTACATTTTCAGTGTTTTCTTCTCTGAAGGTTTTTTTGTGCTTCCAGATGTGATCATTTTTTATTGTTTTACACAAATTTATATTCTTTTCTAACTACTGTCTAAAAGGTGTTCTCTTTCTAGACCAACTTTTTAATGTGCATTCCATTACTGCATTATAATCTTCTCTAGAATAAAGAACTCAACTTTTTTTTTTTGTATTTTCAGTACCTGGCAAAGTACCAAGCTTATAGAGATGGAATATGTAGTAAACATTGAATACAAAGCAGTGAATAGATAAGTGAATAATGAATGAATAAACGTCTCATTCATTTTTACCTTCTTAATACAAGTGACAACACTACCTATTTGCTGAATCTGATCTCATCTAGTTTACAAATAACTTCCAAAATATATAAAAAGCTTAAGAAAATAGTCTACCTACCTAGATTTTAATCTTGTCTACCACCAAAGAGCAACCTGACTTTGACCAATTTTCATAAACTTTCTGAACTTCAGTTTCCTGACACAGGGAATTAACTGGGAAACTTAAAGGATAATATGCACAGACAGTTGAATGTCTTTCAAAATTTTTCCAATAATAGATAATTGCAGATCATTGGCATTATGGGTTTTTAGAGCACTTAATATTATTGATCACTTCTAATTTCAGAAACTCTTTTTCTCCAGTGTTTTTAGTGACAATTTCTAATTTACAGATAATGCCTAGGTTTCCTTTGCAGGCTTCTATTTTCTGCTTAAATACCAATTTCTCATGGTTTTCTATTTTCTGAATTCACCCTTTTCACTGTTCTTGGGTGATATCTACCCCATTCTGTACTTGCAATTATTATGAAAATGCTGATGAGTCAATAAAATTATTTTTTAATCTTTACTTAAGATCTTCTCCACCAGCCAGAACCAGAGATTAAATCACATGGCGACCTTCTCCATGTAGATGTCCCACATATATTTATACTCCAAGAAACAAAATAATCATTTCTCATATAACTGCCCTCCCTATTTTCCCTAACTAAAGAAAATAATTATTATGTATAGGATATTTTTGTTTTTCCTCTTTGATTGATGGCACAACTCTGGGAGAGATAGAAAGTCCTCTTGTCTGCCTTTAATCTTTCTTCTAAATCACACCAGAAATTTCTCAGCGACTCCCTACATTTTCTTTTGTCTCCAGTGTACAATGTCTACTAAGTGACAACCAATATAATTTTCTTAAATAGTGTTTGGTTCCCTTTTTAATAGTCCATTTATATAAAAAGTGTGTTACTTTATGTCTTTTTTTCTAATTTTATTACTGTAGCTTTATAATAAGCCTTGAAATGAATACTGTAGTTCTTGTAATTTTGTCTTTCATTTCAAAGTTGATTTGGCTATTCTAGATTGTTTGAATTTTTGTGTAAATTTTAGAAACAGCTTGCTTATTTTTTTACAAAAAAAAATGCCTACTGGGATTAGTATTGTAATTGAATTTAAACTATAAAACTACTTAGTACTGACATTATAACAATTTTGAGAATTACGATACATGACCAGGGTATATATTCCCATTTTTCAGAAGTCATCTTTCTTTCTCTCAGCAAAATACAGATTTTCAGAATACAGATCTCAAATATTTTTTGCCAAATATATTTCTAAGTATTACATATTTGTTATTTACCATGACATTATTTTATTCTCTTGTGATTTTTGATCTTACTATTTAGATATGAAATTAATTTTTCCTCAATGAAATTTTATCTTGCAACCTTGCTATATTCAGCTTTTAATTTTAGAAACTTTTTCGATTTCTTGGAGCCTCCAACATAAGTGGCAGCAATAACTAAAAATAAAGTTTTACTCTTTTCAATCTGTGTGCCTGTAAATTCTTTGCCTCACCTTATTGCACTGCTAACAAGTTTCAATGCAATGTTTACAATACATTGTGACAGGAACTCCTTGCCTTGTTCTCAAGTGAAGGGAAGCTTTTTAGCCTTTCACCTTTAAAAGTGAGCTTAGCTGTAGGTTTTTCACAAATGTCTTTATTAGATTTAGGAAGTTTCCATACATTTGTAGCATTCTGAGCGTTTTTATTATGCATGAATGTTGAATTTTGTCAAAGGCTTTTTCTGTGTATACTGAGATAATCACAGGTTCTTTTTGAAGTTTGTAAATAAGGTGAATGTATTGATTGTCTTTTAGATGTTAAATTACTCTCATATCCCTGGGATAAATCAAACTGGTCATGATGTATTATACTTTTTTATGTATTATCAGATTGAATTATCTAAAATCTTAAGAGATACTTGTCTCTGTTCATGAAGAATATAGGTCTGTGGTTTCTTTATAATGACTTTTCTCATTTTTCTTATCAGAGTAATGCTAGCCTTAGAGAATGAGTTAGAAGGTGTTTTCTTCTCTTCAATTTTTGTGAAGATTTTGTGTGGAATTGGTATTATTGCTTCATTAAAAGTTTTAGACAATTCACCAGTAAAGACATCTGAGCCTGGAGTATTCGAAGTGAATGGATTCTTGACTAAAAATTACATTTCTTTAGTAGATAGGCTATTCAGGTTATCAATTTTTTTTGCATCAGGAAGAATTGGTAATTTGGAAATTGCCAAGAATATTGTCTATTTCATCAAAATCACTGAAGTAATGAGCATAAAATTATTGATAATATTCTCTTGCTATCTTTCTAATTTATATAACATTTATAGTCTTCTTTCTCATCTCTGATATCAATTTTTTAATTTTTATTCTTTCTGATTAGAGGTTTATCAATCTTATTGATCATTTCAAGGAATCAGCTTCATTTTTATTCTTGTGCTTACTTTTTATGTAAGCTACTCCTCTTTTTCAATTTTTTAAGGTGGAAGTTTAAGTCACTAATGTGATGCCTGTCTTCTGTTTTAGGAAATGGAGTGCTATAAATTTTTCTTTCAGTATTGCTTTACTTGAGTGACAGAGATTTTATATGGCATGTTTGTATTCTCTTCTGTTCAAAAACACTTTCTAATTTCTCTTTTGATTTCCTCTTTTACCCATGCATTGTTGAGGCAAGTGTTATTTAGTTTTGAACACACTTGAGAATAATTTATGTATTTTTCTGCTATTGATTTCTAAGTGGATTATCACCAGAAAAAAAATTTTGTTTGATTCTTTTAAATTTATTAAGACTTGTTTTTGCTCCAATAGGGGCCATCTTGTTTGCCTTTAGGAAAAATAATGTGTATTCTGCTGTTGTTGGCTTAATTATTCCATAACTATCAATTACATGATGCTGGCTGACAACCTGGATACCTACGCTACTAAGTTGAGGTTTGAAAAGTTTTAATGGTTATCAAGTGTCCCAGGTTCAATTCCCAGCGAGGGTACATGCCTGGGTTGCAGGCCATAACCCCCAGCAACTGCACATTGATGTTTCTCTCTCTCTCTGTCTATCTCCCTCCCTTCCCCTCTAAAAATAAACAAATAACTCTTAAAAAAAAAGTTTTAATAGTTATCCAAGATCACAGGATTGGCAAATAGAAGGCCTGGAATCTGAAAAATCTGATTCCAATTTCTATTTTTATAACAAATGATGCTTTTCTCCTCCAACCTTTCTTACCTGCCTTAAAGTAAAATTCATATTCTCTTATTTATATTGTGTTCATTTTAATCAATTCTGAGAGAGTTACCACTGGCTTCTCTAAATAATAAATTTCATATTCTTACTTTTTTCCCAATCTTGTTAGTAACTCCCTAAACTCCAGTTTAAAATATCCCTAGACTGCTATACAACATCAAAAATGTTTCCTGTTTCCTTTCTACCTGAACACACACATGCTCACTCAGATACACATGTTTAAAATTCCATAATGTCTTATATTTTATAACTTATGTATTTATATCATAGTATGTATACAAATATAAAAATTATACCAACAAGAAGGGCAGAGACAGAATCATGGATCAGAGAGCATTTTGATGGTTGCCAGATGGGGGTTGTGAGGAGAATGGGTGAAGAGGTGAGGGGATTAAGAAGTACAAATAGGTGGTTACAGAATAGCCATGGGGATGTACAGTACAGTATAGGAAATGGAGTAGCCAAAGAACATACGCATGACCCATGGACATGAACAATGGTGTGGGGATTGCCTGAGGGAGTAGGGGGTGCTGGGTGGAGAGGGCAAAGGGAGAAAAATTGGGACAACTGTAGTAGCATAATGCATAAAATATAATAAAAAAGTCACACAACTTATTTTCTTATAATACTGAACAAAAAACATTTCTCCCCCATGACATGAATGTGACTCTGTTGTTTATCTCTGGGCTGACTCTTATTCTTCCTATTTTTCCATTTCACTGTATCCCATTACCAAGCAAACCTCTTATGTGTTTGCCAAGCATCCTTTCTCACCACATTCATAAAAAGGGTTATGTACTTTCAATTTACTTTTCTGTCTTTCCATAGCCTCCTAAAGGCAGGCAGATATTGTGTCCTCTCACCAGCCTCTCTAGGGCTGTTCAAAATGCCTGTAGGTATTTGAATTGCTTACTGAGTACATGCTCATATTTCATATACAAATAAAAGGAAAAGTCAATTATTTTACTTCTAGTGGCATATTCTCACTTACTTCAAAAACTAAACTCTTTAGAAATATATGTAACAAGAACCAGGGCAACCTAAGAGATAAAGGTAATTTATCTCATGGGTTACCTGGAGTTCCACCTTCTAGATTTCCTACCATACTCTTTTTTGCCTTTGGGTGAAGATCGTGGGCACCGATCTCCTGTTGTATTCTTGATGCAAACAACACCTCAGCTGCTAGGCATGAGACTTTTTATACCTGTTTACAATGCTTACAGTTATTGTGTTTTGAAGAAACAGCATTGGACTGATTTTGCTTCATTTAATCATTGAACTATTTCATTCTTTCCTTGATGTTTGCTGTTTTCTTTTTGATTTTCCCTATGTATAACTTCTGGAAATATCCAGGGGTCTCCCATTGGTGATTATGCTAAAGGCCTGAACATATTTCAGAGTGATTAAGGGAAATCAATTCCTACTTTTCTTTTTCTTTCTTCCCTTTTTTTGTTAAAATAAAATTCAATTTTGAGGTTCCTTTTGATCATTCATCATTATGTGTTATGGCTTAATCTTTTTCTTATGTGAACATTTTCTTTCATAGACAGTATATCTTCACTTAAGTGGGCTTTACTTTTCCAAATCAATATTCTGCAAAAGCAATGCTTTTAATCAGATGCAATATTAAAGACAGGATCAACATTAATTTTTGAAGACATTTAAAAGATTTTTTCAGGTAATAAAAAATGCATCATATGGGTTAAAATTCCATCTTAAAGAAAATGAATTACAGAAATAGTGAGTGGCTTTGTACATTTAAAAGTTAAAGTGAAAGTGCAGTTGAAATGAGTATAAACACACTCACACTCACAAGTGCCAAATAAAAAGCTTTCTTTTGTTTTAGGCTTTTCTACAGGAGAGCAAGCAAAATATTTGAAAGAACATATTGCATATATTCATATCATATGAACCATTTTCATATTATACAAATTAATTGTTTAAAAAGGTTAGGACTAAAATATTTGCTATGGACAACTGAGCTAGCTGGTTTAAAAATAACATTCCCTGGGGTCAGTTAATTGCTTTTTCTGATGTTTTTTCTCAATATCTGAGCCTTATGTGGACAAATAATACATTAAAAAATAAAAAGAATCACTAATGAGAATTTGGCATGAAATAATGCAATTTTAGTAAAAATATATCATACTATCAATTTACTGAATATTTGGTAAATATCAGTTGAATATGTTAAAAAATGCTGAAAATATCTACAAATTTTTAATTTATTACTCTACAAACCATATCACATGAATTATCACATTGAAATCAGAATTCTGAATTTATTTCTTTTGCTCCATAGTAAAAATTTTCAAACATTATAGAATAGAGATCACTTTATATTTTCCAAGTTTGGTTTTTATGTTGTTTTACTTTAATCTTCCTTTGCATTCCTTTTACTTTTTATACTTTCCTAAGATTGCATTTTGCTTATGTTTTCAATATGTATAATATTAATATCACATTTATGATTATAAAATCATTTATGATTATAAAAACATTTTAAGTAAAATATAGAAGAAAGTTTTATGCATATCAAAAGTTTTTGTTATTTTCCTACTAAATGTAGGTTGTAAATAACCAGTATAATCATATAATGGTTATATGGCTAAATAAGCTTTTGTTTGTTGAGGTAACCAAACATATCAAACACTAACTCAAAAAGATTTATGCACTTTTATTTGCAGCATGATTTACAAGGTATAGAAAAAACATAGGTTTCCATTAATAGAAGAATGCATAAAGAAAATTTGGCATATTTTATAGACAAATGATGAACTATGCTAAGCAATAAAACAGAATATAATCTTTCCATTTGCAATAATATGGATTATACTAGGGGGTATTATGCTAAATGAAATAAGTCACATAAAGGCAAATATCATATGTTTTCACTTATAGGTGGAATCTTTAAAAAAAGAAAGCAAACAAAACAAATATAAAAACAAGTAAATATAAATACAAAGAAAAGAAAAAAGAAAAGAAAAAAGAAAAGAAAAGAAAAGAAAACCATATAAAAACAAAGTCATAGATACAGAGAACACACTGATGTTTGATAGGAGGAAGGGTGGTGGGTGGACGTGTAAAGAGGTGAAGGGAAATAAGAGGGAAAAATTTCCAGTTATATAATAAGTGAGTTATGAGGATGTAGATTACAGCATACAAAGTATTGTCAATAATATATCTTTGCACGGTGGCATATGGTCACTGGACTTGTGTTGTTCACCTCGTAAGGCGTATAAATTTCAAGTCACTATGCTGTATACCTGAAACTAATATAATATTGGATTTCAACTATATTTTAATTAAAAATAATAAGTAAAATATGTCAAACATTCCAATGACCATTTTTCAAGTCCATTTTTATTATGATGCAGCTTATTACAGATGTTGAGAGTATAATGTCCAGAGTTAGGTAGACTTGTGTTCAAATGCATTTCTTTAATAAACATTTCTATGTGTATGTTCCAGGCACTAAGAATCTAGCTACAAACTCAATTCCTTGCCCTTTTAGGGAACTTATATACTAGCATATCCTAAAAACAAAATTTAGAAATAATATACTATTTAAGGTTATTCTCTTCTCTAATTCTTATGAATATGAGATTTTGCATAACTTAATTAGCTGCTCTGAACTTTTGTCTCCATTATCTGAAAACTATGGATAATAATAGTACTAATTAATTCATAGAGTTATTGTGAGAATACAGGAGATAGTGCATGTTAAATGATATTCAAAATTTGTGGAAATTAATGGCTAAAAATTACACATACATATTTTTTTAAAGATTTTATTTATTTATTTTTAGAGAAGGGAGAGAAACATCATTGTGTGCTTGCCTCTCACATGCCCCCTACTGAGGGCCTGGCTCTCCAACCCAGCAATGTGCCCTGACTGGGAATTAAACCAGCAACCCTTTGGTTCTCAGGCCGACACTCAATACACTGAGCCACACCAACCATGCTTAAACATTATATTACAGTAGGTGATTATTAAATAAAGTTTTACTGTTTTTCCTGCTATGGATTATATATCACCTAATGGTTTTATATAGACATATCATCATTAGAGGGCAATCCCCTTTTTTAAAAATTTTTGTAAATTTCACAATGTGCAATTGTGGGTAATGTTTTCAGTGCTAAAAATGAAGTCTTGAGGAAACTGTAGTGTATTTTAAAAAGTACATTAAAAGTAGCAATGATTTTTTATTACTATTTTAGAGGCAATTTTCCTGGACATTATAGTGAGTTAATGATTGGTGAATTTCCTTCTGAAGCATTGCATGCTCCAGGCATTAACTGTAATGATTATTTCAAAAAGCAGTTATGGTTCCTAACCATTAAACCTATCGTAATCCCCACAATATGACACGAGGAACAGACATTGCGTTCTTCACTCAATGAAATCTGGTAGCCATATTATCCAAACATACATTATAAGATCATTGGCTTTTCATTTGGGTTTTAAATCAATAGGTAGTTCATTAGAGAAATGTTAATGCTAAAGTCGTTTTTTATCATATAAATGGCAAAGGTTACCTACATGTTTTCTAAATTATCACCATTTTTGCTCTTTGAAAATTAATGTTAGGATTATTATAGTGTTATTGATTATTTTAAAATTACTACCTTGCTGGCATGGGTCAGTAGGTTGAGTGCCGGCCTGTGAACCAAAGGGTCACAGGTTCGATCCCCAGTTAGATTACATGCCTGGTTGCAGGCCAAGTCTCCAGTAGGGGGCGCATAAGAGGCAACCACACTGATGTTTCTCTCGCCCTCTTTCTCCTTCCCCTCTTCCCTCTCTAAAAATAAATAGATAAAATCTTTTAAAAAATACTATAACAGTTTATGTTCAAATAACATTGTTTAATGAGCTAGGTTTAATCTTTTATCACTTACATTAATAGGGTATGTTAATTATACAATGATTTTTATGACAGTGACCCACTGTGAAAAATCAGAATAAGAAAATTACTGAAACAGCTTACAATATAATAAGATCAAATAAATAATTACTTGGGAATGATGATTAACTAATGAGGCCCGCTGATCATATGGGAGGCAATCTTTCACAGATTTTATTTCGTGTGTTGCTGATTCTTCACTTGACATCACATAGCCCCACCTCCAGATCCTTTCTTCGTTCTTCTCAGCCTGGCTATGGGTTGAACCTATGAGCTAAGTCAGCTCGACCTCCTTGACCGCTGGCTTTCAAATTGTGTTCAGGGAGTGGAATGCACGGGCAGGAGATTGCTGAGTAGAAGAGACAGGTCACTATGTTTCTATCTCTATTCCTTCTTGTCTTGTTACCAGATTTTTGCAGGGTTCTGGGTCCCTCTATGAAAAATGTCCTGTCTCTGATGTCAGCTTCCTTATAATTTCCTACTTTTGCTGTGGCAGACATAGGAGCAGTAAAGGCTTCCTGTTTTAGTTAGTTCCTAGTTGTCACAATATCTTTTTTATGGTTTAACACTGATCATATTTCTGTAACGATCTTCATTAAATTCTTTTCCATTAGTTTTTTGAATAGAAGTCCATTTCTTGCTAGGATTTTTGTTTCTAAACATGGCAAAGTGATGCTGGTATTGCTACTTTTATAAAATAATAGAGCATGGCAGGTAAGAGTAGAGTGTAGACCGGGACTGCCTGGATTTGAATTCTAGCCCCACCATGGACAAACTACTCGACCTCATGACTCTGGCCATGTCAAATTCACATAAATGGTTACCAATAATTTTTATGATGCTGCCTACATTTTAAACATTAGGTGAAAGTCACTAAGTCCCTGACTAAGGGTATTATAGATGTTTTTACCCTACAAAACATTCTCAGAAAGATTACATATTTTTCCAATGAGAAAAATTTCTTGTGTGGGGAAGTATTAGTTATGTTTTTCAAAAACAATTAATTTAGCCTTTCCATTTCTTAATATTTTATTTTATTTTGTACTGGTTCTGACAAAATAAGCTTTACTCTCAACTTTACTGTAATTTTGTCTAGCAGAACAGTCTTTGCCAATATAAATACATCAATAAAATGTAAAATATTTTATTTTTATGTATAATAACCAACTATTATTCAATCGTTTATTAAAACAAACTCACAAATCACAGGTCAGTTAAAAGTTGGCAGAAGTTTCTTCATGAGGTAAGTTAACTGATATTGTCTAATGATATCTGTTCTCAAAAAAAGCTATGAGATTGTGTAGAAGTAAGCATTTTTATAGAAATTTAAGTCACCCCTTGGGCAATGAGATGATAGGAAGATAGACATATACTTCTAGTCATTAAGAATTATAGTAAAATAGAATGTTCTCCTTAGCCAAGACTTTGATATTCTGATATGACTAATGGAGCTACTTATGAAACAGAACAGTTCCTCCCTGAAGAGTAAACCCAACAGCCCTGCCCTTTACTCAAGGTCATAGTAAATATGTAATTAGCAAGAAGCTTACTATTGTGTACTGTAATGAAATGTATTTGAGTTCACCTATGGTACTCATTGAACCCTTTGGTATACCTGTAACTCCAAGCTTGGGAAAGTGATAAATAGATAGTTCAAAATTCTTAACCCTGTCTTCATAGACTAAATAGGCTTTGTTTGTTCACTTTCATTCTTTTTGAAATTTAATACATTTTCCAGAAAACTATCAATCCATCAATGACCTTGAATAAATGCTAATCTCAATTATGGACTGAGAATAAAATTCATGTTTTCAAATAACAGTAGTATAAAAATAGCTCAGTTCACATGGAATATAGTGCAGCTAAATAAAGAATATTTTGAGAGTATAAAGACATATTTAAAATGTGTTTTCACCTCTTGTCAGAAGAGAGAGAATCAAAACCAAATGCTCTTTTTCAAATTTAAATGCTAATACTGACAGACCTAAAAACAATATGTCACATTCCAATGGAGAAATAGAAAGTATTATGAAATAAACTTGTCAACATTTATTAAATCATTTGATGATTAAGGGACTAGGGGGGATGTTCACTGACTTCATAAATGATAGACAGCACTTTCCCCATTTGTTCTACCTAATATTTTAATTAATAATGAAATACATTTCATTGACCAATGAATTATAGGAAAGAGGCAAATATTAAGTCCCTGTCATAGAAAATATTTTCTTTAAAGATTTCCAGCAATGAACATATTTAACTTGATCTTCCATGCATCTTTTTTTTTCACTTTCATTAAGTTACATTTAATGGAAACCCCAATATATATTCAGGATAGAATTCTAATTAGATAATTTTCATAATATGAACATGAGTCAAATATGTTAGAAGAATATGGTCAAGGAACATATTGTTTTTCATTCTCCAAAATGAAGATATCTTCTAAGTATATAGAACTAAGTACATTGGACAATATTCTGGTTGAGTTTAGAAACTGTATTATAATTGTAATATATGTGAGTGAAGGAAATAAAGTAAAATGTATGAGAAAACATAATTTGGCAATTGACATTGAGGGGAGAATTTTTCAACTTGATCAATTTTAATAGAAGTACAGTATTTAGATGGGCTGTAGGTTCTCAGTACAAACACTAAACCTCGCACACAGTCATAGGCACACAAAGAGCTAGAGAATGAATGGATAGGAGTCACATAGACTGAGGTAGAGAAAGAAAGCTTCATGTAAAGGAAGCTGTGTGTGCAAAGATCTTGGTAGATGTAGAAGCTTGTACAAGTTCAAGGAAAAGCATTCAGGAAAATATTGGACCTAATTTTTTTTTGAAATTGATGAATAATAAAGAAAAATGGTAAAGTAGAAATATGCAGAATTCCAGATCTATCTAGTACTGTGAAATATTACAGTATGCTAATTATGAAATATAACTATGCCCATGCAGACCATATGAAAAACATGATATAAGAAGGAAGTTTTCATAGGGTAGGTAAGCCAAAGTCAGGTATAGTCCACATAGATCTTGAAATCAAAGTAAAAACTAAACTGTTCATAGATGATAAGTGTTATGTGGAAACACAGATAAAGTAGAAGGATGTGTCTAGAATGGAAGTCTATGAATGGAGAAAATAACTAATCCTGTGAAGCCCTAGAGAAGAGAAAGGTGAACAGTTGTCCCCTAAAAAGAAAAACAATGATTATCATCAACCATACTGACCGGAGAAGTGACAGATATAATGAGAGCACTATGACCAGCTTTCACCACTAAAAACACTTGCAAATATAGTAAACATAAGCTTGGTTTTTCATATACTCATTAGAAATAGGGAAGAGAAGACTAATATTTCAAAATCTTTGTCTTTGCCATTCATAATTTTACTATGATGTGTCTAGATGGGGATATTTTTGTGTTTGTCCTACTTGGTGTTTGATAGTCTTCTTGTATGTATACATTAATAATTTTTGCCAATTTGGGAAGACTTTTAAATTATTACTTTAATTATATTTTGTTTTTTTCTCTCCTTTTGATACCTTCATTATGTGTCCGTTTACATGTTTAATAGTTTACACACAGGTCTCAGGCTCTGTTCATGTTTCTTTATACTTTTCCTTCCTATTTTTCAGGTTGCATAATCTCTGTTGTCTGCCCTCAAATTCATGGATTCTTTCTTTTGTCAGTTCAAACCTGACATTGAGGCCCTCTAGTGAATTTTTATTTCTTCCATTTTAATTTTAAACTCTATAATTTCCATTTGAAAATATTCAATTTCATGATCCAAATCTATCCAAACTTTCTTTGGCCCACTTCAGTGATTTTTATTATTTTTTCATGTGATCTTCTTCCTTAATATAACTAATTTTTAATTGTAATTATGAATGTTATTTATGAGAAAAGTATAGACATTTTTACAGATGTGAATTATTTTTATTAGAGTTGATATAATTTTGCTTTATACAAATAGTTAAGCTAGAATAGCTAGAATAAGATCACTATACCCAATCCATAATTGAATTGAGTTGGAGTCCAGCTTAGTATGTGAACATATTTCTCTTTTCAATTTAGTCTTCCTCCTAACTTGTAGCACTTGATGGGTCTCAACTGAAACTTGAGAGTAAGCTGTGTACTGTTGGGCCCCAGTCTCCACAGGTATTGATCTCAAACAAATATAAGTGTGATTATTGGTTCTTTACTTAAAACCTATAAAATTTTATTTCAATATATTGTTTATTTAAAGTCAAATTATTAAAATTATACCATCATCTTCTAGTTGTTAAATAGATTAGATGAGGTGCCATAAATATTGAATTCTTATAGGGTCAGGCATAGATTAAATTTTAAGTCGGAGATGGAGAAAACACATATGAATATACTCCAAGTATTATAGTTTGTTGACCACTTTAGGGTGGGGGCTGTATGTCATCTGTCTTTGTATCCTGTCCAACATCTCTCTTGCCCAAACTTCTATATTAATGCTTTGCTTAGAAGAAGTGAATGTAAAATTTGGTACAACAAGAACAAGTAGAAATGATTCCAAATAGGAGCTGACCAAACTTACTTCAAAGTAAGTTTGTATAATTTGGGCAATTAGGTTTTAATCAAAATGTAAGGTTTGAACTAGAGGTGAATTGTGTCAAATCCATCAAATGCTAAGAAAAAAGATTGCTTGATTTCCAATAGGCAAATTCATTCAGAACTTTGACTTATTCAAACATGCTTTGAAGTTTCAGGTTATGTAGTTTGTAATTCCAACACCACCTAATATTTTTTACCTAATGAACTAATGATGGGGTTTTTTTTTGAGTAATTTATTTTCTAAAAAGTATTTGAAATCTCTATCACCATTGTTAGTTACATGTACAAATAAGGTATAAATATTATAGTAAAAATCAGAGGTTATACTGAGTACCATATAATTATGTTTCTTAATTTACTTATGATTTCTACAACATGCTTTCTATGTAGCTATGCATAGCAATTTTTTAAAGATTGAAGCCAAAATAGAATGGAAATAAATGTGTCTAGTGATTCATGCAGGATGATGATTATAAAAAAGTGTCTAGAATATAACTGTAGTACATTTTATAATTGTTTATAAACAATTTTAGATGTCTTGCATTCAGTCAATTTTAAAAAAATTTTATTTATTTTAGAAAGGAAGGGAGGGAGAAAGGAAAGGAGAAAAACATCAATGCATGAGAGAAATGTAGATCATTTGCCTCTTGTACAGTCCCAGTTGGAGGTCCACAACCCAGGTGTGTGCCCTGACCAGGAATCAAACCACTGACCTTTCTGTTTGTGCGATGATGCCCAAACCACTAAGCCACGCCAGCCAGGGCAAGTCAAATTGTCATGTATATATCTTATTGTTGAGTTTAAGATTATTTGGGTTCAGAGGATACTGCTAATAATCAGTTAATAATGGAAACCAGGGTAGTATAATAAACTTATAATTGACTAAATACTATAGCAATGATATTCTTTCCAATTAATACACCTTCAGTCATTTTTTATTCTCAGACCTTGTGTTGGATGCAGCAGATTAGGGATCCCCTACCTTGACACTGTTGACATTATGACGTGAATAATCATTTTTTAAGGGCACATTGTGTGCATGTTAGGATGTTTAGCAGCATCCCTGGCCTCTACCAACTGAATGCTAGTAGTACCCCTTTCCTGGTCTTAACAACCAAGATTGCCTCCAGACATTGCTGAATGTCTCCTAAGAGACAAAATCATACCCTGTGGAGAACTGTTTCTGTAAATGACACTTTGGATAAGATACCTCAGGTCCATGACCTCCATCTAGTAGGAGATACAAGCAACAAACAAATTAAAAGTCAATAAAATGGATCAATAACTGATTGTTCTCAATAGTTTAAATGTACTAAAGAGAATGATGTGGTAGGGAATGGGAAGACCAAATTCAAATAATACGGTCATAGAATACTTCTTGAGGAGAGAGCTCTTGAGCTGAATTTGAAGGATGAAAAAGATACCTATGTGAGGAGGTAAGCTAAGTGCCAGCGTCATGTAACTTAAAGAGTGCCTGAATCTGCCTGGGAAATCCAGACGAAGATTTGCTTAGATGGTTTTCTATGTAAGACAGAGATCATGTGAATTTGTCAGAGAATTGAAGAATGTTTCTTTTCCCCCACCTTTCCATGGAATGGAAATAAAATATTCTAGGAAATCAAGAGAATGAAAGATAGCATCCAACACTGTGAAGGGCATAAGGTGTTATCCTGTTATGCGCTAACAAGTTAGGCTGTCACAGTTTTATGGATGCTGGCAAAAGATCTGAGACCCCTGAGGATGGGACAAAGGACAAAGTTTTACTTACAATAATAATAGTACTCAAATTGTTAGCATGATTTCATGCTGGTTCCCAGAACCCCAATTCATACAAGGTGACGCAAGGAGGGCAAAATACCAGAGACTGAAGTGGGTTACCTGACAGGGGAGTGTAGGAAGGAAACGCAAATCTTTTATAATGGTTGTAAACAGGTTTGCCCTACCTTTGCTCCAGTGAGCAACACAGTTTTCGTAATTCTGGAGTATAAACAAACATGCCACAACCAAGGTTGTTAGGTACACAAACATCGTTTAAAAGATAATAAACAACAATAAGATAGTTAGAGCTTCCGCTTGAAAGACATGCAAAAATGAAAGCAGCTCATGGAGAATATCTTAGAACACATGGGAATAGTGTGAAGAACTAAACAGTGTCCTCCAAAAATTTATATGTTTAAGTCCTAATGCCCAAGGTGACTGTATTTACAGATAAGGCATTTGAAGACGTAGTTATGGTTGACTAAGCTCACGTGGGTGGGGCATCAATCCATGAGAAGATGCCAAGGACGCACCTACACAGAGAAAGGCCCTGTGAGAACACAGGGAGAGGTGGCCAACAGGGACAGCCGTACCTGCCAATGCTGCGGTCTTAAACATCCAGACTCTGTAACTGTGAATAAAGTTCTGTTGTTGAAGCCACCCAATCTGTGGTATTGTTATGGTAGCCTTAGCAGTCTAAGCATATTTGGAAAGCTGAAATCGAGATTATGGGTTATGTAAAGAATGAATCTCCAGAGGGAAAGAAAAATAAAAGAATAACCTTTACTCGTGCACAGGAACATTTAGGTTCCAACAATTTTGAAGCATCTGATAGTTTGCCTACTTACAAGCTAACAAGGTAGCAGGTCACAGTTGCTAGCAGAATACATGGACTCTAGTCAGAGAAGGAGGACAATTTATTACTCATGGGAATAACAATAGCCAGATTATTAATGTTGTGTCTTGGTCCTTTGAGCCCTAGTTCCTAGAGGGCAGTATAAAAAAAGCCAGATAACACTTGAACATGCAGTGATTAACACTGCAGGGAAGATCTGAGCTTAGGGGATCTGAGTCCTTTTTAAGAGCCAGTTAGTACGCTGCCCCTTTGCCTGAGAGGAAGATTCTGGGTCTTCTCAAGATGTAAGGCGACCTGATATGTGCACCAGGTGAGAAACTATCTCTGTCTCTCTAAACAGTTTGCTGTATAAACATCCTTGAAAAGACAGTCCAAAACAGAGAGAGTTGGTGCCACCCTCAGAAGATGTATGGAAACGGGAGAGAAGGACGGGGAATTACTGTCCGACATTAACAAAAAAGCAGAAGAGAAAGAAGTGGCACATTTTTATGTGAGAAGTAAGTCCTGCGTCTGTTTTATGCTGATTGGTATCTTTGAAAAGGTGGACTGTGTAGTTGCCTTTCAAGTACAATTTAAGGGAAAATAAACTATGGGCGCTAGTGCAGAAATATTTCTCTCTTTACTTACGGTGAATACCTGAAATGCTACCCTTGTATTTTAGCCTCTGTGAAAAATATTATGCCATCTCTAAGGTCTTCTTTTTAGAAAAGAAATAACCCTGGGAAAAATAAAGCATTGTAACTATCATGTTGGTATAAAGTAAATTTAGCTCAATGATTTGCCTCCTAACAAGAGAAAAAGCAGCACCCAAGAGTGGTAGGAAAGGTGAGGTGATCAAAGAAGAATATGCAAGTGTTAAAGTCACTTTAAATAACATTTATATTAGGACTATCTATCTTGTTCTTATATTGCAATCATTTTCTATGTTTAGAATTATACCATAGTACATTGGCTAATACACTTTATTATACATGTGCATAACTTTATAATGCCTACAGATTTTCTAAAAATCTATTCTTAAATAGATTTTACACTTAAAACAATATTTAATGGTGTTCATCTCCTTGGATAATTAAATGTCCTTGTTTAAATAATCAGTGCAATATTTAAATGACTCCATAAAATTCTGAATCAAGGCTTAAATATTTAATCAACATAGTCAATATAGTAAGGGTTTTCTATATGCACAACTGAAGGCTTCATGCGAAATGACTCATCCTCAAACTCTTGCACAAACACCAGAAATAATCTTATCATACAGCTCCTCAATAAAAGTGGTACTCAACCAACAATTCTTACACAAGATTCAAGTGGAATAATATATAATGTGTTATGCAATATAAATATAATATCTATTTATTTGTAAAAACATGTATCTGTCCTTCCTTACAAAGAGGCAGTTCAGTAACAGAGGGGTTAAGTGACTTTCTCAAAATGTAAACATGGTATCTACCCAACTGGCATATAAAGTCAGAGCTTCAGACTAAGTTTGCTATTTTCTTCACCATTTCTCAGTATTTTTTAAAATCCTCACCCAAAGCTATACTCATTGACTTTAGAGAGAGAGGAAGAAAGAGAGAGAGAAAAACATCAATATGAGAGAGAAATCTCCCACATATGCCCTGACCAGGTATTGAATCCACAACCTAAACAAGTGCCCTGACCAGGAATTGAGCCTGCAACCTTTTGGTGTATGGACAATGCTCCAACCAACTGAGCCACCCAGCCAGGCCTGTCTCTGTATTTTTAATATAAACGTTACTGCCATCATTTTATTTTGATGTTTATGGCATAGCAGAGAGCACACTGGCAGGCCTCATATTTAAGTAATAAGGCATTCCTGGTGGCCAACAGCTAAGGTGAATTGCCATGAGTTGAAATATTGATTGTGAATAAGCAAAATTTTAATTACTATTTCTCCACATATAGAAAATATGAAATAACTCTGCAGCTAAATTCTGGCAAGGTACATTCTTCTTTTGAAAGAGGGCTTGTTTGAAGAAAAAATAAGAGTAAAACAAGAAACAAGTATTAATATTTTGAGGTCAATGGAAGATATACCTTTGTCCCTAGAAGTCAAAGTTGCATTAGATGCTGTAGTGCAAACACCTGAAACCCAATGTAAAGTAGTTCAAGTGTGTGGGAAATTATATGGTAGGATGACAGAATTTCAAATAACTGCCACTGTTTAGTTAGCTTCTGTGGCTAACTGGAACTTCTAAAACTCTGTTCTTTCCATCTTGTATCTTTTCTTTCTGCCTGATTTTCTCAGGTCAGTTCCCTCTGCATGATCGGAAAAGTGACAGCCTACACAGTATATGTCTCTTGGTTTTGCTATGGGAGTGACAGATGCTCTGATCATTTAAAGCTTGAAAGCTGTCAACCTAATATTCTGATTTTCCAAGAAGCAACCACCTTTAAGTCAAGCAGACACTGTAAAGAGACAGGGTCACAAACACAGACACCGGGTCGCAGGCCTGTGCGTAAGAAAGTACATTAATCACAGAACAAGAAGTGCAGCCACACACAACAGTCATTATTCCCTTTTTGTAGAGGGGATAAAATCATGGTGACAGATGAAGATTTTTAAAAATATATTACAGAAGAGTGGCTTTGGAGACTAACGTTGTGACTTAAAATTATGTGGCTACATGGGAGGTCGGTTAGGGTGCAAGTGTTGGCGAGTCGAGTGGCACAAGGAATGCAGTATCTCCTGAAGTCATCAGGTAAGTGGATCGCTCTAGGATTTCCTCCCACCACTTTTGTCAGGGCCCTAACACGAACTATGGAACTCCGTCAAATCAATAGGACTTTCAATGGCAAAGGTTATTTTGATTGCAATTGAATTGGAGTCCTGTGATTAATGCCCCTAAAACATAGAACAGAAGTCAACTGGAATCACACAATATCTATTTAAAACAAAAACACTAAAAGGCAATCCATCCAGAAGCTGCAAGTGCTCAACAAAAGATGGAGTCAATTCTCTTGTGTCTACGTGCAACAACGATAGCTAATGTGAACAGTTCAGGCCTTGGAATGAATATCAGTCTCTTGAACTAGAAAATTCACTAGCTTTCCCAGCACCATGGTAGTTATGCCAAAACCTAACTAGGAGTATGTCTACTTCCTTATTCTTCCATCTCCTTTGCCTTTTCTCACTCTCCTATTTGCTTGCCAACATTTTCAACTAATGTTTATAACTGCCTTAATTCCCATCAACTGAAAATGTAATAAGATAGGGTAAATATAGTTCTTTCTTTAGTGATATATTGGGTGGAGCAGGGTTTAATATTCTCAGTCAGTGTTTATAGCCAGAATTCTGAAAGCTCCTTTTGGCACTGGCCTGCAGGCATGATGAATGGGGGCAATGGACAAGTAAAGCAGAATAGCAATTTCTCCCATAGGAAGACCGCAATTTTAGTTATAAATAGTCTAATGAAAATTATACCACATATTAGAGAAATGAAAAGTGAATTAGTGAAAAAGTTTGGTTTTAATATTTCATTTTTCACCATTATTATCATTTATTTATTTGTGGAGTGATGACAGGTACTTGGCTTTAGTCGAGCTATTAGAGGAGACAGAGTTCCTACCCTAACACAATTTCCTATTGTGAGGACACAAATGCAGGAAGTAAAACATCATTTGGTTCATACAAGGATGACATCTTTTTATTTTTTAAGAAGTATGACATTTTACTGCTAATTTTTTTCTACTTAAGGAAGGGGATGATTGATGCGAAAAAAAAATCTGAAGTTAAGAGAGTAATCCTTGGCAAAAATTCAATATTGTAAAGGAAAGAAACTTAATTTGATTATTATAAGGTTTTACAAGGCATCACGATATCAAATGTGCTTAATTAATAACATCCATTGTATATTACTAGACAGTGATAACAACAAAAAGTCTTCTGAACAAGCATAGCAAGTCACTTTGGCCAGAAATCCTATGATTAAAAAAAAGAAACATTTTTAAATAAACCCAACTTTTGTCACATAAATAAAAATGTGGAAGCCACAACTCAAGGTCAGATCATCTGCCCATGAGTTATGTTCCTTTAAAGACCAAAGGAAACTACTGTATTACCAATAATTTTTCATTATGTCATTTATGGAAGAAAAATAGCAACAATGCTTTTTTTCTGGCCTCTTCCCACAGAAGTAAAAGGCTAAAACTTCAGATAATATTGTTATCATTCCTGTGGAAACCAGCGCGAACACCCTGAAATTGTGCTTTCAAATTTGTTTCCAATTAGTGGTGATTGATTGTATGCGTATTTGATCAATCGTTATTGGTGCGGAGACAAAATAAACATTGCTGATTCCAAACCAATGCACAGATGGGAAATAAAGCTGGAAAAGACAGCTTGAAAGCTTCCCCTATAGCCCTTGAATTATGTTTTTAAAAAATTATCATCCTGCTTTAAAAGTTGTTTAAGAAAGGGATGTATTTTCCTTGTCATAGATTACACAGGGTTTACCTGTCTTTTCAATTACAGAGTCTGAGAAAGGCCCAGAAAATGCTTGTGCAAAGATGTTCCATTTTGGTCTACTGCATTTTTCTTTGGCAGATTTTGCACCTCGTCAGCATTACCAAGCGTGGCCGTCTCCAAAGTGCAGGCTGCCAGCCGGACAACAGGAAATACCCACTAGAATAAAAAAGTGTATAGTGTTTTAAAACTTCTTTTCCAGGAGCAGAAAAACTGATCTTCTCTACAAGCTAATAGAAAACACTTCACAGTTAGAAGAAACAGTGCTTCACTTTTTCTCATAATTATTTCAAACAGCTCTAGTTAGTTGAAAGCCATTGCGTGCATTCAAGGAAAATCAGCAGTTACATGGTAAACCACGTGGCTTTGTTTCCTCTGAGGATGAAAGCAATTCGAAGTGAAAAACCAGGAAAGTTGATGACTAAAAATAAATGTACATGCATATTTCCTTGATAAAATAGAGCTTTTGTAGTTATAAATTCCTCCTGTGTGCGGTCTCACTATTAAAATATCATTATTATTTTTTGTTCTATTTTCTCCGGGGTATATTTAAGATAACCCATTTGCAGGTGTACATTTAGAAACAATTTTTTTATTTCCTCTAATTTTCAAATTTATAGACATCTACAAGATGAATTTGAACTTCCAGAATAAATAAAAGTCTTCTTTTAAGTAAGTTCAGCAGTTATATCCAATAGAAAGAAGGCTCTGCCAGGAAGAGAGGCCCTTAATCTGTTTCCCAGCCAAAGGAAAACATCACCAGGAAAAACTATTCCCAGACCAGCGAGAACAAAGTTCTTCATTCACAAAGTGAAAGACGCCAAAGACAACCAGAATGTTTAGTAAAATCCAAGGAATAGCTTTGATTGCAAAATACTCAATCTTTTTAAGTGGAACTAAAATTTACTTTCTAGATAGTTGCAACGTACTGAAATTAGGAAGACATGCATAGACTCACTAACTTGCTTGGTTTTAAAAATAGACTATGTTCCATATATCAAGCTTCTGTTTTTCTGTTTTATTCATAAAATTACATCCGTTCTAGAAATCAATTCAGAAACCTTACATTAAAACTCTCTTCTAACCCAACACTTGTTTCCGTTTTTTCTTTCTTTTCTTGTTTCACAAATCACTTCTGAATATTAAGCTATTTATATTCTCACAAACAAATTCCAGAGAATATTTGGCATAATATATTCAGGAAAAGATCATTAACCAAGTGAAGTTTAACTACACCAGTCAAGTATGGTGTACTGGGTGGAAAAGATAATTAGAATCTGGTGAGAGCTTTAACTACCTTTCCAAACAGCTTTAACTTGTCCACAGTCAGTAAAATAGCATTGTTATTTTGGGGGGGGAGGAATGGGAGGATGCAAGATAGCATGATCAGACTTAAATTTTATCAAGATCGTATGAGAAAACTGATGAATTGGCAGGAGGGCAGAAAGTCTAGAGTTTTGAATAATGATTAATAAGGTATTTTTACTGCAGTAATCAGATAAAAAAGACAAAATCCTGAAATACAGAGGATGAAGAGAGAAAAGGGATCTGAGAAGCACTTTGGACGTGCAATTGATGAGGTAAGATGATTTCTTGGAGGTACAGCCTAAGGACTTCATGCCAAGGACTTTAATGTCAGCATTTGGTGAAGATGTTACACTATTAATAGATTAGAAAGTATGGGAAGACAAACGGGTGTTGAAAAAATTACAAATTCTGAAAAGTAAATTTCAGCCAATATGATTATTAATAATTATTCATTGGAAGGTAAACATAAAGCAATTTATATGTGTTACCACCTTCTTGTTACCTTCTTCCCACGATGAGAGAATAACCCGCCACACCGGGCATGAAATAGAAAAGCAATGAAATATCAGAGATTTTTTCAGTCAGGCAACTTGAAAACAGAATGAAACAAAAAGCCTAAGGCACCTTTGTGAATCTATCTGATTTGGAAAAATTGTATGGGATTCAGTGTATGTCATTCTTTCTCCTCAAAGGAGAAAGGTATAAATCTTAAATACTGACTTAGCATAAAGGAAATGAAAGTTTTATGTTGGAATACCAATGAGCAGAGCATTCAAACTGGGACAAAAATGTTAGAACAAAAAATAGTCATTATTAACAGGTAATAATTGATAGACCAGAGTATGCATTTTATGTCTGGTGGCACAGGATTTTTGACTCAATTAATGTTTTGTATTCTTACTTCATTTTGTTGCAGAGTATCTTCTTAGCTGGTCTTAAAAATATTCAGATACCCCATTGAAATACAAAACTGGGAGAAGCTAATCAACGATGCTGCATGTTGGTTGGCATACGGGTCAGACAGCCTTACAATATGCATGAAGCGTTGGCATCCTGTCACCTGGTAGTTATTTATTAACCATACCCATAATGAGAAAAACCAACATTAAAAAAAAACCTCCAAATCCATTATTGCCACAGATTTCCCACTCTAGACCCTCAAAAAAGGTATATGCAAACTAGCTGAGACCAAACACTGCACGAGAGCTCCCAGTTCAGACCTTTCTGATCTCCTGAGATGTGCCCATTGCAATGGCTGCTGCTGCATAAACGATGAACCTGAGTCACGGGCATCCTTTTGTCCTGGGCTCCCCTCCGGCTCTTGTTTGACTCTCAAGTTTGAAGCCTGTGTGCTTACAGGAAAATTCGTTGAAGAGGAGTCCAAAGGACTGACTTCAATAAGCAAACTTCCTCTTAAAGAAACCCCAATACTTTGGCAGATAAATAAAAAAAAAAACTTTACCTTCTTTTCCATGACTGAAAACTCTCAACCAAATCTCTCCATTCTTCCTGGCTGCTCCTTAAATCTTCCCGGAATGACCATGTAACAATATCTTAGTTTTGACTTTGAATATTTGTACTTCCTTTCTTTTTCATTTTCACAAATTAGGATAGGACTTGAGAAAGAGGTAGCCAAGCTTCTTATTGTAACTGGAGTATATTACTGTTGATATTTTTAAAATTTATTTTAGAAATTGAGCATTTTTACAAACTGATGGCCAACCTGATGATGAATTTGAACATTATTGTTAAAACTCAGGAGATTAAATAATATAGCCCCACCAGGGCCCTTATATAAGACTCAAGAAACCTGGGCTGTATTTTTATCTTTGTTTTAAGTGATAAGATGTTTTCCCTAGAAAAATCTGAAAATCTATTATGTCATATGTATACAACCCACTCTTTGAGTATTTTGTCTCTACTTTGCTATGGCTAGACCCCCAACACTTTGTAAAGTTCTCATTTTGAAGACACTTCTAAGGAATTCTCACATGACTTCATTTTTTTAAAAGTCTGATTATATATTAGTTTGTTTTATTCCCCACTTCTGGGTCTCCTATATTGCTATCATTCATACCCCTCATCACACACTGAGAAGTACAAGTCCTAAGGTCATTACCACTGTGTATCTGCAAGCTGTCTTTGTTTCTCCCTTTCCCTGTCACCTCTCATGATTTTGACCAAGAACTATTCTTACCCAGTCATCCTTGCTTCCTTCTGGGTATCACTGTCTCTTTTGGACCCCCCTGCTAATCCCACTGTGATTCTGAGAAGCCCTTACAATTGGTTTCCCAGAGAAAATAGATCAACTACTCTCCCCATTAATTCTTCAAATGCTCTTTCAAAGAGGTTCTAAGACAGTGTATCTTGTTCTTTAATAACTACAGAAGTGTTGGTGAAACCACCATTTTAACCACATGCAAGAGTTTTATGAATCCTCTATCTCTTTTTCATCATTCTATTAAGATTAAGATATGAGTTCATGGCATATTTGGCCAAACAAAATCTGAATGAAACCCTTCTAGCTCAGCATACCCTATCCATTACAATAACCAGTGCTTTGTTACTAGGTCAAGGGTGCCTACCTAACCTTGTAACAAGTTTCTTAGCTTCTTAAGTCAACAGTCATCTGATGTTCTTTATCTGAATCATAATACTAGGCAAGGTTCATTAAATGTAAAGCAAGGGAACTGGAAATGAAGAGAGTCCTAGGAGTTTCATTAAAACATGGGGCTCTGTGGTCATCTGCTCCTACATTTCCCTGTTGAGTGATGCCTTTATATCACTTATATTTAGCTTAGTTCTCTTTCCTCTAAAGAATCCAAGTATGTTAGAATTTCCCTAAACTATTGTCATATTTTGTGACAAATTTATTTAGGACCATTTAACATTTTGACACTATAAGAAAAATCTATTCATGAAGATTATTGTATCCTTTACTTATCATGCAGATGAGGAAGTATTCTTTTCAAACACGAGGATGGCATTAGTTACTATTTCCAGATAGTAAATTCATCTAAAAAACAGCATCATCTCTGAAAATATATTGTCTACCATAAAAGGACACTTGTCCATAGAAACTTCCTCCAATTAACATGCTTCTTCATTTCAAATATATAATTTTAATTGTAAAATAAGGAAATATAAAGTAAATCATTATTTAATCAAATCAAAATGTATAGTTATATTCAACTGATACAAATTAAATACATGAAAGCAGAAGCTTATTCTCAGTTATAGTGATATTCTTTATCAGGTGCATGTAATAAAATAAATTCTTTAAACTTTCATTCTGCTTGCTCTTGATAACATCAAAAAAGGAGAGAGGCATGTGGAAGAATATAAGATTAACTATGCTGCGACAGGCATATAATTGATTAATTTTTGTCATGGTTGTTGACATAAATGTCTTACACATTTTCTGAGAGTGTTTGATTTGCATTAATATCTGTGCATATGTTAATATATCTCAGTATAGATGTGGTTCTGGAGCAGCTAAAATGTGAGATGCAGCCGACTCAGGAGAGTGGGGGAAGCAGGAGGAGTCAGGAATGAGCCTGTTTACTGACTTCAGACAAGGTCTCCACATCAGTGTTCTAGAACTTTTTGATTCATTAAAAATCTAATTAAAACTGTGGGTTTTCTCCATAGACACACACACACACACACACACACACACACACACACAATGTGTTTTTTTTTAAATTTTCACACATTTTCTGTCCATGAAGCAAGAACTCAATTTGAAATTTAAGATTGAGTGTTGCGAAGACAAAATAGCACTTAATAGAATGAAATAATATGAATGACCAGAGACCTTCTATCCATATAGGCAGCATCGAGAAATCTACTCAAAGGAATTATTATTATTATTATCATTATCATTATTATTATTATTATTAAACTATTTGCTAGTTGCTATTCAAAGTGTTTAACATATGCTAAAAATTAAATATTCACAGCTTCATACTATTTTGATTATCACTCTAAGGATGGTGGTGTACAGAGGGAAAAACTAGGGTTAAAAAAAAGAGTTCCCCCTCAAATCAATCAATGTGTAACAGGTAGAGACTGGATTTAAACCCAATCAATCTTGTTCCAGACTAAAACATCACAGCAAGAGCACATAACTTAGGAAACTTCAAGGGGATAATTAAATAACAGTAGGTCACTCTGTCCACAAATAAAAGACCCACAGCCCTGAGAAAGATAAGAGGCTTTATTTCAGTCCCAATTTAGGGAGAGTTGTCACCTAGAAAGCAGGGCTTCTACCTAAGTAGGTTTGGATGTTATAGAATGAGAGAGATGTGTAATTAGTAGAGCTAGTGAGGATGAAAGGTTTTAGATCTCAAAATAAAAGAGAGTCTAGTTAAAAGAACTGACAAATTAAAAATAAATATCATTACTTCCAAAAAGTGAATGATTTCCTTCTTTCTAAAATAGCCTTGGACTAGTCAATAATCCCAATTTTTTAAGTTCAGATGTATGAGCTGACAATTCACAGCTGCACATTTTTAAAAAGATGTATTTGTCAACAGAGTATTATTATAGGAACATAGTTAATTAAAGTCTTTCTCCTGACTATATAATTGTTCATAAAAGAAAGTCCCTGTCATCCAAATTATTGTTTAAAAGAAGCAGTTGCAAAAATGGTTGATAGATCTGGGAGAAATAAACTCATATGTCAACTTTGAGAGACAAAGCTTAATCACTATTATCTTTACATAGTCACTTTCTAAAAGAACTTGTCTAAATATCTAGAATCTGCTGAATATTGCAGCTGAATATTTTCTTGCTATCCATTGAGATTATAGAAGGGACATAGGTATGTACACATCATCATCATCATCATCATCATCATCATTGACTTGAGAGAAAAGAACAGTGTGAGAGAGAGACAGACAGACATTGATTTGTGTTTTACTTATTTATGCACCCACTGGGTAATTTGCATATGTGCCCTGATTGGAGATGGAACCTGCAACCTTGGCATATTGGAATGATGCTCTACCTAACTGAGCTACCCAGTCACAGTAGACATTATTATTGTTTTAGAAGACTAAGTTCACATTCAAAATATCACTGCCCCTATGTACTATGTGTCATGAAAATATAACACAAGACTTTAAAAGAGGCTGAAAAAATATACAGTAGTGAACAGGTAAAATCAATCTTTTTTTTTCAGTTTTATACCTGGAAAAATGAATATATTTTAATGAGTATTTAATTAAAAGGAAAGAAACAAGAACAGAAGTTCTGGTGTTGGCAATCAATACAATTTAGAAATTCCATCTAATTATTTGAAATCCAGATTTATTTAAAACACTATTCTGAGAGGAAATATAAATAAGTCTACTAGAAAGAATAAGTAAAAAAAATATGCAGTTGTGCAAAACACATTTACAATGTCCTATATTCCACAGTGAACAAAATTAGGAAGTATTAAATGTCCATGTTAAATCTCAAGACAAAGATGGCAATATGTTTTCTTCAATCAGAGTAAAAAGCATGATATTCAAAATATCTTTTCATATTGGCATACAGTTTGTTTTCTGTTATAGTTGGAACTGAAAATTACCTGAAAATTAATGCATTTATTTATTTATTATGTAAAGCAGTACATTAAAAGTACTAAACCGCACACTAGAAATACAATAATGGGCAAGACTACTTCCCATCTGTAAGGGAATTACAGTTTAACAGGGCATTTCCCAACCTACTATGATCTATATAAAACCAATTACAAGAAAAGTTAATGGCAAATATTTTGAGAACATAGTGTTTCATCGTAAAATAAGTTTGGAAATTTGCTTTAACTCCCTTTCTGTATGTATATTTTCTGACATGTGGATTAGCATCTTCCTTAGCAGTTAGGTTTTCAAGGGCAAAAGTAATATTCAAATGACCCTTAAAATTCTCCTAAATCTTCTACAAGACACAATACACATGGCTAAATTTTTAAACTTTAGTTTAAATTTTAAACATTAGTTTTACTTGCACTATGTCCAGAAGATCTCTTGTTGAAAAAATGCATGGCAATTTAGACCAGTTTGGATAAAATCAATTCATACCACCTACATCAATTTTATAAACTACACCTTTCAAATTTACTAAGCATTAATGCAAAAAATAAATAAACTGGATAATATACAGTCACCTAGCAGTTGATAACATAACAAACACTTGAGATGCCATTCAGAAGCACGAAGTATTATTTAGGTATCCATCAATTATGCTTCTAGGAAAGATACTTAGGGGACAGAGTGATGAAACAAGTTTTTTCTGTACATTTAGGCCCATATAAGCAAGACACTATTAAAATAATAGCCATACATTTATCCCTCTTATATTGCCTCCTTTGTGATCTTTAGTAATATTCCATTGTGCATTTGATTAAAAAAGTAAAAATAATATATATATTCAGTAACTCCATCAAGTGTTGTTATGATCTACATTATTAGAACAGCAAAATAACTTCTCTTATAAATGTATATCTTCTCATTTTCCAAATACTTCCATTGATACTGAATTAAATAAAATAATTATTTATTTATATTTACTATCCAGCTTCTTAAGAAATATCACCTCTATGTAGATTGTGAGACCAGTGAACAAATTTGATCATGTGTAGCAGTGGAATAAGAAAAATAATACTGAAAGGGCATATTTTTCCCAAGGGATGAGGAGACTTTGCCAAAGGAAGACAATTACCAAGATATGCATATTAATTATTCCTTTGAAGACTCTTACAAATTCAGCAGATATAATATGAGCAACTGACACCTCAGCACAAATTAATTTATCAGATTAACTTGACTCACACACATGAAAGCCATAAGGGAATTGACAAAGTGTAGGCTAAGTTTGAGTGGTAAAAAGATCTTAAGGAATATAGTCAAAGGGTAGGGATGGCTAGGAAGTAAAAGAGTTGAGATTAGCAAGCGTCAATTAAGAAGCTCTTATAGAATCATGGGAAAAAATAAAGGTGAAAATGTAGAAATTAATAGTGAGATTCTGAGTTAAGATTCATGTTCTTTGAAATTTTGGTCACTTTATACACTAAAACAGTCTTTCATGTTTACAGGAAATGAAAAGTAAAATGTTAATGTAATAAATATTAAAAGTATCACTTCATGCATTTCAGGTTGTGATCCTGTTCCACTCTACCTTTGTTGAACTAAGCACAACAAATTCACTATTGTATGTAATTTATTACAGTAGCCATTTTTTTCAAAACTGCAACCATATGCTATAGCTTTCAGATGAAAACAGGGCAGTACTTACTCAGACCTGATGTAGTATATAAACTTCTATGCTTGCTATGTTGATTAATTAGTTTACATATTGCCAGAGAAAGCTAATTTATCTTGGGTCTGATATAATTATTATATCTGGTGATTCTAACTATTATATTATTAAAAATCTGTATAAAATATCAGTAAACTTTTAAATTGCCCAAAAGCAAAATAACACATTTTCCACTTTAAGCTGTACACTCTTAGTTAATAAATAGATCATTAATTGACAATAATGAAATAATTAACTATGAGAAGAAAAGATCTTTAGATGAATTTTATCAGTATTCAGTTTTGTATTCTTAAAGCTCATTTGAAGCAATTATGGCATTTAATGGCCACTACTTAAAAACTGAAAAAATATATTTTACAAAACATTTGCAAAATAATTAGGAATAAAACCAATAAATTTCTTATTTATACTTACAATAATCAGATCTGTCTGATTACTTACAGTAATCAGAACTATCAGGTATCTCATTTTACAATTACATATTTATTATTTATTTTTAAGATTGTATTTATTTATTTTTTTTTTAGAGAGGGAAGGGAGGGAGAAAGAGAGAGAGAGAAACATCAATGTGCGGTTGCTGGGGGTCATGGCCTGCGACCCAGGCATGTACCCTGACTGGGAATCGAACCTGGACACTTTGGTTCTCAGCCTGCGCTTAATTCACTGAGCTATGCCAGCCAGGGCCATATTTATTATTTAGAAAGAAATTGAATATTACATATATATCAATCAAATATAAAGAAATTACCAGTATTTCAATGAACAAGTTAGGTTTCCAACAAAAGATTACTGGGAATACAAAAAGGCAATAAGAAAACAGACTGAAGGGACAAAGCTACGATCGGACCAAATTCAAATATGATGCAGATGTTTCAACGTTAGGCAGAGAATTTTAAATAATGATGATTAATATGTAAAAGATTCTCATGGAAAAGGTAAATAACATGCATGATTGGATATGTGATATCAGCAGAAAGATGACAACTACACGAATGAATCAAATGAATTTGCTTTTGTAGGTACAGAAGAACATAGTGACTAAAATGAAGAATTCCTCTAGTGAGACTGCCAATAGGCTACATAGCTGAAGAGAGAAACAGTAAACTTACAGGTCAATAGAAGTTACATAAACAGAACGCTGAAGAAAAATGTTAAACATAAAAATCAGAAACACACAATCTATGGGACGATAGCAGATTATATAATATATGTACACTTGAAACCCAGAAGGATAAGAGGGAAAATGAAGAAATTTTGGAGAAATAATGGTCAAGGTATTCCAAAAACTAGTGATAGAAATCAAACAATGGATCCAAAAAGTAGAAAGATACATTACAAACAGAAACACAAGGATAAGTATTCTCATGAGAATTCATGCAAACAAGAAGACAATGGAGTAACATTTTTAAGTTGCTAAAAGAAATAATTCTATATCCAATGAACAGAATCTTTAAATATGAAGAACTTTTCAGACAGAAGGAATATAAGATAGCCATAAATTAAGTCTACATAATAATATGAAGAGTGCCAGAAATGGATAGAATGAAGGTAAACTATCTTTTTCATTTTTAATAGATAAAAAGATAAATTTACTACACCAAGAAGTTTAGCAATGTATTCTGTGTTTATAACACATGTAGAAGTGAAATACATGCCATCAATAGCACAAAGATTAACAGACAGAATTGGGAATATACTATTATACAATTCCTATGCTACATGTAAAGTCATTGAATATTATTTGAATATAAACTCAGATCATTGTAAAATGTACATTGTAAGTCAAATGTAGCCACCATTCACATTTTATAAAAAGGTATAATAAACTACTCAAGACAAAGGATAAAGTATAATAAAAAAGATTCAATTAAACTGGAGAAGACAGAAAAATAAAAAGAAACCAAGAATGAATGGAACAAATATAAGACAGTTAGCAAGAAACTAGCCTTCTGCCTAACCATATCAATAAAACTTAAATTTTTACACTGGTCTGCCATAGCTCTGTTTACTAAAATAAGACGTTTGACAAAATTATTCTGACAGCAGGAGGGATTCATTAAAACTATATAACCAGTACAAGGTGCTGTGAGAACAGAAATTTACTGTTGGTGTTGTCAACACTAGTTAAAAGATTGAGACTATTAAATTAGATGAAAATGCAATACACAACTATATACAGTATACAAGTAACCTACTTCAAATATAACAATTCAGACAGGTTAAAAGTAATGGACAAAAAGTAACATGTAAACAATAACAAAAAATGCTGGAGTAGTTTTACTAATTTCAGGAAAAGAAGTCCTCACAACTAGACATTTTATTAAGAATAAAGAGTGACATATAATTATAAAGGGGTCAATTCTCTAAGTAGAAATCCTAACTGTGTACCCAACAACTGGGTTTTCAAATATATGAGGCAAAAACAAAAAAAGAGAGATAAATAAATCTGAAAGGATAAATAAATAAGTGCACAATTATAACCAGAAACTTCAACACTGTTTTCTCAATAACGGAGAAAACAACTGATCTGAAAATCAGTAAGGATATAAGTGATCTGAGAATATTGTTCTCCAATTTGACCTACTCTGTCATTACAGAACATTCCAATCAAGAGCAGAATGCACATTTTTCTCAGCTGCCACTGTAATTAAGGCAGTACAGTGTTGATCAAAGAGCGAATGGATAGAGCAATAAAATAGAATAGAGAGTGTCACAAATTGACACAAATATAGTCAATTGTTTTGATGAAAATACAAAGACAATTCAATGCAGAAAAATTGCATCATAAATAATACTAGAAAAATTGAACATTCACTTGAGAGAACAGCACTTAAAGACTGTTAGTAAATATAAATAAAGTCACTTTTATGATTTTTAAGCAACTAAATTGGGTCCCGACTTTAACAATACCAAGTATGAAATTAGTGACCCTTCAAACTTGTAAATGGGAAAAAAATTATAAAGAAGTTTTTGCAATTCTTGAATATGAACTCTTAGATCCAAAGCAATAGATAGCCTTTCTGACTTGTGTGCAATGGAATAAGGTTATAAATAAATGGAAAATGCATAAAATTTAGTCAAGAAGCAGTAGAAAAAGTAGTCAGAGGCTGTCCACTTCACTGAGGTACACCTTATATTAATTTATTTTAATAACATTAGAATTAATTTAGATTTATTTCAGCTATACAATTTGTATATTTAATTTGATTTGATAAATAAGTTGCTTTGATATGGAGTATAATGTGATAAAATATAAAATATTTCTGATAATGTGGTATAAACTATGACATTTCATTTACAGCAAAGAGAGCAATAACCATCTTTGAACTGCATAGATTAAATTATATTTCCGAACATCAGGAAATAATTTTTGGTGCCAAATGTAGGCACATTGTTTCTCAGCAAGTCACCATGGGTAAAGTTATGAATCCAATGTTTAAGCAGGAATCTTTACTCATATCAAGTGCCATGGCTGATATCTGTGCATTCTACTGATGAGAACCTAAATACCTCTGTGCTGCCAATTTAATTTTTTTCATTTAAGAGTATTGTCATATGTAAATGTACCATAATTTTTTGATCCATTCATTTACTGATGGGCATCTAGGTTGCTTCCAGTACTTGGCTATTATAAATTATGCTTCTATGAACATTGGGGTGCATAGGTTCTTTTGGATTGGTGTTTCAGGGTTCTTTGGTTGGGATGGGAGTAAAGGACAGAAAACTGTACTTGAACAATGATTAAAATAAAATAAAAAAGAAACAGTCTAAGAATAAATACAATTTTGGAATAAAAAAATAAAAAATAAAAATAAAAAACAGAAATACAAAAAAATAAGGGTATTGTCATATGAAATAAATTCCTGTGAGGTATCTGTATGAGTTCAGAAAACTTTGTTTCATAGTAAATTTCAAAGGAATGGAATCATGACATTGTTTTCAACCAGTGAAAAAAATTCAGAACCTTAAGTTATTGCAAATTTTGAATAGCTAACATGCTCTCATCATACTAACTTATGGCCTTGAACAACTATTTCTACTTTTAGAACATAATTTAATAATTATATTAAAATCAGTATCTTTACAATCAGTTTCATATACATGATTTAATAGCATACAATTAAAATAAATCATTTTACTTATGTTGTTTCATACAGATATTATTTCTTCTCTATAATATATTGTGTTCAAAGATTTATGCCTGCTGAGTGGTTTGTCCAAATTAATGTGCAATTTTTGTTAGGTTGTTAATGGTGTTTCTTTCTGTCACTTGGTAACCAAAAAAATAATGTTTTCTCATTGCAAAGCATCAGTGGCTCACTTCTCATAATAAGGACAAAATCCTCAGTGCCCCATGGCTGCACACAGAGCAGTTGTAATCTTTGTGAGGACTGCGTGTTGATGGAGGGAGCTGAGGACATAATCAAGCAGGCCAGCAAGGAAAACACGAATGAAATTTCCAGGCAGACTCTTTATGAGGTAATCTGTTTCCCAGAGGAAGACAATTATTTCAGCTGGGAACTGCACACTTTCTGGGATTAAGAAGAAGAGGAAACTGGGCATCTAACTCCTGCAAGGGTAGAAAAGCATCGATGGGCCATTATTAGCAGATAACACAATGAGCCTCCCTGTGCTTCTTTGTTCTTCTCCCCGCACCAAGGAATCTCTCTCACTGGGCTGCCAGAGCTCTATTTACTTAAATAAGATGTTTGTTTGATGAAATTATTCTGATACCCAGAGGGATTCATTAAAACTGTATCTAACCAGTACAAGGTGCTGGGAGGACAGAAATTTAGAATCTAATCTTTAGAATAGTCTCCATAGCCTAATGTGAAATAGAGTTTTGACAGCTCAAATCTTCTTTCTCAAAATAAAATCAAAGAGCCCATGACTCAAAGTGTGCCCTATTGTGTTCCCCATGGGCTACAATTATCTCAAAATCTAGTTTTAGTCCTTACCCTTGATTAAAAGGTGAAATTGGAATGTATAGATAACAGTTAAGAAATGTCATTGAAGAGAAACTCCTGTCTAGCATGGATCTTATTAATGATTGGTAATTAGTCTTACGTGTCCACTTGACCAAGCAGTAGTCCCCAGTTACTTAATTAAACACTAATTCAGGTGTTGCCATGGAAATATTTTGTAGATGGGTTAACACCTACAATCAGTTGACTTTAAGTAAAGGAGATATTATCTTCTACAGGGCCTCATCCAATTGAGTGAGGGCCTTAGGATCAGAACACTGAGTTTTCCCAAAGAAGGAATTGTGCCTTAATAAGGTGGCATCAAGTACTGGCTGAGTATCCAGGCTTCTGGCCTGCAAACTTCTAAGTTGCCAACTCCCACAGTCATGAAAGACAATTCTTTAAATCTCTCTCTCAGTGTATGTGTGTGTCTGTGTGTCTGTGTGCTTATCTCTTATTGGTTATGTTTGTGTAGAGAACCATGAAAAATATAGGTGGATACATAAAATGTCAAAAAATTATAGAATTGACCCTCGAGCAAAATGGGTTTGACCTGTATCAGTCCACTCATACACAATATTTTCCAATTAACATCTGTACTCTTTGGATTTATGGTTGAGACTTTGCAGAGACAAAGCCAACTGTATGCATTACACTGTGCCATTTCATACAGAGAACTCAGGCATCCCGGATTGGGTATCCATGCGAGGACCTGGAACCAATTCCCTGTGGATACCAGGGGACAGGTAAGTTTGTGGGGATTCAAAAGTTATGCATGGATTTTCCACTGCATGAGAGTCAGTACCCCTAACTCCCATGTTGTTTAAGGGTCAGCTGTATATGTTAATCATGTAAAAATAGATGTGTAAAAAAAATTCATGAAACATCCTTTTTCTTACCTCCCTAAGTAACCTAGACTCTATAGATACAATTGACAGCAAAACACAAATAATGTGGGTACGAAACCTTGCTTCCTAGTCTCACTGCGCAAACACATATGTTTATGTGCTGGGTATACACACACCCAAGCTTCTTCTTATAGCTACATTCTATGTAATGTTACTGGTCATCATGAGCTCTCTGAACACACTTTAATGCAGCTGGGTATTTTAGTTAATATAAAGAATAAAGTTGAAAATGGATCAACAATTGACTTTTAAAAGGATTCAGGGAAAGAAAACATTTAAGAGATCATCAGCCAGCTATGGCTAAGATGTCTAAATAGTTTTTTATGTAACTTTGACAGTAATGAATGATACATAATACCAGTTGTAGAGGAAGGAAGGCTCAACACATTCCAAAGAATAGAGAAGTCAGAGAAACATGGACATATTTAGCATTACTAAATGTCATAAAAGCAAGATAACAGAAAAAAAAACACAGAGTATATCACCATGGCCTGTTTTATTTTCACTTTTTAAAAGCTGTTAGCTTTTATCTCTGCTTGTAGACAGCAATGTTGTACTCGAAAGGCACCTAGTGAAGTCATGTTTTCTATCACTTTGCTTTGAGATAAGTTTTCACTTGGATATAATCTACTTATTTTATTCTGTACATAAAGAGAAAAAGACATGCACATGTTTCTTTGGTTTCTTGTGTTTGTGTTTAACATTCTCACCTTGTCCAGATTATGCTTCTAGTGTGGTCCAAGGATTCTTGTGGGTCTCTGAGATGTTTTGAGGTCTCCATAAGGTCGAAACTATTTTTGTCACCATACTAAAATGCCATTGCTTCTTTTCACTGAGTGTACCGATGGTGGAGAAGGAACTGGTGAGGGAAAAGGTATGAACTGAAACTATGTTACCACTCTACAGAAGTAGTAGTCATTTTATTTTTCACTTTCACACACTCTTATTTTTTTTAAAGCAAACAAGTTTCACATAGGAATGTCGTGATTAAAAAAAGTATAACATTAACCATACCAAATTTCTTCCTGACTATGTGTTATTTAAAATTTTGTAAAGAAATGGAAAGTACACATAAAGTGCTTCTGCCGGGTACTGAAGTGTGAGCGCTGTCTTAAGGAATAGCACATGGACACTTGAGTTGCTAGCTGAACTAGCGGCTCCTTTTGCAATGGGAAATCCATCTCACTTGAAAGAATGCCTGCCAGTCCATGGTTACTCAGACTTGGGTATTTGGCAAATGTGTTCTCACAAAAGAGCAAAGTAATCCTGTCCCTACAAGGAAAACAACTAAGAAATTTATGACTAATGATAAAATCTGGTCTTTTAAGTAAAAAATAGAGTTTTATAAAACGTGCATCTACCACTCTGGGGCTCACAGCTTGGCAATACTTCAAGAATTTTCTGAAAAATGGGTTGTGATAGCAACAAAAGTAATTTTCCATATTCTATATTAAAATGTGACAACATCTGGAAGATATGCATAACTAGAGACCTTTGCTTTTCAAATCAGCATTGGTAATCTGACAAAATCACGCTGGGCATATAACACAATGTGAGTGCATGAAGACCATTTTAATTTAATTTCTTTCATACTCTGACCTGAGATTATACTACAACTTGTTGTTATGATATCAAATAAGAAATATTTACATTTATCTGAAAAGGCTATTAAAATATTCCAAACCTTTTTAAGTATATTCAACTACTCCCTCAATCTTTTTTCAATTATTTAACACTTTCAACTATATATTTCTTCATATACTTCCACCAACACCAAATACCATGACATATTGAATGATATATGAGAATCCAAATATCTTCCAAAATGCCTAATGTTAAAGAAATTTTAAAAGAACACAAAATAGTTTTAGCATTCTATTTTTATTTTCCAAAATATAGTTATATTATTAAAATATTAACATAGTATAAATTAATAAATATATTTGTATAAATTAATAAATATATTTATAATTTCTATTTTAATATGGAATGTGGTTAATTTCAGTACACAGTGCCACAAAACAGAAAGCAATAAAAATTCATTTTATTAAATCTCCACCCCTGTGTACATGTCTTTTTAAAATGCTACATGATAAAATGGAGAACACATATAAAACACTTCTGCTGTATAATGGAGATACAACAGTTGGTAAACTGCTAAGCAATAATTTTTAGGCTTTAAAAGATCCAAAAATCAATAAATTAGAAAATCTCCCATTACAGGTTATGATTTCAAAGGAAATAGATTGGTGCTGGTTTCCATATTCATGTGAGTATCACTGTAGGAAAGAATCTCTTGCTACCCAAATGCCTGCTACCTGGATACATTTGAATAAATTCTGAAATAAACCTTTGTTAATTACAGTCTTCCTATTTTATATCTAACATTCAAATATCATATATATTTACATGACAAAGTTGTCTTCACTCTCCAGGCTCTTTTCTCAAGTCCTTGCTCTCTGGAATAAAGAACAAAATAGGTATGACGATTAAAGGATACTTGGTTCTTAGAACATTTCATTTCTATTATCCTTCACCACTTTATGATTCATGGTTATCTATAGTTTTGTCTCTCCAAGCACCCAAGCTTTCCAGGAATAATTCTCTGCAATTCAATTCTAGTGAGAGGCTTTTTTAGAGTGAGTGTCTATGTTCCTACAAAACGATGACCTCCTTTTGATATCGTTGATGAGGCCGGTAGCAGGCACCTGATGCCAGCTGAATTAGTGAGCCCATCCATTATTATATTTGGACAAAATCTCCTCAATCAGTTTGATGCCCTTGAATGAAGGAAGTTATTAACTCTAGAGCTGCCATGTGTGATTTATCACTAAGGGAATTGGAAGCCGAACAAGTCAGAGTCACAAGAGTGAGGCAGATGCACATAGAACAAGAAAAGCAGGAAGGAGAAACGGAAAAGAACTATTTCTCTAATTGTGTGTGTGTGTGTGTGTGTGTGTGTGTGTGTGTGTGTGTATTTCTGGTCTTATTCCTAATATTGGGTCTTACGGATTGCCTTTGTTTTTATAATAAATTTCAATTTACCTATCTCAAGTGGAAATCAAATGATCTTAACTAGGTAGCTGTCAAAATTAACATCCATGGCTGCCCTAACTGGTATGGCTCAGTGGTATTGCCAGCATCCCACAAACCTAAAGATTACCTGTTCAATTCCCAGTCAATGCACACACTTAGCTTTCTAACTAGGGATGTGCAAGAGGCAAATGACCGATGTTTCTCTCACACATACATGTTTCTTGTTGCGCGTGGGTCACCGGCCAGCAGTGACCACGGAACGCTGTGGATGGCTCGCCGAAAAACACGCGAGAAAAAACACACATGCACAGAGACAGACTAGTTTCTGTGGGGAAGTAGGGACGAAATGGCCACCCACCCTAGTGGGGAGCGCCCCGATTTACAGTCCATACCTGCTTTTATTGGGCTCATTCTGCATAATAATTCAGGTAAAGTACAGTACTCATTAGGGGGAAGTAAGGCATCATAGAAAACAAAGAACTCTGCCGGTCTATTGAGTTGGGGTCAAAGAGCTGTAAGACTGAGGAACAAACTAACTTCCTCCTAAGACCCCTCTCATTCAACTGAGAGCATTCTAAACAAAGAAGGTTGCACAGTAATTTACATGTTCTTTCTTAGGCCTGATCACCCTGGGGAATCCGCACTTCTCAGCACAGAGCTGCACCACCCTGTCATTGTTTCAGGCTTAGGTGGAGCAAGGGAACTAAGGCAACCGGGAGACAAGGAGGTTTTCTCCCAGACGCTGAGAACTCAGGCTATGTCAAAGCCGAGGAGCAAGGGACCATCACCCCCTTTTGCTGCAGCCCCCCAAGTCCTTCTTTTGGGGGGGGCCTCCCAAAGTGATCGTGCCTGTCTTAGGTCGTTCCCCCCTTGGGGAATCTTACCCGTCTTTGGCTAACCGACCAAGCTTTTTGGGGTTCAGTTATGAATAAAGCAGCAGAAGCAGCATTCCTGCCAGGAAGATAAGCTTTTGTCTCCTTGCCGGCTTACAGTTCCAAGGGCATTCCCTTAGTCTTAGCCTAGACGGGGGTTTCAGCTTCTGATACCAGTCAGGGCGGTTCCCAACAGTTTCTCTCCTTTTTATCCCTCCCTTCCCCTCTCTCTACAAATAAATGAATAAAATCATTAAGTAAAATTAACATCCATGGCTTAGGAACCTTTTATAGAGAATACATACCCATGATATAAAAGTAAATTTTTAATAGGAACTCAAGTTTCTCTCTTTTCTGGTTTTCTTGTTTTCTTCCTCTATCCCACAATTATGTCTCACAATTTCCTTTCTGTTCATATTCTTGTTCTCCAAAGTTTGATTCTTGGCTTTGTTTATTTTTAGCACATATAATTTACCCTGTTGACTTCAGCTGCTCCTGTGATTTTAAATTTCTGTCTAGTAACTCCCAAACCTACAATGCCAACTTGTATTTCTCTTCTGAGACTGAGATTCATTTAATCAACTGCTTACTGAACATACCCAATTGCTGCCCTATAAAAATCACAGACTTAGCAAACTCAACATTGAATTTGCTAATTTTTCCTCAATACCAACTCTCTCACACACTGCTGCCTAGTAAGTGGCTTCTCTATCTGCCTATTTATTCAAGAGAAAAACAACTGAAACCCTCCTTAATATTAACAATTGCTTTCTGTAAGACTCTACCTATTCTTTACATTTTTCCCTAATAACTGCTAGTTCTCTCTTATTTTGTATAAATTTCTTTCCAATTCCACAGATATTCATTATTTCTCACCTAGACAATCAAAAGAAATAAGCAAAGATCCATTAAAAGAGAAAGTTTCTTCCTAAAGCCTGGGTGTGTAGCCTAACATTTTATTTACTATGCTTTTTATTAAGCATTTCATATATATTTAAAATATTTGCTACATGAACAAATCTAATTCTATTTCTCCCTAGGACACTACCTACTAATGCAATATGACAGTCCTTCATTCATTCCCAGAACCTCAGTTCTCCAGGAAGAGACCAAGGACAAGGAGCATTAAAATAAAATCTTAAACTTTCAATTAATGTACTTTATATAAATTTTGTACTTCTTAATTCATAGATTATTAAAAAAAGGCAATTAGCAAAACCTAACTTCTGACCTAAAAGTTAAGGGATCAGGGTGACTGATATCCTCCCTTATCTGGTGAATCCTTCTTCCTAAGAGGGGCCTTAATAAAAGAACACACGGAAGTGAAAATACTTTCAATATATGAATCACTGTGGCTGCAGAACATAACAGTTCTGGACTCTGTGAAGAGACATTTGAATTGTCGATGAGATAGAGCAGTGTATGTTCAGTAATTTGTATTTGAATCATTGGGAACAAGACTGCACATATAAGGGTTAGTCTGGCCCCTCAAGTATTTCCTTTTTTTGTAAAGATTGCATTTATTGTTAGAGAGAGATGGAGGGAGGAAGAGAGAGAGAGGGAGAGAAACATCAATGTGTGGTTGCCTCTCCCATGCTCCCAACCCGGGACCTGTCCGGCAACCCAGGCTTGTGCCCAGACTGGGAACCGAGCCAGTGACTCCTTGGTTCTCAGACCAGTGCTCAATCCACTGAGCCACACTAGCCAGGGCAAGTATTTCCTTCTAACACTTCTATTTGTAAAGCCATTTTCATCATTTTGTGAAACTGCCCTATGTGATAAACATTTTTCCTATAGTATCAGTTTATGTTGCAAAGGAACTCGTTCTTTGTATAAATCATTCCTGGCTCCTAATTACATGATCCTAACCTGGGAACAACTTCTATTTTTTCAGTGATGGCAAATATTTTATTCAGTATTACCTGCTTTTAAATGCCATTACTGTATAACTTTCTCTGATGGCTATCACATTGACTGAAAACAAAGTCTATTCAATTTTTTTAAGATTTAACTGATTTAATTTTAGAGAGGGTGAAGGGAGGGACAAACAAAGGGAGAGAAATATCAATGTGCCAGAGAAACATTGATCCATTGCCTCCCACACGCCCAAACCGGGGACCTGGCCGGCACCCCAAGCATGTGCCCTGACTGGGAATCAAACCAGGACTTCTCGCTTTGCAGGACAACACCCAACCCACTGAGTCACACCAGTCAGGGAGTCCATTCATTTTTAAAAGAAGTCACAATATGTAATAAAATTAAAAAGTCATATATTCACATGATTTATCATTCTTCATATTACCAAAAAGGGTAATATATTACCATTTTTGGACACAAAGCAATTTATTTTGGAAAAATAACTTGGTATTCAATACTCTAAACTGCTTATGGTGTGTTTCTGAAGTTTTGTGCTAACCAAACATTCCTTGCATGTGAACAGATGAACAAGGATCTATGAACATATTGCATATTCCCCATAAACATCATTTGCGATTTTCTTTTTATTTTCCTCCTTTTTTTTCCTGCTAACACAGACGCCACCGTTTGAAAAAAAAAAAAATGGCCCAAAGCAGCATTGTCAGGTAGGAGTAGTCGAGTTTGGAAGAAAATAATAGGATGATGAACTAGAAAACACTCATAGTCGTTCATGGTCATTCTCCCTAGTTACCTTAAAAAGTAGACAGCCAGATAGTTCTCTAGCAAAGTGTGTTTACTTGGGAAAAACAAAGAATTGTAATTCGGGACATGCAGCCTAATGGCAAACCACAGGGAAGTCAGAGAAACAAAGAAGAAGAACACTCTTCCATGGACTTAGAAAGGGCTGTTGTAAAGAAAGAGTCAATTGGAGAAAATAAAATATTCGAATATAGTGACTTTTCATTGGCTGAGTTATGGTGCTCTCCCATTGGCTGAGCTGTTACTGGGCAAGGAGGAATCTTCCCTTCCTCCGGCTGGGGTAGTAAAGTCGGATCACTTCCTTTTGGAATCACCGGATGTGTGTCTTCCTGTTATGGTCAGTGTGAGTGACACGTGTATAAGAGTTCTCTCTTCTAGCCTCCATTTTTACTAAGTTTTCTGTTTATTATATTTCATGCCCCAACTGCTGCTCCCTTTGTGTAAATGTCTAAGTTTCATTGACGGTGTTTACTGTTCTACTTCCATCTACCCACCCCACAAATGAAAATAGCCACGGTGAAACTTAAAAGGGAAAGAGAAATGGGTTAGCCACTCCTATGGGTTCTCAAGATGAAAGATTTTAAAAGGAAGATATTAAAGGAGTCAGCTATGGATACATACTTATTCTGGACTATATTCTGGATTCAGAGACTTTAGTTAAGTAATAACATTTTTTTTCCCAGTTAAAATAAGTTTTCCTATTTTGCTGGAAAAGTTGTCATGATGTAAAACATTTTGTCTAACAATGCACAGGGAACTTTAAAGCAATGACTTGTAACTGATGGATTGACTGCATTTTTAAAACATTTGCAATTCAAAACATCTGAGTCTATATCTAACATTAAGGTGAAAATGTACAGTTTTCCTAAGATTATTGGCATGATAAAAACTTACCATTGTTCACAAAGTGTCGCCCTCCTCACTCTCCTTCTTTATGCCCCCACATCCCTACTAATCTAGGAGATATTATTCATCATTACCTGATTGAAGAAAATTTCCATTCTCTGGTAAACTTAAGCTCATGAAATCCCCAAAAGGATAAAGAGAAAAGACAAAAATCTCTCACAAAAGAACAAATTGTCAATTGTTCTTATAAATTCGAAGTTGAAGAAAGAAACAGTTGTAATCCTGTAACGATTACTTATTAGGGAAGAAACTGTTTAGTAGAAAATCACATACCATTCAGCCCTCTTAAGATACTATTCTACATCTTGAAATACAATCAAGGAGATCAGAATACAATGTGACTTTAAACAGAACGCCCACATTTTATGATGCTTTCTTCACTCCTGATTCCTTGCCTGCAGGTCAGTCTTTGCTGAGCAGCTGCTGGATTGCAGGAGTCCCTTGGTTTGAAATCATTTTACCAAATACTAACTTATTGTCTCAGACATTATAGTTACATTTGACTAAATCCCAAAGTTATCAGATGTGGAACAATTCCTGGGCAATATGCTGCACATCACTTATTAACCACTCTTTAAAGAACAGCAGCCATGCAGTATCACCAAAGACTAGGTGCATCACCAAACTAGTATCATTTTTAAAAAATCAGGAGAGTTGAATTATATTGCAATAAATGGGGCGATTTTAAGTAGGATGTATATAAGAAGCACTAGATAATTTTTACTAATAATCAAGAGCCATTTGGGATTAAAGCAATTCTTTCCCCCAAAAAAACTTTCAGATAAACTTTAAAAAAAATTTTTGTTTATTTTTAGACAGAGGGGAAGGGAAGGACAAAGAAAGGGAGAGAAACAGCAATGTGTGGTTGCCTCTTGCACACCCCCAACTGGGAGGATGGGGCCCACAACCCAGGCACATGCCCTGAGTGAAAATTGAACTTGTGACCCTTTGGTTCACAGGCCCAGTGCTCAATCCACTGAGTCACACTAGTGAGGGCTCAGAGAAACTTTTAAGAATTGACACTGAGGTCCCTGCTGTAAGTAGATTGCATTATCTTATTTACAGTACAAAGTGGAGTCTCCAGAGTATAGAAATGTAGAAAAGCTGTTTTCCACATTTGAGACATTTAGGTAGTAGCCCAGATTCACCGAGAACATCCCTTCTCCGCTTTTTGTTCTGCAGGTGGAACACCCTCATCATTCTCTGTATAATCTCTACAAGGATGGAGCTGAGCAGATACTTGCAAAAGCACTGATTTCCAAAGACAGTGAATCAGATGATATCCTTGCCTTAGCAAATGTGGAATGTTGTATGAACTACACGTCAGTGAAAATGCTTTCAGTAAAGATGTACCTGAGAATATAAAGGAGATAATCGAAATATTTTGTGAGCAGACCATACTTTGCTACTTTCATCTGGATTAAATTTCTTAAATAACAGACTTTTAACATAAGATATCCATCCTCTTTTTATATCTTCTCAAGTGAAATTATCAAACTCTCTGTATAATTTAAGAGTGAGAACAACCTATAGTGCTTAATTTTGTGCTTAATTTTCATTTCCATACTTGCTTTAGGTCCTTCCCTGACCCCAGCTTTATTCCCACTAACCTGTCTCATGGTGACTTGACTAGAGAGAAAAATTTGTGGGAGCGACATGAACTTGAAAGCCTTTCTTCATACATTTTTCAATCACTTCAGGCTAAAGTTGTTTTTGAAGAGGGAAAACTCATTTTTTTTATCTTGAGAGACTTGGAAAAACAAGATCAAAATTTATTCCTGTGCCAGGTTATGTTCAAGGTTTGTAATGTGGCGGTAATGTAAAAATAAAATCTGTTCATTGTTCTAGCTTTTCTTATTTGCCTCGTATTTGCAGTGCACTGCATCGACTGTTGACACTTCTCAGTAAATGTACAAGCTATAAAGCTTTTACTATTTCCCGTGCCTCTGGAATGTAAGAGTTAGATGTTACATATTCAGTGCTTGGAATGCCAAAACGTGTTGTTCAGAGAAGTTATATAATCTCTTTTGCTAGCGATCTTTGAGAATAGAATAGACACCTCTCCTCCTTTTAGTTTAAATGCAACCATGCCTAGAGGCAAAGAAAGATAGTAACCGACCCCTGGAGATACTTTTAAGCTCTATGATTTATAAAATAAAAGTGCAAGATTTCAGAGTGGTGTGTAGACATGCCATCTAGTGAAACTTCACATAGTTGAAAATTTATAAAATGTATCTTATTTATACAGTGCATGTAAGGGATATATTTTAATCAATTGTGAAAATCTTAGTCTTAATATGTTAACTTGATTTAATAATCAAGTCATATTTACTGAATACCATAATTATGTGTGGTCAGCCAAAATAGGTCCCCACAAAAGACATACACATCAAATCCCTGCAATTTGTGTTTGCTAATCTTATTTTCAAAGGGGTCTTCTGGATGTGATTAAGGAATTTGAAATGAAGACAATCCTGGATTATCAGAGTGGGTTCTAAATCCTGTGACCAATGTCCGTATAATAGAAAGGCAGAAAGAAACCGGAGATAGAAGACGAGACCCATAGACAGGAAAAGGCAATGTGAAGACAGAGGCAGACATGGAAGTGGTGTATGCATTCACGCACCCAGGAAGCCCAGGAACGCTGCAGCCCCCAGAAGCTGGAAGAGGCCAAGAATGGATTCTCTCGCCCCGGAAGGATGGAGGCCCTGCCAGATTGAGCCTTCATGTTTGCAGGACTGTAAGAGAATAAATTTCTGTTGGTTCAACCCACTAAGGTTGTGGTGGTTTGTCACAAAACCCACAGGAAACCAATATATCAGTTTTTTAATAACATGTTAAATCTGAGTCTGTTGATAAATTTATACGACCATCACATTGAATCATTTGACTTTACATAAATTTTATGATGCCCAGGTTATTGCTTATTTGCTTATATTTGCAAGATCTATTTAATGATATTTGATAGGTACAGTACATATATAACATAGACTTTGCAACACTATGAACTAGATACCCAACTTTGGAACCGGAACGGTAATGATTACTGAATCTTTTGATCTGCTCCTCCCTCATCTCATGCCTCTCATCACTCCAGAAGTTACCATTATTAAGAAATCTGATTGTCAGTCCTTATCATTTTCTATTTCTTTATCCAATATTTATTTTCTGTAAACAAGGTAAATTTCCTCTTTATAAGCATTTAAAAACAGTGTCATTCGGCATATAGCCTTCTGCAGTCTATTCTTCAACAGTATGAATCCAAATTTATCTGTCATCCCCACAGCTTTAGCTCATTTATTTCCTTTGCTGTACCGTATTCCATGATGTGACTATAGGCCCTTTGGGTTGTTTCCAGTTTTTGATGCAGTCAATAATACTGTCATGAATATTCTCTCATGTATGTCTCCTGGAGCACATGTAAAAGTGCTCCTGTCACCCTGGCTGGTGTGCCTCAGTGGATTGAGCACCGGCCTGTGAACTAAAGGGTCGCTGATTTGATTCCCAGTCAAGGCACATGCCTGGGTTGGGGGCCAGTAGGGAGCATTTGATTGCAAATCACACATTGATGTTTCTCTCCCTCTCTTTCTCCCTCCATTTCCGTCTCTTAAAATAAATAAATAACATCTTAAAAAAAGAAAAACAATCAAACACCCCATAAAGCTTTTTTTTAAAAAGTGCTCCTCTGTAAATTTAGGAAGGGAATTACTGGGCAATGGGTGAATGAATTGCTTTCCAAGACTACTCTAGAATTTAGAATTCTACCAGCAGAGACTGGTGTTCATTCATATCCTCAACAACATTTGTAATCGTGAACCAATTTTTCTACTCCAGTAGCATAAAATAATATTCATTTTGATCTTAACTTTAATTTTTCTGATACAAATAAGGTTGAGCTAACATGATATAAGCCAATGACTACCAGTGGCTTATAAAAACTTGTTTGTTCTGATCTCTAGTTACTTGTCTTTATCTCGTTCTAGTCTTCTCTTGTTCCTGTTCAGTCATACTAAGGTCCATAACTGATCTTTGAGTCTACCAACCACACCTGATAGTCAGAGACTTTGTTCTCAACCTTCCTTTCACCTGGGAAAAGTTTTCTCTCAGGAACTTCATGATGTCTCTTTCATTTTCTTCAGGTCACTTCTCAACGGACAACTGCTATTGAGAGTATCCTTTGAATTAAAATTCCCACCTTCTTCCCAGCCCATAATCCTTACCCCCTTCCCTTACCTTATCTTTTCTGCTGTATTTTTCCATAACACATTATTGTCTAACATGCTATCTGTGTTATTTTGTTCTGCCACAACTACAATATATGTTTCATGAGGATAAGGAATGTATGTGGGTTTTTTTCATAGCAATATATCCCACCTCCAGAACACTGTTTAGTATATGTTGATACTAAGTAAATATCTGGTGAATGATTAAATAAATGATTCACCTTTCTAAATCTTTTGTTCATTATTGCACTTTTGTTGTTAGGATGATGATAAATTTGTAGAAGTAATTAATATTCTCTTCATGTATACAAATCCTTTGTAGGTCATATGTGCTGCAAGTATTTCTCCCAACTTGTGACTTGCCTTTATGACATTTTCACAGTATATTAATAAGCTAAACTTATTTTAGTATAGTCAAAATTATCTTGTTTATAATATCCTCTCTTATGGTAAGGTTATAAAAATAGTTGTATATAATTTCCTATTTGCTAAGCTATTTAAAGTTTTGCCTTTCACACTATTGTAATTGCTTAACGAGTGCAATGAGAGTGGTGTGACTTCTTATTTGTTACATGGATAACCAGTTTCTCTGCATTGTGTATTGACTAGTATCTCCTCTCCTCTGGTGTCCGTAATGTCACATACCTCAGAATGAGTGTTTTTATCTATGGCTGGGCCTGCATCTAGGCTCTCTGATCTTTCTGAGTCAGTTTGAGTACTCTAGCACCAGTGTTGTGTGGGCTTAAATGGCACTGATTTACAGTGATTCTTGATAGCTGCTAGGTATGTCCTACCTCATTCTTATTTTTCAGGAGCATGTATGCTCTTATTGTTCTTTTGCTTACTCAGAAATTAGAGAAAGTAGTTAAATTTTATGCACCAAAAAATACCTCCATAGGGATTTTTGGAGAGGTTTCTTTTTTATTGTAATTATAGTGTGTCTTTACATTATATGGGGCTATGGACCGTGTTTTCCTATTGAACACTCTTCTCTGTGGTTTTGATTTATATCTCTAAGTATTTAACAACATTCAAAAACTTTTTTTCAATAAATCATGAATTTTTCACTTAAGATTAATCCAATTATATCATGATACACTATTTATACTTTACTGAGGTCTGCTAATATTTTGCTTAAGAGTATCTATATTTGCCCTGGCTGGTGTAGCTCAGTGGATTGAGCTCGGGCCTGCAAACCAAAGGGTTGCTGGTTCGATTCCCAGTCAGGGCACATGCCTGGGTTGTGGGCCAGGTTCCCAGTAGGGGATGTGCAAGACACAGCCATACATTGATGTCTCTCTCTCTCTCTCCTTTTCTTCCCCTCTCTAAAAAATAAAAATAAATAAAATTTTAAAAAAAGAGTTTCTATATTTACCAGTGCAATAGGCCTGCATTTTTTCTCATACTTTTTCCTAGTTTTGACATCAAGGATAATGATGTAAACATGAATTCATGTATATATGTAAGCATGATTAGATTATGTTTTCTATCTTTCCTGAAAGAGTCTGAGTATCTTTGAAATATTTTGGGTTTGTTTTTTAATTAGGTAGAATTTTACTGATAAAAACAACCGGCCTGGTATTTAAAAAAAATTTGATGTGGCATGAGAAGATTGTTTAAATTATCATAAATACTTGTATAAAGAGGGCAACAAAAATGAATTTAAATAACTATGCAGTAATCATGTAACTAGCAAAAAGAAAAAATAATAATGAAATTTAGACTACTCTTATCAAGAAAATAGAGATACATATAATTAATTAGCCACGAGAAGGCAAATATAGCCTCATATATGGAAAAAACATTATTTTTTAAAAAACACAGTGAATTCCTATGATTGTTAAATTTCTGACTAAATAAACGATCCTCTAAGAATATGTGTGTTTCAAAAGTTGATTCAAGTAGAAAACATGGATGGAAAAATAACCCAAGAAAAGAACCAGAGCATTATTTTTGATGCTGGAAAAGTATCACTGAATCCACAGCAGGAAATGAGCGGCTTAGCTTCATCAGCAACTGGATCAAAGAACCGAGAAGCTCCACAGCTCGAGGGACTGTCATTATCCCTCCACTCCTCCAATGCTGCAGAATCTCTTGTTTCTCTGCACAGAAGCTGCATCCTTTTCTGTCTATAGCTGTATTGTTCATTGAGTACAATAGCTTCTAGACTGTAGGTAAAGACTCTAACAGAGACTCATGGAATACTGTGATTATCAAATTTTAAATTGCTGAGGCAGACAATTTGATGGCTCCCATTAAAGCCACAACTACACTTTAATCAATTGGGGCAATTGAATGGGTAGATTATATAATATAAATATAACTGTGTTATGATCCTTGTTTGAGAACAATCTCAGAAACAGCCAAATACATATTGTAAAAGCTGATTTAAAAAGAATAAATATTAATGGCCCATAAATATATGTAATGTTTGAAGAAATGTAAATTAACTGCCAGATTTAACTAACAATAACTGTCCAATTGCTTGTTTTGCCTTATGTTTTGATTTTTAATTAAATATCCAGTATCAATAAGATTGGGCCAAATGAGCATTCTCATCATTTTTAGAAGTGCAGTAATTAAATATAATATTGTTAAAGGGCAACTTTGCAATATTTGCCAAAAGCATTTTAAATGGTTGTGTGAACACAAAAGTAATATTCAGAAATACATAAAAACTGTTATGTAATTAAAATCTCTTCAGTTTTCAGTTTTAACAGCTAAAAAGTATAACAAATATAGTTCCCATGCCAAAGTATAGGCTGAATCATTCTATACTGGCAGAGAATAAGTACCCAATTAATGCTGCTTATTATGATTAATATTTCTTGCTGTTATCATTTAATGACATGGAAATGTTGCAATATTATAGAAGTATAGTTAAAATTTAAAAATGGCTGAAAAAGAATATCCTTGGGTACTGATACTATAGGCCATTTTTATTGTACCTTCATATATACGCCGGTATTTTATTTCAAATTTTTATGGAGAACATGTGCCTTTTTTACAATATATACTGTAATAAAAGTTATTTAAACATCTAAGATATTTTTAGATAAATGATATAAAATGATTCCATCTTTGCATACCTGATACAGTCTCTTCTAATTTCTCATTAAAAGTCCATGAATGTTTATAATTTCAGAAAATGTTCCAATGTCATTGGAGACAAAATATTTTCTTTTTCTTTTCTTTTTTTAGGTTTGAGAAAATGTTTCTACCAGTTCATTTCCGATAAAATGGACTGAAACAGAAAATATCATTACCAGACATTTGGTCCTGTCCAAAAAGCCCACAGAGACATTTGGTCCATGCCAAAGGGTCCTTGACACATGGCTCTGTCCAAAGTGTCGGTGAGCAGATTCGGTTCATGTGGAATGGGCCTAAAATTCTGAAACACAGATGCTTAGAAAAAATCATTGGGTTCAAATAGCTCACACCATTTATTTATACTTGTGGTTTATAGATTAACACAGGAAAAAAATACCACCATGTTTTCTTGGTCCGATAATTGCACTGTGGCTGTATTGCTAATAATAAGCTCTCTTGCCTCCATTACCGAGCTAGTGATGGCACATGAAATTAATAGATGGGTTGGGGCTCTTATCTTGCAGAAGAGTAGGATTTAAATATCAAGGATGTCTTGGCATGATGAATCAAGCCACTCTGTGGATGTTGGACAGAACCAAATGCCTGCCAAAGGAAAAAAAAATGACCTTCTAAGTTTGTTTTCTGAAACAGAAGACATGATCATTTAGGGCTGCTGTAACAAAGAACTCTAACTGGTGGTTTAAACAACAGAGTGAATCATCCCATAGCTTCGGAAGTGAGAAGTTCGAGATTAAGGTGTTAGCAGGGTTAGTTCTTGAGACGCCATGAGGGAGAATGTTTCATGATGGCATCCTGGATTCTGGTTGTTTGCTGACAGTCTTTGCCATAACTCAGTGGAAGGTGCATCACCCTGAACCGCCTTCATCTTCCCACGGCATGTGTGTGTCTTTCTGTCCAAATCTCCCCTTTTTATAAAGACATTCATATTGGATTCAGCTGTCCTAGTGATCTCAGCTTAACATTATCATCTGGAAATACCTGATTTCAAAAATAAAGTCACATTAATAGGTATTGAGGATTAGAATTCAGCATCTTTTTGAGAGGCAAAATTCAACACACAATGGGAAATAAATTAGAAAGGATAGTCCATCTTGCTCTGTTTCTATATTAAGTGTATAAAGTTGTCCAACCAGAGCACTGAGCAGCTATTATCACCATTATACTACGACTGCATATGAGTGAGCTCCTTCCTCAGGAAACTGGCTTTGTTCCCCCCTCTCCAAAACCCGGCCATCAACTCTCTCACTATAATCATTAAGGGACTAGAGCTGCAATTGGTTGACATACCCAGAGGGAGAAGGGAATATACAGTAGAACTTTGCTCTGTGAAATAGGAAATCCCCTTAAGAAGTAATTGCATTTGGGAGGCCGGGTAGTTCTCTCAGGAATTGCCAGGGAGGGGAGGACGACACCTAATATCAGTATGTAAAACAAATAAATGAGAAGTGAGAGATTGGGGAATATAACATATGTAGGTCACCATGTCAAAGATCTTGCCTTAGAAGAATAAGAGATATGAAGAAAATGTTAAAGAAGGAAGTGTTTACTTAATTGTAGGTTGGAGAGAATTAAATTAAGGTAAGAATATACTGTAATGGAAGAAATGGAAAACAATTTTTAAGAAGGGGCATACATGATAGAAGGACAAGGTGGGATGGGATTTACATAAGTGAAACCTTTAATTGTGGGCATAAAGGAAAAGTGTTTTTTACTATACAGTAGCCCCTTCTAATCTGTAGGGCATACCTTCCAAGACCCCCAGTGGATGCCTGGAATTGTGAATACCAAACCCTATATATAGTGTCTTTTCCTATATATACATATCTGTGATAAAGTTTAATTTATAAATTAGGTGCAGTAAGATATTGCAACAATAACTAATAATAAAATACACCAACGGTATTAAAACAAAAGGTACTTAAACACCAGCAGTGCAATACCACCAGTTGATCGGATAGTCAATAAGGCTATGGAGTGACTAACAAGTAAATGTACTGGACAAAGGAGTGATTTGTCAACAGAGGACAGAGTGGGAAGGCACGAGATCTCATTACACTATTCAGAACAGCACAAAGTTGAAAACGTATGAATTGTCAATTTCTGGAATTTTTGACTCAGTCCTTTTCGGACTGGGGTTGACTGTAGGTAACAGAAATGACAGAAATCAAAAACTGTGGATAATAGTGTGGGTAGACTACTGTATCACAAAGATTCAGGACTCCTAAAATTACAAATGACAGAAAACAAACAAGTTTCTCATTGCAGAATTAGTATGTACATACTTTCGTGTTATTATATTCTATATACTCTTTATATAGATTACGATTTCCTCCCTATCTTTGTAATCCCTACAGTAGAGAGGTCACATGTTGGAATCTGATTGAAGATGGTATGTAAGGGGCTAAAAGGATCGTGTTGTTGAGGCACTAGATGTAGTTGTGACAATGACTTACAGCTCTAAAATATTTAGTAAATAAATGATGATAAATAAAAAAAGAGTATCGTGCCCTTTTTCAGAAGCAAAGAGAGACTGACCTGTCATTGTTAAAGAACTACATTTTGTGTTTTTAAAGTTCATGTTCCTAAGTGATATTAATTTTTAAATTACTTTTGAGTATGTTCTGAATCTATCATAAAATATACAGAATAGGGCTAACCCAATGTGTTTCATATTTATCTGGTTTTATCTCTATCTTTGTTGCATTTTACTTTTTACAAGCTTGTTTTCTGAATATGTTCCCATATGACTTACAATATAAAAATTAGTATGTGCATGCAGGCATTGATTGAAAGGTAATTTGTAGAGCACCTATAAGCCTGCTCAGTTAGCCTAGGCGGGCACTCAGACAGTAAGTATCTTGTGGTTATACCTGAGTCAGCGCTATTCTCTTTGATCACTGACAGTGCATAATGCTTGTTAAATATGATGCTTTGAATACCACCTCAGCTTTTGTATACTTACTTTTTTTAGTAGTTGACTAATCAGCACCCAAAAGAGAATTTTAAAAAAAATGAACTGCTATTAGCCCTCCTGGTTTATTCTTCCAAAATGACTCTATAAATGTTAGCAAGCATTTGTTAGAACTTGCTGTTACTATAGGGAACACTGGCCATGAGTCAGCAAATGTGAATTCCTAGAAAAACAAAAAATACCTTTGCTACTAGAACTCCCTCAGAAGAGATTAAAAGGATAATTCAACATTTGTCTGGCATCAAGGTGTTTTTGATATTAAAATATAACTATGAATTATTTATAATATATTAATTATCATAAAATTTATCCTAGAGTTCTTTTTTGTAAAACAGCCATTATGCTTTTCTTTGTTGATATTTCTCTTTCTCCACTGACTTTCATAATAATTTAGCTTATTACAGTTTTTCTTATTTTTATATTCATATGACATAGAGTCTATCACATACTTGTGTAGAAATTAATTGTCATTAATTAGCTGTCACTAAGTGTGTCACTAGAGCTTCATAACTTGGAAATAATGCTTGGGAAATGTGTGAGGAAAACAATGTTACTTTAATGTATCAAGAATATTTGAAAAAAATTAGAATAATCTTTCAAAATGATATAACTGCAAATAAAAGTATCAGATATAATCTGTAGCCAACCAAAGTTGGATTGAACTTTAGCCACCATTCTTGAAATAAGCACTACAAATTCTAGGCATGATATTCTTAATTAAAAGTGGTATTTAGAATGATATATTTTCAAGAACACTCTAGCAATATTTAAAGTTATCTGAACATTTGAACATAATTAAAATGATGAATTTAAAAGAAATAAATCTAGATTTTAAAATAGATGGTTTACTAAACATTTAATATGAATATGTATTTTATTTATATATTCTTGTGTATGTATATTTATGTTCATATTTTTGTATCTGTGTATGGCCTGTTGTCACAGTCAGGTTCTCAGATGGCTCCCGCCAACCCTCTCCTTCGAGAATTCCAGCATTATACATAATCTGTGATCTTTCACGTGAGCTGGACCTCGTGGCTGACTTACAATGAATAGAATATGGTGAAAAGACAAAGACTAGGCAACAGAAAGACTGTGGCTTCTCTCTTGCTCACCTTCTCTTGCTCTCACTTGCTTTGACATAGGTCAGCTTCTATACTGAGAACTGCCCTATAAAGAGGCCCACGTGGCAAGGAACGAAGGCGTCTCTAGCCACCAGCCAATGAGAAGCTGAGTGCCCCAGTTTAACTACCTTTGAGGAAAGGAATCCTGCCAAGAATGACAATGACTGAGCGGGGAAGCTGGTCCTTCCCTGCTTTCAAGCCTTCCAAGCTTTTTGAGCCACCAGTTGAGATCACAGCCTTGGCCACTACCTTGATTATAGTCTTGTGAGACACCTTGAACCACAGAACCTAGTCAAGATGGGGATGTATTCATGAGCAACAAAAACTGTGATATAACAATTTGTTGTTTTAAGCCACTACATTTTGGAATTTAACTTCTTATGCAATAAAAGTCAACAAATGCACCTACACGTTTATCTACAACTGCACATAAAACAATATACGTATACTTTATTGGAGTATTTACTACCGATCTTCCTGCTTATGAAGGAAGTTCTAAAACTCTTAGCTAAGTGTCTTAAAAGGCACTCTGGTTATTTCCATTCCTATCAATTAGCACAAATAAATTTAAATTCCAGAACTTAGGGAATGTATGTGTTTTTAATTGTGAAGTGTAGAAACACTGTCACTAAAGCCTGTAGACACGTCATGGTGATTCCTCTGCTGGCTTAACAATAACATAAATATTTTGTAAACTGCCTGACATTGTAGGCTGAAACTATTTCAACATGAGTCGCTTTTTTTTCTTAAAAACATTTTTTTAAAGTTGCTTCCTCCTGCTTCCCATTATGAAATGACATTCCTACTTCATTTTTCATACACTGCTTCTGATGTAGCAGCATGGTGCTTTCCTTTTTAATTACATCATGTATTCTTATTTGTGCCCATGTTGACTCTGAAAAATTAATTTCTGGAGTTCATAGCTGTATGTTTCAAAGATGCCTTCTCAGAGTAAAATCAGAGTAAATGCTGCCACTGGTTTCCCAATCACGCAGTGATTCAATGTTTCAAGCAAACTCATTTAATGGAATGCTTATAAACTGAAATATTTTTTTAATTGTGGTGGTTACTCTGAATGCTAACGGTAAAAATATTACCTTTGAATAAAGCTTTTCATATATTGCATTTTGTTTTCCTAATAAAAAATCCCATACTTGCCAGTAGTATTCTTATTTTTTATAAGAAAATATGGTTCTCAGAGATGTTAATTAACTTACATAAGGTCACGAAGCTAATAAACAATTGTGTTAGGAATTGACTTCATAGACTTAAATTCAAGTTTCTGCTTTTTAGCTCAAGTAAGAAGATTTAGCTTAAATAGCTGATATCCACAATGAGGTTACCAGAAGATCACAATTACATAGCTATCTTTTCCATTTCTGCACCTTGATTTTCTTATCGGTAGAATAATGGATGAGACTAAATAATTTCCAATGACTCTAAAAATCTAATACACCATAATTGTACTCAGGTCCCCGTTCACACTTAAGGGCAGAACCTATAACATTATTATGTTAAAATAACAACCTGAAAATATTTCCTTGATAAAATAGATTCTCTCAGAATGGTGAGATAACACTTTCTAAATTGAAGTGACTAAAGTTTGAATATAATATGTTAAAAGATTTACATTTCATATTTTGGCAAAATATTTCCTTACCTCTTTTTTTTCTAAAAGAGTCATGTTATAAGTTATCCAACAGAATTATCTATATTTAATGCAGGATCAAATTTAAGGAAACAAAATTATTGGAAGTATTCTAGAGTAAAGTTGTATACTGAAAAAAATAAATGCATTAAAGAAGATGAGAATGATTTGCTGATTATTCTGAGCCACATACTCCTTCTTCTAGATTTCTTTCTTCTGGATAGCTGGTTCGTTCTCTTTTCAGCTGCAAATTACAACTTTAAATCATATCATCAAAATCTTCAGCACCAATTTGGTCTTTACACAAACATTCAAACATCTCAATTACTCCTTAAAACTAGTAGACATTTTTAAATTATTTTTTCCTCTGGTGATTTCAATACATGATCCTTTTGAGGATATAATTTTGTTGTCATTTTTTGGCTTTCAACCATGGCAATTTGATTTTTTGTGGGTTCAATGAATTTGTTTTTTCAGTTGCCAATTTTCAATGGAATTATTTTTTTTTTACTGTAGAAAATTTAGACCTGGAATAAAAATGAATCCTTCAGAGAGAAATTTGCTTTTGCTTTTATGAAGTGCCTGGCTTTACTACCTGGCTCTACTCCCTTTGTTCAGGAGCTACTACAGAAAGTTCTCTACTGAAATAAGAAAGTAAACCAAGAAAGTAGAGGAGAGAGATAGGTGAATGGATGCCTCAAGAGAGGCATTCTATTCTCAAGAGAATAGAGAACGAAAATCCAAACACAGAACATTTGAAACAGACTGGCAGAGCAACCAGCCCAGGTTGGAGCACGGAGGCTGGGCGTTCTGATAGTCATGTAAGGAGATTTCAGGCAATAATTTACATAGGTGTAGAGGACTGCAGCAGATCTTTCGGAAGAAAACAAGGAGTCTTGACAGGTTGTGCCATCATGAAAAGAGAGCCGGTGAAATCCTATCCACAAACCTGAGCAAAAGAGAAAACTTGACAACCTTTCAAAAAATAGCTTAAAAATAAATTATTCACCCACAAGAAACTGATACCACAGAGATACACGTAGCAATGCAGTGCTAATTCACGCAGCTGACATGGCAGGTGAATCTTTAGGAAGAGGAACACTATCAAATAGCCTCGAGGCTTTTATCGCTAGAGATCTTGGCAGGAATAGAAATTCCTGCCACAGTAGGTGAACCAGACAAAATAGCATGTTAAATCAAAGGTGGTTTGTGAATATGGAATAGACTTCAGTGTATACAAAGACAGAGAAATTTCATTTAAATAGGGTGTATTGGTTATAGGTGTATTGGGACTCAATAATCGGGTGATGGTACCCTTTAAGTGGGAGAAAAAGGACCCAGAAAAAAAGAAAGCAACTCTTCCTTTGTGCCCAAAGAGAAAAAAGTGGACTATTTATGTAAATAAGTAACAATAACATATTTGTGCTACAGTATATTTAAAAATATTTAATCATTCAGACATTGTTAGTAAATTGTGTACTCACAAATTTATAAAAATATTTTATAGTTATTTTCTTAAAAAAAGAAATAGATTGGATGTTGCCTTCTAAAATTAAAGGCAGTTTAAAGAAAAAGAAACTACTATATGCAACATAAGTTTTTTAAATTAATTTATAAAGCATCCTATTGTGTGCCAAATATTCAATAAAATGTTAATTAAAAAGAAAATGGTTGATGATTTGATTTATTTTTCCTTTCACAATCTAGTATCAGTTTTTCTTGAATAACATTTTATTCCCTGAGGTGGGGGATTTTGCAAGAACTATATGAGAAAATATATTTATTTTAAAGATAACATGGACACTTTTTTTGAAAAAGGATCAAACTATATTAATGGAGAATAGTAGTTCTCTCTTCCTATAATATCATATTAACTTATATAATCTGAAATCTTAGAAATTACATTCAAATATATTTATTTGTTTTTTTGAAATAGGTGAGAATGAGTTCTATTTTCATTTTGTTATTTTCTTATTGCAGAATTTTGCCCTTACATTAACAACTATTTGTTAAGATGTCTGATATGTTATGCGATTACATTGTCACCAATCTCCTTTTAGCAATTATTCTTCCCACAAAATATTTCATAAGAGAAGTCTTACTTATGCAGCTTTGCAAAAGAATAACAGTATATTATTAAAAGAAAATATACATCTACGCCTTTCCTTTAAACAGCTTAACAAAAGATACTTTACCTAAAATTGACACTTTACTTTCTTAAGACAAAAGATCATTTCAACAAATCATATTGCCCATAATATGTGTATAAAAACTATGATTATATTTCAAGATATGATGTTTTCATTCCAAGTCTTTATGGGTTTAAGGTCATTATTATAAACTACCAGGATATTATTTTAATGTCCTTCCCACTGAAGTATTTCACTAAAAAAGAAACAACATTATCGACTACATTCCCTATGCTGTACTTTACATCCCCATGACTACTTTGTAACTATCAATTTCTACGTTTTAATCCTTTCGCCTTTTTCACCCAGCCCCCCAAACCCCCTCCCATCTGGCAACCATCAGTTTGTTCTCTGTATCTATGAGTCTTTCTATTTTGGTTTTTAGATTCTACATATGGTATTTGCTTTTCTCTGGGGATATAGTCAATAATATTATAATAACTATTTATGGTGCCAGGTGGGTACTAGACTTATTGGTGGAATCACTTTATAAATTATATAAGTGTCTAACCACTATTCTGTACACCTAAAACCATTATAAAATAATATTGAATGTCATCTATAATTGAAAAATAAAAATGTAAAAATGTTTACAAAAACATTTATTTTAAAGGTGACAGCTCAATCACAGTATCATCTATAACAAAGTTTACAGAAAAGGAAAGACAATATATAAGGTGAGAAACACTGGAATATTTATCTTAGACATTCAGAAGTTTTATAAATAAACCTCTGAAGACTGTGTACTTGTAAGACTGCATCCCCAACACAGTCTCATTCTGTCATCCTGGGGATTTATTTGTGCTACAACTTCAGGATTCAAGGAAGGACAACTTCTTTGGTAAATATCCTCTAGCAGTTGATGTTTTAGAGAACAGATAAACCTAATCCTTTATGAATTACTTTATTTAGCCCTAGGAAGATATTAAATATTATTGTGACAATCAGCGTTTCTTTGGCATCAAGTTTTTGCTGATATGATACCATAACAGGTATATTAATAACCATTAAAAATGTGATCATATTAAACTGTATCATCAAAAGAAACAAATAAGCAAGTATGTTTTCAAACACTACATCAGGAGGCTAATTATATATATGATATATAAATATAATTTAACATATGTGTATACATAAAATATATTTCGATGTTTCATTTCAATGGCATTCTTAAAATGAAAAATAAAAACCAAACAGAAATTCCTGATGAGCCAGTGAGTACTTAGAAGAATCAAACAATTTTTCAAAGCAGAATTTTGCATTTTGTCTACAAAAAATTTTCTACTTGCACATAGATATTACCGGTTTTGTGCCATATTTGAGACACTATGGGAGGTACTTTGGGGATACAGGTATGTATGAACTGTTATCACTTTCTTCATGCACAGTCCAGATAGTAAAATACAGAAGATTACTGAATACTTTCTACTGTGAATGGAGATTATTGAGGTGGAGTCATTTATGTCAGGAGAATAAAAACGGACCTGGGAAGCCATAAGTAGTTTGTCTTACACACATCTCACCCAGAACACTTTTCCATGAATTCTTGAACTTCAGCCACGCCTGGACCCTATCTTCCCCTCACCATGACAACCCTTGCCATGACAACCCTTGCCATCTGCATCCCTTACCTTGAAAGAAACCACTGTGTTTTGCAAACCAGCATCCTTCATTTGCATGTTGGGCTCAACCAATTCTTATAAACCCAGCCAGAATCCTTCATTTATATAAAGAAGATCCGATTGAAGACGGGTATGTAACCTGAGTCTTTTTAAAGCCTGCTTATCTTTGTTTTTCCCAGAACACTCTTCCCGCTGCTGCTTGGATCTGTGTCTCCAGCAACAATCTCTGACATCACCTGCCTTTTAGTTCTCTTTTAGATTAAGCCTCTTTCCTGCTTAATGCTGCATACAGTAGAAAGCAATACATATCATAAGAAATATGTAAAAATACTGTGAAAGGCTAGAGGATTACTTTTTGAGGGTGAGAATACTTCATTGACAAGATGAATAAAATTTGGTAATTTGGTCAGTTTCTTGTGGCTACTCTAGCAAACCTCCACTAAATTGGTTGCAGAAAACAACAGAAATGTATTTATTCTCTGTTAGTTTTGGTGGCCAGAAGTCCAGTATCAAGGTACTGACAATGCCACCCTCCCTCCAAAGGCTCTAGGGAAGAATCCTTTTTCGCTTCTTTCAACTTCTGGCAATTCCAAGTATTCCTGACTTGTGGCTGCTTTAATCCCATCTCTGCCGGTGTGGGCCCGTGGCCTTATCCTCTGTTTCTACCTTCTCCTCTTCTGTCTCTGATGAGTAGGTCATCATTGGATATCAGGTCTACCCAGAATGACCTTATCTTAAGATTCAAGTACATTGGAAGTTATCTGCTAGGCAATGGGAAAGGAAGTCTTGAGATACAGTTAGCAGAGATCACATGATTAGTTTCTTTTTTTAAGAAAAATATTAGGTATGAGATGGAAAGGTGGATGAGAGACAAGAATGAAGACTGAATTTCCTAGCAAGGTTGTATAATTGATATATACTTATCTATCTACCTGTCTACCTAACTACCTACCTATTACCAGCCATGAGAAATGCAGATGTAAGACCTTCCAAACCTGTAGAAAAATTTTATGAGTGTATTTGAGTCGAATAGAAGACACTCCTGGAAGCAAGATCTTCAGATTGAGAAAAATCCTTCCCAGAATGGCAGCCTTCAGTTTCTTTCATACATTTGGAATTAAGAAAAGAATTAAGGAAGATAAGGTGAACATGGGAGAAAGCAAGACAGGGAAATCTCTAAAACTGGATTACAGGAGGGTTAACGAGATTACATGTTCTCTTCAGGATTATTCAAGTTTCTGAGGGGTCTGAAAAAGAAGCAGGTCAAAGGTGAGTCAACCTAGATACACAGAAACCAGGAACAGGGCTTACTTGAGGCGAAGATAAACTTTTACCTGGGAAGTTACAGACCTGAAGAATGACCACACACCGTGACCTGCTCACTTAAGAATTTATGATCAGATCACACCAAAAGGTTACTGTTGGTTAGATTTATTACAGAGCACCCCTTTTTTTGTCCTCAGAAAGAAGAAAATTTTCTTTTCTTTTTCTTTAAGATTTTATTTATTTATTTTTAGAGAGAGAAGAGAGAGAGAGAAACATCAATGTGCAGCTGCTGGGGGCCATGGCCTGCAACCCAGGCACGTGCCCTGACTGGGAATCGAACCTGCAATGCTTTGGTTCGCAGCCCGTGCTCAATCTACTGAGCTACACCAGCCAGGGGGACAAGAAGAAATTTTTCCATTTGCAACTATGCAAATTTGGAAATTGACCTTATACTAAGTGAGGTCAGTCAGAATGAGAAAAGCAAATGCTATGTGATATTACTTATATGTGGAATCTAAAAAATCAGAACTTTAAAAACAGAGCAGAACAGTGGGTATCAGGGCTGCGATGGACAGGAGTGGATGGAGGGGGTATCAGTCAAAGTGTTCACACTTGCATTTAAAAGACAAGTCCTAGAAATTCAATGCCCAGCATGGTGACTATAGTAAAAAATACTGAACTATGTAATTCAAAGTTGCTAAGAGACTAGATTTTAAATGTTCTAAAAGAAAAAGATAATCATGTGATGTGATAGAAGTTTTAGGTAATAGTGGGTGGTAATCATATTGAAATACATAAATGTATCAAATCAACATGTTGTAAACCTTAAACTTGCACAATATTATGTATCGATTATATCTCAATTTTGAAAAATTGAAGCTGGCAGGAGGAATATGACAGCTGACCCTTTCCTGGCCACCATCTATGTGTGGATGACGTCACCACTGACAGCAAGGGGAACCAGGGACAGTCTAGCCTTCACGTCACTGTTTCTGCTGAGTGTATGCCGATGTGCTGAGAGATTTTCAGCATTTTCAACTTTCAGCTGTTCTTAGTTTCAGCATCTCTTTAAACCTTGTAGGCAGAATCCACAGGCACCTCTTCTTCCTATAACACCACTACGTAGTAAAAACACAATGAGAGCCGCGTGTATTATTTTAAAGTTTCTAGTAGCCACATAAGTAAAACAAAACATTAATTTTAATAACATTTTCATCCAATATATTCACAATATCACTGTACTATGTAGTCAGTATTAAAAAATTATGAGATTTTGCTTTAGATTGAATGTTTGTGTCCCCCCACAAAATTCATATGTTAAAACCTATAAGATGATATTTAGAAGTGGAATCTGTAAGGGTGATTAGGTCCTGAAACTAGAACCATCATGAATGAGATTAGTGCTCTTATCAAAGAGACCCCACAGACCCCCCACACTCCTTCTGCCCTGTGAGGACACAGGAAGATGACAGCTTGTGCACGAACCAAGAAGTGGGCCCTCATCAGACACTGAATCTATCGGTGCCCTATCTTGGACTTCCCAGCCTCCAGAACTGTGAGAAGTAAATTTCTATTGTTGATCAGCCACCCAGTATATGGCATTCTGTTACAGCAGTCCCAAAGACAGACAAATCCTTTACATGCATTTCAAGGCTTCTAATTTTGGGTGTATTTCATGCTTACACCACATCTCAATTCAGATTAGCCCCATTTCAAATGCAAAGCAGACATATGGGACTAACAGCGAATCTATCGATCATCACACCCCTGCAATATGTCTTCCTCTATGTGGTTGTCTCAGTGCGATCATTTGAAATCTGACAGTCACATTTCATACTTAAAGGAAGTATATGGAAAAATCTATCAATTTATTTCTCTGCATAACGGTGCTACTTTCCCCTAAATGTCACCTTGTCTTGCTCCCTTTCTTTTTTAGCAAAAAATAACATCCATCCAACTGGAGAACTGTACTTCCTTACGTATGTGCCTGTACCCCTCCCTGTGCTATTTCCCATATTTCCCCACTCCCCTCCACTAGTGACAACGTGTTTGGGCACACCTATTTAAAGTTGCATCACAACTACAATTAAACTTCTTTTGTTCACATTATGATCCCAAAGGCTGAAAAGTTGGCCTTAGCTCTTACATTTTCCAGATATTCCCTGAGGCAACGGTACTTTGCAGTTTGATGTGAAGTACAGGTGTTAGAAATAAAAGTGCTCCTGAAAGCAGAGCTTTTGGGCACCACTGTTATTTTGTATTCTTCTTCTGGCTTGAAATTTGATGCTTTGATGGAACTCCATTATGCGCTAGCAGACAGATCTCCCCGTGGGCACATTTAATGGATGAAAAGGCTATGGCAAAGAGGAGAGATTAATTAGTTCGTCTGAGGTCACTTCACACCACAGAGGCAGACACTATGGCAGAGATAGAAACCCAGAAGCACAAATTTGTAATCATTTATACAAAGTACTTGGAATTTTAATTTTCCTTAATGAGAACTATAACTATAGTATAAAGGATAGTAATTTCTAGAAGCCACCCCTCTAAATTAATTTAAACAGCTCCATCAGGTCAGTGTCATAGAAATGTTTTCTATTAATTTCCTATTGTTGTCGATCCTTCTTACATGAAGACTCATTGGTATCTTTGTATTGTGCTACAGTTGTGCAATCTAAAGGCTGTTATTTGTTATTCAATCAAATGAAAACATGTGTTTGTTGCTTAATTCCCTAAAAGAATATTATATTTCTGCTTTATATAAAAAATATTTGCCTTTGAATTCTTGTAAGAAGTCATACGAGCCTGGCTGGTGTAACTCAGTGGATTGAGAGCAGACTGCAAACCAAAGGGTTGCTGGTTCGATTCCCAGTCAGGGCACATGCCTGGGTTGCAGGCCAGGTCCCCAGTGGGGGCCACGTGAAAGGCAACCACACATTGATATTTCTCTCTCTTTTTCTCGATCCCTTCCCCTCTCCAAAAATGAATAAATAAAATCTGAAAAAAAAGAAGTCATATGAAAGAGTCACAAAAATCTATTGAGTTACCAGTCACATACAGATTTTTTAAAGCTTAAATTGCATATTTGAAGCCAGAAAGATAGTTTTATGCTGTAAATGTGATAATAGTGTAACAGGGTGCAGACAAGAGGGCCTCAAATAGGGATTGGTAATGGGGTCCAGAACTCAGGGTGTCCAGGAAATATTAAACAAATATAGGATGTCCTCATCTCCGCAAGTCTGAACTGGGGGATGGGGCCCATGGAGCAGGGCTATTGAGAGTTTTTTCGCATAGCAACAATTTTGCAACTAACCTCTGGCGTGGTCATTGAACATATCTATGACTTTTAACTGGTTTCATGGATATGTTAAATAGCTGTGGCTCTGCTTTGAGTCAAGGATATGGGAGTGACTTCAATCCATGTAGTAACTGGGAGACAATTTCCCTGCCTGAGTGAGGGCTTGGAGATGATTGTCTCTACACCATGAGGCCATGCCTGCCCAGACTTACCATGGCAGCCCAGAAAGCAGAAAAAATATGAGAACACTGGCAGGAGTAGCTAATTGTGGGAGAAATCAGAAATGGGACTGCAGGGGAAGACTGGTGCTAGGATTTAAATCAGGTGTGGAACCACGTGGCTTAGGAAGCCGGAAGGCAAGATATAGCAGTGGTGCAGAGCTCTCTCTTAGTGTTTTGGAATAATACAGGAAAGATGCTTCAAGAAGGAAGGGAGTGAAAGGACTCTTGCTGGTGAAGCATGAGAAGGTGCCACTCAGGTTTGGATTGAGAACTGGAGATCCTGGCAGCACAGCTGATGGTGCTGGGAACGGAGGGAGGCCTGCCAGCCTAGGGCCGATTGCTGGGAACCAAGGGGCTACCTGAGCCATGGATTTCTTTCTTTTCCTCAGATACATAATCCAGACTGGGCAGAGGGGGAAGGAAGGACTGAGTGTATTTGTGGGTATTTTGAGGGACTTTGGGATCTCAACGAAGACATTAAGTCATTACTCTTAAGTTTGTATAATTTTGGAATAAATAATTCCTTTCCTTTTCACCAATCTGTGGCATTGACAGCTATAATTCCCTGGTGGCAGGCAAGGCAAACCTAGTAAAGAGGGACCCCAGGAGAAGGGGGCTCCATTTGGTAATTGTATTTTGTTCTCCCCCACGGGTCCATTCTGTAGCAATAAGGCAGACTATATATAAGTTTTACACCAGAAGATACATAATGGAAACTTGATCCCCCAAATTATAATACTAAAATTCACCAGGTTGGAAGGGTTGGGGACAAGCAGCCTAGGCTATTTATGATAGTGGCACAAGGCATGGAAATATAAGTCACTCCAGGACAGTCTTGGTTGCTTTAACCATCTATTTATTTACCAAGATAGCCTTACCATTCTCTTCAGCTTGACTACATTTTAGACAGATTTCTTGCTGACTCTGAACCCCTAGCTTCTCTTTTCTTAGAACATTTACTTTAGAAAACTTGCAGTTATAAACTTCCCCTACTCCTTTGAAATGTAAATCTTCTCCCCAGCCTCTTGCCAGTATTACAACCCAGGAATGTCTTTCAAGGACCTGAGAGCCATCCCTTTGAAATGGAATCATCAAGAAAGATAGTGTTCCCACTCCCCATCCCTGTGGGAGGGTAGGACACTATCTGTGACAAATGACAATTGGCAAACAGATGGCAGAATCACTCTGACTGTGTTTCCCTTTAATGTCTTCCAGTATTTTCAACTAGTTCAGCCAGTGCTTAAAAACCCTCCTACCTTCTACCTTTCCTACCAGCAGAGTTGAGTTCACTCTTTCACTTACTGCAACAGTCTGGACCCGTATTAATATTACAATAGCATTGAATAAAGTCTTCATGACCTGTTTAAGTCTGGGAGATATATATGTATCTTTATATATCTATCTATATATATTATATGTATTATGTATTATTATATATCTATATATACATAGTTATAGCTATATATATATATGGCTTTAAATAGATGATCAATTTATTTTAGAAATGTATTCAAAAGCAATAATAATAGATTTATGAATAAGAATGTCCAAACACAGTATTGTTTAGAATAATAAAACATTAAAACAATCGAAAGTTTCAATAATAAGGAATCATAATATTGTCCAAACCAAATTCATGATTTGACACTTTTTTAAAACTTCAAATGCTCGGGTTGTGCTTGCACAGCCCCTCACTTCCGAATATAATTTTGAATAAAGTTGTGTAGAATAAAATTCAAGTTTTTAAAATTGTTAATTGCTGGGTTAGTTAGATATCAAAGCAACTTTAGCTTTCTTTAAAAATGCTATATTTTTAACTTACCTGCAATTAATAAATGTGACATGAGCAAGAAATCACAATAATATTGTCTTTAAGTTAAAAAAATTCTAACTTCCTTATGTAAATTTATAATTTTGAGTAAACTCAGGTGAAAATTCCCAGGCTGTATGGTAGGAGGGAAAATTGAATCGTGCATATGCCATTATTTACACAGCTGTCTTAATTACTAGTAAATTTGGAGCAATGAAGAAGTGTATTTTTTTCCTGCCCTTCAGCTATTATTTAACTTCATATTTTATGTCTTATGATCTACTAAAATTAAAAGAAAGTGGCTTTAATTTAATACAAAAGTTAATTGTTCTACACATTTTGCCAGTTAGTCTGGTCTTCAGTCTGTACTTTGCCTGAGGCAATGCAATTGTATTTACTCAAAATACGTCCCATTCGGAGGGTATATGTGTTTCAAGACTCTGCACACAGGCTGGCCACAGGGTTACCTTCTGTTGCCAGTGTGTAGTGATCCCGTCCTTGGACTAAGGATTATTTTTAGGACAGTTAGTCTTCCATAGTCTGTAGGAAAAAAAAATAGAAAAAAAAGAGAGAAAGGAAAAAAGACTAAAAACTAGCCTTGCCTTTGGTGACATGTGTTAATAAAAGGCACTGTACCATACAAACGATAAAACCTGGGGAGTTGAAGAAAAAATGGGGAGAGAAAGTAAGTGATTTTTCATGTGTACATTGTGGACATGTAACTTATTAATAGGACTGCGAAAAGAAGATATTCCTTCATTAGTATTGTTCTTGGTAAGTAGAGCAATTGTCCAGCCATCATTTTCAGAATTGACTTTCAAAGTTTAGAGGACCAAATGGTAAAATAAAAATCAATTTGAGAATTTTCTCTTCTCATTTAGTTAAAAAAAGAATGGTAGGAAAAAAAGTTATTAAAGTTTTGTTTCCTGCTTGTCCATATGGGATAAACCAAGAGCACTATCCAGAACAAATTTAAATTTATTTCATAAATTCAGATGAGCTTTGCTTGTTATTTCTAATTTTTATATTCTTCAGAACTCATGTCTTTGATGTGCTCTATCAATACTGAAAACTGAAATTTTCAATGAATATCACTAATTTTATTTTATACCTTATTTCCTAAAAACTCTTTTTATAATGTTTCTTATTCTTCAACCAATCATTATTAAATGTATTAAATGCAGAAATCATTAATATGCTTTCTCTTTTAGGGAAAGAAGAAAAATTTTGTTACGAATTTAATGAAATGAGTGGAATATAATTATTTGTGCTGTTCATGTATCTTTTATAGGGATCTGTTTATTCAAATTTCTAAATGTAATAAAATGAGGTTTTTTTTGGTAATAAGTGCTGCTTTAGATGATAGCAATTTAATAATTTGTGCTGATTAGTATCTTCAATTTGTTTCCCATATCTTTTCTGAACGGTTAGTGCTCTTGGGTTATCCCATATGGATGGGAAGGAAACAAAGCTTTAATAACCTTTTTCAAACATTCTTTTGTAACTGAATAGGCTGTCTACTCAGAAATCTTAAATAAAAATGGCATCATGATTCCAAATTGGAAGCTCAAAGGTATTCCCAGGACAGTTTTCTTTCACATGTGCTTCTGAAACAGAATTGCTGCTTCTGCTGTGGTGTAGAAATCAGGAACCAGGCCCAACTCAGTCCTTGTCTCCCCTTAAGGTTAGCTTCAAGACACAGCTTTGTGTTTGAAATAAAAGATGTAGGTGTTAGAATCCTGGTCACATCCAGGAGTGAACCTTACTAAGAATCACAGGATTTCTTCCGAGCTCATTTGGGGTAGGTTTCAATTCAACACGTATGGAGAGAAAAAAGCGTGATATTATTAGGCTAAGCTTTTCACCAGGAAGGTTTATATAATCAAATTAAATGTATTAAAACTATAACAGTCTATCATTATGCCAAATGTATTTTGAGTGATGAGAATGCCATGTAAACAGTTCAGTATGGTTCTTATTTCGCAAAGCCCATGGGTTGTTAGGGATTAGAAGCAAGCAAATCCTAACACATTGGAGTAGGCTTTTCGTGCAGGGAAAATTCATGGGTTAAATTTTGAGCTACCAGGGAAGGCTGAATGTATGAAGAAGTGCACAGGCTAAATGACCTTACTGATGAATGGAACAGGTCAGCTGAGTCATGGTTAGGTGAGTGAACAGACCAAGAGAGCAGCATGACAGTATCCTCAGATAAGAGAGGAAGTTAACTGAAGTAATTTGGTCCAACTGCAGTTGGGGAGGGCAAGAAAGAACGACTAGAGAGATAAGTGGGACATGACCATTAATCTCAGTATAAGGCACTTGAAGAAAGAATTTACACTTTTCTTGAAAATAGCAGGGGCTGATGATGACCAGATGATTGATGGGATAAGATTTACATGTTAGAAAGACCGCTTCTTTGGGAATGGGACCAGAGAGGTGAAGAGACAATCACTGAAGAAAAATAAGTGAAGAATGAAAGGGGTCCAATTTAAGGACATAGCAGTGGAGGTAGGAGGATGGGAGAGCAGGTCTGAGAAATAGTGAGGTGGCAAAATCAAAACAATTTTTTAAAAAGATTTTATTTATTTATTTTCAGAGAGGGAAGGGAGGGAGGTAGATAGAGATAGAGAAACATCAATGTGCGGTTGCTGGGGGTCATGGCCTGCAACCCAGGCGTGTACCCTGACTGGGAATCAAACCTGCGACACTTTGGTTCATAGCCCGCGCTCAATCCACTGAGCTACGCCAGCCAGGCCAAAATCAAAACAATCTGGTGATTGATTAGGTTGGAATGGGAGGGAAGAAAGAAACTAATGTTCAGGTTTCTGTCTTAAGCAATTGGATAATACATTTACTGAGGTGGATCAAGGAAATGGCAGTTCTGGGGAGCAAGAAGGGACCAGGAACGATGGTGACATTAGGTTTGGAATTTCATTTACAGTAATTTTGAAATATCAGTGTGAAGATGTCTACTTTAGAGCTGGGTAAATGGGTCTGAGTTTAGAATTAGGAAAAAACTTAGAAATTATAGAGACTATAACACACTGATTTTCATCCTGACTGCTCTATCATTTAATTTTTTTTTCAAGTGAGGATTCTTATTGGTATGTGTGTATGTATTCTGGATTCAATGTCACACTCATATTTCCTGTCTCTTACCTTGTGTCTCTTACCTAATTCTAGAAAAAAAATGTTCCTCAGTTAACAGGTTACTGGGAGTCCTTCAAAATTATATTAATTGTATCTTTCCAAATGAAGTCATACAATACTCTTCATTTATTTTTTAGACAAAAAAAAAGTTTGTGTGCCCAGGATTTCTTTAGGGCCTATTGTTAGGTACTGAAAAGAGACTTATTTTCCCTTATTTCAGAGGTTCTCAAAAGTCCTATTCAGATTAAAGTATATTCCTTTACTATAGGAGAACAGGAGATGCAACAGGAACAAATAAGAAATATTTACAAGTTCAACCTGGCTGGCGTAGCTCAGTGGATGGAGCGCGGGCTGGGAACCAAAGTGTCCCAGGTTCGATTCCCAGCCAGGGTACATGCCTGGGTTGCAGGCCATGACCCCCAGCAACCGCACATTGATGTTTCTCTCTCTCTCTCTATCTTTCTCCCTTCCCTCTCTAAAAATAAATAAATAAAATCTTTAAAAAAAGAGAAATATTTACAAGTTCAAACTAATGCGTACCACTAGAAAACTCCAGTTATTTTTCCATTAATTAGTATGCTCTTCCATCACAGATGTGCTTAGTTCCTGGCAATAATCTTTTCTATCCTACCTTTGAAATGCAAAAGTTCTTCTAAAACATATGTAATGTAATTCATTGCAAACATCTGAGTTAGGTTTTATTATCCTCCTTTTCCCAGTAAGATAAATGAAGCTCCATAGGGTTACACAATTTGACTAACATAACACAGACCATTTGCAAATTGAGCAGGGACTAAACCCAATATTTCACTCAAGTCCAGCGATTTTTTTTCTCTATCATAAAGTTTTACTTTTAACCAATACATTCTATTTGTGAGGTGGCTAGCACACTTTCAGAATGTCACTTGTAGAAACAAAGCAAAAGTTTTCCAAAAGTATTGAACTCAAAACTTTGGCATATAGCTATCATACCAAATCAAATTTATCTAGTCATTAAAATGTTGATTTATTAATTTATCTTATTTTACATAATATATAATGCTAATTTATTACATATGTACACACACACATATATATCTTTATATAAGGACTCACTACTGGTTTGCAATAGCTCTCACACAAACATGCCTACCGCACATGTGTATTGAATAATATATCTTTAGTATTCAATGTTGATTAAAATAGCAGCTCTCACATAGAATTTATTTAGAATTTACAAAGATTTAATAGCTTGCTTAAGATGATCGATGGCTAAATAAAGTGCTAGAATTCAACCCCTAGTCTTCTGAATCTGTGTATTTTACTGCATCATAAATAATAACACTACAATAGTGGGGATCTTATTCAAATTTTGGAATATTATTTAAAATATTGGCAAATTTTTCTATATTAATTTTGTTTCTTTAAGTATAAAATGTTCCAATTCAAATGCAAGTTTGCTATTAGCTCACACATTTCCTTTAGTTTTTATTTACTGGTTATAAGAATATAAAAATAACCAGCAAACAACAACTAAAATTTTATCAAAAATAAAATATTTTCACTCAGTAAATATTAAAATCCCATAATAAATGCAACCATTAGTATACAACTCAGCTGGGTCAACTAACATGATCATCGTAGTCCTTTGGATATTGCCTTGGAAGACTGATCACCACCTGTCAAAGCACATGAACTGATTTGATGATCAAGATGGTCGTATATAAAAACTTGCTTGCTTTCAGCATCTAGAAAACTAAAGTGTTCCACCAACCAATGAATCAGATAGATTTTTCATAGGTAACACAGATATCCATTCCATGAGCTATGTCATTGTACTCAAAGGGCAAATGTGTCTTGTCATTTCTTTATTCTGCGTTGTTACGTTTGTGCCCTATTCTGTCTACCTACCTACCTACCTACCTACCTACCTACCTATCATTTGTCCATATCACTTAGAATATTGGTCCAATCAAGTAAGAGAAATTTCAACTAACTCTAAATAATAAAGGGACTTTATTGGCTCACAAGCTGGAAAGTCTAGAGCTAGAGAGTACTTTGATCTACAGGTTGATGATATCTTTAAGGCTGCATATCCATTATTTGTGATACCTTTAGCTCTGTTTCCCTTGATGTGTTTGTTGGCTTTATCCTTAGCCTGTGCTTTCTCCTGGTGGCCAGATGGCTGTCCATTTGGGCTAAGTGCACTTCTTTTTTTGTCATCTAAGGGAAGAACATTGCATTAAGACTGCAATTATTTAACCCAGTGGAGGTTGCAGTCAAAAAAATTACAGTGTAGATCATGTGTATCCAAGGGATACATTCATTATTAGTATGAGCTAAAATGCAAAATTAAAAATTAAAAACACTGAAAATTTGCATTTATCATTTTACATAATAAAATACATTATTTTTAATTTATTTTCTGTTATAATCTAGAAGGCATTAAAATAGATATAAAAGCACAAGGAATAAAAATATTTTTCAAATAATGGAAACATGGATATTGCTAAAAAAATACAACCAAAAACATCTTTAACATTAATTAATCAGAATCTTCAATAGTTGGTTTTGAAAACTTTTGTAACAGTCATTGTAAACAATATCACTATGCTCAAGGCATAAATACTTTCACAACACATGCAAAAATATTTTGATAAGTGACTCATTCTGGATGCACAGCACCTTACACATCTTTTTTCTTTTTCTTCCTGTTAAGGGAGCCATGTCTATGTTGTCACTAGAATTTTTTTCAGTTTGTGTTTGAAATTGATGAAGTTTCAGGTGTACAGGCTTATGCACACCTGTAGAGATTTCTGAAGGCCTTTTTATTTGTTCTGGTACTAACTGCATTATGAAATTTCTAATAAATATTCTGCACCTTACTTTCACATTGCTATCCAGCAAGATAGTCTGAGCATTTATTCCTGAAATATTCAAAATTATGTGGAATATAACCGTAGCCCATTTTCTGGTGCTCCTGGACACACTATGTGTACCTATCATTTGGCCCACAGTGCCAAGTCCTGATTTTGTTTGGTTGTAATATTCTACTATGTAAGACTATTGCAAATCTAAATTTCCAATGTCATTGAAATGCATACTTGAAACTAAAATTATGGTTTTTTTCCCTTTTTGGGTATATGAGAGACAAGTGTGCAATCTGTAACGAAAGCAAATAAGTTGAATTTTTTTAGCCTGTGTTTAGAAGACACAAATTTAGGGGGTAGTTGGGGATTATTCAAATGAAAAGTACCTACATATGAAAGCTGCTTCTTTTTCAATTCAAAGATAAGGTTCACATCAGTGAACCAGTTATCTACTGTAGTATTATGTCCTGATTAGTAAATGGGTTCTGCAAGTCTCTTGATTATGTCTGTTGGTTCTTTACTGACTTCAAAGTCCATGAAAAAAATAAGGACACAAACACTGACTTTGGAGTTTGTGATACCTTTCAGATACAATGTACAATTAAACATCATGCACCCTTATGAAACATGTTATCACCAAACAGAAGACTTGCCTTAACATTATGGCTTAACATTAGTCACATAAAAATGCACAGCTAATATGACCTTGAACCTAAGTACTCAATACGTACATTATTTAAGTTAAGAGTTTGTATCTCTCAGGGTTGAGACAATTTTTGGTTTCTCACTAGATGGACTGACTTAGGTCCTGTGAACCAATCAACTACTGAGGCTAGGGTGACGCTTATGCTAGCTTGTCTTAGTTTTAGCTTTGTCTTAGTTTTTACAAACCCTGGAACAATTACTGTGACAAACATCAAGAACAGTGCCAACCATAGAATTACTATGATTAACTTAAGTCAATCAGAGGCTTTCTTTGGATCTTCCACTGGAGTGAAAATCCAATAGCTGCCCGAGATGAAGCAAATGTGACTTGGCTCTCCAAGTAAAAACCAGGTCCTACAGTAAAGAGAAAGAGTGGATGGAATATGGGTATGCATCAACAAATGTCCACCATTTGTTGTGAATCTACCCATTTATCACTGTGTTTGTCCCTCTAACTCAGTCCATCTATCAATCATTTCTATTTATCAGTCTGTTTCTTACTCTGTGTTTCTAGATATGTGGCATGTCTTCTATGAAAGTGGAACACACATAGAAAAAGGTAAATATTTAGAAGATGCCAAGTCAAACTAAAGGTTCACAATGCAACCTATTGAGGACTGTGTTAGTACTAGATTCCAATTCTAATAAAAAAATTCTATCTGAAATAAGCATTACCTGAATATACTTATGTTTATTTATTCACATATTTCTTGCCTTATTTTGGTCTCATACATAAGAAACAACATGCCATTGTGTTTAATAAGTTACTCTTGGAGAACCAGAATGAAAGATGCTATTTAAATTATAAGCTCTGTTGAATTTTATTAGTACATGAAGTATCATAGAAGTACAGGAATAAAATTATGGGCATATACTGAAGTAATAGTGTCACTCACAGACACTTTTATTGGAGAAGAAAAGCTGTTAACATGGCATCACTAAAGAAACAAATAAATACCAAGTCAGTTTTCTAATTTTTATATATTTTTAAAGATTCTCCAAAATAATTTTCCAATTATTCACATTGTATGATACCTTTTACATATGAAAGATGAGAAGAAAGTTAGTGTCATACTCTGGAATTTAAGAAGTTTAAAGGTTGAAGTAAAACCATTAAATTATTATTGTTTGATGATTTAGTTAATATCCTAGAGTGGTGGAAAAAATAATTACCTAGATGATGAGAGAAGAATCAAATAAATAAGTGGATATTGTAAGTATGAAGGAGATTCACATATTTTTGCTTTCACAATATATGGGATAAGAGAAAGGTGTAGATTTGGCCAGATCACAGGGCAGAGACAGGGGACCCCCAAGAGGGCTCTATAAGGACCAAAGGTGTCAGGGACTGAAAAATAGCAACCAAAATCAACAGACAGATTTCCATACCGTTGGGGAAAGGTAAACAACTAATGAGGCTCATGATTCAGCTTGCAAAGAGCATGCACAGACTGGAAATGTTACAACACACATGTGTCATGGAGGTGAACTTGGTGATCTCCCACCTCGGGTAGAGATGTTGTACCCCTGCGGACAGCTAGAAATCCTCCTACCCACTTCTGGATCCTGATGGCAGGAGCAGAGCAGAGATGCTGTGTGGGCTGACGAATGTGGTGGGCATTACCCTGAGTAGGCTGACAAGTTGGACATTTCCAGAGCATGTAGGATTTGGGTGTGGAGATACTTATCTTTTTTTGTGTGGAGGGTGTGGAGATACTTATCTTTTTTTGTGTTCCCTTCACTTGCACAGTCCAGAGCCAGCTCACAGAGCCCAGTCCCGAGTGTGGGATGCATGCCTCACCAGCGGCCACCTGCAGGATGCTGTGGCCCCATGCCACGTGGCCTGGGTCCAGGAACACTCCCATTCTCTAGCTCTGAGAGCGGTGCACAGATATGCAGGCCAGAAATGTTCACTGGACCCGGAGGCATAAGCAGCTTTAGGTTCTGAGGCCCTGCCAACAGACCCTTTTGCATGACTGGCTACAGTAATCTGGCAGTGTGCCCCAGCCACAGAAGAAAGAGGAAGCTGCAGCCAGGCAATGGGGATGGAAGCTCCACAAATGCTTATTCCAAAGAGAGACAGGGAGCCCGGAGCTGCAGAGATGGAGACCCATTTGTGTTTCATCCTTGGGTCCCAAGAAGATAAGAATGGAATGGTGTGTTTGGACACTGATTCTGGTCCTAGGGGTGGCTGGCTTCTTTCTGTGTTTGTAGAAGAAAATAGATTGGAGCTGGGAACTCCAAACTGGGCAATCCTTTAATAAAGACCTTTCTCTTTCCCCAAGAGTTTTTGAGTTATGCTTGTGTAAGGCAGCAGGCTGCCAACTCCCACTTTGTTGGGTAGCATTTGCTTATTACTTACATGGAGAAGTATGTGTGTGTGTCTGTAGATTAAAGAATGAAAGCATAAAATTAAAGATAGAAAATAGAGAAAATAACTGGTAACAGGAAGTTGCAGAGGAAGAACTGTTTATTCATTTGGCCTGGGGGAGGAGTAAGCTTTTCAAAGCAAAGAGATGTGCCTTAGAAAGGAGATGAAGGATGAGGAGATGAAGGATGAAGCCTGGACCATTTTAGGTGCAGAGAGAAAAAAATAGGAAATTCAATGGAAAATTTACAGAATTTTAGAAAGTAGGATGAAGAATTATCCACTATTGTTTTATGTTAAAGAGAGATGAACCCATTTCCTATTTAGAAAAAAAAAGTGCAGCCTTTTGTCTTACTAAAAACAGAATGCTATAAATAGAATGAAGTCAGGCATTCCAAAGACTAATGATATATTAGACCAATGTAAAAATAATAATAAAAACAAGATATTTCCTGGACAAGATTAGGACTGCAATCCATGGGTTATCACACAGTAAATGCTGCAGCCGCAAACATGGCTGGTGAGTATTCTCGGGGCAAATGGGAAATGGGTTAAAAGTGAAATACAGCGAAGTATTGGAAGAGTTGTGTTTGAATAATATTATAAGGGATCAATTAATGATGATATTCATTACATAAGGGCCAAGTTAGATGGAGAGGTCAATAAAGCAGGAGGCTTTTGGTAAACTTAGGGAGTTGGAAAGATTCAACTAGCTAATGGAGGCATTCACAGACATAACTTTTTTGTAACATCAGGGCCTTTTGACTCCAAAGTCAACACTTGTAAATATCTTATACTACCCCTCAAGAGCAGATGGGAAAGAGAGGAGAAGGAGAGAGGAGAGGAGGGGGGTAAGGGGAGGGGAAAAACATAAGGGAAGGGAAGAAAAAGGGAGGGAATATTTCCATTTTTCAGTAAGCCTCTCATAAACGACATAATGAAAGCAATGTAATTCTACTATTTAAGGCAAATATATATTTTCAGATATATATATGCTTATATCTCCCAAATAACAAATCAGCTACTGACTTGTGTGAGCATATATTTTCCCTTAAATTGATTTAATGCTACAAGTATATCACAACTACTTCTGCTCCTAACCTACTTCTTCCTTCCCTTCCTCCCTTCCTTCCTTCTTTTATGTATCCCTTCTTTTCTTCTCTTTCCATGCACAAATATTTTGGTGCCAAATGTATGCCAATTATCAGAATACACAGTGAAGATTATACTTGTCCCCATTATAAATCATATCTCCATGCTAGTAGGAAAGACACAGACACAGACGTGCCTATTGCAGAGTATGACAGAGGCCAACAGACAGCGTGTGACAGAACATTACATCTTGAAGCATGTTATAACAGACTGTGATATTGTTTACAAATACCTGTTGTCTCCCTCCTTTCCTGAGGCTCCTCTTAACTAAAATCCTGGTTATGTGACTTGTTTTAGCAATGGAACGTGGATGAAAGTGACAAGCTGAACTCTTATAAGCCACTGTGTAATTCCACCTTTTTCCCCCCCGCCGCATGACCTGTAATACCCTATAGAAAAGCTGTTCCTTAAGACTAGATCCCAGAGTTTAGAGAAAATGACCAGGACCACAACTTACCCACATGAGAAAAAATAAGCATCAGTAAACTACCAGGACCCAAATGTTAAGAAAGCTTGACATTTTGCAGCTGAAAGCAGTTTAACAAAATAGTTTAATAGAGTGAAATATAGAAGGGAGGTGAAGGTGAGTGTGTGGGGGTGGGTGGAGGGGTAAGGATTGGTAGAAACCTAATTGACTTATCTCTGTTGTCAAAGATTTAGGCTTTTGTTCTAAAAGCCATAGTCATTGAAAGAAGGAGTCATATTGATACAGGGTGCAGACAGGGGGCCCTCAAATAGGGATTTATAATAGTGTCCAGAACTCAGGGTGTCCAGGAAATATTAAATATATATATATATATATATATATATATGTGATGTCCTCACCCCCACAAGTCTAAGCTGGGGGCATGGGATACATGGAGCAGGGCCAGTGAGAGTTGTTTTACATAGCAATAGTTTTGCAACTAACCTCAGGCATGGTCATTTAACATATCTATGACTTTTAACTGGTTCCATAGATATGTTAAATAGCTGTGACCATGCTTTGAGCCCTTTAAACCAAGGAGATGGGAGTGACTTCAACCCAGGGCTTAAGTAGGAGGCAATTCCCCCTGGTTATAGCACCTGTGTGAAAGCTTGGAGATGATTGGCTCCACACCACAGGGCCATGCCTGCCCAGACTTACTATGGCAGCCCAGAAAGGTGAAAAAATACGAGAATGCTGGCAAGAGTAGCCGGTTGTGGGAGGAGTCGGAAATGGGGCTGCAAGGGATGATTGGCACTGGGATTTAAACTCAAGTGATGCAGCCATGCTAGTTCAGGACCATGCAGCTTTGGGGTGCTCCTTTTTGCCACGTGGCTTAGGAAGCAAGAGAGACCTTGCTGGGAAGAAAATGGCTGAGAGGACTCTTGCTAGTGGGCCATGAGAAGATGCCACGTGGTTTTGGATTAACTAGAGATGGAGGTGGCAACACAGCTGATGGTGCTGGGAACTGCAGGCCATCTGGCTTAGCGCCAATTGCTGGGAACCAAGGGGCTACCTGAGCCACAGATTTCTGTTTCTTTTCCTGAAATATGGTACCCTGGACTGGGCAGAGGGGAAAGGAACGACCATGTGTGTTTGTAGGTATTCTAAGGGACTTTCTCTCTAATTACCACTCTTCCCAAATACTCACCACCTTGCTCTTGGCATTTTTTTACCTGCTGACCACTAATATTTTGCAGTCTTATTTAGGAGGCTTGGGTAACTTCGTCCCAAACCATGAATTCTGAGTTCTATCTGACTCCTTATAAGTTTCTTTAGTACATTTTAGAATGACTCTGCTTCCCTGAAGCCAACTGATAAAATAATTTCCTCATGGTTTTACCAGATCAGTTGCCTGAAGGAATATCTATGTGATAAAAAAAAGCCCAGAGAAACAGAAATGGCATTGTATCAGCATGAATACACAGGGGAAAATGTACAACTAACTGAGCAAAACCTGAGCTTCGAGAGTTCTGTCTTCTTTGCTTCTGTGTTGGTGTTATACTCCACATGTTTTTGGATTTCACTTTAAACCTGAACTTTGCCATCCGAGCAGGGACCTCTACAGGCAGCTAGCCATCAGCCTTAAGGAAATTCCCTTTGTTTTGCTTCCTAATGGTGACCCAGGGGCTTCGAATCTGGGAACTGCTCATCGTCCTCCTGGAGTGCCTTAGCTTCTTCATCTCACTGTGGCTGTAAACTGCTGGAAGGCAGAAACCCTGTGATTCTGTTAACCTTCTGAGAAATTGTGGCATATTAAGATATTTTCTTATTACTTGAGAAAAGCCAGTAGAGAGAAATTTAAATTGAGTTAATGCTGGCTCAAATTTCCAAGATCTTCTGAAACAGTGTTTATTGAACTGTGTTAGAACATCCAATTTATTTCCACTATCATTAATCTATCATATTTCTGGAATACTTTTATATAATACAACAAAATTAATTGCCAGAAGAAGAATAAAATAGGCACAAGATACAAATCCAGATTTTGTTAGACTCAGCAGACATAAAATAACTCTGCAGAATTTCTATAATAGTTGCTAAATATGTTTATGTTTGACACTTTTTATTGTCACTTTGGGTAAATGAGTAATTTAATATTGTTTCATAATGACATATGCTCTTTTTGGTCAAGTATGTTTGACAACCTTCCTAGGGTTCAATTTTTAATACTTTTTATTTTTAACATTTTATTTACTTATTTTTAGAGAGAGGAGAAGGGAGGAAGAAAGAGAGGGAGAGAAACATCTATGTGAGAAAGGAACATCAATTGGTTGTCTCTCGTAGGTGCCCCAGTTGGGACAGAACCCAGGCATGTGCCCTGACTGGGAATAGAACTGGTGATCTCTCACTTTGTTCAATGATGTTCAACCAACTGAGTCGTGACAGTTAGGTAACATAGGGTTCAGATTTTAAAATGAGACTTTTTCTTAAGCTAGGAATGGATTCAGTTAGCCCAAATGGGCCCCTGGAATACTTCAAAGAGAGATTTTTATAAAAGAGAAATTTAAAAGTAATTAAGCCTATTTGGTATGCTAGAATTACATGGAATATTGTATTACATGAAGTAAAAATAATAATTTGTTGTATTTGTCTATATATATATATATCCTTATTACTAAAATAAATGTTCTACAGATTGTATAAAAATTTCTGAGAGTCCACAAAGTTATAATGCAATTTTATTTGTAATTATAGTTGGTATTTCAAAATGTTGTGTTACAGAAAAGCACATTTCTTTGTCAATTGAATTACAATCAGATCTATAACCATGTCATTTTTTTGTCACTTACACATATTATTTTACTCTGCTTTTGAAAATATATTTCATTTTCAGGAAGATACATGGGAAGGACTCTGGCTTACTATAAAATACAGGTTTCTGAGAATGAACTTTTAGATTATACCTTTAAAAAATATGCTCCAACCAAAAGATATAGGATAGCTTAATGGATAAGAAAACAAGACCCATGTATATGCTCCTCTAAGAGACCTATCTCAAATCAAAAGATACACACATACTAAAAGTAAAGGATGGAGAAAGATATTTTATGCAAATGAAAAGGGAAAAAAAAGCTGGAGTAGCAATCTTTATATCCAACAAAATAGACCTTAAAACCAAGGCTACAGTAAAAGACAAAGACATATGATGAAAGGGGCAATCCAACAAGAGGATATAAATATAGAAAACATTTACCCACCCAACATAGGAGCACCTAAATATGTAAGGCAAATTTTGATGGACATAAACAGAAACTGACAGAAGTATAGTCATATTCAGGGATTTTAACACCCCATTGACTTGAGTAGATAGATCTTCCATGCAGAAAATCAACAAGGAGATAGCAGCCTTAAATTACACACTAAATCAAATAGTTTTAATTGATTTGATTGATATCTACTGAGCATTTCACTCAAAAGCAACAGAATATAAATACTTTTCAAATGCACATGGAACATTTTCTAGGATAGACCACATGTTAGGACACAGAACAAGTCTTAATAAATTTAAGAAGATTAAAATCATATCAAGCATCTTCTCTGACCACAATGCTATGAAACTAGAAATCAATCACAAGAAGAACACTGAAAAATACACAAAGACGTGGAAGCTAAATAACATGTTATTAAACAATGAATGGGTCAACATTGAGATCAAGGGAGAAATCAAAGATACCTTTTGAAACAAATGAAAATGAGGACACAACAATCCAAAATCTGTGGGATCTAGAGAAAGCAAATGCTAAGGGGGAAATTCACAGCATCTTGAGATGCATCTCAATTCCAGGCCTATCCCCCCAAAAAATAAATGAATAAATAAAAAGCTCAAATAAACGACATCACTTTATACTTATAGGTACTTAAAAAAAGACAACAAAGCCCTAAGTGAGTAGAAGGAAGGTAAGAACCAAAATAGACAAACTCAAGTCTAAAAAAAATGATACAGAATACCAATGAGTTGGTTCTTTGAAAGGATATACAAGATTAAGCAACTCGTCAAGAAAAAAAAAGAGAGGACCTAAATAAATAAAATTAGAAATGAAAGAGGAGAAATAATAACTGACACCAAAGAAATACAAAGGATTGTAAGAAAATACTATGAACAACTATATGCCAGTATTTTTAATAAAAGTACCTGGGTTCTTAAAAGTAAAGAGTTGAATAACTAATTGGCTTGATTAGACAAATAGGTTAAGATTGCTAAGACATAAGCTCTTGCCAAAATTCTGATATTTCATGTACTTGGATTGGCCATTGTGCTTGAATTATGATCTTGAATTATGGAAACTTTTGGATCACATTTTCCTCCTGTTTATCTCTAAAGAGAATCCACAAACCGAGGCAATTAACAAAATTTCAATTGGTAGCATATAAAAATGCATTGTGACCTTTACCAATATTAAAACATTAATTATAATAATTAAAGTGTTAAGTTTATTTTTCTCTAAGATACTGGCAATGCCACTAGGAGCAGCAGTTGAAGCACTGGAGGAATTGTATTTGAATTTCTCCACTAAGAAACCTGAAATGTAGCCCAAGCATTCCACAAGAATGATAATAATGTGTTGCAACATATTATTTATCCTATGTAATAATTCCTCATGAAGTTAAATAATGGCTGTATTTATAAATAACATCTGGTAAATGTTTTTTTGAGATATTGTGAAGCCAGCTACTTGAAGCCGATGACTTGAAAAAGCCCGGAGGATGTGAATATACACTGCATTATCTCTGTTTTATATGGATGCACTTTATATGACCAGAGAACAAGAATGGGCGAGAAGAATAAGTAGTAGTCTTCTGTGCTGTGCTAGGGAGATAATCTCCAAACTTTCATTTAGTAATAAACAGCATTGTGATGAAAGAGCATTTGACATCTAGGGTTGCAGAAAGCTTTCCACTTCAGCATAGTAGCTACTACTGAGCAAAGGAACACTCAATCCTGTAAATTTTATCAGAAAAAAATAAATTAAAGATAGATAAGGAAATAACAGCAACATGAGCAAGAGGATACTTGGGGAAAGAAAATTTGTTAACTCCCTGCGAGAAATTCAATAATGGCCAAGCTAGTCTTTTTGTAAAAAGCCTGCTTCACACTGGGCCTCCAGGGCTGTTTGTTCATATGCCAGAGCACCTGCTATTACTTTCTTAACATCCCATTTCAGGAAGAATGATTCTTCTTAGGTCTTCTTCACCTCTTACAACATATGTGTGTAGGAGCATCTGAAAATGAACCGAATAGATGGCTGAGATACAGCATTTTTTTTCAACAAAAATTCTACATTAATAACCCCCAACTTTTTATTTGAAAGAGTTCAAAAGTAATTTAAATAAAATAAAGGTCTATTAATTTGATCAAGTCATAAGGGTGGTTGGATAAAACACAAACTTCAATCTGTTTGATTTGAAAACTCATTCATGTAAGCAACATTTCATAAATAAATAGAAAGTCTGCTTAAACAGCATCTTCACACACACTTCAAAAAGAAAAGTTTTACCGATTGAATTCTAGTTGTTTTTTTAGATGCAAGCAATAAAAAAACAGTATTTACAAAAATAACAGAGAATATACAAGTCGTGATGTGGCACTGTTGTTTAATTCTTTGAAACTTTTGCAAGAATGTGACAAGGAAAAATAATCAGTTTGGTCAATATTTCCTTCAATTATTTCTAAGAGAATAGAATTAGAACCAATCTGATTTTAAAGGATTTGTTTCCCAGTCGTAACAAATATTCCCCAAATCTCAGTGGCCTATAATGAGGTTTAACTGTCTCTCATGCTACACGTCTACATGTCATCTGCCCTCTGGACTCAGGCTGCCAGAGCAGACTCTGTCTGGAATACCACATTGTTGTGGGAGAAGGAAAGGGAAGGTGGTCAGTCACACACCGATTCTTACAGCGCATGCTCACATCTCCCTCACTGTTCATCAGCCCCTTTGCCGCTTCTCAGAGCAACAGGGACAGGGCTGCATAATCCAGTGACAGAGGCCACAACCAATGGACTGAACAGGGGTGAATTATAATCCAGTTCCACATTATGCTTAAGGTTTGGATGTTAGTGGAACACCACTGAGTAAAATTTTCATTTTCAATAAATCCCTCTGGCCACATTGAGGAGAACAACAGATTGTAAATAAGCAAGAGTGGATTTAGGGAGAATAAGCAGGAGGTCATTTCAGTTTTCCAAGCAAAAAAAAAAAAAAAAGATAGTGCTTTAGACTAGGGTTGTGGTAGTAGATATGTGAGAGAGGGGGTATCTAGTGATGAACAGAGAAAAGCAGGCATGAGTGGCAACTCTGTGGCCCCAGCAGGCAGGTGGTGTTGGCGGTGGAAGACATGCAGCTCACCTGGTTTCTCACGTCTCACCAGTGGCTGGCTCCAGTCTTTTGAGAAGTCCAGATGCTCTAGTCAGGGGTGTCCAACCTAGAGCCCATGGGCCCCATGCAGCCCAGGTTGGCTGTGAATGCAGCCCAACACAAAATTGTAAATTTATTTAACATATTTTGAGTTTTTTTGTGATTATGTGTCACGATATATTTAATGTGTGGCCCAAGACGACAATTCCTCCAGTGTGGTGCAGAGACACCAAAAGGTTAGACACTCCTGCTAGTCTCTGCGCCAGGGTCCTCAGTGTTCTAATAAATATTCCTTCTTCTTAAAAAAAAGTATGAGGTAAGCAAAAAGGGAAACAAATGTGTTAACACGATGATGAGCGGATGAGAAAACTGACACATAAATGACAGAATGACAGGGGAATTAATTCATGTCCCCAAAGGTCTAAAGCATGATGAAAATAAACTCAGCCAGAAGTAAAGGAAAGGTCTGTCCACTGGGCATGTTTCAGAGGGATCCCTCCCTCTTCTCCATAGAAACTCTTACCTCTGCTCTATCAGGCACCACATTCTTACCTCTGCTCTATCAGGCATTACCACCCCAGAACAAGGTGAATAGCTCCCAAGTTGCCTTGAAGAGGATGGTCACATGACCTCAAGCTGACCAATCAGCATACTCCACCCTCCTTGGCTCAGTGCTGGGCACATCACCAGTTAGGTTCCATGAGTCCATCCTTACTGCTGGAATCATGGGAGAAGAGAAGTTCTATTTCAGTTGGAGAGCTGAGGGGCTGTGGTATGAGCCTGTGACTGTTGGTGGCCATCTTGCTTTGGTAAACAGAAAACTCACCTGGGAATAACAGCAGCACAGAGGGCAGTGAACGAAGCCAAGAGGTCAGGAGATTGTTTGCTTGTTTAAGCCACTTTGGGTTTTCTGGCTAACAACAACAAGAAAAGAAACCTGGCTGTTCTTTCTACCAAGCCAAATGAAGCACCCTGCAACTTCAACAGTAAGTATTAGGTCAGTTTTAAGGAAGAACTACCAGGTAACGCTGCAAGACTCCAATCTAATCTAGAGATCCAAGTGTATTCCAGCCATAATTATTGAGGGATGGCTACAGGCTAAACCAAATTAATCCTCATGGGATTGGTTCTGTTAAGGTAGCAGCGGATAATCCACTTTAAAAGGAAAACTTGAGGCTCAGAAAAGGGACATAATGGGCCACAGTGAGGAAGTGAGACATCCTACTTGCACTCTGGGAAGCCACGTGATGTGGCTTGTCCACGCGATGGGGGCTAAGACATTCTGCCCCACACCCAGTGTACTGTGGGTGCCTAAGTCGTGGTAACTGCCATGTGACTAGTAGAAGACCCACAGAAACAATTTGCATTGAAGGGAGAAAGGGGGCCTTTCTTCACTGGTACCAACCCATCCTCCTGCCTTCCCCATGCTCAGCATCCCATCTATTGCTTCGCTTGATGATTACAGAGTCATGCTAATGTAACCACATGAGATTCCCCCAGTCACAGGCTAGCATCTGGAGCTGCAGCAGGAGAGGCCAAGAGCCTTCCCTATGCCCCCACCATGTGTGGGAACATATCCTGCCTTTGGCATTGGGAGGGGGTCCTGCTCCCCACTTGCACACCCGTGGTCTTTCTCAGAACATGCAGAGAACCTCATTCAGTTTGGAACATCAAGTCCTTTCTACATCTTCCTAGCAACTTAGCTCATGAATCCTACTCTGCACCATGGGCTCCTTTGCCTGCTTCAGGAGACTGAGCTAATGCATAAAAAAAAAATCAATAGCTCAACACTTGAAGGGAGAGGTGAAGCAAGATCGGACAGTTGGGACATCACACACCAAGGTGAAGAGTCTGTAGAAGCCCCCAGATACCAGAAACAATGCTTGAACCAAGGTGATTCCCAAGGTTTTTTTTGATGGCTAGAGGTTTCTGGCCAAGAATGGAAGCAGGTGGCCAGATGCTTGATCCTTCCTGGGAACCACTGTGCGCAGGCTCAGAGTGAACAGGGAAGAAAAAGCAGAGACTTGCGTAAGGGGTATTCACAGATCAAATGAGGACAAGCCAGCCAGACAGACAGAGCACCGTAGCACATACGCTGCATTCATGGATGAAGGGCAGGGGCAGAGAGGCAGAGACCCAAGTCTGCAGGGAAACTAGTTAAGGATAGAGAATTTTCAACTGAGACTTGAAGGCTGTATCAGTTAGATATGTGTTTGGCTGAAGGAACAGAAAACTCTACTAAGAGTCACTCACGTACACTAAAAAAAGCATCTAATATTTTGTGTGGAGATGTAATGTGAGGGATGGGAGGTCTGGAGCTGGTCCAGTGGCCCAACAATGTCATCAGTGACGCAAATGCCATGCACCTCTGTCCTCCACCATTACCAAAATGTCTCTGTCACTCCTGCAGGGTCGCACTGTCTGTTTCTGCTCCAGCCTTCACATCTGCATAGTTAGTGCTGAAGCCAGAAGCAAGGGAGCACCTTCTTCCCTAACCTTCTCTTTCTTGGTCAGGAGCCCCCTGTAGATGTCCTCTCATATCTCATTGGCCAAAACTTGGGTGACCTTGCCTCTACCGATCACTAGCAGAGGGAATGCTGTTGCTGTGACTGGCTCAGACCAACCATGTTTCCTTCCAGCTGAGCATCCATCAGAAGAAGGCGATGTGCTGTGTGAGCAATCCGTACCTGCCATAAAGGAGAAAAAGACAAGGTAGGAGGGTGTTCAAAGCCAAGGGAACAAAATAGCAGGAGGAGCAGAACATGAAAAAGTGCAGAGGTTCAAGAGACACCCTGGGTGCTAGGAATTGCTGGTGGTTCATTACCGCAGGAGCACAGCACAGGTGGGGCAAGGTGGGCTAGTTCTCATAGGGCATTTTTTGCTTGTAGCAGGGAATGCCTTAGGTAATAAGGAGATACTGAGAGACACTGAACGAAAGAGTAAGCGCGGAGCAAATGGAAAACACAGGTGTGTGGAGGTCCCCTGTATTTTAGGAGCTGAACAGAACCTTTCTATGACAGGCAATAATGTGGCTAGTAAACTCTGGAGGCCTCTGTGCAGATGATTATAACTAACAGGAGACAGTATGCATGAACTGAATCAATAGCCTAGATTAATCAATGTGCTATTGGCAGCTGAGTTCTTTAGCTGTGATGTTATATCTGTGATGCATGCACCTCACCTCTCCCACCTGGGCCCAGCCTCAGGCCCACCCCCATCCCTCAGGGCACCCAGTACAACCCAGCACTCTGTGTTGTAATGCACACAGGATGCCCACACCTCTGCTTGGGCCCCAGTGTACAGAGAAGAAAACAGAGGCCAGAAGTCAGTAAGGGGCTTTCTGGTGAGTTGGGGTTTGTGAGTTTGTGTCCAGAACCTGTCTCTCGCAATCCACCACGCCACTTCACGACTTCAGAGGACAGCACCCTCCTAACTCACCCAAGATGTCTGATGAACCCAAGCTTCCGCCTGCCCCACCCCTCCTCTTTATTTTCCATGGTCAAGCTCTCACACTCCAGTCCATTCCTAAAGGGGAAAGACACAACTCCTGCCTTGTAGTCAGGAGTCAAAGCTGCACTTCATTGTCTTACTGTGGACCTCTTGGTCAGAATTAACACAGTCCCCAAAAGTTCCCCTGGTTCTCTCCGTGAAAGTTAGGCAATGTGGGTGTAGGCAGGTAACACAAGGCCTGCCTTCCTGCCCTGCAGTCCGGCCCATAGCCTTTCCCCTTCAGAACCACGTTTGTTGCTGTTGGGAGTTACTGTGATAATTCTTTTTTTCCCCCCATTTAGTTGTTCTGACTAAGTCCAAGTACTACATCACCACCTGCCTCTCAAGCTGGAGGATGCACAGCCCCGATTCTGTGCAGGGAGGATGTGAAACAAGAGTATCCAACACATTTTTCTGAAGCACCAATTCTGTGACAAGACTTGGAAGAACCAAGTACTTTAATAAGAACCGTCCCTTCCCACAAACATGGAAGAAAAAAAACAGGGGAGGCGAGAAGTACCCCAGGAGAAACAGTCCAGTCTCTGCACTTTCATCCAAGTGGGGCTGAGAGGTGGACCTGCAGCTAGGGGGCCTCTCCCGTGGTCCCCCAGGTGGCTCCAGCCATCCTCCAAGCACAGCAGGTATTTTGGTGTTTTGAAGTTTTGAAGACCATGGAAATGACCAGTAGCCTCCTGATGTAAATCCACGCAGAGACACAACGGCAGTTCGCACACGTCCATTGTCCACTGGACCATATGCGCTTGCCCAAGGGTCCTGGCATGGAAGTGTGTGCATTATGCTCTTCTATAAGCTCTCTGCACCCAGCATCTGGTCTATATGCCCCATACCATGTGGTCAGACTCCCTGCTGAAGCTCAGCATCTTCGAGTTCTGCGTTTAAAATGCATAGAGTTTGGCTTGACTTCCCTGGAGTCTGTGGTTGTAGCCCTGCCTTGGTCATCCACTATCTACATGGACTCTGCCCTGTTCTGTCTGGCTTGCCTATCTGTGAAAGGCCTAAAGCAAAGCCTTTTCTACTTAAAGCCCAAAAACTCCCTAGCCAACCCCTGCTGGCCCTGGCTGGTTTCCTCTGGGAATCCACTGCTGCTGCTGATGATGATGCTGATAATTATGTGGGTGAAGGGAGAATCCCCAGGGCTATATTGGGCTGCTGGGCTGTGAAAGGTGGTGATCAACTCTGAAGAGGCCAGGGGACTGGCAGGCTCTTTGGTTTTCTGTCCTGGTTCCCGGTCCTCAGGTGGCTGATGTGCCTGGTGGAACCTGGAGAACGTTGGCTGAGCCTCCTGAGTCGGGGAGGGACCACAGCGGTTGGGGTGAGGGAAGAGAAGGGCCCTACCCTGATGGTGCGGCACTCCACTCTTGGTTTCTTGCCACTTGGGACGAGGTCCGAGGCCATATCATGCTGGTGAACCTCTTGTGTTTTAATGTCGCTTGGGTCTCATCACACTCACACCGGAGTCCATCCTCTCTCTGTCACCCAGGGGTCTATGTCGTCACAGGGAGGCTCACTGTAATGTCCGAGTATTTCTTCTTGCCTTATGTTAGCCATGGGTCTCCCATAATTTCTTTTAAACACTCTGTCCTTAGGGTCAACAGTCATGAATTTTTTTAAAGTATTTTTCTAATTCAAAGGAAAGAAAAATGGCAGCAAGCTTTTCCCACTCAGTATCTGCTGCTTCTGCTCCCTGAAGTTATTTTATACAAAGGGCAGAGAGTACTTGTCTGTGTTTTATACAGGCCCTCCGCTAGGCTCCATATGTCAACCGTGGGTCCGTCGTATCTTTGGCCCAGGAAGAGTTCTGGGGCAGCATAAAAGAGGGTACCACGCATGTGCTCACTTAATTCCAGTAAACTGAATGCTAAGTCCAAAGTCCACAGTTTTGATGTTCCTACGAGTGTCAAAGAGCATGTTCTTTGGTTCAGGTTCCTGCGGTGGCTGAACCGCTCACGGGGTACCAGCTAATGGAAAACACCTCAGGCCTCATTCTGGTTGCACAGCAGTGGTCCTCCAGATAGTCATGTATCTCCCCTCCACTTTGGTGCTCCAGTACCAGGAACATACATTTATTGGTGTCAGTCACCTTGAATGAATTGACTGTATTTGGGTGATCCAATCTCTTCATGCACTGGACTTCCCAAAATGAAAGTCTCTTAAGGCAGAAGGAGCCCTGCTGATTAATGACTTTGACAGCCACTTCTGTCCCAATCAGAATATGCTTGCCTAACCTCACCTTGGTAGAGCTACCCTAGCCAATGATGTTGAGGAGCTCAATATAGCCCATATGGGTCTCTAGGGCAACACAGATGGCCACAAGTTCATTCAACACGGTGACTTGCTAACTATACTAACCAATAAAACTAATAATGCTAATTATGCCAACAATACTAACTATACTAACTGTACTAACAATGCTACCTAAAAAAAACTACTAAAAAATTAATGAAAAAAAGAAAAAGAAAAATGAGAAAATTAAAATAAGAAAAAATAGAACAAAATAAAAATAGAAAAACACAAAAAATAAAGTAAATGGGATAAGAGATCAAAGAAAAATAAGAAAAAGAAAAATAACCAAAAAGAGTACAAATAAGAAAAAGAAAACAGGAGTAAAGAAAAAAATAAACAAAATGGGGGTAAAAAGGAGAAAAGAAACTAATAGTTCTAAGTCTGACAAGTCATCACAAACCAGCTTTGTGGGCTATAAGGACAAAAACTTCAGCAGAGCTAGGTTCTTACATAGCTGTTTGGTTTTTTTCTTTATTATTGTTCCATTTCAGTTGCCCCGATTTCTCCCCCATTGCTCTCCCCCACTCCCCACTCCCACAGTCAACCCCCACCCTGTTGTCCATATGTGTGGGTTCCAAACCCATGCATATAACTAGACCCTTCCCCTTGACTAGACCCTTCCCCTTCTTTCCTCTATTATCCCCCTCCTCCCTACCCTTCGGTCACTATAAGTTTCTTCCTTATTTCCATGTTTCTGGTTATATCTTGCTTGCTTGTTTGTTTTGTTGATTAGATTCCACTTATAGGTGAGATCACATGGTAGTTGTCTTTTACCACCTGGCTTTTTTCACTTAGCATAATACTCTTCCATTCCATCTGTGCTGTCACGAAGGGTAGGAGTTCCTTCTTCCTTTCTGCTGTATAGTATTCCATCCTGTAAATGTACCACTGTTTTGATCCACTCATTTACTGATGGGCACTTAGGATGTTTCCAGCACTTGGGTTTTGTAAATAGCACTGCTATGAACATTGGGGCATATGTAGGTTCTTTTGAATTGGTGTTTCGAGATTCTTAGTGTATAATCCCAGCAGTGGGATCACTGCATTAGAAGGCAGTTCAATTTTTAGTTTTCTGAGGAAATTCCATACTGTTTTCCACAGTGGCTGCACCAGTCTGCATTTCCACCAACAGTGCACTAGGGTTCCCTTTTCTCCACATCGTCTCCAACACTTGTTTGTTGATTTGTTTATGATGGTGATTCTGACTGGTATGAAGTGGTACTTCATTGTGACTTTAATTTGCTTCTCTTTCTGATGGCTAGTGATGCTGAGCATCTTTTCATATGTCTCTGGGCCCTCTGTATGTCCTCCTTGGAGAAGTGTCTGTTCAGGTCCTTTTTCCACATCTATTGATATGATCATGTGTTTTTGTCTTTGCTTTTGTTTATGTGATGCACTATGTTTATTGATTTGTGAATATTGCACCACCTTGCATCCCTGGGATGAATCACACTTGATCACGGTGTATGATCTTTTTAAGGTACTGCTCAACTGGTTTGCCAATATTTTGTTGGGGACTTTAGCATCTATGTTCATTAGTGATATTGGCCTATAGTTTGTTTCTTTGTTGTGTCTTTACTTGGTTTTCAAATCAGGATAATACTGGCCTCATAAAAATCATTTGGGAGTCTTCCCTCTTCTTGAATTTTTTGGAATAATTTGAGAAGGATAGGAGTTGCCTCTTCCCTAAATATTTGGTAAAATTTGCCTGTGAAGCCATCCAGTCTGGGGCTTTTGTCTGCCAGGAGTTTTTTGATAATTGCTTCAGTTCCACTAGCTGTTATTGATCTGGTCAGGTTTTTAGCTGCTTCTTGATTCAGTGTTGGAGGATTATATGTGCCTAGAAATTTGTCCATTTCACCCAGGTTGTCAAGTTTCTTGGCATATAGTTGTTCATAGTAATTTCTGACATTCCTTTGCATTTCTGTGGTAGCAGTTGTACTGTCTCCTCTTTCATTTCTGAGTTCATTTATTTGGTTCCTCTCTGTTCTTCTTGACAAATCTGGTTAAAGGCTTGCCATTTTGTTAATCCTTTCAAAGAACCAACTCCTAGATTTATTGATCCTTTGATCAATAAATTGATCCTTTGATCCTTAAATTGTTCTTTTAGTCTCTATATTTAATTCTGTTCTGATCTTATTTCCTTCCTTCTATTCACTCTGGGCTGTGTTTGCTGTTGCTCTAGTCGTGCACATGTAGGGTTAGGTTGTGCATTTGAAATGTTTCTATCTTCTTTTAGGTAAGCCTGTATTACTATAAACTTCCCTCTCAGGACTGCCTTCACTGTGTCCCATAGGTTTTGAGATGTTATGTGTTCATTTTCATTTGTTTCCAGAAACTTTTTGATTTCTTCTGTGATCTCATTGATGACCCAATCATTGTTTAATAGCATTTTATTCAGTCTCCATGAATTTGAACATTTTTGAGTTGTTTCCTTGAGGTTTGTTTATAGTTTCAAGCCATTGTGATCTGAGAAAATGCTTGATATGATTTCAATTTTCTTGAATTTGTTGAGGCTGGTTTTGTGTCTCACTATATGGTGTATCTTTGAAAATGTTCCATGTGCATTTGAAAAGAATGTATGTTTTGCTTCTTTGGGGTGAAAAGTTTTGTATATATCATTTAAGTCTATTTGATCTAGAGTGTTGTTCAATGCCTCATTATCCTTGCCGATCCTTTGTTTGGAAGGTCTATCCATTGCTGACAGTGGGTGTTAAAATCCCCTAGTGGAAGTGTGTTGCTATCTGTGTCTTTCTTGAAGTCCTCCAAGATTTTCCTTATATATTTGGGTGTTCCTATGTTGGGTGCATATATGTTTACAATGGTTACAATCTTCTTAGTGGATTCTTCCTTTAAGTATTACAAAGCATCCTTCTCTTCTTTTTTCATGGCCTTCATTTTGAAGTCTATTTGTCTGATATAAGTATTGCTATCCCAGTTTTTTCTTTTCCTGCCCATTTATTTGGAATGTTTTTTTCCATCCCTTCACTTTCAGTCTGTATAGGTCTTTTGTTTTGAGGTGGGTCTCATGTAGGTAGCATATATGTGGTCATGTTTTCTTATCCATTCACCTATCCTATGTCTCTTGATTGGAGCATTTAACCCACTTACACTTAAGGTTATTATTGATAGGTACTTATTCATTGCCATTTTTTCTGTGCCTGTTTTTCTTTATCTGTCCCTCTTTCTCCTTATTTCTTTCTACTCCTTTTTATAGCAGTCCTTTTAGCATCTTTTGCAGTGCTGGCTTGGTGGAGATGTTCTCTTTTACCCTTCTTTTGTCTGGGAAGTTCTTTATTTCATCATCCACTTTAAACAAGAGCCTTACCGGAAAGAATAGTCCTTGTTGTAGACCCTTGCTTTTCATTACCTGGAATATTCTGTGCCAATCTCTTCTGGCTTGTGTTGTGTCTATTGAGAATCAGCTGATAGCCTTATCAAAGCTCCCTTGTGTGCTATTTTTTGCTTCTCCCTCGCTGTCTTTAAGATTCCCTTTTTGTCTTTAATATTTGGCATTTTAATTATGAAGTGTCTTAGAGTAGGCCCCTTTGGGTACATTTTGATTGGTACCCTCTGTGCTTTCTAAACTTGCATGACTTTTCCCCTCCCCAAGTTAGGGGAGTTTTCTGTCATTATTTTTTTCAAATAGGTTTTCTATCCCTTGCTCCTTTTCTTCTCCTTCTGATATTCCTATTATTCAAGTGTTGTTACATTTCATGTTGTCCTGAAGGTCCCTTAAATTATCCTTCTGCTTCTTCAGTTGTTTTTTTTTTTTTTCATTTTGTTTCTCTGACAGGGTATTTCTTTCTACCTTGTCTTACAGCTCAGTGATTCAGTCCTCTGCTTCACCTAGCCTGCTTTTAATTCCTTGTAGTGTATTTTTCATTTCAGATATTGTATTCTTCATTTCTTCCTGGTTCTTGGTCATAATTTCTATGTCCTTTTTCATGCTTCTGTAGTTCCCATTAAGTTCTGTAGTTATCACTGAGTTCCTTGAGCACTCTTATAACCCTTTTTTTCCTTCCTTCCTTCCTTCTTTTTTTTTTTTATTTTATGCCTGATAGATTGCTTGCCTCAATTTCATTAGCTTTTTTGGGGGGGGATTCCTCCAGTTCTTTCAATTGGAGGTTCTTTGACTCCCCATTCTAGGTAACTGTTTTTGTTTATTTCTGTATCTCAGGTTGCTCTTCTTTGCCTGCCTATCTTCATGGGGTGGACTTCTGTGGTAGGAGTTCTGTGGGACTCTGTGGTGTGCTCTCTTTGATCTCCTGATCTGGACGCTCTAGGGTTGTCCTTCATTCAGTTTACATGGGCTCTCTTGTTGTACTTGGGCTTTGCTTATTGCTGGCTCATTCATTGGTGGGTTCTCCCCTCCAGCTGGCTGGCTGACTGGGACTCACAATTCCTTGTATGCTCAGATTTGTCTTAATGTATTTTTTCTTGGCACATTTACTCATTAAGGCATTTGTAATCAAATATTTGCTCCTTCCGCATTTTCTTCTTTATTTATCCTACTGCAATGAGATTTTCTTTTTTTTTTAAGATTTTTAAAATTTATCTTTAGAGAGGGAAGGGAGGGAGAAAGAGAGAGAGAGAGAAACATCAATGTGCAGTTGCTGGGGGCTGTGGCCTGCAACCCAGGTATGTGGCCTGCCTGGGAATTGTAATGAGATTTTAATAGCAGCCTCATCACTGCTTATGGATGCAAAGAAGTGGAAACTATAAGCCAGCGACCTGGCCTGGTACTGTCTGTTGCAGCAGTGGCCCTGTGTTGTTCATGTCAGCTCTGAAGTGGCAGCCGTGGCCTCCCCACCAAATCTGTACCAAAAGTAGCACAGCAGATGCCAGAATTGTAACCATGCATATCCCACCCTTCTCTCCCCCACCCCACAACTTCCTCTTGGGGTAAAAATACAAGCTGGAACTCTATTGCCTGCCACCAATGAGAGTGCATCACTGATAATCCAACAATTTGTAGGTGTTTTTTAATTTCCTCACAATGGTGCCTCTTGAGGTCAGAGCAAAAAATAATTCAGTCATGGTTGGGGATAAAGCTACAGTAGTTTTCTCACTTTTTGTTCTCAAGATCTCTTTACTCTGAAAAAAAAATAAAAGGGACCCAAAGAGCTTTTTGTTTATGTGTGATATTAAGGACTGTTATTTACTTTATTATAAATTAAAGCCTGTAGAATGCTTCAGTGGCCTATTTATAATTTGAAAATGTGTAATAAATTTTGTATTCTAGAATCATTTTAGTATCTACCATGAAAACATTCAATTCCTTTTCTTGAAACTTTGGTCTCAAAATGATGCTACAACTGAATTGGTATCATGATGTTATAAGAAAATATGCTGTTGTATAAGACACAGTAAGGTACATTATTAATATCTATAAAAACTCAGAGGAAGACCACTTTTATCATATTCTTGCCAGTAAGAACCTGAGCAGATTTCTCATCATAAACCTTGGATATGAGGGCAGTATGTTGATATATTCAAAGCACTGCAGGAGAATAACTGTCAACTGAGACTCCTATATCTAGCTAAACTGTCCTTCAGAATTGAGGGGGGAATTAAGAGATTCCCAGATAAACCAAAACCAAGACTTTTTCTCACTAGACCTGCTCTGCATGAAGGGAGTCCTTCAGGTTGGAATGAAAGGACACTGGACAGTACCTCATGTATCTCTCTTAAATAACACACAATTATAAAAGCTACTACTAGTGTAACTTCAGTTTGTAGTTACACTTTTGGATTTTTACTTGATTGAAAAGACTAATATATTTTAATACCCAATTATAATCCATGTTTTTGGACACATGATGCATAAATGTGTACTAATGTGACAATAAATGAAAGGGGGTAAAGTCAGAGCTATACAGAAGAAGAGTTTTATATGGTCTTGAAGCTAAGCTTATATAAACTCAAGAGTGTTAGGACCTTAGGTCACTCAAATAACCAAAATATATTTCTCATATATATTTGGTCTTCATCTAGGGTTCCTTGCTCATAGCATCTAAAGCCCTTAGAATTTCCTGAGCTGTAAGAGCCATGGGAGTGTCTTTTGTTATAATATTTGGTCTCTTGTTTTCACTTTTTGAAGCTTCATAGCCATAAAGGTGAAATGCGTGTTTTGTTACGCATAAAAAGGCCCCTACTACCAGATCTGTGATGATGTTAATAGGGTAAATTTTACCCTAAAGATGGGAGCTGGTTGCCAGGGGAACAAACCATGAAAAGAGGGAAATTTTAGCCCCCTCCCACTCACCCCAATTTCTGAAGAAGTTACAGTGGGATGGAGTTTGGATCAATCACCAAGGATCAATGAGTTAATCAATTGTACCTATGTAATGAGGCCTCAAAAAAAAAAAAAAAGGAAGAAGAAGAAGGTTCCAGGAGTGTTCACGTTGGGATGCTTCCACTTGTCTTCAGGCCAGGCCCCAATCTTCACAGGAACAAGAAAGCTCCTTTGTTCAAGACCTGGCCTTAGGGATCTCTTCATCTGGTTGCCAACTTGTATCCTTTAACATCCTTTGTAATAAACCTGTCAGCCAAGCCTCCCTCCCACCATTCAACCCTCTAATATGCTGGAGTCCTGACTCCTGTGAGCCATTCTAGCAAACTGATCAAATTCAAGGAGGTAGTGGTCAGAACCTCTGACTTACAGCCAGTCAGTCTGATACACAGGTGACAACCTGGACTTCTGATTGGCATTGTGGGACTAAGCTCTTAACTTGTGGAATCTGAAGCTCTCTCTTTTTCTACCTCTCTGGCCTCAGACTTTCAAGGGCACCAAAGTCACAAAACTAAAGTGACACTCCCACCCTTCCTACCCCAAAGCTGGGAGAACTAGACAAAAGTGGGGGCTGCCCAGGGGGTTGGCACTCTTCCCAGAACCACCTTGGGGCTTTTCACCTTCCTACCTAAAACAGGTGACTCTCAGAATCCCTGGGCCTGCATTCCCCCACTGATACCCCTGGTATAAAAGGAGTCTCCATTTCTTTTGGAGTTATATAACAAATGCTTGAAGAGTAACGGTGATAATAATATTATTATTATAATGATTTGTGTTACTATTTTAATAACTCACATATACTCATCATTACCATATACTAGGCCCTGTTCCAATCTCTTTACATCCAGTAACTTGTGTAAAGCTCATTATACCCTAGGAGGAAGGTAGTACCATTATTTCATTTAATTTTTCCACTTTCTGAGGCTTCTTTCTTTCTACTGCAAAAAGAATACATATGTCCTGGGCAAATCAAACAAGACAGAGATGTGTAAAGAGCAAGTTCACAATCTCCCTGACTCCTGCCACTCTCTCCCTCTCCACCCCTGCCCCATTCCCACTCTCCTGGAACAACCAAGGCCAGCAGTCTCAGGTCCACAGTCTGTCCTTATGCCAACACATGCAAGTGCATAGCAGAATCCTCTCTGAAATTACCCTCCCTATTTTGTGGCTAAGGAAAATTATATGTCAGAGAAGTTAAGTGGCATGCCCAAGGTCAGAGAGCAAGAAAGTAGAGGAGCTAGCACTTGCTTGACTCCCAAGTTTAATGGCAAATCCTGTGACCTTACCAACTAGCCTCCATTGCATTTACAAGTCATATCAACTGTGGACAAAAGGAGAGAAAATAATCACAACAACAGAAAGTATCAGTGCACAATAATGAAGGACTGCTCATGGTGGCTTTTCAGGCCACTGAAAAGACACGAGAGAGAAATTGGCAGAATAAAAATAAAAGCAAAGTCATAAATATATTTCACGTTAAAGTTTGGAAAAAGTTATACCATGTAAAGAGCACCCAAAAGAAGAATGGACTGATGATATTAATTTCAGGCTAAATAGACTAACAAAAATTTTTGCTAGAGACAAAAAGCATGTGTTCTCATAAAAGTGTCAACAAATCAATTATAGGCATATACAGATGCTGATATCTTATCTTAGGCCAAACTATCTTGTTTTTAACACTATTATTTGCCCATAGCAAAAAAGAAAAAAAAAGCTTTATCATAGATTTTGGTGCAAAACAGTTCTAACTAGGCTTTCATTTGATCCCCCTATGTTTTATTTTTTATTTTTTATTTTCCACCTGGAGCAAGTGTCATGTTAAGGTACCAGAAGAGTGAAAGTTATACTTTTCTTTAAAAAGGGGAACAGGGTGCTTTTAATAAAGGAGGTTGGGAGGAAAAACTTCATGATATACCAACCACAGGTATGAATCTCAGGTAATCAATCGTACCATATTGAACCATATGGAATTGCCGCATTTTAGATGGGTGATGTTTAAATATTTGCAATCTCATATGGCTCAACATTAGCAAGAAAAAGTCACAGAAATGAGATATCTGAAGAATCTCTGTATGTCCCTAAGCAGACACACACGCGAAGATTTTGGAGACCAATGCCCCGTATCACGTCACACTTAACTCACTACATTGTTCACTCATTGCATTTTAGTATTTTTGATGTCTTTTCTTCCACTGGGCTCATGATTTCTTTTAAGTAATTTACATTTTAATTCCAAAATACAGAGCCTAACAACCAGCTTGCAGATGTTAAATGAATGATTAAATAAATACATAAAAAATTCACATTCCATTTATTTTTGTCACTCTATATTTATAAAATTCTTCTAGCAGACTTCTTCCACATCATTTTGCATAATCTCCACTGAAACTACACAGGTTTTCTTTTGTGTTTTCAAATTCACTAAAATATCTCTTATCACAAGATCTCCATAAATATTCTTCTTTTTTTTCTTCTTTGAATATTTTACCTTATCTAACCTCTACTCATATTTTAAATCATAATTTATATTTTACTACTTTACTACTTATAAGTGTTTAGAAACACTTATAGTGGCCCACTCTTCCAACATTAATAAATTTCTCTTGATCACTTTGTAAGTTACAGAAAGGTCTATTCACTGTGCTGCACACCTGAAATTAATCATATTAAATGTCAACTGTAATTAAAAATTTTTAATTTTTAAATTAAAAATTTGCTATGTGTCCTGCAGAGTATATAAGACACACATGCATTTGTACATTTATTATATATATACACTGTATACACATGTAATCACAGGGCACTGGAAACAAAGGAAAACTAAGTTTTAGTTTTTAAGTCATTTGTTTTAGGTATATATATACACACATATACACACACTTACATAGATAGATGTTCACATATGTATCACATACATATGATAATTTACAAGTTAATATTCCCTTACTACCCCATATCATTCAGTTATATGGGGTGATTGTCACATATTATTGATTCTTATTTAGCATTTAATGAGCATTAACATTTTATAAATAGTAATGCCTCATTACAATTTCAAGTAGATTGTCATTTATCCATTAACCACTGAGAAAAGAGAATGAATGTGTCAAGGTCATAAGATGCTAAAAGATGGCATTTAATTATCCTGTAGTTGACTATGGAAGTTCAGAAAGGGAATGATATGGGACTAATGGACCTGCAAAAATGCGAAGTACCATTCTACACTAAAGTAATTGGATAGAACAGTGGAAAAGACCACGGTAAATGATTACTTCATCAATTTTAAAATTAAAGGGCAAGATAAGGTGGTCACTATCACAGGGCTATTAAGGTAAAATAAGCTAATCAGCACATTTCAAACATAAAGTTGTCTGCTAATTATCCAATGACTACCAATTTCTGAAGGGTACAAAAGAAAGCAATTTATTTTCACTTTATCAATTACACCATGCAATCAAATGTTTCCATGAAGAAAAAAATCTTAATTTATCTTTATCTTTTCTTAATATAATTTAGCTATCATGCATTGGTAGGCAAACTGTAAGAGAATGGTAATTTTTATTTAATCTGCATAAGCATCAGAAAAATGACTTTCTTATCAAACTAATGTTTCAATGTCAAAGTCTTTCAAGCTTGACTACACGAACACAGTGATTGTCACTGTCAACCACAACTCAGTCATATTCTTGACTCTCACTGACCAAGAATGTTTTATTGGTGGATATCTTATAAACAAATATATCATAAAGTCCTTACTAACAAAAAGTCTACATGTATAGTGCTAAATCTAGAAATGAGAGAGAAATAGTAACAGAGAAATATTTTTTAAATCACAAAGACAGAGATGGGTTTTAAAAAATAAATATTTTTCATAAGTAGCAGATAAAAAAACAGATAAGGTAAAAATCTCAGGATTACACTAGAGACCTATATTTGTTCAGTTTACATAATGGAAGGGAGAAAATGAAAATATTTAAAGTACACTTATGAGCACATAAGTGAAACAGTCAACTAGACGATAGAGAGGTAGATAGATAGATAGATAGATAGACAGACAGACAGACAGATAGATGAAATTTTGCTTCTGGACATTATGGCTCAACATGGAGTAGAATTTTCCTCTAGCCATAAAAATTAGTAGCTAGGCAAACATATAAAGTACCGTTTTCAAACATTGAACAAGAAATATCATAGGGGTGTGATCCTAAGAAAAGGTAAACAAACAAGACGAGTCATGCAATTGCTCTCACTTTCCCTCTGGATTTAGTTTCTAATCAAGGAAGGGGAAAAGCAAACAGGCCACAGAGTTTTAATGAACCAAGTAGACTGCCGCCAATAAAAATTAGGTGGTGAGGTATGAGAGGAGGAAGTGTGCAATAAAGGAACTCTAGAGACCCTTAAGTCTTTGCTGAGTGCAAATTATTGAAACAGTATATGCATAAGGCAAAATCCACAAGTCTGAGCAGGAATGATCGAGAACTGGGAGCTAAATGATTACTAGATCAAACATAAACCTGCAAACTCTTTGAATTGCTATCAATCAGAGAGGACTGTCCTCAATGATCACTTGGAGAATTCAACAGAACCCCCTGAAAGATCACATCTTAATGTTTAGGCTAAACTGCCCCAACAGTGCACACACCATGATATAACTTATAAAATTGAACCAAATATCTTAACTGCCTGCCAGAACAAACTCGTTATTTTTCATGAAAAATCACAAATCTCTGGTAGAAAAAACCATAAAACTCAAAATATCCAAGATTGAAGAAGTGGGAAAACATGATGAATAGCCAGGAGAAAAATCACTCAATAGAAAGAAACCTAGACATAGCACAGTAACAGCTAGAGGTATTAAAGTAGCTCTTATAATAATGTACCATTATTTTTTAAAAAACAAGAACATAATATGCAGATAAATGAAAATACCATGGGGGACCTCCCATAAAGGGATTTATTTGTAAAAATTGCGTGTATATTCTTACATATTTAAAGTTTAGTCACTTTCAAAGTACTCTCCATTTGATGCAATACGCCTATTGAGACTTTTTCCCCATTGCTCAAAACAGTTTTTGCACTATGGTACATTGATGCAATGGAATTCTACACAGCAGAAAGAAAGAATGAGCTCCTACCCTTTGCAACAGCATGGATGGAACTGAAAGCATTATGCTAAGTGAAATAAGCCAGGAGGTGAAAGACAAATACCATATGATCTCACCTTTAACTGGAACCTAATCAACAAAACAAACAAGCAAGCAAAATATAACCAAAGGCATTGAAATTAAGAACAAATTGACAGTAGCCAGAGGGCAGAGGGGAAGGGATAATGGGGGGAAAGGGTGAAGGGTTTTCAGGAACAACTATAAAGGACACGTGGACAAAAAAAGGGGGGGGTGGAAACAGAGGAGGGAGTTGGATATGGTTGGGGGGGTGGGGGAGAAAGGCAGAAAATTATACTTGAACAACAATAAAATTCAAAAGTATTTAATAAAAAATGTTTTTCGACTTGTTGACTTTGAAGGCTTTTAGTGCTTCTGCTGTTTCTTTGTTTCACTTCTTCCACATCGGCAAAATGTTTCCCTTTGAGTACTTTCCTCATCTGATAGAAAATAAAAAGTTGCTCAGGGTAAGACTAGGTGAACACAGAGGGTGGATCACAGAGATCCTGCTATTTTTGGTCAAAAAGTGCTGAACACTCAGCATGGTGTGGACAGGGGCATTCATTAATCACCTTTCGTAAAATAGGGAGATGAGTTGAAAAAGTCTTTTAAAAAATCACTGAAGCCAAACACAGCCCCTCACAACATCACCAGCTGGTACACTGATACAGATGGGTTCCTAGAATGTTCCCCTAGCAGGGGAAGTCTGTACTACAAGGGGCCCACCCTCCAGAAGATAATTCTGGTTTTTTGGGTCCTCCCTCATGTAAAATGGAAACTAAAAGAACATGTATAAAGGACACATGGACAAAGCCAAAGGGGGTGGGATCAAGTGTGGGAGGTGGAGGTGGCTGAGGTGGGGGGAAATTGGAGCCAACTGTACTTGAACAACAATAAAAAATGTGGGAAAAAATAAATGAAAAATACATTATCAAAACAGAAAAATTAACTGGATGGGATTACAGAAATTAAATCAACATAGGATAATAGATCAATGAGCACAGATATAGAAACTAACTCAAATACACAATGAGGAAAAGTCTTGAAAAGAAAAGGCTCGGTGACTTCCAAGCAGTGACTAGTAGTCTAATACACATGTATCTGGTATCAAGAAACTAGCAACGTGTGTATGGGAGGGTGCAAAACTAAAAATACTATGGTATTATCTGATCTACTATGGAATAGTATTTTTATTACTCAAAAATTAAACATAGAACCATTATGATCCAGCAATCCCACTCATAAGTATATACAAGGTCTGTCCAGAAAGTATCCATCCATGTAATTTGAAAAATACAGACATATATTGAAGAAGATACAAAATAATAGAAACAGTGTACATAGGACAATGATGCTTCAGTCCTTTTCAAGTAAGCACCTTGGGACCTCACACAGTTCTCCCAGTCACCATCAGCTGTCCCATCATATTTTCCTGAATCTCACCAATGGTCTGAAATCTCTTCCCTTTCAAAGATAACCAGTTTTGGGAAAAGCCAGAAGTCACAGGGCAAAACCTAGGCTGTGGTGGGACTGAGTTACCTGGTAATTTGATGTTTTGCCAAAAAACTCTGCACGTGACATGATGCATGAGTGGGCTCATTGTCATGATGAAGCTACCAATCACCAGTTACCCATAGCTGTGACCTTCTGAATTATCTAAATAGTTTCCAGGGAGGAATGTTCAAGCTTAATGCAAAATATGATGTGAATTCATTGCTCTACTTGCTCAGTCATTTTGAATGTGATGGTCACATAGTACACATGCTTATTCAATGGTGTCTACTGCCCCCACTGATTAATACAGTGAAGTCATCATTGTTCATGCATGTGCATTCTAGTCCATTCTCCTTGGCTGCCAGGTTACATCAATGTCATACAAACCATTCTCTTCATAGTAACACTGGTTGGACTTTATCCAGACAGATCTCACATATCCAAAGAATTAAGGTTGGGATCTTGAAGCAGAATCCACACTCCCATGCTCATTTCAGCATTATTCACCACAGCTAAGATATGGAAACAACCTAAATGCTCATCAACAGTTAAATGGACAAAGTGTAGAGTATTCCAGCGTCTGGATGTACCAGAGATTGTTTGCCATTCACCTACTGAAGAAATTCTTGGTTGCTTCCAAGTTTTTGCAATTATGAGTAAAGCTGCTATAAACATCCATGTGCAGGGTTATAAAGTACCAGTTCCTAGGTCTATGGTGTGTCGAACACTAAACACTGGGCTTGCTCTTTATAGCAGTGGTTTTGCTTGTGTTCCATCTATGTTTTCCTCCTTCCTCACCTCTTTTCTCATATTGTCTTAATCCCTGTCTCCCCTGACATGTTGGCATCTTGAGAAAAGCTCTGTTGGAGTTTGGAGTTTGCAGTAATATCTGCTTCCAGATATTAAAGTAGATCATGTATATTTGTCTCCTGGTATCTCACTCTCTTTCTCTCTTGATATAAGGGTAGAGAGTCTCATTTCTTCATTATTTTCTAGGCTCTGCAACTATAGAAATGAATTCCTTATTAAAATAAAATCAGATATCAAATTTATAATTAAACTACAGAACAGCCACCATTTAAATCACCTGAAATTTGGCTTAATGGAAGGCCTAAAACTAGGGAATTAAAGAGGAGGCCACATCAAGACACCAGAGGCAGAGCCACCATGGAGCTGGTCCCATGGTGGGAGGTTTATCTTGGCTGCAGAGGACTCCTTGAGAAGTGAGAGTTCCCAGTCCTGCCCTAGATTCTCTAGCCCAGAGTTCCAGAGCCAGGGAGAGAAGTCCCCATAACTTCTGGCTATAAAAACCAATGGGGATTGAGTTTGAAGGGACAGAGGGCTACTAAATACCAGGCAGTTTCTCTAAAAGGGCCTACACATGTTTTTACTTGCATTTCTTCCCTCTGAGCTCCAACATGGAGGAGCAGCTTGAAAGGCACCAGAGACATACAGGGAGAAACTGAATTGTCCAGCATTTGGGTAAGAGATGGGGGAGGCAACTTTCTCCCTGACAGAAGAGCTGACATAGGCTGCTATTCCTTTTCTGAGCTCTCCCCTCACAGAGTTGGCAGGCAGGCAGGCAGGCAGGCATCATATCTGAGACTTCATCAACCTGGCTCACACTGTTTTCTCCCACCTGGTGATGCCTTCAGGCCCCACACCATCCAGCTTTCAGAAACATTCAAGCTGTTTTCAGCAGTTTATCCACACAAATGGCCTGTTTTGGCTCATACTTCAGATTCTCCCAAAATCTCTCAAACAAGAAGCATTGGGCCTTGGTGTGCCCAGTACCTCTCACAAAGTATCCACAGGCCCACCAGCTCTAGCAGCAGCTGACCGTGGTTCACAATTTGGCCTTACCTGGTAACCTCTAAGCTCAGCACAAGTAGCAGCTATCTGAAGATAACTTTGTAGCTTATGCCAGGTGGTCCTGAAAAATAACACAGGTGGTGGCTCACCTTGTCCTGCACCTCCCAGTAGGACCCTAAGACATCCCACCCAGTGCATAGCTTCAGATAATATCAAAGCACCACCACCCAACTATATTCACAAGAAACACACTTAAGGGGTGGACACAGCAGGCACCAGAGCCCTGCTGAAGTAAATCCTGCTCTGAGGAGTGGGCCCCTGCACAGCTGATCCTCCATGGGGGTCAGTGGTTACAGCCAGTTCTTGCAGCTGATCAGCCTGGGAATAAACCCTACCTTTGATGTACAAATAGCACTCAAGTTTCAACTACAAGAGATGAGTGTACACAGCCCACATGGGGAAGCACACTTGGAATGCACAGCTTGGGTAACCAAGAAGACTGGGCCACTAGACCCTACAGAACACCTATTACATTAGGCCACTCTACCAAGCCTGGGGGATGTAGCACCTCTACTTAACACATAGAAACAAACTCAGGGAGGCTGCAAAAAATGAAAATACAGAGAAACATGTCTCAAATGAAATATCAGAACAAAACTCCAGAATTAGAACTAAACAAAATGGAGACAAGCAATCTACTAGAAGCAGAATTCAAGACATTGATTATAACAATGATCAATAAACTTTAGTGAGAACTTCAATGCCAAAAAAAGAGAACAGTTACAGATGAAGGATGCACTAACTAAAATGAAGAATAATTTATAGGGAATCAACAGTAGAGGAGATGAAGATGAGACTCAGATCAGCAATCTGGAATATAAGGAAGCAAAAAAAAAAAAAACCCACTAATGAGAACTGCAAAAGGAAAGAATCCAAACAAATGTGGAAAGTGTAAGGAGCCTTTGAGACAATTTCAAGCATACTAACATTTGCATCATGCCAAAAGAAGGAGAGAGAGAGAGCAATAAACTGAAAATCTATTTTAAAAAATGACATAAAACTTCTCTAACTTGGTAAAAGAGACAGTCATTCAAGTCCAGAAAATATAGAGTTTTAAATAGGATAAATTCAAAGAGGGACATACCAAGACACATCATACCTAAAATACAAAAGGTTAAAGACAAAGAGTGAATATTAAAAATAGCAAGAGGAAAGCAGTTAGTTATTTACAATGGAGCTACCATAAGACTGTCAGCTGATTTCTCAACAGAAACTTTGCAGGCCAGAGGGTTTGCCAAGAAATGTTCAAAGTGATGAAAAGCAAGGACCTACAACCAAGATTACTCTACCCAGCAAATTTAGCATTTGGAATTGAAGGACAGATGAGCTTCCCAGACAAGATGAAGAAGAAGAAGGAGAAGATGACAACCATAAATATAAACAATAAAATGCCAATAAATACATATCTAACAACAATTAAATCTAAAAACCAAAATAAACAAGCAAGCAAAACAGAAACAGACTTATAGGTACAGAGAACATTTTGACAGTTGCCAGATGGGAGAGAGGTTCAAGGGACTGGGTGAAAAAGGAGAAGGGGTTAAGAAGCACATATTGGTTGTTACAGAGTAGTCATGAGGATATAAAGTACAGTATAGGAAACATAGTCAATAATATTCTAGTAACTATGTGTGGTATCAGATTGGCATGAGATTTGTCAGGATGATCTCTCTGTTATGCAATGTCTAATCACTGGGGTGTATACCTGAAGCTAGTATAACAATGTATATCAACTGTAATTTAAAAATTTGAAAATGATTTAAAAAACCTATTCAGTATGAAGCTCATGATTTTTTCCTAAACCATATTTATTAATAACTTTAAATGACTAAGTCAGTATATATTTTAAACACTTCAATTGTATAAAATCTGTTCCCATAGTTTATTTTATTAAATTTTCATAAAATTATATTTTATTAATAAGAATACTAAAACTAGAGACTTCCAGACAAGATGGAGGTGTAGGTAGGCACACTGTGCCTCCTCATACAACCAAAAGAAGGACAACAACAATTGAAAAACAAAAAACAATCAGAACTGATAGAAAATCAAACTGTATGCAAGTCCAACAGCCAACGAGTTAAAGAAGAAATACTCATCCAGACCAGTAGGCAGGGTGGAGATGGGCAGCTGGGTGGAGAGGACTCTTGGCAAGGGAGCAGCTGGAGGACCGGGGTGGAGGAGGTGGCAAATTGCAGATGGGGCAGTCCCACATCAGCATGCAGATAAACCAGAGGGACAACTGGGGAGCAAGACAGACCCTGCAGTCTTGCTGGTTCCAGTGCAGAGAAATAAAGCCTCAACACCTGTGGGGGTTGAGGCAGCAGGAAAAACTCCCAGCCTCATAGGAGAGTTCACTAGAAAGACCCACAGGGTCCTAGAACATACACAAACCCATCCACCTGGGAATCAGCACCAGTAAGGCCCACTTTGGTTGTGGGTAGTGGGGGAAGTGACTGAAAACCGGCAGAGAGTGGAGCAAGTGGCATTGTTCCCTCTGCAACCCCTCCCCCACATATAGTGACTTGGGTTGCTCCACCCTGGTGAGCACCCAAGGCTCCACACTTATAAGATAAAAAGTGTGCCAAGACAAAAAAAAAATGGCTCAAATGAAAGAACAGATCAAACTCCAGAAAAAATACAGCTAAGCAACAAAGAGATAGCCAACCTATCAGATACATAGTTCAAAACACTGGTAATCAGGATGTTCACAGAATTTGTTGAATATGGTCTCAAATTAGAGGAAAAAATGAAGGCTATGGTAAGTGAAATGAAGGAAAATGTACAGGGAACATACAGTGATGGGAAGGAAACCAGGACTCAAATCAATGGTTTAGACCAGAAGGAAGAAAGAAACATTCAACCGGAACAGAATGAAGAAACAAGAATTCAAAAAAAAAAATGAGGAGAGACTTAGGAAGCTCCAGGACATCTTTAAATGTTCCAACGTCCGAATCATAGGGATGCCAGAAGGAGAAGAGGAAGACTGAGAAGTTTAAAACTTATTTGAAAAAATAATGAAGGAGAACTTCCCCAATCTGGCAAAGGCAATAAACTTTCAGGAAGTCCAGGAAGCTCAGAGTCCCAAAGAAGTTGGACTCAAGGACTCACACACCAACACACATCATGATTACATTAGCCAAGATTAAAGATAAGGAGAGAATCTTAAAAGCAGCAAGAGAAAAGGAGACAGTTACCTACAAAGGAGTTCCCATAAAACTATCTCTCAAAAGAAACCTTGCAGGCAAGAAGAGGCTGGAAAGAAGTCATCAAAGTCATGAAAGCAAAGGACATACATCCAAGATTACTCTATCCAGCAAAGCTTTCATTTTGAATGGAAGGGCAGGAAAAGTGCTTCCCAGATAAGGTCAAGTTAAAAGGGTTCATCATTGCCAAGCCCTTATTATATGAAATATTAAGGGGACTTATCTAAGAAAAAGAAGATAAAAAATATGAACAGCAAAATGACAACAAATTCACAGTTATTAACAAACAAACCTAAAACTAAAACAAAAACAAACTAAGTAAACAACTAGAATAGGAACGGAATCACAGAAATGGAGATCACATGGAGGGTTATCAGCAGGGGAGTGGGAGGGGGAGAGAGAGGGAAAGGGTACAGAAAATAAGTAGCATAAATGGTAGGTAGAAAATAGACCAGGGGGAGTGGAGTTAAGAATAGTATAGGAAATGTAGCAGCCAAAGAACTTATATGTATGATCCATGGACATGAACTAAAGGGGGGAAATGTGGGTGGGAGTGGGGTGTGCAGTGTGGAAGGGAATAAAGGGGGAAATGGGACAACTGTAATAGCACAACCAATAAAGTATATTTAATTTTTTTAAGATTTTATTTATTTATTTTTAGAGAGGGAAGGGAGGGAGAAAGAGAGAGAGAGAAACATCAATGTGCAGTTGCTGGGGGTCATGGCCTGCAACCCAGGCATGTACCCTGACTGGGAATTGAACCTGCGACACTTTGGTTCGCAGCCCACGCTCAATCCACTGAGCTACGCCAGCCAGGGCTTAATATATTTAATTTTTTAAAAAGAACACTAAAACTAGTCAGTGACTTGACCAAAGTCCAACAATAGCAAATATGGACTTAAAGTGAGCCTTTCAAATGTGTTTCTCTCTCTTTCCAGTATGTTATGGCTCTCTGGTTTCAGACATCTTAGTGAACAAATGCTTTTTTGAATGCGTCCTAATCTCCAAGACAACAAATTCTAATTTTATTGATGATGGCATTCACTTTATTTCACCCTGGTCATGAGACTGTTTCATACTTCACCAGATGACTGAGTATCACTCTTAAATTCTCTTTGTGTATAAGCATAAATAACAGAAGTTTTTTTATTAAGGTTTATTGAAAAAAATCCAAGTGGTCCCAAGGCCTTCTACAAATAAATTTTATTGGATATTAGTCAGTAAGTATATTATGAAACATAAAATATCTGCTATAAGTTTGCAAACCAAAGGTTATAATGATTTGTTTACTTGAAAAAAAAACATTTAATTTGTCTCAAAATCAAACTAGCATGCCTGCCTGACTGTAATTTTTATTTATTCATTCCAAATATAACTTTGAAAAGTACCATCATTTGTCACTTACTAGCATTTGGGTCTCTGCTTTTATGTTTAATTTATTATCAACTTATGACTTCTTTTCCTTTTACAGTTCAAAAATAAATTTGCTTTTGCTGCCAGACAAAATGCTAGATGCCCTGTTTGCCGATCTGACAGTTTATAAGGAGCAGCATGTCTCTAATAAAAAGTTTGAGAACAACAAAATAAATATTAAAACATCAAAATGCTTACCTTTTATCAGGAAATCATTAGTTTTTAACATACCAAGTCGAAGAACACATCACTTGTGTCTCTGTATTTGCAACAAATATTTTGACTATCAGTAAACTCATGCAGGAAACACTGTATGTTTCAAAAAATGAGCATTGAGTAGTAATAGAAAGAAAGTGTTCTGTCAAAACAGTGTTCATCACGCAGTCCACGGGAGTCCAGCAGCTACTGCTCAATGCTTCATCCGCATAGTATGCAATAAAAAGAAAAAAACTAATAATCTGATATTTCTTAATGTTTACTAAAACCCTCTTCAGTTACTTAGATATGGAATCCCCATGTCTATGGTTAGACATAACTCTGATAAAACAAAGAAGGACAAATTACCCTTTTGTCATTTATAGGGCACTAGGTAAACACCGAAAAACATCCGACCATTATTTTAATCTGACCAGTCATTTGGTACATAGGTAAATTGAATATGTAAGTAGAAAATTATTTTACACAATTAAGTGAATAAATACAACATGGTTAACTATTTGAATTGGCAGATCCAAGCCCCAGATATATCTTAGCTCATATGTAAAAGCCATGTTTATTGTTTTGACTCCCTGCTATTTATAGTGTAATATAAATAGAATATTTAAGAAGAAATCTTCTGAGAGATAGATCCATTATAAAGTGATTCGTACACTTTTGAAATCTAGTAACTTGTAAGGTTAAAAGATTTAGCATGCAAAACTCCTATGTTTTAACCCTATATATTCAGTTCTTAACAGAGCTAATGGCAATGTACCTTAACTTTATTTGTGCTGCTTATTATCAAAATAAATATCAGAAGTTTATTTGTTTCTCCTCTATTTCCAGAAATTAGAATGCTGCTTCATGAGCACATGCCCTCTGTGTATTCATTATTCTAGTCCCCAAAGCACAGACAGTATGCGGCACATAAAGGAAACTCTAAATATTTGTTATATTGGAAAGAATACCTGAAAGTCAATACTTTTTTTCAGTGAAATAATTGATTTAAGTTATAATAAATGAGTATACCAATCATTTTGAATGCTGACATTGCCTTGCATAATAAAATAGCTTTTTCAAAGATAAGCAACTTTCAAAAAGAATATATTTGGACATAAATTTGACGAATGGCAATTATAATGAATGGATTTTAGGATAATTAACATGTTAAAATAAATTTAATTCATATCAATCTAAATTAATTGTTAATCTAAACAGAGTAGCAATTGGAGCCTGAAAGGGGTAACTTTTTGAGCCTGGAATCCACTAAGTAAAAACTACCTTTTAGGACATGACAATTTCAGAAAGTCATTTAAAGGAAAAAATGCATAGTAAACTTGCAGGTAGAAAAGCATTTTGGGCTGTTGAAATACCAATCAACGTACCATAAGAATACTGAGTGGGAAAAACAGATGTGATATGATTGTCATGTGATCAAATAATAAAAATACATAAAGGAGATTTAAAACAAATTGTAGTGGTTTTACCTAATGCAGAATTGACTGTGAGAATTGGATGGCATTAAAAAAAATAAACAAAATAACTACTTACTTATACATATATACATATTGGAACTGTCTGAAATCAAAACCTAAAACAAGTCCAAGTAAGATTTAAAAATAAAAAGTGTTAAGTAATGATGATAACATTTTTGACAATTAGTTAATACTATTTCTTAAATTTTTTAAGACTTTAAATCTTCATAGCTTTTTGTAACTTTCTAAATGATTTCTCATTCAATATATCATTTACATTTTAAACGCATTCTGGTATAGAAGGTGTACCGAGTGTCTACAAAAAAGATTGCCTTGACTATGTTTGAGGCATTTTTTTGCTCTTAGAAATATAAGCGAGTAAAAGATCAGCATGCAAAATTTAGGCAATAGAAAACAAGTTTGAAAATATTTCATAAATCACTTCTCAAATTTCGAAAACCAGGTACAACAAATTTTGACAGTACAGTTGACCCTTGAACAACATGGGTTTGAACTGCAAACACCCACTTTTACGAGGATTTTTTCCATAAATACCTGGATTGTTTCCAAACAGCAGTGGGAGTCTGTGGATGCAGAGGGCTGGCTGTGTGCATCAGTTTACATGGGGGGCTTGAGCACCTGTGGACTTGGGTATTGGTGGGGAATTCTAGAGTCAACGCCCGCACAGACACTGAGGGATAAGTTGAGCTTTGGAGGAGTCAAAATTATATGGGGATTTTCAACGGTGCAAGAGTTGGTGTCCCCGACTCCCATGTTGTCCAAGAGCCAAGTGTACTTAGGGGCAAATGTACTTACTTTCAAAAGAAGAGCAATAAAAATAAAACTCTTCTATGACCTAAAATGTTGATACTCAGATTATACTATTAGAAGCAAGCATCTAGGATAGGAAGTTAATCAATACCCTTACTATATACAATACATTCTAACATAGTAAAGGATTAATTAGTTTGGCTCCCTTAATGCTAAAAAGGAGACAGTATTGGTCCAGTAGAGAAAGTTCTGTGTTTCAACCCTAAACTTACTCAACTGGAACCACGTCTGTGAGTCTGAAGTTTCTTGTCAGATAGTGGCACCACCTTTTCCTGTCTTATAAAGCCCATGCGAGACTTGAAGTATCAAAAGCCTTAGTCTAAGAGCTAGAAGATCGAGGTGTTACTTATAACTCTGAGAACTCAAAGCTTCAGTTTACTTTTCTGTAATGCAGAGATAAAAACACCTCTTCAAACAATTATGAGAACTAAAAAGGAAAATGGGGTTTGCATACTCTTAACTATAAAGATTAAATCCAAATGTACATTGCACTTTCATTACCAACTCCGATGTTAAACAAAATCTTACATGAAATCTCAAGACTAAAAGAAGATCAAAGTAGAGCTGGTTATAGCACAGCTATGCCCCGGCTCGATAGTGCTCCAGCCCCCAGGTTCCTTCGATGGGAATTTTCATAAAACAGATTCTCAGGAAGGCAGCGTGAAAACAAGTGTCCTGTAACTTATTCTTTTAAACAGCCTATTACATTACACATATTTATTCACAAACATTACATGAAAACTTGCCAATATATAATTCTGTTAAATTTTATAGTATAAGAAACTGAAACTCAAAAACATTAATAAATCTCCCCCATGATCATAGAGCCAGCATGTGGTCGAGCTAAGGATCAAATCCAGGTTATAGACATATAACAGCAAGTCACGCTGTCTTTTCATGGTCATTATATTATACTTGAGTTATGGGAGGTGCTACTAAAGTAATAAATAACTAAAAGCTAGAAGATTTCATAAAGGCTGAAATAATAGCTCATTTGATTGATAATGATTTGGATAGACACAAAAAGCTTAATTTGTGCAACAATATTGTAAAAGTTTAGTTTGGAATGAACATGCTGAGTTGGTTGCTGCATCATCAGCTTGGTTCCTATCATCTCCAATCTCATGTGATTCCAAGGTAGAAATGATCATAAGTGAACTTGTACAATATTTGGGAGGTGAAAATGAAAGTGTCCATTAAGTTACGAGGGTATCATTAATTAAAAGTGTTGAGAGACAGATAAAATTGTGTCACTTTGTTCTTGCTCTTCCTGAGGGTGAAGTTGCTATCTTCTTGCCAACTACTAGCCAGACCAACCAACAGCAAACTCAAACCCAGCATCAGAATTTGCACTGCAAATTTACAGAAGTAAAAACCAGAAAAACACCAGTTTTCCACAGATTTTGTGTAGCCACGTATCTTCATCCTACTCCAGCACCTACACATACATAAAGCTTCCAGATTTCTATTTAAGATCTGATTCATTCATCCATATTAGAGCTGATGAATGATCTGTCTTGGATAACACTTCTTTTCAAACATTCATTTTCCTAGCTTAATACTGACCTAGAAAACTAAGTAGTATTATAAGGAAATTATATAAAACATTGTAAACTGCCCTGACCAGTGTGACTCAGTTGGTTGTCATCCTGCAAAGAAAAAGGTCACCAGTTCGATTTCTACTAAGGCACATGCTTGGGTTGAGGGTTTGGTCCCCAATCAGGGTGCATATGAAGGCAACTGATTGATGTTTCCCTCTTACATCAATGTTCACCTCCCTCCCTTCCCCTCCCTCTAAAATAAATAAACAAAATCTTAAAAAATAAATAAAAATAAGAAGTTGTATTCTAGCAAATTAGATTGCCTCAATTGACAAATTCCTTAAAATACACCAATTACCAAATTGATTCAAGATGAAATATAAACAATGAACAGATCTAAAACAAGTAGAGACATTGAATCGGTCATCAAAAATCTCCTGAAAAAGAAAAGTCTCAGACTGATGGGTTCATTGGTAATTTCTATTAAACATTTGAAAAGATGAGCAGCAGTTCTTCTCAAACTCCAAAAAAATGTAGAAGAAAGAGCATATATTAACTCATTCCATGAGGCCAGTATTACTGTGATATTAAATCCAAACACAGATAACACAAGAAAACTACAATTCACACTTTTTATGAATTTACATGCAGAAATTCTCAACATTATACTATCAAACAATCCAATAGAAGATTAAAAGAATAATATTTAAAACATAATTTGTATAAAGTGATTAACATCATCTTGCAAGGCACACACATTTAATAATATCTAGCAATTATTATTGTTGTCAATGTTTCTACTGATGTCATTTTTGTCATTCTTTGTACTCATAGCACTCAGTCCATGGCCCAGCACATGTTCGAATTTCCACTGATTGGGAATTGCTTATTAGAAGCCAGTTTTATCTATCTTTATGTGTGCTCAATAATATAACAAGATCAAGAGAATCATTGTATTTTTATTAGACTCTTATAGTAGAAGAATCACTTTTATGTTTTATTTAATTCTTTCAAACTAAAAGAAAACTATTGTGCACAATTATTCTTAATGCAGGGCTGCATAAATTAATGAATGCACAGACAGAAAAAAAAACATAGACTTTTTAAAACTTTTAAACTCAATAAATAATGCTTAGGCATTGAAAACAACCCATGAATATTTTGTTGAATAACATGTCAGAACACCAGGAAGCCTTGGATGTGAGCTCACAAAGATCCTTGGCCAATTGCAGGCTGACAAACACAGATGCTCAAATAAATGGAAATTCATGAATGGCAGTAAATCAGTAAGTCACTGACAGAATGCTGTACAGGAAGAGCAGATTCTGAATACATTTTTCTCAGTTCTGTTTTTAAGCCCAAAGGAAATGCTGATATATGACATGCCTACTAATAACCATAAAACAAAAAACATAAATTTACATCAATGCATCAAGAATTAATCCCCTTATATTATTAAACTAACCCAACAGAATCTTCAATGAATGCAGTGCCAAGATTAACTAAATATTACTAATTTGCCTGTGGATAATCATATCTGGAACTAAAAAATCCAGTTTTTATTTTAGCTCTTTTAAAAGATTAAATACTTTAAAAAATATTTATTATTCCTTAAGGTGGAGAGCAAGGGCCATGCCCAGAAAGAAGGATACATTCCACATTGATAAATACGTTGTATTGCCTACCTTCCTCAGGTGTGTATTGTTTTTATAGTTTTGTTGTTGTTATCAGTTTGAATATGAACTGTGTGATGTCAAACATATCATTAACTATTCATTTATATATTCACAAAATTTAAAAAATGTAATTGCTTGCAAAATTTTAAAATTCTAACTTCTCTCCCTTATAGTTTAGACTTTGGTTTATGTGAAGAAACTGTGACCCACTCCACCCTGTTGTTTTGACATTGTTTCTGCAAATGCTGATTCTGACTAATGTAACTTGCAGATAAACAGCATGCTTGTATGAGAATCCTAGGAACTAACTTCAAAAGATGCATACTCTCACCTTCAGGCAGTCAGCTCTGGGAGGTTTATTTACCTTCAACAAGAAAAGCAGGGTGACATAAAACCAGGAGGATAAAAATCAGGATGACGCACACCAGACCATCGCTTGACCAGTTTTGAGGTCCTTATCGGAACAGATGCTGCTGGTTTGCATGCAGAGGACTTTCCAACACCCACCCCTTGATCTAATCATTCTGCTTTCCCTCTCTCTTCTTATAAAACTGTCTTCCTGTGCTGAGATGTTAAGATGACTTTTGGGAGGAGAGGCCCAGATCTTCTGACGCTGCTGGCACTTGAATAAACCTTTTTGTTTACACCAGCACCTGTCTCTCGAGTACTGGTTTTCGAAGCTGCAGGTAGCCAAACCTGAGTTCATACCAACGCATATATTTCATTCCTATTGCAAGTTTTAATTGGTAAAAATTTTAGAAAAAAACAAAAACAAGATTTTACAGTTAATGTCTGTATATAATTTGGAATATGGTAAAGAAGGAAGATAAATAAATACCTCACACAATGCATGTTGCTGGAGAAGTATCTTTTCATTTGGAGATTAAATTTACATTTTTTAAATTCAATTGTTAACAGTTTGTCAAGTATTTTTGTCAATTTTCTTTATTGAGGTGTAACTGACAAATAAAATTCTAAGTGTATAATGTATTTCAAGTGTATAATGTGGTGATTTGGTATACATACACATTGTGAAAGGATTCTCCACTCTAGTTAATTAACACATCCACAACCTCATGTATGTGCCCCTTTTTGTGTGAGAACATTTAAGTTCTACTCTCTTAGCAAGTTTTAAGTATACAATACAGTGTCATTAACCATAGTCACTATATTATACATTAGATCCGCAGACTATATTCATTTTATAGCTTGTATCTTTTTTTCTAACCTCTTCCTATTTCTCCCAAGCCCCAGCCCCTGGCAACTACTTTCTAAATATCCAATTCTATGAGTTCAAACTTTTTAGTGTTTTATTTTTAGATTCCATATTTAAGTGATACCATGAAATATTTGTCTTTGTCCCTCATTTTATGAAAATTCATATTATGCCACTTGCAACAACAACATTGGTGAACCTGGTGGACATAATAATTCTTAGTAAATAAGCCATATGTGTGTATGTATACACATATATACAAATACACATATTGCAAAAGCAAATATACAGTGTGAGTGCACTGTGCCATTGTGACATTCTTTTGAGTTAATAAAGCTATTATAATAATCATAACCTGCACATCTCTCTCCATACAAACATCCGTAAACTTACTTTTGCCCACACCTTTATTTACAAGGCATGTCCAGAAAGTATTCAGCCAGGTACTATGAAAAATAGAGACATTTATTGAAGAAGATACAAGACAGTGCACAGAGAACAATGACACCTCAGTTCCCTTCAAAGTAGGTACCTTGGGACCTCACACAGCATCTCTTCCACTGTTCAAATTACTTGCAAAATCCTTTGCAGAAATTGCCATCAGCTGCCCCGACATATTTTCCTGAACCCCATGTGGCCATACAGTAACATGGGAACACTCAAAATTTTTTGCCAGATAAATTAGTGGTAATTTTTTTATTTATGCTTATTTTCACTTAAAATGGCACCAAAGCATAAGAGTAGTGATGCTGGCAATTTGGATATGCCAAAGAGAAGATGTAAAGTATCTGCATGTATAGGGAAAAAATATGGTCTCTATAGTATTTGGTACTATCAATGGTTTCAGGTATCCACTGGGTGGTCCTGGAATGTATTCCCTCTGGATAAGGGGGCACTGCTGTACTGGTGATTTGGAGAAGATTGGAGGGAGAAGGTAGGAGAAGTGACCATTGGCTCGTCATTATTGGCAGGCAAACCCTTGTGCCTGCTAAATTCAAAGCCTGATCCTTTAGCAGCAGCATTTAAAGTACGGAGATAAACAAACCTATTTCATAGACAGACTGGAAGGTGGGTGATTTTGCCTGCTCCTTCTGCCCTCAGTGCATAGCCATGGTGAGTACTGCTCACCCATGAAGAACTGCTTTTTTTATATATAGTCTCATCTGTCTCCTGGGCACAAAACCATTAGCTTTAAAAGGGAGGTGTTTGGGGAAGTGATTTCAAGGGAAGAAGTCTTAAAAGTTGGGGCTATAGAGGTGAAGACCAAGCCCTTCCCATCTAAGGGGAGATTTGGGAGTTGGGAGTTGCCCCGTGATCGCTTGTCGCTGTACTGGGGGGAGGGTATATGGTGAGAGTGCATATCATTATTTCCTACCCATTTTGATGCAGATATTTTCTAATTCATTTGATGCATAGGAGTCATTCATCCAGTGCCTGGCTCCCTTTCGGAGGGAACTGCCCAGTGTGCTGTACATTCAGTGTGTCTACGGGAGGAGCAGAGCTCTGGAGCCTCTTACATCCATCCCCATGCTGGCCAACTCTTCTCCTGCATAATTTAAAAAAATATTCTCCCTTCTAATTTGGAAAGCTTCACCCTTACTACAGGAGGAGATATATAAGTTACCCTTACTATGGGCAGATATATAAATTAAGTAAAGTATTAACAGTCTTATCTGGAATTGTGTGCTTATTCTACGACCTTTATTAATGCAATTCATATAGTGAATATTTAATACTCTTTAGCTGATATTGTTGTTAATGTTAATATTTTTACTATCATTATAGTTTTTTCTGTTGAAGATCAAATATTTAATAAATGATAAGCTGGAATTCAAGCCTGAACAGTATGGGAGACAAAAATTAAGTGTCAAAGTTATAAGTAATGTCTCAGTAGTAAGACTGTAATATATTGAGAGAAAATAAATTTTCTGGAGTGCTTTTCTCTCTCATGCTATTTGTATTATGAAAAACTAAGTTGAAAAGTGGTCTAGGCTTGGATAATGGGAAATCCTGAACACTAGCTAAGACTGTGGGAGTTGGGACTATTTTTGTCATGAATAGAGGAACCATTAAAGGCACTTTTAAGAGAGGAATGGCTTGTGGGCATTAGTCTGTTTCATCTGGGTTTGATGTTAATGATGGGTGGGAAACTTTTGAAAAATGAAATCCAGGAGCACAATTAGGATGGTGTTGAAATAAGCTAATAACACTTGATGTGTTCAGGTTCCAATATGGCTAAGTTCCTACTGGCCACAAAGCTCTCACAGATAATTATAAATTTTGAGGAAACAAATGAAGTTTATAGCAACTGGAACATGATCAAAAGCAGACAGATTCTAGAGGGAAGTCTAAAATTGGAAAAAGAGAATGACACTGAGTGAGCAACCATTTTTATGGCTATTAGTCTGAAGGCAGGCCAACAGCATCAGTTGGGGAAATTAAAATAAAACTGAAGATTTTTCTGAACGGAAAACCCTAAGGAGAGATTTCAGAACAACCTCAGCCACTGGAAACCAATTCAAAAACATACAAAATGCAATATGAGTAAAGTCCCAGAGCAATCAAAATCTCATACATAGTTTATAAAATTGTTAATTGTACAAATTACTTTGGGAAAAAATCTGGAAGTTTTTTATTTTCTTAAACATGTATCTACCCCATAAACTAGCAGTTCATTACTAAGTATGAATGCAGGAAAAATGAAAACAGAGTGCCACAGGAAGATTTTATAAAAATTTTCATAGTCTTATTCATAGTAGGCCAAAACTGGCAACATCTTGGTGTCCAGCAATAGGAGGATGAACAAACTGCCACTTTTCATAGACTGAATTGCATATACAAGTAACAACATGGAGGAATCTCAAAAATATTTTACAGGGTGAAAATTGTTTTACACAGAGAACATAGTTAATAACCCCAAAGGCAAAACTTATATGGTGAAAACTTAAGAGTAGTGGCTGCCTGTGAAAGATGAGAGCAGAAATGACTGGCAAGAGACATTAAGGCATGTTCTGGGATGACGTTAACTTCAATACACCAGTAGAAGTTTATTTTACACAGGGCTTATATATACATGTATACGGGGATGGACAAAAGTAGGTTCCTAGTTGTGATCAGGTGATGCGGTTAATTCTTATAATACTATTTATGTATTAATTATGTTATTATCATTAACCTACATTTGCCTGTCCCTATGTATATATACACAAACAGAAAGCAAATAGAAACTCTTGTGCTTGTACTGGAGTATAAAGAGCAGATAGTGAACTGATATGTGTAATTTACCTTGAAATAACATAGATCAATGAATGGATTAGTGAATGGAAAGATAGATATGCGATAGCAACTATAGCAAAGTGTTAATGGCAGAAATTAGGTATTAGGCTTAGGTTTCACTGTGAAATTATTTCAATTTGTTGATTTTTTAAAGTATTTTAATTAAAATATTTATAATAAAGAATTGATGATTTGGTAAAGTAGAGTAACATTGCTAATAAATAAGATTAATTACAATTTATTAAAGTTTGCTACTTACCAAGTGCTATAACACCTTTCTCTCCCTCATTACATTACTTAATTCTTGTAACAGTAATACACCATAGTTATAATAATATCTATAATATATATAAGGAAACTGAGGTTTAAATGCCTGCCTCTTTAAATTACACCATTGCACTACACAGTATGCTGGGAAGATTAACACTTTATAAATTACAATGAGATAAGGTATTATATATTATAACTATGATTTACTTTATAGTTCATGAACTTGTTATATTTTTTAAGTTACTGAATATTAATCCAGTAACAAAAATAAATATGTGCATTACAAATGCTTATTTGGGTAGATACCAGCAAGAGGAAAAATTATGAATTCAATTAAGGATACATTGAGCAATTAATGCAATTTTGGCGTCCAGGCTAAGAAGCCCATCAGCAATGAACAATTTTTAAAATAGAACTAAGACACACATTGAGAGTTTAAAATTGTATTGTATATTACTTACATAGAAGTCGCTGCTGGAAATCTGAAACCAGGGAGATTGTCTGAGGAAATTACTTCAGTGTGAAAACAAAATACAAAAAAGGAGGAGAAGAAAATACGAGGTAAGGAAAGGTGTGGAAAGGGAGAAAGAAGAGAACAGGAAAAGAGATCAGAGGAAGAGGAACCTGTGTCCACCTGTGCTCCCTTCACAAGAAACACAGCTCCATGGTCAGAGCTGAGTGAGGTGATGAGCCTACATTATGCAGACTCCTAACACTTCCAAGGTGTTCCTAAGTATTCCCCCGGTGAACATAATCTCAGAAACAATCGCAATGGATCATTTTAGATCTATCACCTCAAGAGTGAAGCATGCCTATTTTACAAAGTTCATTCTTAGAAACTAAAAACATAAAGGTGAGTATCATGAATGCATTGTTGAACTAGAGTATGGAATCAGGATCAATAATATGCTGGATCATGTACAATACCAAGAGACAGGTATGGGAATTAGTAAGCACATTCCTCTATTGACAGCAAAAATCACCTCCTTTACCCTGTAATCTCTAGCACAGACTTTCTACATGTGGTTCTTTAATAAATAGTTGTTGCATGGGTGGTAGTATCAATAAAATATTTCTGAGATTCAAAATCATAGTTTTCATATCTCAGACTAAAATCCAGAAAAAGAGGTAAGATTTGTGCTACAGCCCTTTGGTTCATCCTGACATTGGAGATCCTACTGTTAACACTACAGCTCAGCAATGAAGTGCTGGGTTTGCCCGTTTTGATCTCTTTGCTCCGTGTATACCCTTCGGCAGAACACAGCCCCAAGAACTGTATTCTCTAACCACTTTCAACTCAATTCTACCTTATCAACAACATTTCTTGAGTCTCAAGACAGAGCTTTGTACTGTACATCTAACAAATGACCTCAATTTTCTTCAATTTTATTGCCAACTTGTTGCCACTGACTCAGCATAACTATTCATCATCCTTCCTTATGATAAGTGGGTTTTCTGAATGCAGTTATCAGCATATGGCAGATTCTATATGCCAGCTTCAAGGACTTTTTTAGAGGCTTATATATGATTGAGAATTCATGAGCTGCCCTACGATGTGTCTCTCCTCTGGATGCACACATTTAGCAAATGATGCAGTGAGCTTTCAAGGGCTGGGCTGGAATTACTTATTGCTCCACAGTCTGCATTTACCAGAAGCTTAAATGTCAAAAGAAATATTCTCCACCATATAATCAAATGACATCAAGGTGAAACACTTCTCTGATCATAAGTATATTTAATTTTTCCAGGGAAAGATAGATTCTTCCTTATTAAATGTAATTGAAAATTTTACATCTGTTATTGCTTTAGCTACTAGAGACTTAATGGCTTACATCTTTTTAGGGAAATTATTCTCTTGGACTTTCAGTTTATGGCCAATGTCCTAGATTTGATTTGATTTTCAATTTTAAGTTCCTAAGACCACAAGAGATAAATATTTTGGCATCACTGAAAGCAACTACAAGAGATTGCCCATCTTGGTAAAAAGTGGTATATTAGTAATGTAAAATGAGATCGGTATTTAAAACTTTTTAAAACCTTGTGCACTCCATAAATAGTTGTTATTTAACATCAGAATAATAATAATTTTTCTTTACAGCAGTTAATGTTTTTTTTTGTAAACTGAAACTGTTAGCACAGCGAAAACCTGTTTTCATCATATATGCAAAAATCACACACACAGAGAACATAACATTGCTTTTGATCATCTACAACTTACAGTCAAATTTCATGATGAGGAATAAATTTCTACTCTTTCCTTTTTGCAGTATAAAAAGAACACAATAATTAATTTGCAAAGAAATTTGTAATTATAGATTAGATATAGTGAACTTCAGCTGTCTAGTAGTTCTCAATAACAAGAAACTTTTGGATGCACGGGAAACCGCTTGCACTCCACCAGGGTTAGAGCTGTGCTTCTTATGGCTTGAAAGGAAATTGGTCCCTAAATGCATTGCTAGTTAAAGTTTCAGAGGTTTTGTTGCAACCAGAACACGAGCTTTACAAATAACAGTGAAGTTTATAGCCCTTCGTGTAAAAGTGTAACAGGTCTGTGCTTAATGACCTTCTATATGGGTGACCCAAATACAGGAAGCAGTTTGGGACATTCAGCAGGTAATGACTGACTTTGCCCAGATAGTGCACCAGGTTACCAGCCCCTGGTGCTCTCATATCTGTTTTCTGTAGTTGAAAAAGTGATTGTACAGTCATTTGGAACTTTTTATTTTGTTTCATGTTACAGATAATTACTTTTGATGTACACAGTGTCAAGTAATCAGTCATACATTTGAAAATCTGTATCAATATTCAGATACATATATACACTAATGTGAGTACATCCATGAAACATCTTAAAAAAACCCCTAATGTTAGTGATTCCTTCAGAACTTGGAGAGATGTTGAGGAAGATTTAACTATTACTGTCTACCTTTATCTAACTTGCAAGTTCAATATACAATACATTTACAAAACAAATAAATATAGTTTTACTTTAAATTTAGTCTACTCTTTTCTGTTATCTGATTTCATATGCATTTTTTTCTAAAAATAATAAAGGAATTTGAAGCAAATTTTCTATTTAAATTTTAGCACAATAATTTGTTTAACTCTTTTTGTTAAAACTCAATATTTTAATCATGTCAAGTGCAAGTACTTAATACTAAATATAATATTTTTGTTAGTGGAGTGCTTTACATCTTAAAAGCTCAAATTTCCATATAATCCTATATTCCTTGTAATCCTATATTCCTTGGGTTAGCCCCTCCAGAGAACCAACCATACCATTGCCTATGAAACAGTGTAAAATTCTGAAATGAGAAAAAATGCAAGCAGGTTTTAATTGTGTAACTGACTATGAAAGAGAAAATCACTTTTTTTTCTAATGATACCTATGCAAAATGAAGCAAAGTTAAAATTTAACCAGTTAGAAAGCTTTGCTTAGTCAAGTTGCAAACATAACAAGTATAAATATGTCAAAATCAGTGAATCGTATCCTTTCACTACACAATTTTCCTCAAGAAAAAAAAAGTGGTTGTCGAGGTAATTGACCACTAAAGAATCATGGGGAAGAATCTAGATCTGTGGTTATGAATGATTGAATTATAAACTGAAATAATCATGCTCTTCATTTTATATTATATTTCCATCCTGTCCATAAATCATTTTAAAATTTTTATTTATTTTTGTTTTTATTTGCCATTTCAATGAGAAATGAAGAAGTTCTACCAATTGCCATCAGCTACCCCATCATATTTTACTGAATTTCATCAATGGTCTGAAATCTCTTCCCTTTCCAATGTGATTTTAATTTGGGGGAAAGCCCAAAGTTACAGAGTGCCAAATCTGGGCTCTAATGGGGCTCAGTCAACTGTACAGTTTGATGTTTCACCAAAACCTCTCATAAGACATGATGCGTGAGTGGCACATTGCTGTGATTAAACTGTCAATCACCAGTTGCCCATAGCTGCAGCCTTCTGAATCACCAAAATAGTTTCTACAGAGGAATGTTCAAGCTTAATGCAAAATATGATGCAGATTCATTGCTGTACTTGCTCAGTTATTTTGAATGTGGCAGCCACACAGTACACATGCTCATTCAATGGTGTCTATCACCCCCACTGGCTAGTAGAGTGAAGTCATCACTGTTCACACATGCACATTCCAATCCACTATCCTTGGCTGCCAGGTTACATTGATGTTGCACAAACCATTCTCTTTATAGTAACAATGGTCAGACTTTTTCTGGATAGACCTTGTATATGAATATTAAGGTGAAATATTTACTATCATATTATATTATTATATAGTTTTCTAACTGTTGCCAATCTGATGGCTGTAGAAAAGTGACTATTTTAAAAGTTCACAGTTACCTGGTACCAACGAATACAGAAACAGAAAGGTGGTTACTAGGGGATGGAGTGAAAAAATGAGAATTGTTGTATATTTGGTATAAAGTTATAGTTATACATGATGAACAAGTTCTAGAAATCTTACAGTATAGGTTCTATAGTTAATAATATTATATTCTTCACTTAAAAACTTTTAAGAGCTTAGTTCTCATATTAAATGTTATACCCCAGCCCACAAAAAAGCAAAGTGACACAATAAATCTTTTGGAGGTGATGAGTATGTTTATTTCTTTGATTAAAATGATAGCATCAGATTATTTGACTTCCAGCCAAGGTAAGGAGGTGTAGGTAGATATGCTTTGCTTCCTTACACAACCAAAAGAAGGACAACAACCAATTTAAAAGCAAAAAGCAACCAGAACTCCTAGAAAATCAAACTGTATGGAAGTCCAACAACCAAGGAGTTAAAGAAGAAACATTCATCCAGATGGGTAGGAGGGGTGAAGACAGGCAGCTGGTGTTGGGGGAAGATGCATAGCAAGGCAGCGACTGGTAGACTGGCCAGGGGAGGAGGCAGCTGGCTTGCCTGATAGTCCCACATTTACATGCAGACAAACCGGGAGGAATAACTTGGAAGCAAGACAAACTATGCAACCCAGGGTTTTAGCATGGGGAACTAAAGCCTCAAAACCTCTGGCTATAAAATTCTGTGGGGGTTACAGCAGTGGAAAAAACTCCCAGCTTCACAGGAGAGCCCACTGGAGGGACCCACAAAGTCCTAGAAGGTACACAAACCCACCCACCTGTGAATCATCACCAATTCACTTTTGTGTAATGGGGAAGAGACTGAGCAGAGAGCCAAGCAAGTGGCACTGTTCCTTCTCTGACCCACTCCCCACATACAGCGCTACAATGTACTGATGTGGGTAGTCCTGCCCTGGTGATGACCTAATGTTCTGCTTCTTGCAACTTAACAGGTATGCTGAGACAAATGAAAGAACAGATCAAAACTCCAGAAAAAGAACTAAGCAATGAAGAGATAACCAACCTATCAGATGCATGATTCAAAACACTGGTAATCAAGAAGGTCACAGAAATGACTGAGTATGAACAAAAAAATAAAGGAAGAAGTGAAGGCTATACAAAGTGAAGTAAAGAAAAATATACAGGGAACCAACAGTGAAGGGAAAGAAACAGGGACTCAAATTAGTGGTTTAGAGCAGAAAGAAGAAATAAACATTCAACCAGAGCAGAATGAAAAAACAAGAATTCAAAAAAATGAGGAGAGGCTTAGGAACCTCCAGGACATCTTTAAACGTTCCAGCATCCGAATCATAGGGATGCCAGAAGGAGAAGAGGAAGACAGAGAAGTTGAAAACTTATTTGAAAAAATAATGAAGGAGAACTTCCCCAATCTGGCAAAGGCAACAGACATGCAAGTTCAGGAATCATATAGCTTCTTTTGGACCCTCCTGGGGGCCAAAGAAGTTGTACTCAAGTAGGAACACATCAAGACACATCACAATTAAATTATCTAAGATTAAAGATAAAGAGAGAATTTTAAAAGAAAGAAGAGAAAAGAAGTTACCTACAGAGGAGTGCCATAAAACTGTCAGCTGATTTCTCAATAGTAACCTTACAGGAAAGAAGGGACTAGAAAGAGTATTCAAAGTCAAAAAAGGCAAAGATCTACATCCAAGATTACTCTATCCAACAAAGCTATCATTTAGAATGGAAGAGTAGATAAAGTGCTTTCCAGATAAGGTCAAGTTAAAGGAGCTTATCATCACCAAGCCCTTATTATATGAAATGTTAAAGGGACGTATCTAGGAAAAAGAAGAAGATAAAAAATACAAACAGTAAAATGACAACAAATTCACAACTATCAACAACTGAACCTAAAAAAAAAAACCAAAAACATACTAAGCAAACAACCAGAACAGGAACAAAATCATAGAAATAGAGATCACATGGAGGGCTATCAGTGGGGATGGGAAGAGGGGAGAATGGGGGAAAAGGTACAGGGAATAAGAAGCATAAATTATAGGTAAAAAATAGGCAGTGCGGAGGTTAAGGATAGTACAGGAAATAGAGAAGAGAAAGAACTTATATGTATGACCCATGGACATGAACTAAGAGGAGGGAATGCTGGAGGGAAGGGGTGCAGGGTGGAGGGGGATAGAGGGGAGGGAAAAAATGGGACAACTGTAATAGCATAATCAATAAAATATACTTAAGAAAAAAGATGATAGCATCATTGGTGTATGAAATGTGTTCAACACATCAAAATATATACATTAAAATATGTACATTTTTGTCATATTAAGAATATCTCAAAGCTGAAAATGTGAAATTTTACCACTGCAAAGTTGTAGTGTTTTACATAAAGTCAATTTTAACTTTAAATAATTGAAAAATAAAGATATACTTTGTCATAATAGCAACAATTAATATAATTATACAAAAGGTAGAGCTCATGAGACCAAATATGAAAAATTAGAATCATACTTTATTTATAAAAGAGACAAATTTTATATATAAAAACACAGCTCTGTTAAAACTAAAAAGATGGAAAATATATATATATAATGCAAGGAATAAGCATAAAAGCACTTTATTCCTCCATTCATGTTTCCCCTTAACATCTTCCTTTTAAAATGTTATTTCAAATTAAACATTACATTTAATATAATGTTGTATTAGTTTCAGGTGAACAGCATAGTGTTAGGCAATCATATACTTTACAAAGTGGTCCCTCCCCTCAATATTTCAAGTACCCACCTGGTACCATACATAGTTTTTACTTGACTTCCTTCTTGATATTCTCCCTTCCTGCCCTTCATCCTCTTTTCTGTTTTTCTTTCCTTCCTAAAGAATTCTGAGCAAAAAAATTTAAGTAAAGCCATATGTGCCATGAGGCTATGTGTCTATGCTGAGGCCTGGGTGTAGGAGGGGCCAGTAAGCCGGCATGGAGATTTCAGAGCTCTGTAGACCCAGGACACCAAGGGTCTCTGTACAGGAGTGGGAAGTATTGGCCAGGTGCATGCTGGAGCAAGATGAGTAGGACATCCCTATTGATTGGTGGCAATAGTTCCACAGCAGGTTTTTGTTGCCAAGCCAAGTGAGGATGTTTTCCAAGTATTGGTGATGGTTCACAGTGATAACATGGCTACGTGTCTTCCAATAAATTCCTATACAAAAGGACCACAGAAAAAAGGAGCACATAACTCTTGCAGTTAGTAAGAAATCAGAGCGAGAACTTTTTAGAAGGTAGAGAATGACAGGTCATGGCACAGAGTAAAATAACAATGCCAAATGAAGGATTCTGAGAGCACTTGCCTTAAATTTATAGTTTGTCAAGAGCCCGGGAGTCACTCTGATAATGAGATTTTTTACATTGTGTAAGATTTTTCAACTTTTTAAAGAAAAAGTGTTTTCTCTTTATTCCTAACAGATGTTATTGCATGCATTTAAGGTATATTATTTGTCTAGTTCTTAAGAACACTTCAGAGTCTTGTGTGGGAAATTACCTTCATATAATCATATGCATAAGATCTACTTCTTATTCATCTGCACATCTATTCATCATCCACACAAAGTTAATATACATTTATGAAGTACTTACTCTATTAAGTCACCATGATAGGCAGCAAAGAATACAAATGTGACAATTATTTTCCTTTGTCATAACATCTTTGGGAACATCCTGGTATCAACAATAAATACAATTTTGTTTGGCTTTGAATCTCCATTCATTGCTGCTCAGTGATACAAGGACTTGTAAAATAAAACTAAAATACAATTTGGTTACTTTCCTTTGGTTATTCATTGCTCTTATTGTTACCATTCTTGGTCCCTTTACAGCAAATAATTGCCTGTATTTGTTGTCACCAACTTTACATTCCCCATTCTTCCATTGAAACCAAGCAGCAGCTTTACCAATCTATTGAAAGACCTTTGTTAAAGTTGCTGATAAGCTACCATGTTGTTATATCCTTGGTCAATTCTCAACTGTCATCTTAACCCATCAGCAGTAACAGTTGACACTGCCCTCATTTGATTCCAGAATATTATTTTTTCTTGGCTATCCTCTTTTTCAATGTTTTTGTTTATTTGTTTGATTTTGCTGTATCCTTCTCATCCCATGTCCTCTATGTGTGAGGAAAACAATCTTAGATGTTTTTCCTTCCTACATGATCTCATTCAGCCTCATGACATTAAATACCATCTAAAATTATGATTCATACATTTATATTTCTAGCTCACCCATCTCACATGAACTTCTAATTCTTGTCTGTTCAACATCACTATTTGGATATCTAGCAAGGGTTTCAAGTGTAATGTGTCCTAAAAAACCTACAAGCCCCATCCTCCTTCTCCCCCAACCCAAGAAAACACCTCCCAATGGTGGGAAATGTCAACATTATTTTCCAGTTGTTCAAGCCAACAAAGTAAGATTCATGCTAATTCCTCTCTTGTCACAACCACATTCAGTTAAAAAACATATCCTCTTAGCTCTACCTCCAAAAGAGATCTTAAAATTATAAACCTTTTGGTGGGTAGTAACTTGGTATTATTGAATTTCCAAGGTAGGCATGAAATTCAAGTCTCCCTGTGGAACTATGTTGAATAAATCAAGGTACTTTTCATCAAGAGGTAGCTGAGATGAAAGAATGGAGACAGATTTGTGATGATAGATGGTGATAAGATGCTATAGATGCTCAGAGGAGATATAAGTTAATTCTAGGGGGGAGAAGCTGGTCAATTTTTACAGTAGTGGTGACTTTTGAACTTAAACTTGAAAGAGAGTAAAGTATTTTATAGGTGAAAATAGGAAAGAAACATTCCCAGGCTGTGCAAACAGCATGAGCAAAGGCAAAAAAGGAATTTGGCAGTCAGTGTGTTTGAGAAATATTGAATGATTCAATGTGATTAAGTCATAAGTTAAATGAGACAAGTTGAGACTGATAAAGTAGATGGGAAGTTAAATTAATAGTCTAGAGGGTATTATGCTAAGTGAGATAAGTTAGACAGAGGAAAAACAAATACCATATGACTTCACAGCTATAGAGAACAAACTAAGGGTTGCTAGGCTGGGTGGAAAAAGGTGAAGGAATTAAGAAGTACGAATTGGTAAGTACAGAGTAGCCATTGGGATGTAAGGTAAAACACAAGGAATATAGTCAATAATATTGTAATAACTATGTATGATGTCAGGTGGATGGTTACTAGAATTATCAGGGGGATTACTTTGTAAATTATATAATTGTTTGACCACAATGCTGTACAGCTGAAACTAGTATAATGTTGAATATTAACTGGAATTGAAAAATTAAAAAAGAGAGAACAAAGAATTATTATGAAATACTGGCCAACAAGTAATAGAGAAAACTTATTTTTAGATAGGTGACAGCAACTGAGTAGACAATCTCTTTTTAAGAAACAATGCAATGTGCTTGCTATTCATAAATTCTGATACCCTCAAATTATATCTGTTTGTATCTAGGTTTCTTCCCCTTAGCAGTTTTCAAAACTCATATTTTGTCCTCATTTACTAACCCGTTACTCATGATTACTTCATCTCTATCTTACCTCTCAGTGTTGTCTTTTTATACAATTAGTTTTCATTTCTAACTGACCATTGTTTTTCAGCTCCTTTTCTGCTATCACCCCTTACATTCAACAAGAACTGTCTCTATCTCTAACACCACAAAGATAACAAAGAAACCAAGAGATGGTTTACATTATCCTCTAAACAGAATGTATTTCATAATATAGATGAAGCTATTTTGTAGTATTTCTGGAGCTGAGTTATTCACTCTGAGATCTATAATGTGAACTCCCTTTCTCCTATCAAATCTGGAGTTATCCCATAAGTAACACACTACTGTTGGAAGATATTGTTAGTTTCCCTTAAAAGTAACCATCTAAACCAACCATATACTCCAAAAATTTGAAGAGAATTCAAAGTTCTGAGCTAAAATTAAAAATAGTCTAAATAAACTTGGTCTTTTATTCCATCAGATCTTCATCTTTCCAGTGTGTTTTTGGCTGCTTTATATCATGGTATTCAAATGCTTTGATTCTCCTATAAATAAAAATATTTATTGGTAACATATTAGGGAGACATAGATATTTCCAGAATATGAAGATTTAATTTTGCCAAAGGATATATACTAGTTTTAACATTAGTGTTTCTAGATTACATGATGATGACGATGACGACAATGATGATTAGAGAGGAGAAGGGACAAAGAAAGGGAGAGAAACATTGATACAAGAGAGAAACATTCAAGTGGTTGCCTGTACATGCCCTAAGTGGAGACCAAACTTGCAACCAAGCATGTGCCTTGACCTCGAAATCAAACCAATGACCTTTTGGTTTGTGGGATGATACCCAATTAACTTAGCCACACTGGCCAGGGCTAGATTACCCATTTTTAAAAGATAGATGTCTATTGCATTGACACCACATATAAAATGAAAGTGTATCAGTTTATATAATAAAATGTGGCTTTATTTAAGGAAATTATTAGACAGTAGTAGAGTCACTGTCTAGTCAGTGAAAGCACTTACACATTGAAAGGAAACATATATTCAAATCAGAGGAATATGAATCCATATAACAAACACAACATTATCCAATGACAGAGGGAATACAGAAGAGGATATACATCAATTTCACAATGGAAACTGAAGAAAATTTCAAAGTGGTAATATTTGAACTGAGTCAAAAAATTTGTGTGTAGGGGTGCAGGGAATAAATTAGGCATAACAGAAATATGTGGGAAAATGTGGCAAATTTAGGAAAAATGAATAGTTAAGGATTTATAACTCAGGACATATTTGGAGGAGTCTATAGACATGAGCTAGACATGGAATAATAAGTATCAACAGTTTGTCAGAAAAAAGACTTGTAACATCATTCCATAAACAAGAAGAAAACATAAAAAGTTTTAAGCAATGAAGAAGCATAAGTAGACTTGTGATATAGAGTTCCCTCTTATGACAAAGAGGCAGGTGTCCCATTGGAAAAATCTGTGAAGATGACGGCCAAGCAGAATATCATTGTAACAGTTCCTTAATGTGTTAATAAGTCAATAGCTGGAGAGAACTCCAATTCAAGATAATTTAAAAGAGAGGTTCAAACGGCATACAGTGCCAAACAGTCTGGAAGATATGACACAATCTGTAAATATCTGCTGACTATGTAATGGATTAAACGATACAATAGACACAAGGCAAACATCAATTACTTTAAATAAGCAAATTTGGTACATGACGGTATCATTGATGTTATAAGATTCAGTAGGGTCTGTATTAATGTATACAGCACAAAAATAAGATAAAACAGGAAGAGACAGTAGAAAAGACCCAGATCAGATATTCTTAGAGATACTTTTAGTCAAATTTCATAATTACCTAACATAATTAATAAATAGAAGGGAGAATTCTACTTAATAGTAAAATTTTACTCAGTAAAATCTATTATAGTATTTAAATTTATCACAGCAATTTTTAGAGACAGCCTACTCTCTCCAAGCACAAATATATAGAACTGGTAAGTAAATGGAAACTCAAAGAAATAATACAGTTATGTTAATATTTGAATTCTATCTCCATCACATGTAATCTCTGTTACCTTCGTCAAATTATATATTTAAACTCAGTTTTTCTATCTATAAAGTAGATAAAATAATACATAACTTGGGGTCATTGAAAAGAACAAATAACATCACAAACTCCAGCCAGTATGTCTAGCCCAAAATGTGTATTATTCCCCATTAGATAATATTTACTATCCATATTAGGAAATACTGTGAAAGATTTTTTAGTCAATTCTTATTCATATTTCCTGGAACATAGCTAAATCACAGTGGGAGGCTAAAATTTTCTTCATTGGAGGAATAAAAAAAAACTATTTTACAAAAGTTGCATTGGGCCATTAAGCTTTATTATCATACAAACTATAACCCTTCTTATTACCAAACAAAACTATTTCAGTGAACACAATTAATCAAAACTCAGTTCCTTAAAAATGTGAATTCTAACTTTAGTCTTTTCTTGTTTCTTAGTCTTTCCCATACTATTATTTTACCCTCATATATGCTGCATTCCTCTGAGATTCCTTCCTCAGGATCATGATCTTTGTTTTCTTGCTTTCTCCTTCTCTTTTAACAAGATTCTGTAAATCTTTATGGCTGTAGCTTATCCACACTTCCTTTCACATAATCCTTGCCAATTGGCTCCAAAAATGTTTCTCTATAGTACACTGAGACATCATGCCTTGCTTGCTGTGTCTCAAAATCTTACTGCAAAATATATCTTAAGTATTAGGTGGTCAAGAATACATTTTTTATAAATGGCATTCCTAAAACTTATACTCTTTCATTACGAGAGAAAGTTGATTATACAGAGTTCAGCTGCTTTTTAAAAATGATCGGTACTTTTATTTGTAGATAATTCATTTCTTTTGCTGAAGGAAAAAAAACACAAATATACCACAATTCTAACTCTCTTATTCTAAAATTAAATGAAAAGATAATATGGCCATGAAATTTTTCTGATGATTTAAACATTAATTTTAATAGATAAAAGATAACACAGCCCTCCCACACATGTAATTTTTAAATGATAGTAATGGGCACTATAATGTAATAGAGAATGAAGGAGAAATAATTCATAATTAAATTATATGAAGTGCAATATATAAATGCACACTGAAAACAAAATAAAGTGGCCACATATTTGTATAAACTTAGTCTTTATGAAAAGTGGTATTAGAAGCAATTTCATTAAAAAAGATTAGTGTTACAATAAGAACTGTTGTTTCAATAAGCTATTAATGAATGAGGCTTTTTTGTGTTTTGTGAGAAAAAGAGAAAAAATAGCTTCAATTTAAGAAGAAATAAAATTTCAGAGCAGGTTAAGGACTTTCAATGTGAAGAAGCCAAGAAATACCATGTTGTCATTAGTGACCTTATTAAAAATACTTGGTATGTATGTAATTTTCTTTGTTATGGTAAAGCATGAGTGTGGTACAGAAAACAAATCTGTCTTGAATTTTTACCACCTCTGAAGACATGTATTCAGACTCTAGGGTTTGAAAAAAAATAAGAAAATACATCTTCATTGATGAAAAATAATAGAAGATGAGTTTGGAAGAAAAAGTAAGGTAAGAAGCCTCAGAAAGCCAAGTACCCTGGAGAGTTTACCAGAAGACTCAAATAAATAGGCCACCCCCAAAAAATAACCCCAATGTGTAACATTCACAACACATATTTTAATGCTACAATTTTAAATATATAGAGTATTAATAATTTTACCAACTACTGGTTACATTTCTTATGTATCTTATTAAATAGGCATTTGGCTCAAATTTATTAAAACTGTGGTTGACATTTAAATGGGATTTGATGAATGACTTATGAAGATATTCAAAGTCAGGTTAAAAGTGGGAGAATTTTTCATTTTGTGGGACCACTCCACTAATTCCAGAGGTGCTCCTACCATAACTGAAGCAACAAGAATGCTCGTGCATATTTCAAAACCACTCTCACAAGAGGGGCAGTATCACCCACATTGAGAACAAGGCTGTAGGAACTCTTCATCTCCTTTTGAGGGTTCTGCCAATATAACACAGAGACTTTTCTTTGAAGAATACAGGCATGTGGGTGAGTCTGTTTATTAGGGAGAGGCAGTGAAGTACCTGGTTTTCTTAAATCAGACAAGTCAGGTTTGAACCCCAAACTCCCACTTTCATAATCTATGGCATCGGATGAATTGATTTTCCTCACTTATGCTTTGTTCTAGGATGGCCAACCATCCTGGTTTGCCTGACATTTTCCTGGTTTTAACACTAAAAGTCACATGTCACAGGAAGCACTTCAGTCCCAAGTAAATCAGGATGGATAGTCAGTTCCCTAATTTACCCATTGGCAAAATAAAATATTCTCATAAGGCTTTTATGAAGTTGAGTCTCTCTCCATATATATATATATATATATATGAGAGAGAAATTATTAATTCATTAAATAAATAATTTATTAAATAATAAATAAATGTTTATTTATTTATTTTAAAGAAAGGAAGACAAAAAAGGAGAGAAAGATCAATCAGTTGCCCTTTGAATGTGCTGAACCCACAACCCAGGAATGTTCTCTGACCTCCAACCAGCAACATTTTGGTTCATGGGCTGATGCTCCTCCAACTGAGCCACACCAGCCAGGGCATGAAGTTGATTCTTAGATAAGAAAATATTTGAACATCACTTAAGACAATCTGGCACATACAGAATGAAATTCAGTAAATTATGGATATTATTATTATTATTTGATCTTTAAAAAGTAATGGAATGAAATAACCTGGAGGGAATGAAATTACAAAGGTATTAACATGAAAACCAAAAAATCTTAGACTCTAGCACTAAAATGTTCAGCTCCAACATTACACTAGATTAGACGTTTACATTACTTGCCCTATGTACCTTGCTGGTGAATTGATAGAAGAGAAACCAGATACAGGTACAGAATCATAGTACAAAATATGAGAGGATTCAATGATTCTTACATGATATCAGTTAAATCTATATGTCTTTGTTTATAGTCCACCAGCAGCAGAGTCTGTGTTTAGTTTGTTAGATACACTCCCAAGCAAAACCAAGAGGGGAGAAGGAAAGTGAGACATGAGAAGAAGGCAACCGATGAAGAAAGCATTATTGTGACCATTATCATGAGGCACCTGCCGCCTTATCTTGCTGGGAACCCATGGAATCAATGAGGAACATGTGTCTTAGGGTTATCCCACCAAGAGTGAGGGAGCGGGAGTATTAGTGCACCAACCACCATCAGTAGCTAGCGCCTTGTAGACATTTATTCTCCACTAGGTTACTTCCAGGGCAGGCTTCAGCCACCAGAGAGAGCCCTCAGACAGTTCAAAATAGGTCAGGATACACTGTAATAATACAACCCAGAGATCTGGCCAGGCAACAGTGCCTACTCTACCATGGTAGTCTGCTTATATTTTCTTAATGCGACTTACAGCTGGACGTACTTAAATCCATTATTTAAAGTTGCTAAACTTTAAATGCCCTGTTGAAGATGTCCAGTCTTTATTAAATCTCTTCATTTTTTCTCTATTGGTAAAACTCAGATTCTAAAAACCTGTCTTAAATATAACCTTTTCTGTCCTCCCCTCACTTACATTCTCTTAGTATGTTATTCATGTCTTTCTATCGACATGTTAATCAAAACATTATTAGTATTTGTTTTTGTCTCTAAATAACCCAGAAGCTATCTGGTAATTTTTATTTCTTTAAGAAGTTTCAAAGTACTATTTTTACACATTTTGGATTTGTGATTACTTATACTACTCAGTACTAATGATGTGTTTGATAAAGGTCGAATAAGTACAAAACATGATCATTTTAACCTTGTAACTCACAAAAGTTGACCAAGCATTTTGAACACTAATATAAATTTCTATTCAATAATAGTTACTATGGTATTTCCTAGTTTAAAAATATTTACATAAGATTAATTCCAAAATGGTTTATCCTGATTCCTAAGCATGCACAGAAAACAATTCACAAAATATATGTGGAAATTCATCCTCAGGTTAACTTTTCTGTATATTTTTACCTTTGTCTAAAAATTCCAGTATAAGCAGACATTTTTTAATTTTCCTTTGAAATTCCTAAGGATAAATATTTTAAAAGCCTGAAGGATCCTAGGGAAATATTCTGAGATTATTTTTCCCATTATTTTCACCAAATTTTTACACAGCAAATCAAAGTTGCATTATGTAAATAAATCTTATGCCAGGTTAATTCACAAGTGATTTTTTTTAAAATCTCTAGTATTGATCAAAAGTAAAGAGCATCACAATAATTTTCCCCTTCACTAAGGGGAAACAATTTTCTGCAAATAAATCACCAGATTATTTTTTAAAGGTATGGTTAAGTTGCATGAATATTTGACAAATTATCTTTCAAACTAAAACTTCTCTGTATTTCAGAGTTTATATCCAGAGGTACAATTGCTAAGAGCAAGTTTATATTTTTTCTAAGTATACCCATGAGAAACAGAACCTAATATAAAGGAGGAGAAAAAATATTATATTTTGGTATAATATAATCATCATATAAGTAGATTTTATTTAGAATAAAAGATGGTAGAATGTGTAGCCACAGAGATCTTAATTCACACTAAAACCTTCATGTTACAAATAAAGAAAAGATGCCCAGAGAAAAATAATTCTTCTAATATTTAAAAGCTAGAAACACCCTGGCTGGCGTAGCTCAGCGGACTGAGCTCGGGCTGCGAACCAAAGCATCACAGGCTCAATTCCCAGTCAAGACACATGCCTGGGTTGCAAGCCACAGCCCCCAGCAACTGCACATTGATGTTTCTCTCTCTCTCTCTCTCTTTCTCCCTCCACTCCCTCTCTAAAAATAAATAAATAAAAATCTTTAAAAAAAAGCTAGAAACAAATTCAGATTTTTCCAGTCCACAATTCACATGTGTTTTATGAGAAGGAAATAGGTAATCTCCTCTTGTCCTTTTCCTAAATTCAACCCCTTTAAGAAATCAGTCATAGGCAATGATGAATAACAGCCAAAGTATGGCTCAATGGATGTAACGTACTGATCCAATAACCCCACTCTTCCATGAGAAAGAGGCAGGAATAAGGGGCAGGAAGTGTTAACTAAAATCATTACTCTGGTGCAATGATTCTCAAATAATTAGTCTCAGTATTCCTTCAGATTTTTAAATTACCAGGTATGCCAAAGAACTGTTATTTAAGTAGATTCAATGCATTAATATCATATTGAAAATGTACTAATGAATTATTCTTTCTATTCCTTCTACATTATCCTTGATATTATAAGAAATGATTACCATAACTGAGATACTAGTTTAACATAAGAAAGTCTACTTTCTTGTCGTATGTTAAGTATATGGGTTTTCTTCATGTCCACATTATATTTTTAATACACATTTATTAAAGAACATCATGGTATTTGATTTAAATTTAGGTTGTTAGCCTCAGTTCCATTTCCCTTGAAAGCTGCAATCACATTTCACAGTGAGGAAAGATGCTGTGAGAACTTTTCCTGCTTTGAAAGCCAGACAATTAGACGTCAGACTGAATCTGGCCACATATAATTCAACTAATTAGCATTTATTTCATTAATCAAAAAAGCATTTTCCTAAGGACAGAATGTGTCCAGGCTCAAAATACTATCCAAAGATCAAACAACCTGGGGACTGAAAATAAACCAATGAATTGATTTAAAAAATAGGCCAATGACAGTCATTTAAGCAATTTCAGAAGAGTTAGGAAACAGAAACAAGACTGCAAAGAGTTGGAGCTGCTTTAAGATTCAGCCATTTCATTTCTGGATATATATTTAAAGAAACCCAAAACACTAACTTGAAAGAATATAGGCACTCTTATGTTCATTGCAGCGTTATTTACTATGCCCAAGATAAGGGAGCAACCCAAGTGTCCATCAACAGATGAGTGCATAAAAATGTAGTGGTACATATATACAATGGAATAGTACTCAACCACAAAAAGAATGAAATATTACCATTTGAGACAGCATGGATGCACTTAGAAGGAATTATGCTAAGTGAAATAAGTCAGACACAGAAAGAAAAACACCATATGATATCACTTATATGTGAAATCTAAAGAACAAAATAAATGGACAAGCAAAATAGAAACAAAATCATAGATACAAAAAACAGACTGATGGTTGCCAGAGGGGAATGGGATTGGGGGACTAGATGAAGAAGGTGAAGAAATTAAGAAGTACAAACAGGTAGCTACAAAATGTTCACAGGAATAAAGAGTACAACATAGGGAATGTAGTCAATACTATTATAATAACTATGTATGGTGTCAGGTGTATATCTGAAATATCGGAGGATGATTTTGTAAAATGCATGATTATCGTACCACTATGCTGTATACCTGAACCTAATACAAAGTAACACTGAATGCAAACTGTAATTGAAAAATAAAATTTAAATTAAATAAGATTTCAAAGAATTATGTGATTGGGAAAGCCATGAAAAAAGTGGTAAATGTACATTAGTGTAGCAGAAAATGTGGTAGTGTAATAGGTAGGATCAGAGCTGTAGGCTTTCTCTGGGCTAGGTGAAATCTGAATATGTTTGAGATAAACAAAGGTAGACTAAAGGCAGAAAGTACAGAAATACTTATTGATTGTATCTGGTAAAGGATCTATAGCACAGACAAAGCAAATCAGCATTAGGAAGGCATTATTCCACCACTGTATACTGAAAGAAAAATGAAATAATTAATTCATACCTTTACTCAAAATTTATTGCTTGTCCATAGGCACAACTATATCTAGACTCTTAGAGAAAAGCAGTGATCACAACAGTCAAAACTCCTTGCCCTGGGAGCTTATGTTCTAGTTGGCAAACTAACAATTTAATCATTCCAAGTTATTATTCAATCAAATGGATGAGATAAGCAGGCAGGAAGGGAGGAAGGAAAGAAAGGGAGGGAAAGAAAGAAGGGGAAGAGACGGGGGAGGGAGAGAGAAGAAAGTAAGAAAGAAAGAAAGAAAGAAAGAAAGAAAGAAAGAAAGAAAGAAAGAAAGAAAGAGAGAAAGAGAGAGAGAGAGAGAGAGAGAGAGAGAGAGAGAGAGAGAGAGAGAGAGAGAGAGAGAGAGAGAGAGAGAAAGAAAGAAAGAAAGAAAGAAAGAAAGAAAGAAAGAAAGAAAGAAAGAAAGAAAGAAAGAGAAAGGGGGAGGGAGGGAGGGAGGGAGGGAAAAGAAAGAAAGGAACAGAGAGAAATAGGAAGAGGGGAGGAGAGAAGCAAGGAGAGAGGGAGAAAATGCTAAATATTATGAGAGATGTTATAAGGAGCGATGGTCCAACTTAAATAAGGAAAAAAAAGATTTCTAACAAAAAATTTGAATAAAGACCTGAATGCAGACAAGGGTTAGCTATGTAAAAATCTAGAAAAAGAATTCCAGACAGAAGGAGAGTCTAGTTCACAAATGATGTGATGGCCATTTTAAGATTTTTGGCTTTCATCCTGAGCAAAAAGAGTGACTGTTGGAAAGCTTAGAAAGAGATTGTAAGAAGTCCAGAAAAGAGGCAGGGAAGCCAGCTAGGAGGCTGATTAAAAAATACAGGGAAGAGAGGACTGTGGCTTGGACCCAGATGATAGCCAAGGAGATGGTCAGAAGTCTCAAGTTTCTGGATCTATTTTTATTCTAACATGCTCACAGGATTTACTGGAAGTTTTGATGTGAGGAGTGAAATAAATAGAGGAGTCGGGAATGAGTCCTGAGCCTCAGGAAATATGTAAAGAAGGGGAAGACAAAATGGGATAAGTTCAAGCAAGATGGACTTACGCTTAATAGTAAAATATCTCTGAAGCTTTATTCCAGGACAGAAAGTCTCAGGCAATTTGAAGACAGTAAAACATTTGAAACAGCTGCTGTGCAAAACTTGATATGGAAAAAGGATAAACATTTTCCCCAGCACTTTCTGAATGCTTTCAAACCCCTTGCCCCTTTAGGGAGCAAAGGGACATGAATGAGTCCCTTGACTATAGCTTCAGAATTACTACTCGCATCCCAAACCTGGGTTAACTACACCCAATACACCAGTCCTTCAGTGGTTCCTACCATTCACAGCTTCATGAAAGTCATACGAGGATGCTTCTGTTCACTGATATAAACTTTGTACCTGGATTTCTGGCTTTTGCTTTCTGCCTCAAAGCAGAAAGCAGTTTCTCATGGAGTACACTTCTTCAAAAACACAAATTATACTAATCTTCTTCCAGAAATTCCTTAAGAGGTCTAGTAATAAACAAAACATAATGTTTGAGAACACACATTGACCCATCCAAACAGTCAAAATGATCAATAATTTTTAGTCAAATATATACCAGTATTAATTAATCTGTGTGCTATATGAGTTCATGGTCAGTCTCCCATGTAAGATTTTGCCTCCCAGAGTGCTAGATATGGATATTTATGGTCATGATGTATGAACTTTTTGGTGAATTTGGCTGTAGTTACTATTATTCATGCAGCTAAGTCATCTTACTTCTATTATGGGATACAAGGCTCAGCAGCCCAGATTGTGTGAAAAGAACAAAGCACACGTATTGAGAGAAAAAAGCAGGTATTTCTCTCCGAGAGCCATGAACAGTCATTCATCACTCAGCGTGTGTGGTAACTCAGTTTTCTAATTTTTAGACTGGGGAAGAAGAATAGGAAGGAAAGGAGAACATTATGTATTTCAGTTGAAATATGAAGAGATAAAAATTTCTAGTTTCTAGATTAATAGCCAAGCAATGTGACTCTCCTATACGCAAAGATTTACCTTGGAATTCAAACAAATCCTAATCAATATTTTAAGGCCAGTATATTTTCATTGGTTAATCAAAAACACATAGACTTCATAAAATTATGAAATGTAGCACTAAAAAGAATCTTTGGAGATCACTTTTTGATCCTGATAATGTAATTTGTTTATTCATGTATTCACTTAGTAACAAAAAATATGAGCCATCTATTACAGCCCATCCGCTATGTGAGGCAGTTGGGATAGATGGAGTTTAAGAGTTGATAGAAATAAGCAATTAGAACCATAACAGGACATGAAACTGTAGAATAAGGAAGGTCCAGGTAATTTGAACAAGACCTGACAGGTCAAGAAAAGTTTTGAAGAGGAAGAGACATTTAAGATGAAACCTAAAGAATGTTTAAGTATTAGCCAGCTGCAGCTGTGAAACAAACAACTAAATAAACAAAGCTCAGTACCCTTTATCATCTCCACAGAGAATTCTGTAAATCAGACAGTCGTGAACCTGAAAGAATTCCTACAATGTCTTCACCTTCAGGAGGGGAGTTGGTGAGCTGGTAAATCTTAGCAAAGACTAGCTGGAGAAATAAGCAGACTCCAGTTCACACAGGCATTTTTAACTTAAAGTAAGGAGTTTGAACTCACATGGGGCAAAGAAAAATCATTTAAAATTTTGAGGAGATTAACTGCCTCTCTTTTTTGGAAGGCTTTGTGTTTATTTGTATTTAAGTTGTGAGCTCTTTAATATATAATATGGAATGGACATGCTTTTGAGCTCCTTTTACCTTTAGAATCTTTATCTCTCTTCACATTGTCTTTTTAATTTTTTTAATAAAACTGCTAGAGATACAATTCAATCTCATTTATTCTCTTTCCTAATCATATTTATAGCCCTTCCTTTCTCTCCATAGAAAGTATTCTCTTGAGGTATACATATATTCTTTTCACCTGTGCTTTTATACATTTATTTCACTTGTGTTGTATCATTAATAATATTTAGTACCACTTTGGATTTGTAAAGTTCAGATAAATAATAACTCCACATATGTTCTAAAATCATCGTTTCACTTCAATATATTGTTTTCAAAATCAATTTTTATTGAGTACTCATATAATTTGTATAATTTCTATTATCATTTTTGTTTTATATACTATAAATTTTATTTGCATCTTTTTCAAATTCTTTGCCTTTTGTTAGATTTATGAAACATCCTTTCAATCCTTTATTTTTCTTACTGTTTTCAAAATTTTATATTCTATTGATATTCTTTGTAATTTCCTTAAATTTATAATATGCACATTTAACAGAGTTTAAAGTTCATCACAATAGCTGTCCTCCTTCAGAATTCATACTGTTATTGTAATATCTTGGTTCAGAACTCCTCCTTTTTCTAGGTTTATTCTGTTTTACCATTGATGTCAAAGCCCTAAAATTATGGTCTTTCAAAATTTCTGAATGTATATATTTAGATTTTAAAATATTTGCATTTCTTCACTCTTCCTTTCTTGATTAATTTGGTTACTTGCTTTATTCATTCATTCTGCTTGTCCTTAAATCTATTTACATTTCATCTCAATTTAGTTAGTCATTTTTTTCTGTGAATAATATATTTCTGCATGTTTGCATAATTGGTAATATCATTATTTCCCCTGACTCCTAAAGCACTGCCAGATTATTCCTGTACAAACCTTACCTACATTAATAGCACTATTCATGAGCAATATGAGCACTGTGAAGATACTTTCCCATTGTCTTCTGTGGTGTGTTGTTGCTCAGGACAGATTGGCTGTAACTTTACTTGCTATTACTTTATTCATAAACAGTCTATTTTTTCAGTGCCTTTAAGATTTTAAAACAAGATTTTGCAGTATAACTACAATGTGTACAGATGTAGATTTTTTAAAAATTTTCCTGTTTAGGACACATGTGATTCTTCAAAATTTTATCTCATATTTCAAACACAAAACTAAACTTCAATTCTAAAAAATATTCAATCCTCTTCACTTGGAATGATTTCTTCCACCCATGACTTTCTCTTATTTGCTTCTGTGACCCCTATATTCTCTTTTTATTTTCTCTCTCTTTACTTCTTTCTGCTGATTTCTGGATAACTTCCTCAAATATATTTTATCATTAACAAAATTTTTATCGAGTCTACTTTTTAACCCATTCATTGAGTACATTTATTTATTGTAATAATGATAGATTTTATTCCTAGAATTTCTATTTGTTTTCTTTATATAACTGGCCATTTATTATGTATTCAATTCTGTTCTTATCTCATTCTTTCCTTCATCATTTTAAAGTATTTTAAACATATCAAAACTCTTTTAGATTATTATTTCTAGATCTGGAATTTAAATTATTCTTATATATTCTGATTCTCTCAACTCAATCATTTTCCAATTTTCATACTGTATTTTTTTGTTTGTTTTTAACCATGAGTTTATCTGCAGTGTGGATGGAGATATTCAGTAGAAATTAGAGTGTCTGTGCAGAACTCTTTTGTGTTCTTCTTTAGTGTGAGACTAATGGATTATCCTGGCTTTATATCTGCTTTCATGCCAATGTCTTGGATGATACACATTTTATTCTCATGTCTAGGAATGATCCAACTTTGATATTGCAAAATAGACACAGGTGACTTTTGTCCTACTCCAGATCTCAGTAAATGCCAAGCTTCTGAGTAGTATGCATAGCCATAATTCTAAATTTCTGTTTCATGAGGAGGACATTACCTTGGGCTTTTATCTGTGTCACTGAAGCTCTGCTGCATTTCCCTTCCTCATGCAGATTTGAGGTTTCAATTTCTCTCTCTTCAAGGATCTTGAATCCCTGTATTCTTATGGTTATTTTAAATTCCAGAACCATTCATCTTCAGCAATATTTCAACATTATCTCTGGGTTAACTTTTTTCTAATACTTGATAAATTATCATTATTGTTTTAGTGCTTAGATACATATTCTAAATTATTTTAGTACATACCATGTTAGCATAAATTCTAAATGTTTAGATCCTATTGTGCAGTAAAGTGCTTTCAATGAGCACATTTTATGTAAGGTAGTATCAACATATCAGAACAGATATTATAAGGTAATTCATTGGCATTTTGAATTTGAGAAAGAAGAGAAATTGGTCATGATTATGTTAATATTTTTGTAAATGGATGACCTAAAATAGGAAACACATGAGAAGGCTTAGGTTGGGAAGATTATGTTATAAATTTTGCTTTAGATATATTGATCTTGATATCCCTTGAGTCATCTATTTAGGAAGATATATGATATATGATCTAATCCTAAGAAGAGATTTGAACTGGATATTTTTAAAACTAAAAAAATCTGTATCTCATTTACGATTCAAATAAACATTGAGTAGTTTAAATGATCCAGCAGCATACTCAGAATGAGAAAAGAACAGGATTTAAGGTGAAATCCTGCATTATAGTGACATTTAAGGGATGGCAAAGAAATAGAAAAGAAAACTAAGAAGGAGCATTCTATTAGTAGAAAGAAATTCATGAGATAATTGTAACTAGAAGACAAAGACAGAAAATTTTCATAATGGAGGAAGTAGTCAAAAATGGTATAAAGTTCCTTTAGCTAAGCAAAATAAAGAGCAAAGTTTGTTCTTTCTATAGATAAAACTGTTGGTGAACTTAATTAGAAAAGTTTCAGTTAGTTCCTAAGTGATAAAGTACAGATTGCAACTGAATGAGGAAAGGTGGGGAAATAAATAAATGAAATATTTTATTATAGATAGATATTTAATTTGGTAGAGTTTAGAAATTAAGAGAATCTAAATAAATGTTGATGGATTGGTAGATTGAATGTTGTAAAAAAAACATTAATTCTCCTCAAATTGATATGTCTATCCAATAAAATCAGAATAAGAACCTCTTTAAATTTTGTTTTCTATGTAGAAATTAGAAAACTCTATTTATAATTTATATGTAAATAAAAGGACCCAGAAGAGTCAAGATGAACTTGAAGAGGTTGGATAATTTATACTATTAGATATCTAAAAATAATAAAGCTGTAAAAATTAAGATAGCATCTACCGGCACAGATTTGTGTTGTTGAACAATGGAGAAAAACAGAATTCCAACACATATTCTGATTTTTGATTTATAACAAAAGTGACAACATGGTATAGAGAAGAAGGAATAAACTTTTCAATAAATGGTGGTGAGTCAATTGAACATCCATATTTAAAAAATCCTTATTTTGTACCATTCACAGAAAATGAAATCCAGATGTGTTTTAATGAAATATAAAACAATACAAGAGAATGTCATTATGACTTTGGAATACACAGAATTTGTTTTTTATCCTCACCCAAGGACATGCTTATTGACTTTTAGAGAGAGAAGGAAGGAAGAGAGAGAGGGAAAGAAACATCAATGTAACAGAGAAACAGTACATACTTGACCAGGAACCCAACCCACAACCTATACATGTGTCCTGACTGAGACTGAACCCACAACTTTTCCATTTATGGGATGACACTCCAACCAACTGAGTCACACAGGCCAGGGCAAGAATTTCTTAACTAGTACTTAAAACAAACTGATTATCATGAGAGAATTTGCTTAATTGGACTATCAGGGGACCCAATCCTATGTTTATTTTACAATAAATAGTTTCTCTTCATCCGTAGAAATATTTTGTGTAATCCCCATGTATGGGAATCAATTGCTTCAGACAGCCTAGAATAGTAGTGCTGGTTGAGGCCGTGCAGGCAGAAAGGTAAATTTGCACTAAAAAACTATGTGTATCTCTGTGACAATGAACTGTTGACTCTTCCAAAGTGGAAGGGCCCAATTAGTCAACCTGCAACCAACTAGCCAGTGTGTTCCTCAAGAAATGGTGACATAGTATTCGTAACTCAGTATTGGTTCCTGTCCCTAGAAGGTTAGATATTTGGTAGTAGTGATAACTAGATCATCCTTGGGAAAGGGGACCCATGCCATGAAACCCAAGTGTAGCCTTTTTTTTGCCAACATGGCTACTTCCATTGTGTACCTCTTGTTCCAGCACTGTGCTGGGCAATGGCAAAGGCTGGATAATGGTTAACTGGCTTGTTAATTTTTTTTGTCTATACAGATTAGTGCTTGTTTCATGGTTTGTGCATTCTGGTAGGTGTTTGTATGGTATACAAACTCTTTACACTTTGTGACCATTCTCCTATGCCCACATATAGGTTTTTATCTTTCACTTCCTAATTTTCCATTTTTAATTTTATTTTCTTTTACATTCCTGGCTAGCCATCAGTTTCATGTATCACAACCCATGAGTCTAAATATATTCTAACCATGGGGCACTTCGTATTCCACACAAACTGGGTGACAAGGTGCATAACCTGAAGTCCTGCTCAATGGGAGGATTATTCCTCACTAATCTCTTTCATGGCCACTCCTGATTGAGGGTGACCTGCAATTACCATCCATTTTAAAGCCAACCATCCATCAACCCAACTTGTTCACCCCCCACCTTTTTTTAGTTAATTGCAAGACACTCTCCAAATGGCTATAGTGTAAGTGGAGGGCAGACACTGGTGTTGCCTTGACATATGCTGTGGAGTCTTGGTTATTGGTTTATGCAGGTGGCCTGGGTCCTTAGGTCCTGGTGACCATTTTAATAATTGGATTGTGATCTTTTGCTTACGGTTCTTTGAGCTCCACCTATATCACCAGCAAGAGAAACTTCATTGCCCACCAGGCAGTAGGGATCTAGTGCTGAAACCCCATCTTAGCCTCTGCTTTCTTGGTTGCAACTGTCACTAATTGGGAAGTCTGAAAACAGATGCTGAGACAAGATATTTATGAGAGGTCATATCTGCTAATGGAAAGGAAAGGAAGCATGATTGGGAAGAAAAAACAAAATGCAATTCAAGTCTGACACAATCTCAGTCAACCCTGGAGGATATGTGTGGGGGGGGGGGCGGTGAGGATCTGGAGTGAGTATTGTGCATCAGGGTGTCCATTATTGAGATCAGATGGACAGGCCCTTATACCACTGACTCTCCATGTTACCATCTGCTTCCCTGGAGAAAGATATGAGATCTGTTAAAAGATGCTGAGAGTTGGAGGCTATCTGCTGACCACCCTCCCAGCAGCCAGACAGCAAGTCCTGCCTGGTAGGGAGACCTAGGTGGCACACCTCCGTATTGTTTGTCTGTCTGTCTACCAATCAACCAATCTATCTCATCTTCACACACAGAAAGCTATACAAAAATAAGAATGAACAATTATTATTGACATATGAAGTCACATGAATTCATAATCATCATTTTGATTGAAAAACCCACCCCCATTCATGCAAAAAGAATGATTCCAAGTACAGCACAAGCATTTCAAAAAAGGGCAAAACCAAGTGACATTGTTAGAAGTCAACACAGTATTTATCTTCAAACAGATAAATCCTAGGGTTTGTATGAGGAGATCTTTGGTATGTTATGTATGTTCTATTTTTAAAAACTGGGTGCAAATTATGCAGCTAGACTCCCTTCATAATTGTATACTTTTTCTTGGTGTATATAATACTTCAAAAATTTTTAAAAGGAAGTGTTAAAATGTGTCTATGAAATGGATGATAGAAATAGGATGGTAATGATCAGTTATTTTTCTTAAGGCTCATATTTTCTAACCTTCATTACTGTAAAATTTCATTATGAAAATCATAATGTATCATATAAGTTCAGTCGTAAATTACAAAGACCACAAACAGTGGCTTACATGAATTAAAAACATTTCTATCTTATCCAAAAATTCATAGGTAAAATATTCAGGGTGGCATGTTAGCTCTGCTCCCCAAAGTTTTTAGGGATGCAGCTCATTTCAGGTGAATACTTCCCATTCCTCAGGTAGACAGCTCATCTTTACAACACATGACAAAGGCTAAAACTATAATAATAAAATCCTATTTTAGGGATTTCAGAGAAAGGATAAGGGGTATGACGCAAATATCATTTAAGGGAAGTTCAAAGATACTGCTAATAACACCATTTGTGTTCAGGCCTTGGGCCCAAACGAGTACATGTCAACCACTTCAAACAAAGAAGCTTGGAAAATAAAAGATTTACATTGGGAGGTCATGTGCTCATCTAAAAAAAATTATAAAAGTTGTTTTACTCTGGGAGAAAAATAAAACAGTTGTTTGGTTTCATCATCAATCTCTATCACACAGGAGACACTGTAATAGCTTTTATGTACCTACTTAAAAATAACAACAGTAAGACTTAAAATGTCACACTCCCCATAAGGAACTTTTGGAAAGAGTTAGTATGAATTATTCTAACATTTAGGAAAAACGATCACCTAAGTGAAAGTGAGGTAATACAAAATCTAAGAGAAAGGAATGTGTCACTAATAAACTGTTATTTATTTTTTAAAATTCTGTCCCCAGCTGATGGCAAACACTTTCGAAAAATGCCAAAGTTTCAGAAAACACAAAGTTATGGGGAAAGGAAAGTAGATGTTCTCACAGATACCACATTTCATTATCTTAATCATGTTGGGTGGTATCCAAGAAAGTATATTTCTTTTAAAATTTGTTAAGGTGAAGAGTCAGGTTCATGGAAAATTGCTCCTGATTTAAGTTATTCTGAGATAAATATTCAGAAAGGCAGGAAAACATTTTACACTTCTCAGAGTTAAATTATAGCCATATGCATTGCACTCATGTAAGAAATGTAAATTGGTGTAGAGAAATGTATTTTAAAACATGTAAGAAATTATTTTTCATTTCCATAATATTATGCTTAAGTATCTTCCCTAATAGTCACTCCTCCTCTACCTATAACTTATCTCCATTTCTTTAGAACTAGATTTCTTTAAAAAGATGACTTCTGTCACTATTTCCATATCCTCACCTGTCATCTGTTATTTCCAATTTTGTAATCTGGTATCTTACCTACAACTGCACTACATTAGCTCTCTCAAATTTACCACTGATAATAAAGTCTACCTGATATTTCTTTAGCCTTTATTTTACAGGATGGCTGCATAATAGTTGATACTGACCACTCCTGCTAATTTATTCTTAAAATCCTGCTTTTCCCACTTAAAATTGCTTATAGAATCATTGCCATTTCACTTGTTGGCAACTCCATAATTTTTGTTGCTCAGAGTAAATCTTTGGGGGTCATCTTAGATTGTTATTTTTCTTGTACCCTGATTCTAAGCCATCAAAAAATCCCATTGGATCCACCTTCACATTTCATGATCTCCACTGAAGCCATGCTAGTTCATGCAACAATACCTCTCGCCTGATTTGCTGCAAGAGCCTCCCATTTATAAAGTCTCTTTTCTTTTTCCTTTTTATTCTGACATGTAACTTTGCACTGAGAGTGATTCTTTTGAAACATAAGCCAAATCATGCCAATCCTTTCCCCAAAACACAAATGGATCTTAGTTTCACTCTTGAGTATAAACCAAAGTCTGTTCAGTGGTCTACAGGCCCTGCAACATCTCCCCCTGCTCCTGTTGCTTATCCAATCTTACCCACAAACACCCTTCTATCATTTTCAGCGGCCATCAGGCCTACTTCTTACAGTTGAAGCTAGTTTTAGACAAGTGTATTAGAAAGTCAATTCTGATTGCATCGGAAGAAAGGAAACACTGACCAGCCAAACACAGGAAGTGCTAAGTGCGGGCGGTCTCAAGAGTAACTAGAGCAAATCATCAGTGCTACCAGTACTCCTCCTCTCAGCACTGTCTTCTTCCACGTTGGCTTCATCCTCTCCAACTACCTTGCTAAACCAGCTGGGAAACAGCTCCTTGGCCATTTCAAGGAAAACCTTTGACTGGTGTAATGGACTGCATGTTTGTGTGGCCCCAAAATCACACATTGAAACCCTAACCCTTTATGCTTTATGCTGCAATGTTTGTAAACAGAGCCTTTGGATGGCAATTGGGCCGTGAGCATGAAGACCGAATAACAGAATTAGTGCCCTTATAAGAAAACACAGGAGAAAGCTTGCTTCTGTCTCTCTTTTCCATCCTGTGAAGATACTAAGATGCTGGCACCTTGATTTGGGGACTTCCCAGCCTCCAGAACTGGAAGAAGTAAGTTTGTCATTTAAACCACCTAATCACTGGTAATTTGTTACAGCAGGACAAGCAAACCAAGGAACTAGCTTGGCTTGAAGCATACTAGGAGAAGAAACTCAGGGAACTGTTTTTTGTTGTTGTTGTTCAAAGCCCATCTCTGATATTTATGAACCATGTGACTTTGAAAAATTACTTAATTTTTCTGGGCCTTATTATTCCCAGAAGTAAAAAGTAGATGAGAATAGTGTGTATCTAATACACATTTGAAATTAATAAGTTTTCCACCCCTGTTAGAACTATTGTTTGGAGTGAGAGACGGATATTTTCCCCAAAGTAAGAGAGTATCAATGCCCCCAGACTGGGAGGAGTACAAGTCAGAGAAAACACACTGGCAACTCACAAGAAAAATGTTACCCAAATACATTTAATTAAAAAGAAAAATTTGAATGTGCTATATTCATGATGCATCAATATTGATATCCTTATGTCACATATAACTGTATTCTAATGCAAACTATATATTGTGATTTTTTTTAGCTTTTAAGTTTAACAGCAGATAGCACTTGCTTATTGTTGATAGTAAGAATATTCATTGCAAAATCTTGTGTTTATTAGCATCTTTCTATAGGAACCATCTGAAAACACTAAAGGCTACATAAATGTCTGTGCTAGGAAAACATGACTCAAATGAGTACATTAAGGGATATCATTGCAGTGTGTTGGAAAGCCTGACTCCATAGTGCTAGATCACTTAACAAATGACTGCTCAAATATGTATGCATATATACAGCACAGCACATAGGAACAAAGGGATTGATGATTATTCCACTGTCAGAAATTACAGTTAGCTGATGAGCATGGCACAGGAGGCTCTTATTTTTCCAGCAGCATAACTACATTGTACTATGCTAAAATAAGGCACTACTTAGAGATTATAAGGCTCAGCCATTTGCTAAAAATATATTATCCTAGTTTTAGAATTTGAAAGTTTATTGCTCTTATGTAGTGTCTATTATGTAATAGCACTTGAAAATGTAAGATTGGTTCAGTTTGTTTCTCTTTGTGGTTCCAACTTAAAAAGCCTTATCACCAAGGGACTCTGCATGGTTAGAATCTGAAGTAGCCAGATACCACCAAGAGATTTAATCCAAATATTGTGCATGGAATTGTGGTTTCATAGCATACACCAAGACATGTGGCTTAATATTATGTTTGAAAAGAACATATAGATTTCAGATTGTTATAAAGTTTATATAGGAGTTTATCATGGCTTTACTAGACTCCCTTACATTGAACACAAAAAGTAAGCACAGGAAAAGTGAGTTGATTAAAAATATGCACAAGAACAAGCTAAGCTATTTTCTGACATAACAGAAAGTAATTCTGCATACTTTTCAGTAATTTTTTGTGTGTTTGTGTGCGTATCTACTGTATATGCATGAATGTGCTTTCACTCTTGCATGGACATATATTTAAAACCTCAGAGGTGCTGATGGCTTCCAGTGAGTGCATCATAAATGCCAGGGTGTCGACTTTTTGTGACTCACTGCACACATTTTCAAGACAATTGCAATTAAATATTCACACTGTGGAGAAAAGTAGGTTTTAGTGTAAAAGTTAAAATTTTAATAATAAAAATAGGCTTGTATGAATTATTTCATTGGGTATTTTATATATGTCTAATTAAAACAATGACAAATATTGAGATCATTATCATATTTTTTATGTATACAGTCAGTTGACCTCATATCTATTTTCTCTGCCAGATTGCAAGCAGCACAGGAGTGAAAGGTTGATACTGGTTTTATTCCCCTTTTTTATTCTAGATCCTAGAACACAGTCTCTGACTCAATAAATGTGTGATTAAATCCTTCCATGTAGCAGTTAATTAATTTGTAATTCAAAAAGATAAGTAGATTGCTCACAGACCCATGGTTGGCAATTAATAGATATGGGACTAAAATTCAGATAAAATTTATCCTAGAATGAATGCCTCCTTTTCCTACATAAATTTTCAAAAAATTACTGCAGTAAGATATATATAAAATTTAAATTTTACCATATGAAAGAGTATGCTTCCATGGTATTGAACACATTCACAACGGTGTGAAGGCGTCACCAACATCTAACTCCAGAACATTTTCATCGCATGAAAAGGAAACCCAGGCCCACTATGTAGTCACTCCCAATTCCCCCCGCCCAAACCCCTGACACAGGTCTGCTTTCTGTCTCTATAAATTTGTCTATTCTGGCTTTTTTTCACTCAGCATAACACTTTCAATGTTTCTCCATTTTGCAGCATTTATGCATATTTTGCTCCTTTTAATGACTGAATAATATCTCGTATGGATGTATCACATTTTACTTATTCATTTAGCAATGCATGGATATTTGGGTTGTTTCCACCTTTTAGTTATTCCACCTTTTAACAGACATCCTGTGAAAGACATTCATGTAAAGCTTTGAACACCTCATTTAAATTTTTTTTGGCTATATACCCAGAAGTACAATTTCTGCATCATATGGTAATTCTATGTTTAACATATTGAGGAAACAGTAAGCTATTTTTAACAGTAACTGTACAGTTTTTTATTCCCATTGATAATATAAGAGGGTTGCAATTTCTCCACACCCTCAGTTGCATTTATTTTTCTTTTCTTTTTAAATTACAAATATCCTTGTTTTGAAGTGGTTTCTCATTGTGGATTTGGTTTTAATTTTCCTAATGAGTAATTACATTGAACATATTTTTATGTGTTTGTTGAGCATTTGTATATTTTCTTCGGTGAAATGTCTATACAAGTTTTTTGTACATTTTTGAAGTAGATTATTGTCCTTTTGGTTTTGAGGTGTAAGAGCTCCTTATGTGTTCTGGATACAAGCCTCTTGTCAGTACATGATTTGGAAAAAATATTTTCCTATTGTGTGTGTTGTCTTTCCACTTTCTTGATAATGTCATTTTATGCACAAAAACATTTTATTTTAATGAAGTTGAATTAATTTTTTAAAATCTTTTGTGCTTCTGTGTCATATCTAAGAATCCATTGCAATGCCAAATACACATGCTAGGAAAAGGATAGTCTTTTTAACAACTGATGTTGAGAAAATGACATCCAGATGCAAATTAATTGGACCAATATCTTATACACAAAAAAGCCCTAAAATGGAATAAAGACTTAGGCCTAAAAAGTGAAACTATAAAACTTGAAGAATATATAGGTAAAAAGCTTCTTGACATTGGTCTTGACAATGATTTCCTGGATCTGACTCCAAAAGCACAGACAACAAAAATAATAACAGAAGATAGACTCATGGAACTACATCAAACCAAAAAGCTTCTGCGCAGCAAAGGAAATAACCAGCAAAGTGTGAAAGTAATCTATAGAATGGGAAAAAATATTTGCAAGCCAAATATCTGATAAGGGCTTAATATCCAAAATATATAAGAATCTCTTCCAACTAGATAGCGCAAAAACAAATAACAGGATTTTTTTAAAATGAAGAAAGGACTTAAATAGACATTATTCCAAAGAACACATGCAAATGGGCACCAGGTATATGAAAAGATGCCAACTTTGCCCCAGAGGCTGTTCTCATTACGATAGTAAAGTATCTGTGATCACAAAGAAAGGTATATTTTATAAACCACTTAAAAATATAAATAGATGGTCTTTCCAAAATGGGCATAACCCTATAATTCTCCACCTCCTCCTGTAGCCATGAAGATGAAAAATAATGGGGATTGAGTGAATTTTCCTGGTGCAGTCAGGAAATTTCACACAGGAAAATTTTATTCAACACCTGGAACTTCTCTTGGCACCTGAGATTCTGAAATAGTTCCCTGGTGCTCTGATCATATATGACATTTCACACATGCATGCTCATCCAATCACACAATGAGCCAGATTTCTCAGAAACCTTTAAAAATTCCAAAATGTTATGTGTGCATAGGTAGTATGTCCAGACAGTTGGAATAGAGAATGTCCATTAATAAAGAACAGTAGATCTACACAGGCCTGAGTGAAATATTTTATCAGCTGGGATTTACCTATATAATTTTCCCCACCCTTTATAAAGCAATGTAAAACCTCAGAAATATTAATATCTAGGCAAACATTTCCAAAGTAGGTATAGAATTAATAGGGGAAGGCAAAAGAAAATAGAGAATGGGGGACATATATTAATCCTAAGCATCACTTGCTTTCCAAAAACATGTTTTCAATAATGATGATTCCTTTGGTATTTTGAAAAATAATTCTTCAGACTTTTATCCCATTTTAAAATGTGTAATACCTGAAAGCTTTTTAATATCCATAAAATAAAAGTTCTAATTGAGATAAAGCGTAATAATACCCAGTCAGTACATTGTAGTCGTGTTGTCTTTGACAGTGCATTTGCTTAAGTATTTTTGTTTGTGCTCAAACATCTTAGGGATTTGATGTCTTCTCAGTTTTTCTGAGAACTAGACTAATTAAAAGCATATATTAATTCAAGCCATTAACACATATTATCAAATGTACTAGATATACCTCTCACCCCTGAAGGAGCATGATAAACTGAATCCTGTCCATCTCTGTGGGTGTGTGCTCTGCCCTTATTCTGTAAATCTAAGAGGCAGTGTGCTGCACTTTTATAATAGTGAATATTTTATTCACAGGTGTTTGCACCATCCATAGTTGGTGTTTTGGAGGCATTTCACACAAACAGGGTCCGCCTCTGATGAAAATACTTTATCCTTAAAAGTACAACAGTTCATAATAATATGAGGAATTTTAACATAAGTTAAAAATTTTTAACAAATCACCAGCAGTTACGCACTCACTAATGCACTGATTTCCTTACTTTCCAGGGTCACCCAGGTTAACACAACCATTTAGGCCAAAACATTATACAGTAGCTGATGGATGACATTTTTCAATTAAAGATGTTACAGGAAATAAGAAGTAATTAGGTCTGATTCCAGTCACCATAGTAGCTGGTATGAAATATTAGTACAAGCTGATCAAGAACTGTTCACCTAAGAACTTACTTATTAATAAAGAATAACTTTATTCTGTGCATGAAATTTTGTTCCTTAAAACCATGGGTAAACTTCACAATGTGAAAGAAAGCTAAAATTGATCAAATACATTAGAAAATTAATATTACTTGTAATGGTTAAAAGTAAGTAGTGTGCATTTATGAATATTAGAAATATATACAATCAGTTTTCATAGTAGTGGGTTTATGGCTCTTTTTTTTTTTTTTTTTGTCAAAGGCATGATGCATGATGACTTCGTCTTTCCTGAAATTTCCAATATTGGTTTTATGGCAGAAGACAACGACACCCAGTGTTGCTTTTATAAGCCTCCTGGTATAAACTAAGTTCCTGGAATTTTCCTCAAGCTTCCTGAAATTTGATCTAATGCCATTTATTGATCAGTTTTCAGCATGTTTTCCATCTGAGTGTTAATCTTGTAAATGATCTAGTTTTATTTCCACAGATTCTGCCCAAACTCTCTTTTTTTTCCGTCATACCTACCTTATCTAGACCAGTTATTCTCAACCAGGGGTAATTTTCCTTTCCAGGGGACATTTGACAGTAGCTGGACGTAAATTTTAATTACTACAGCTGGGAGGGTGCTACTGGCATCTAGTGCATGGAGGCCAGGGATGCTGTTAAACACGCCGCAACGCACAGGGCAGGCCTCATAAGAAGAATTATTCAGTGAAAAACACATGCCAGTAGTGCGGAGGTTCAGAAACCCTGACCTCAGCCTAAATTCCCACATTCCTGTGCCAAAATCGTTGGCAATTAGAAGCATGTTTATAATCCAAAGATAAAAGGGGGGATAAGGCACAATTTTATTCATTTTTTGACAACCTAGGATACTGTGGATAGCCAAACTTTACAAGTAGACTTATCTTTTATTTATTTAAATTGTGTAGAGGTTAACATACATATAGAGAAACACACAAATCATAATTGTGCAGGTCCAAAAATATTATTTCAAAATAAACAAATCTAGGTAACCAGAACCAAAAAACAATGTCACCAGGATGCTAGTAATATCCTCCTAACTTTGAATATTCAGTCCTGAACACATTGAGCTCTAAATGCATTCAGCTGCCTCTTGGCATGACACTTTTCTGCCAATTTTAATGAAAAAATAGAGAGCAAATATATATTTATATATATGTAGCATCTTAACTCAGAAGTATTTTTTAGTAAGCTTAAGGATAGATTAGAGGAAAAAGGTAAATGTCAAGTTAAAAGACAACTATACCACCATTTTTTACAAACATAACTACTGATATGTACTTAATCTATTTACAGTTTTTGTACCACCCTAAACTGTAGAATGTAACTTTGTATGTTTGTATACACATTCTTGTTGATTTCATTCTATGGGTCAAAGCATTTCTGCATTTATCATTTTAATAGATATCAGCATATTTCTCTAAAAAAAGGCTGTATCAATTCCCATTTTCTTCTTCAATGAATAAACATTATTTTCTCTATATGCCCACCATCACGCAAGCCATGCCCAAATATATTTAGTAAATTTCAATGATCAGATGCTAAGCAACAAATATTCAGATCATATATAGTATACAATCCATGTATTTAAAACAAATCCAAAGTGTATATAGGTATAGATAGAAGTGTGATTGCCTAAATATAGAGACAGTTATAGGAGAATGAATACAAACTTACTGAAATAAGTTCGTGAAGTAATGGGAAAACAAGAGGAAAGTAGGCAGTGTGGGAGCAGGAAGTCTTAGTATTTTCAGAAATAACAGAATAATGAAAGTAAAATACTAATAATTTCACCAAAAAATTGAGCAATAAAAAGAAAGAAGCATCCCAACACAAACTGAATGAAATTGAGAGTAAGACGTGGAGTTGTATTGGATCTCTCCTTGCAGACCCACTGGTTAAAGGTTGTTACAAGCTCCTTAGGGAAGAGGAGTAGGAGGCTGATAGCACAGGCCACACTCTGCCATGTATACTTAGTTTTATATCAGTATCTGTACTATGCTGTAGATAGAACATTCTCATTAAAATATGTGCTATAAAAGTGTGTCCAGCTGCAACTTTGAGGTATTAAACCACAAAGACCACAGAAATGGTGTCTCAGCTTTTTTGATTCACTATTTCATGCAGACATACACATACAGAGAGAGATCCTTGTAGGTCAGCATTCCTTACCTAATGTTTTGTAGCAGACACTAGTTGGAAGCTGGAATAAAATGTTCTGTAGTCAGATCAGTTTGGGAACACAGAAAAACAGGATGCATGCAGCATTTTGCACAATTTGTAACTGTTGGATTTGTTGAATCAGACATCTACTTCAAGGACCAGCAATCACTGGACATACTTTGTAAGATGGTGTCAAAATATAATCAAAGAATGTATAATAGCATTATAGAAGCACTGGAGACTAATAAGAAAGCAGTATTGATATAGTTGGAAATAATATTTGGAAGCAAATGTCATAAAAGATACCAATTATTAAAAGAAAGAGAGGGGTAAGAATAGTTTTATGTGTTCAGTTTGGAAAGTGCTAGGTCCCTAAAATAGTTCCTACTGTTTTAATATGTATTATTTATGTAAAACTATAGAATATTTCTGTTCTTTATTTCTTATTTTGAATGATTTCATTCACACATCATGAAGCTACTTTTAAACCTTTTCCTGGTATGGTCAAATGAAACTGATCATTCTACTTACAGGGTAGTTAATGATAATTAAAGCATCACACAACCCTACCATGTTTCCGTGTTACTGCCATTGATTTTGTCTTAGTTGAGATTAGTCTATAAACTCAAATGTCAAGCCTGCCATTCAAATTTAAATATTTATTTCAGGCTGCTAGCTTAAAGTCAATCTTGGTCTTTTTAAAAAGCAACTACCAAAAATAGTCATTTTAATGGATTTAAGCATTAGTAACATCTACTTATTCAGTGGGGTATGGTGTTGGTGACAAGTTCAAGTTGAATACCTCAACAGCGTCTTCTGAAAGTCACTGATTATACCAAAGGTCTGTGTGGTTATTATAACCTGTATAGCGTACCTAAAATATTTTTATGGCTCTATGTTTTCACCATAAATTTTTACATGTTCACGTGTGGGGTCAGAGCCCCATGTTTGTTCATCATTCAGAATATGCGAGTTGTAGGCTGAGACCTCAGCACCAGCTCGGGCTTTTACCTCTCAGATTGGGAGCACATGCGCAAGGGAACCTGAGGGCTGTCGCTAGTTAATACAGATCCACTTTTAAAACCCACATAATAAGTCCTCCCTACAATGCTCTAACTTAAAATAGGAACTGTACTCATGGAGAATATTTTGACTGTCATGATGTCTAATCAGATGAGAACCCCTTGAATCAATCATTCTTACTATGGTTTCCTCAAAGGGGAAGCACACATGTCAGACACTGTCTGATTGCTTTGATGTCTTTGGCTTACTACAGAAGAATACTTTGAACTTTGAGACAAACTCTCATGAGGAGATATGGATATTTATACATTGTTAAGATCAAATTCCAGTCTCTATCAACACAAGTACTTTTTGACATTTCTACCAATTTCATGGTACCATTCCATTAAGTTAATTCATGTGTGTGAGACATGTTTATTGAATGTCGATTATTGGTCTGGTCTTTTGAGGAGTGTGCAATGGTAAGGACCTGACCTCCTAGCTTGCTTCATGGAGCCTAGTTGATTAAACAAATACTACAAACTTATACAATCAATAAATAATGACAAAGTATGATAAGTGACAGTAAAGAAATACATAGGGAGTATGAAGTGAATGGATAGAGAAAAATTGGGATCTCTTTTATTTTGTGTGATTATAACAGGCTTCTCAGAAATAGTGGTATTTAAACTGAAATATAAAATACGAAAGAAGAGTGGATGTTTCAGAGGAATAAACATGTTCCAAATCTTTGACTTGGGAAAGACTCTGAGCATTTGAAGACTTCAAAGCAAGTGTGGTCAGAGTATATAAAGTGAGGTAGGAAAAAATAAGGCATGAGATGTTGAAGAATGAGAGAGTTAAATCATGCAAGCTGTGTTCATAACTTTGTATCATATACCTACTGAAAGGGAAACATAGTGAGAGAATTTTAAGAACGGGAGTGACATGATCCAGTTAAAATTTCTAAAGAAATCTGGATGCCTCAGGCTTTATCAGAATATTTAAAGGTTAAAAAACATCTAGAAAAATAAAAATTCCAATTAAAAAAAGGCAAAAGATCTGCAAAGTGATTCTTCACCAAACAAGATATATGATAGCAAATTAACACAGAAAAACATGCTTAGGAAAATTTATAGTATAAAAATAAAAATTTAAACCACAATGAGATACAGCTATACACCTATTAGAAAAGCTAAAATCCCCAAACTTGGCAATATCAATGCAGACAAGGATGTAGAATAAAAGGAATTCCCATTCAGTAATGATGGGAATGTAAAATTGTACAGCCATTTCAGAAAATAGAATGACACATTTTCTTTTTTTTACATTATGCACAGACATTGCACAACACAGCAATCATAAGTCTAATTATTTTTCCAAGTGAACTGAAAAGTTACTTTTAAACAAATACCCATACATGAAAGTTTATAGCAGCCTTATTCATAATCACTAAAAACTAAAAGAAGCCAAGATGTCCTTCAATGGAAAATGAATAACCTAATTGTGGCACATGCACAGAATGCAATACCATGCATCAATATGAAGGAATGAGTTATTGATTCACTCACAAACATAGATTTAGCTTAAGTGCATTTTACCAAGTGAAAGCAACTGATCCCAAAAGGTTACACATTGCATGATTCCTTTTACATAACATTCTACAAAAGGCAAAGATCAGTGGCAGCCAGCTCTCAGTAAGGTAGGGAGGTTGACTCCAAAGGGAACGAACATGGGAAATTTCAGAGCGATGGCACAGTTCTGTATGATACCAGAGCAATGGATTGATGACTGTATACGTTTACCAAAACCCAAAGGACTATGCATCACAACAAGGAAATGCACTGTATGAAAACTAAGTACATGCACATGGGCATGCACACACACACGCACTAAATCAAGACTCTGTGTAGAATGTGACAGTTGATTCTAATTGCATTAAATTGTATGACACAGCTTCACAGAAAGGGTGGGATAGGAGAGACCTGACCTAAGTAACTTTGAAAAGCAATGTTTTCATTGGAAATTGTAGGGGTAACCACAAAAGGAACTGTTTGTGAACAACATGAAAAACAGTCTTAAGGACCCTAGGAGCAGTGTGTTTGGAAAGGTTTTGTATGGTCAAAATGTGTCATGTTTCTAAGGAACACATTTTACATTTCAAAGTGAGTGGATTGTCTAGGCAAAAACAGAATCACCGTTTTAACAGAGTGAAACTGCCTTAAAATATGCTAAACCCATAGAACTTTTGCCGTGTGCCATGGCATGCTTCATTCTATTACCCAGGTTGACACCTGAGAGGCTGAGGCTAAATAGGCCCAAGTAGGCAGTGATGGGATGAAGGGGAGAATAGTCTACCAACACTGCCCTAGCCACACCCAGCAGAACTTGGTAGGCTTCTGTTCACTCAAGAATTAGGAATTAGAAAAGCCGACAATTTGTTTTGAACAAATTCTGTAACTGAAAGACAGCAATTACCCTGAAACTGCAAAGTAAAACAAAATGCTGGATAAATAAATAATTATGACAGAAAACAAAGAACATTCTAGACTATATCTGTATTACAGAAAGGGGGAAAGGAGAAAGAAAGAAAAAAGAAAGAAAGAAAGGAAGGAAGGAAGGAAGGAAGGAAGGAAGGAAGGAAGGAAGAAAGGAAGGAAGGAAGGAAGGAGAGAAAAATCAAATAAATGTGAGAAAATACAGTGAACCAATAAAATAATTATAAAAATGAAAATAAAATGAAGACAAAGAAGAAAATCATAACCTGTATTAAAAGCTATAATGAGAAAATTTTAAAAGTAGACTTTGAATTATCACACTAAAACCAGACTTGAAAAGATCTGCAGATAGAAAGAGAAAGAGTGAATAGTTTAAAACAACTAAAAAAATTATAGACATTGAGGAAAATAAGATAGTTATATCAAATAAGAAGCTGCCTATAATAGAAGCAGATTAAATTTTAAAATGCAAAAGAATTCATATCACTGGAAGAATGAACATTACATTCTTCAGGTTCTTAACTATGTATGAGACACTTGTAGCATTTTATACTCCTGAGCAACACAACCTTTTTATTACCCTTCATGATAATAAAGGATACCTACATGATGATAACAAGTAAAACAATATTATATTCTGTCTTTTTGAATATGACAAAATTTATACTGATTTATAACAATAGAGATTTAGACTATATCAATAATAAATGAAGGCTTAAAATGTGTCACACACTACATTATTTTATTTGATCTTTCTAACAGAACTAAGAAGTGGATACTATTATTATCCCTACATTATACATGAGCCATTAATATGTAAAAAGATGAAGTAACTTTCCATGGTAAAATGGCTAATGTGCAGTGAAGCTGCAATTCAAACTTGTTTACTCTTAAATGAGGGCTCTGAAATACTACTCTAAGCTGTTTCTTGCATGAAGTACTTAAATATTAAGGAGATTATTATTTCTCATTCATGCATATAAAAAACTATTATGAATATTTCTGTCTGGCATTTTTAAAATGGTATCAACCATTTTTATTGAATATCTTACATTGTATTTTTTACTAGAACATCCCTGTGATATGATGAGGTAAATATCTCTGTCCTGCTTTAAAAATATTTTAATATTTTAAGCTCTAAGAAAATTTAAGAAAATTTACCTGTCATTTATATAAATGTATGCTGTGAAGTTGGGATATAAATTAATTATTAATACAGGACAAATTCTCAGTGCAATTTATTTTATCACACACCCATTCCCTATCAATTAGTAATTCTTTTACATAATTTATTAAGTTATTTCAAGCACTAGAATTTTATCTTGGAAATTATCAGTGATCATAACACTTGTTTATGTGCACCAGTAGCTATGTAATGCATCTTTTAAGTACACTTTAATATGTAGAAGGTCAGGTATCTAGTGATACGTCTCTATTAAATTTTTTTCCAAGATTCATGAATAGATGCTTACTACAGAACCAGTACTCTTAAGTTATGTGTTATATTGCCTTTTCTGTGAGAACAATAGATGGTAGATAAACTTCTATTAATATATAACATGTATACAGAAAAATATACCAAATAAACATATAGCCAAATGAATTATTTCAAATGGAAAATTCACATTGTCCAGAAACCTATCTTGGGCTTCTCCCCAACCACCTCTCTCTTCCCTTTCCCAAAGGCACCCACTGTCTTGACTTCTAAAACTGTGGATTAGTTCTGTCTGACTTTTAACATTATATAGCTTAACTATTTAAATCATATAATATGTATTAATTTGCTAGGGCTGCTGTGATAAAATTTGACAGCTTCATGACTTAAACAACATAAATTTATTTTCTCACTATTCTGGATGTCAGAAGTCCAAGGTTAAGGAGTTTCCTCTGACGTCTCTGTACTTGGCTTGCAGATGGATGCCCTCCTGGTGTCCCCAAGGTGGTCTTTTTCTCCCCATGCGCATCCTCAGTGCTTATACAGATATTTATGTATCTTATCTATGTTATGTATATAAGGCATGGTTTTTGTGTCTGGCTTCTTTTCAGGTTTTTTAAATATAATTTTTATTGAAAATACTGGGGTAAAATTGTTTAATAAGATTATGTAGGTTTCAGGTACACAATTCTATATCATCTTTATATTGTATTGTGTTCAGTATCCAAAGTCAAGTCTCGTTCCATCATCATTTATCCCCACTTTACCTCTTCTACCTCCTCCTACCCACCTTTGCCTCTGTTAATCATTATACTGCTGTGGGTATGAGTTTTTTTACTTAATCCCTTCACCTTTTTCACCCAGCCCCAAACCCCCAACCCCTCTGATAGCTGTGAGTCTGTTCTCTGTATCTGAGTCTATTAAAATGTTTGATAGTTTCTTTTGTTCATTAGATTTCACATGTAAGTGAAATCATATGGTATCTGCCTTTCTCTGACTGGCTTATTTCAGTTAGCATAATACTCTCCAGGTCCATCCGTACTGTAGCAAAGGTAAGATTTCCTTCTTTTTTTAACCACTCATCTACTGATGAGCACTTGGGCTGCTTCTAAATCTTGGATATTGGAAACAGCACTGGAATGAACATAGGAGTGTGCATAGTATTTTGAATCAATGTTTTGGGTTTCTTCTGATATATTCCCAGAAGAGGAATTAATGAATCATAAAGCAGTTCCAATTTTAATTTTTTGAGGAAACTCCATCCTGTTTTCCATAGTGGCTACACCAGTCTGCATTCCTGCCAGAAGTTCCCTACAAGTGTTCCCTTTTCTCTGCATCCTTGCCAGCACTTGTTGATTTATTGATGATGGCCATTCTGACATGTGTGGCTTTAATTTGCATTTCTCTGATCATTTGTGACTTTGAGCATCTTTTCACATGTCTATTGGCCATCTGTATGTTCCCTTTGGAGAAGTGATTATTCATGGTCTTTGCCCATTTTTAAATTGGATTGTTTGTGGGGATTTTTGTGCTAAGTTTTATAAGTTCTTCATGAATGCTGGATATTAACCCTTATCAGATTTATCATTGGCAAATAAGTTCTCTCATTCAGTGGACTGAATTTTCATTTTGTTGATGGTGTCCTTTGCTGTTCAAACACTTCTTAGTTGAATGTAATCCCGTTTATTTATTTATTTATTTATTTATTTATTTCCTTTGCCCAAGGATTTATATCAGAAAGAAATATAGCTACAAAAAATGTTCAAAATTTAAGTGCCTGTTTTCTTCCAGGGCTTTTTTGGTTTTGAGTCACATTTAAGTCTTTTTTTCATCCTTGAGTTTATGCTCGTATATTGTGAAATAGAGTTGTCTAATTTCATTTTTTTTCTTTGCATGTAGCTGTTCAATTTTCTCAACACTATTCACTGAATAGACTGTTACTCCATTGTATGTTCTTATCTCCTCTGTTGAACATTAATTGACCATAAAGACATGGATTTATTTCTGGGCTCTCTATCCTGTTCAATTGGTATATATAAAGTTTGTCCAGAAAAAGTCCAGCCATTGCTAATAAAATGAGAATGGTTTGTGTGACATCAATGTAACTCAACAGCCAAGGAGAGTGGACTGGAATGCACATGCATGAACAATGATGACTTCACTGTACTAGTTAGTGGGGGTGGTAGACACTATTGAGTGAGTATGTGTACTGTGTGGCCATCACATTCAAACTAAGCAAGTAGAGCAAAGAATATGCATCAAATTTTGTATTAGGCTTGAACATTCTTCCATGGAGACTATTACAATTATTCAGAAGGACTAAACTATAGGCAACTGGTGATTGACAATTTCACCATGACAATTCACCTGCTCATTCGTCACATCTTGTGCAGAGTTTTTTGGTGTGAAACATCAAATCACCCAGGTGATACAGCACCCCCTAAAGCCCGGATTTGGCACCCTGAAATTTCTGGCTTTTCCTAAAACTAAAATAGCCTTTGAAAGGGAAGAGATTTCAGACTGTCATTGAGATTCAGGAAAATACAATGGGGCAGCTGGTGATGATTGGGAGAGGTGTGTGTGGTGCCAAGGTGCCTACTTTGTAGAGGACTGAGGCATCATTGTCCTATGTACATGTTTCTTTTATCTTGTATCTTCTTCAATAAATGTCTCTATTTTTCATATTACATGACTGGATACTTTCTGGACAGGTGCCATATTTCTACTTTTATGTCAGTACCATGCTGTTTTGATTACTATGGTCTTATACTATAGTTTTATATCTTTTCTTCAGTTTTCTTCTTGGAACAGAAAAGAACATTAGAAAAAAACTGAGAGTATTTCAATAAAATATGGACTTTATAATAATATATCAATATCACTTTATTAATTGTGAAAAGTGTACAATACTGCTGTAAAATGTTAATAATAGTAGAAGCTGGGTATGGAGTACATGGGGACTCCAGTACTAGCCTCTGGATGATTCTATAAATTTAAAAATGTTCTAAAATTTAAAAAAATGTATCTTAAAATATTGATGAATTGCCACAAAGACCTGAATAAGGAGTGAAAATAAATGTTTAGTGATATTTTGATTTGTTTTTAAACTTAATTTGCAGTTTAATTCTACTGTGATTAAAGAATTATGCTAAATTAGTTTTAAGTTTCACATTATGTTCAGAGATAATACTTCATAACTTAAATTATCACAAGTTTGTTGAAACTTCCTTATAGCCCAATATTTTTAATTTTTAAAAAATATTCCATATTGACTTGAAAGCAATATATACTTTTCATTATTCATTTCAGTGTTTCATATATTTTCTTTTTAAAAAGCAGATTGTGATGTTCATATTTTTATATTTGTAATGATGTGTCTTCCAATATTTCTGAATTGTGAAGAGAGAGTGCTTCAAATTTCCCCAATAATTGTGGAGTTTTTACTTATCTTTTTAGTTTTTTGAATGTTTTATTTTTATTTTATGAAGAATAACATATTTGTATATAGAATTGTTATATGTTCTTGGTGATTTCATTCTTTATTACATAGTATCCAGTAAAGTCAGTTTTTATGCAGTAAAGTCAGTTTTCTTTGTCTGATATTAGTGCAGCTATAGTAGTTTTATCTGGTTAGTGTTTCCATGAGCCTTTTTCTTTTTTCTCCTTACCTGTTTACCTATAGGTATTTTGTCATTGAATGTGACTTTATAAGAGCATATAGTTTACTTTTAGTCCAGTTTAATGACTTTTGTATTTAAATGAAGTAACTGATATATTCAAATATTTATCAATTAAGATATAAATGAATGTAAATTGCATTTTGCTACTGCTCTTTGTATGTACCAATTTTTTCTTTGCCTTCTTTTTCACTTATTAGTTTTTTATAGAGCCCTTTTTTCTATTGGCATGGCAATTACACATTTTTTACTGTTACTTTATTGATTATTCCAGAGGTGATGACATGCAATCTTGCTTTATTAATTAATACAAAGGCTTTAAACTATTTCAACTCAATTTTTCTCTGTTTGTGACCTGTACATTATTTTTTTGTCATGTGCCTTAATTTTATATCATTGCTAATATCCAGAACACATTGTTATTATTGCACTAATAGTCAAAGTTAATGTACACATACCTGTATATTTAACTTTTTCTATTATTTTTCATTCCTTTTTTGGTCTCCAAGCTTCTAAATAGGCTCTTTTCCAGACTATCTCTACCTAATACAGATAAGAACCTAAAGAGATCTTTGATTTTTTAATCCTTTCTGTGAAACAAATATGAGAATATATATTATATATCATAGACTTCACCCTCTAATTAATAAGGTCCTATATGTCTGAGATTCTCATCAACAGAGCTACCCAACAAACAGATAGTTTGAAATTCCCTTCCCCAGCACCTCTTCCTAGAGTATTAAAATATTGATAATTCTTCAGCTGTACTGAGTTCAGAAAATAGAAATGAGAAGAAAATTCTCACCTTGACACTGCAGTGTAGTTTTTTGTGTGTGTCTTTTTTTAGAGAATGCATTTTGCTTTATTCAGTTGTATAAATTATTTATGCCAAGGCTAAAATGAGGAGACGAAAATATCAATAGCAACAGCACACCCCTATTTAATTACACATCAGAAACATGCAAAAGCTCCCACCAAAATAAAAGCATTTTGTTTATGTTCTTGGTTATTTCAATAGCATATCTGCATCTGGATGAAATTTTGAAATATTAACCAGTAATTTTCGATCCCCATGGTCAGAGTTATTTCTGCTTAGTCTAACATTTTCAATCCACTTAATCACAGGTCTTCATTGTTTCAAGAAAAAGCTGGTTACAGACCAGAACAAAAATATCTGTTGAGTTATTGAATGAATTTTCAACTCACACCAGACACAACAGACCAAAAACAAAGAACTTTTGATCTGCAATAACTAGGAACTTGAGAGAAAGGAAAGTTTACATTGAATTTCAAAAGGGGCTTGCTCAGTCTGGCTTGGTTTGACTCCAGATAATTCATGAGACAGAACCTGAATTTCTGGATGTGAGGTTACTACAAACAATAAAGAAGATAAGATAGGACACAAGATCAGTTTTCCTGCTTATAAGAGAAAATTATGTATGTTCAAAAAGTGAGTGAGTGAGTGGGTAGAAGAAATTTGAGAAGGAAGAATGAGAATTAAACAAATATTGCCTTAATACAGTCTTATCTTTGGATCACATTCACTATTTTATTCATTTATTTTTGAGGACGTGGTCCTGGAATGTACAGAAACTAACCTGATAGGTTTAGGGACTTGCAGAGAAAAGGAAGTAGTTCTCACTTTGCTTGGAACCCTGTGAGTGTGTAGACACTCAATGGGCCCTTGACCCATTGGCCAAAATGGAGGAGAAATTACAGTAATGTAAATCATGAAATAGTCTCACATAACATCCACTCCCCCTTTGTTCTGAAACTTCCTTTGGGTTCTGTAGTATATGAAGCATATCTGAAAGTCTTCATATGCTCTAGTGGAGATTTTGAAGATAACTGAGAGGCTGGCTATCAATTGCCTATGGTTGGGCGGACTGGGGAGATCAGATCCACTTAGCTAAGGACCTATACTTGCTAGACTAGAGGTATCTTGGGAGTTGAGTCTCATCTCAGGTGGCTTGTATCACTGCTGTACATTAGGGCAGAGGTCCAGTAAGGTGCAAGAGATCCAGGCAAAAATGGCTAAGCTCCCAGGGACAACCACCATGAATTACCCTTGCTGGTGGTGGCAGATACAGTGGGAAGAGGGGCAAAACTAGGCAGAAAGTGCTCCTGTAACACTAACCATCAAACAAACAAAAAAGAGCATGTGGCATTGCCCAGTTGCCATGATGTTATATATGCTTATGCTTAACACAGAAGCCACCGAAGGCAAGAAGAAGGAAGAAGTGAGAGAAGAAAACCTAAAATGTTATTTATCCCAAAGAGTCTGATTTAACCTGGAAGTAGCCAAGTTGTTTTAATAAGCAAGTTTAATACAATTTTTCTCTAGAGCAGAATCGGGGGATCAAGAGCTCAGTGAATAATAATAACAGAGAAATAAATACAATTACATCTTTGAAGACTTGAGTGCTGAGACTGAATTATAAATATGCTCTAAACTTAAACAAAGAACCAGAAGTAACTAATATATTATTTTCTTCAGTAAACATATGGCATATGAAAATGTCCTTCAGTCTCTACACTGAAATTTATAGCAAAACATGACTATTTCTCTTCAAAATCACTATCAAATCCAGGATAGCCTCACCTAACTTCAGTAAGAAAAAAAACAAAATAAGTAATTGCTTTGTTCTGTTTTTTTTCCTCCAATATTTCAGAATGCAATACAGTCATATGGAACTGTCTGAAAATTATAGTCTGCATTTTATTTTTAATTTACCCTTTTGAGTATTTTTCTTTTTTTAGAAGATTTTATTTATTTATATTTAGACAGAGAGGAAGGGAGGGAGACAGGGTGAGAAGCATCAATGTGTGGTTGCCTCTCATGTGCCTCCTACTGGGGACTTGGCCCACAACCCAAGCATGTGCCCTGACTGGGAATCGAACCAGTGACTCTTTGGTTTGCAGGCTGGCGCTCAGTTTGCAGGTTGAGCCACACCAGCCAGGGCTACAATCTGAATTTCTTTAACCTGCATTTTGTACCAGGACTTCAATTTTATTTAAATATTTGTTTTACATTTCTTGATTAAAACTATCTTTTAGTCATGATTATTAGATTTATCAAATTTGAATAAAAATCTTAAAGAAAAAACACACACAGCCACCATACAACCAATTCAAATTTCTTTTCCACTTTCACAGCTAAACAGGGAACACTGAATCAGCCCTAAATTTAGGTGTCTTGCATCATTTCTCATCTTTGATTATATGTCATATTCTGTTTTCTGATTTCTGCAACTAAAATTTTACCATTTGCCTGTCTACTTCCCCCATTCATCATTTTGATTTTATTTTTTACTTCTACTGGTTTTGATTCATTTGTCCCAAGCTAAATGACATTTAATGCTCAAAACAGAAATTGATCCTACAACATATTTCATTTCATTTCATTTACTTTTGATAATCCCCACACTAATAACTCCAAATAAAGTCACAATACAAATCAAATTAACACTTGAGAACTAAGTGTTCAAACATACTTCTTCCTAAATCAATTTTATTTTTTAAAATAATAGCAGTGTAAATTAAAAAGTTAAAATTTCTTATACTTTAGATATAATCAGTAACCATTCTGTTCCATTTATTTCTTTTTCTATGCAGTGTTCTGCTAAATTCTTTCCACAGCTTTCCCTTACTTGATCTTGATTTGTGTTTCCTGGGTAGATTCTAATAATGAATATTCTATTGAGGGAGGAGATAGCATGGGAAGAACTCTGAGACAATGCTGCCGTTCCTGGCCAGCATCTAGCATCCTGGTTGCCAGGAAATGTCTTTTAACCCTTAGGCAGAATGAACAGCAAACCAAAGCTGGGAGGAGGAGGGAGACATGTCTTACCCACTGACTCAGCAGTCCTGAGCCTGGTCCGATAATATTGACAGGTGTTCCAACACCACAAGGAACACCATGTTAGTATTGGAGGAGGAAGTCCCTGAAATTCTATGTAGCGTTTCCACTGTCTGGGAAAGAAAGCCTTGAAACTATGCTTTCATCCCAAGGCCTGAAAGGTGGGAGAAGGTCCACAGTGCCCAAAGAAGCTCATAAAACAACTTTGGTTAATTGCCTACCTCTGGACACTATCTGCTTTATGAGGGAGTCCCTAATGCTTAAAGAACATGCCCATAAATAACTGTGGGTAACTGCCCAAACTTTAATTAACCACCTCCTGTCATATACCTGTTTTACAACAGGATGAACAAATGGAGTCTGGAGCAAGATAAGGATTCGGGCTAACAGACACCCACACATACCTAAGTTTGGATAGTCACATCCCCCCAAGAAAGCTGGCGCCACATTTACCCATCAATCAGCCTGTAACTTTTTTACCCCCAGCCCACAAAACAAAGGACCTGGGAGACTTGCCACATCTTACTTTTGCCACCCTGCTTTGCCCTGAGCCTATGCCTTTCACCAGCCCCACCACCTTAGCTAGGCCCATTCTCCTTCATATGAACAGATCACTGATAAACCTGATTGCACGCTAGTAGATTTGCTAATCTGTAATTCTTTACATGCGTCAGCAAGAAGAACCTGGTGTCTCCTGTCAACACTGTGGGAGCTAAAACAGCATCATTTGTTTATGAAACACTTTGCTAATCGAAACCGAGACAAATACATTGCTTTCGTGTATGGACCAGGCGAACGCCTTTCCATTTGACTATCTTTAAATAGGGCTTCTGCCAGCCTGATTTACACGGGAATACAATGAAAGCAAGTGAAGATAAGATCTTTGACAGAAGCTTGCAGTTTTAGGGCTGTCGATTTCTGACTTGGTTGCTATTTAATTGTGTTTAAATTTTGTTTTCAAAATTGTGATCCCTGGAAGAATAGCTACCCTACCTAGACAATGAGATAAGTTTAAGGATGACAGAAAAGCAGATCCAGAAGTTTACTCAAGGAGACATTGTGAAGCCTCTCTAGTGCATAGGAAAGCATTTGATTAAGTCTTGACCTCAAGGCCCATTCCTTGCAGAACAGCATCTCCAGTGCCCGACAACACAACTTAGTGAGTGGTTTCAATAAAAAGGTAAGGAAGACTGTCAGAGAAACGTACTGAAAAGCAAATGACAGTGAGCAAAACAGTCTAACTACTTTCAATGAATTTGAAAGAGACAAAGGAGATGGAGTAGTGGCTTGAAGATGATATAAGCCTGAGAAGAGGTGGTTTAAAAACTGTACCGGGCTAAGTTAGGCTGTGCAGTAATTATATAGCCTCAAGGACTCAGAGGCCTATGCCTACACCACAAGGGTGTTTCTAGTTCACACTACATACATGTTCATCATCTCGGCCTCTTGGACTCAGGCTGATGCTGCAACAACCTTCTCAAACATTTCTAACTGTGTATCAAAGACAAAGAGAAGAGCTTTGGCAATAAATTGCCCATCAGGTAATGTCACAAAGGCGAGAGCAATTTTTGTTAGAATAAAGTAGAAGAACTATGGGAAGATTTGGCTTTAGTGCCAAATTATAGAGGCCCTCTTTCTCTGACAGGAGGAAAAATAATTCAGTAAAAAAGTGAGTTAGAAAGTAGAATGGTCATACTTTGAGAATATCTTTTCTTAACACTCTCAGCATTTCTCAGGAAAGAGGAAGAAGATTTTGACTTAGAACGAAGGGAGTAGAAAATAACTTGATTAAAAATTCTGATAAAAGTTTGAAAAAGCAATCTGGCAGGCGAGAATGGCAGTTATGCATTGATGGGGTGAAATGATGGGGTTTAACACATGTTAAACAGGACCCAGCACTGGGCCCCCAGCTGAGGCGTACAGGCTGTACAGTTTTTGGATAAGGGGCCCAGGAGCAGAAGCAAAGGAAAAAGCAAGTTATATTCATTCAAACCTCAAGACGGATGCAGTGAAAGCAGTTTCAAAAGCTAAGGTATAAAAATGTGATGGTTGTGATGAAAGTGCCTTAAAATTACAAACCACAGTAGCCAGATTATTTTAGAAAATAAAGAAAAGTATGGTAAATGCTTAGAGACTGGGCCAACAGAGAAGGATCCTGGGACTAAAGGCTTGAATCAGATCAACAATAAAGAAAGGTGTACCGGAAGCCAGGAGACCAAGATTAAAACGACAGAAAATCATGGTTCTTTTTTATGTACTAAGTTATTCAGAATATTAAAGTTTGCTGCTCTAACAAACAGCTCAGAAATTTTGTGGCTTAATGCAGTCGGCATTTATGTCTCTTACACACAATGGCTGATGGTGTTCCTAGTGAGGCAGCTCTCCTGGGCTGCTTCCTCCAAGCAGTGAACTAAAGGGATCCAGGCTCCTTCCTTCATGCGGCTTTACCAGTTCACAATTCTTCACTCTGAAGCCCGAAGGCAGGGGAGAGAGAGCATGGGAAATCATAAAGGCTGATCAGGGCAGTAGGTCTACCTAACTTCTGTCTATAATCCTTGAGCCAGAACTAGTTATGTTCAACTGAAAGTAAACGTACTTAGAAATTCAGTTTTCTTATGTTGTTTTAAGAAGAAAAAAATATATTGGTACCATAAAATGACAACATTTTTCTATTCCATGTCCTCCCTTCTGGTTACAAATCATGTAACTGCCCATCCTACATGTAGAAAATACTATCTCCCCCAAAAGAGTCAACCAAAGTCCCCCTCTAGTCACCACAACCAGCTAAAGTACAAGATTTCTTATTTTCATACAACTGCCTACATCAAGTCTATATATAACCCTCCTCGGTCCAGGGGCCTAGAAACCTCAAAGACAGGTTAGCTGCCCCTACTTTCCCCAGTGTCATACACGTGCCTGCACTCAATATACAATGGTGGAATGGGGACAGATCCACTACAATTTCTTTCAGAATACTGAGATTGGAAGACACATTACAGTTATTAGCCCTTAGTAGTTACGAGATCCCAGTGAGAAGACATCAAGAATACCCACTGTCCTGAGGCCCAGGATGTCCTTCAATAAGGCTTTGATTCTGCTCATTGGAAGAAATCTGTTGGCCCACTGACTCCTGGCCCCACCCTAGAGTAGGTTTCCTCTTACCCATTATTTTTTCCTTGGTCACAGATGATATGGTACTGATTGACATTGTCATCTCAGAGTTGTGAAATTTTCAAAGCATCCTAGTACTCATGGAGAGTTGCAGGCCCAGGGATTTTTAAACTTGAAGAATTACAGACCTTATTAAAGGCATCATACTTTTTTTTCACTATGATTCATTCATACTTAGTTGGTTTCTGATCTATATGCTCTTAGTTTCTGTCATGTGCTGTTGGAACCCACACTCAAAGTATTTTCTTAGACCACCGGTCCTGATCTGTTTTCTTCCTACTTTCTTTCCCTCTCTTCAAAATTAATAGCAACTACCTTTAAAATATTTGGAACACTAATCAGAAAGACCACCCTCTTAACCTAATATTCTCCCTGAGTCACTCTTACTTTATTCAAATGGCATGGTTTACCTAGCTCTTGTTTCACAAAGCCTTCTAAAGCTGTGTTTCTTAATATTTGCTGGGCGTGGGACATGCTGATTTCTCCAGCTCTGTGAAACCCAATAGGTCTGTACTCTCTCTGTGTCCTTTTATATTATTTGCTTGTAAACTAGCTCCTTTCTTCCCAAACTCAACTCTTGCCTTTATCAGCTAGCCAAATTTAGCCAGTAGTAATCAACATGCACTATCGTGTTTCTTCCTTACATAGAGTTCACAGATCCATATCCTTAAAATCTGCCTCCCACATTATTGCGGGCAATTGTTTTGCTAATACAATTTTTTCTACTGTTAAATAGATTACAACTTGCCTAGAATTTGATATCAGTGTTCATCTTGTAAAAAACAAACTACTTCAAAGTATCAATTTCTGTATTTCTCACCAAAATTAATGACTCCTCAAAATCTCAGTGACTTGTCATGTGTGTGTATACACACATATGCACACATACATGTGTGTATGCATGTATGTATGTGTACACACATGCACATATACACATACTCACAGAGATGTTTTTAACCAACACAAAGGTTTCATATTGCTGACTCTCCTGGATGGCTCTCCTTCGGTTTCAGGAATCTGTTTGCTTTCACTTTTTCCTACCCACACCCACTAGGTATTCAAACTCCTGAGCTGGATCCTTTGCAAGTGGGCAGTCCATGGGCAGAGAAAAAGATGCATGGAGAAACGTGGCGGTTTTAGAGACAGAACTGGAAATAATAAACATTACTACTAACCACATTGTATTGGTTAGAAATATTTGCAAGATTCATCTGGATAAAGAGGTCTGGGGTAATATGGTCTTTACTTGGGCTCAGGAGGAAAAATAAAATAATACATTAAACATATAGCATTGTCTTTGAGATTAGATAGAAGGATAGATAGATAGATAGATAGATATAAATCATTTAAAAATCCCTTAGTTCTTGCCTCAAAATAGCATAAAATCCTATTTTTTATCTATTTCTGGCTAATTTTACTTCAAAACTAATTTTTAATAATTATTTTAAATTAATGTGAATTGCCTTTTGTATAGGAAAATTAACAGAAAAAAGAATATAATCACATTTTCCTTAATTTATATAGTTTTTATTATATATAATTCAAAGAGCAATTAAAGTGTGAAATGAGCAAAACAAAAGATGACATAACTTGAAAAAATGAAAGCACTTCATTTCAAGCCCTTGTCCACTTCGAATTTACTTTTTATCTTCACATTTTGCTCCATCTTGATATTCAGTCAACTCATTTGTCCCATCTTCTTTCACAGTTTAATTCCTGCTTCTGATGCTGATCTCATGAAAACTAATTAGCACATCTTCACATCACCAGCAAGTAATTTCTGAAAACTTTGATACAAATTGCTTTCCTTGTGTCCTGGGAATGGCTTAATGTTTTTATTCACATACATACAAGAGATAAGTTAGAAGGCTCAAGAATCCTGGATGATTCTGCTGGTTTTATGGAATGAGAGAGACAGCCTATACTGTCTGAACACCTTTGCTTTATAGAAAGTGTGGGTGTGGGAGGGCACATACCATTTGCATTTCTAAAGGCTTTGTATTAAGCTCCTTTGCTGTACTTGCAAACGTATTCGAATGTATTGGCAAGCTCCAGAAAGTGTAGAATTAATGGGGAATGATGTAAAATCAGAACACATTTAATTATTCCAAAATTGTATTCTCTTCCATTCTCCTATAAAATCTTTTGTGCTTGAATCTCGTCTTTCAAGAAATACCTGATGCCTCTTTTAACAGATTTGCTTTATTTGGTCAGGCTTATCCAGGATAATTTTGATGAACTCAAGGCCCCTCTAGTTTGGGACCTTAGCAGGGATTAGAATAGATAAGATTATAGAGTTAAGACTGGATAAAGAATGAAGAAAAAAACAGAATAGGGTGGATAGATGTGAAAAAAAAAGTGAACGTGTCAAGGATTATAAGTATTGTAGATCAGAGGGCAAGATAAATAGTGTATTTCTGAGATAATTAAAGTTTAGTTAGGAGAGGAGGAAGACAGACAGGTTTTGTGCCAAACAATTAATGGTGCTGGGTATAAAGCAATGAACTGAGTAGAATAAATTCCTTGTTTTCTTGGAGCTTACACTGTAAGTAAAACATGGGGTGTCAAAAGGTAAAGATGATCAAGAAAGAAGGGCAGAAAAAGCTGGAGTTTTTCTGCTTATATTCATTTTTGATGGAGGGGGATATCACAATATTAAAGATGGTAGTCGTGAAGGCCCCTTGGAGCAACGGATATTGCAACGGATGACTTGGAGAAGACGGAATAACGGGCCAGGAAGACAGAATTTGGTCAGACTACAGATCACTGTCAAGATTTCAGCTTCTATTCTAAAAAAAAACATGGAAACACATTGGTGAGTTCTGAGCAAGAGAGTAACATAATTTCAACTTATTGTAAGAGGATCCATCAGGCTGTTGTGGAGAATTAGTTGGTAGGTATTAAAGGTGTATTTACTTAGACCAGCTAGAAGGCTTTCACATTAATCCAGAGAAGAAACAATGAGAAATACTCTTGAAAGGACTTACTATGAGGAGAAATTCAAAAATATGTTCCAGCAGTGGCTGGAAGGTGATAGGGGTCAACTGAAACATTGTCTTTGTTTAACTGGGAAAAGTACCATCATAGTTGTACAAGTGTGGGATGGACGTAATAACAAGAGAGAGGAGAGAAGAGGAAAGAAATACACTCAAGTGTTTTAAAGTCTACTATTATTAGTAGGCAAGAAAAGACAGGATTTAGAAGATAAATTAAAGGTTTGACTTTAGATAGGAACATAAATAATGGATCATAATAGTAAAAAGGATAATAATAGCTGAGCACATGGGTATTATTACCTGTAAGCAGGTTGATTTGGAGTAAGAAGCTATAGAAAGTGCTCTTTGGAAGATCATTTTGTAGACAAGGTTTTCTCGAGGTGTCAAGTACCTCACTCATTAAGGGAGTGCCCCCAAGAGAAAGCTGTTGAGAGTTGAGAGAGGAAGACAGAGGAGAGGCGGCCAAGCAAATATGCAACACTGGCAACATTTCCTAGAGTAGCTTCTGGATGACCCCACAGGGAAATGTTAAAGGGTGAATTTTATTTCCAAATTTCTGATGATGAAAGCATAACGTGTGTGCTGTTCATGCTGCTTCCTTTATTCCTATTCTTTCTGTTTCTGTTGCCAAGCAAGGTCCCATGGAATTTTTATTTCTTTCAGCAGTGTCAGCGAAATCAGGAGTGCAGCACTCAGTGGCTCTGTGGATGTCTGGTAGCAGACAATCCACTCGGTGGTTGTGGGTTGTTACAGGAGCAACGTGGGACTGATGGGACTGACCTGACATGAGTGATGGCAGCTTCCTGGCCACAAAGAAGCAACAACTAGCATCGCTTCATCCCTCATGGTTCAAAACCTTGAGCATCACTTCTGAAAGCTCAACCTAGATCCCTAGAATCTTCAGCCCACCCAATGATCCTGTGAATCTTTTAACCACTTGTAACACCTCTGTCATCTTCACTAAAGTGCATTCAGTTCTCTAACAGGTACACATGTATGTATTATATTCTGCTCCAGTGATATTATATTTTTCACTATTAAAAATATTTTAGGTTGGCCCTGGCTGGTGTGGTTCAGTGGATTGAGTGCCAGTCTGTGAACTGAAGGGTGGCTGGTTCCGTTCCTGGTCAGGGCATATGCCTGGGTTGTGGGCCAGGCTGGGGGCATGTGAGAGGCAACTGATTCAATCACACTGATGCTTCTCTCTCTCTCTTTCTCCCTTCTTCCCCCTCTCTGGAAATAAATAAGTAAGTAAATAAATAAATAAATAAAATCTTTAAAAATATTTTAGGTTGTATGGGAAACTGTATCATCAACAAAAAACAAATTCCCTAGATTCTTCTGAATATTTTTGTTAAAAAATCTACATCACATCACTTATATAGCATTATGCCAAAATGTTCCACTTGAATACAATCATGTAGAAACAATCAGAAGAATTCAAATCAAAAGAAATGCAGCAAAATAATAAAAAAATGTCCTGTGCACCACAAAAAATGTCAGTTTTATGAAGTATTCAGAACAAGGAAAGCCTGGGGAAATCTGGATCAAAGAGGCCAATGGAACATGACAACAAAGAGGGTTTGATGCTGATTACATTCTGAATCATTCAAAATACAGTGAAATAGCACAGTGATAAAGAATGCTATTGAGACACATGCAGAAATGGAATATGGACCCTATATTATATCTGACTACCTTATCAGGGTTAAATTTCTAAAATATAATGACTATATTATATTTATGTTTTATTTTTAGGAAATATATACCAAAGTGGTTACTAGTGAAACATCTTATTGTATATAACTAACCCTCAAATACATGTACATAAACACATACACAAGATGCACACTGAGAGTTCACATGAGCAAACTGTTAAAAACTCATGGATACAGGCAAAGAGTGTACACAATCATTGTGCCATTCATTATAACTTTTCTGAAGTATTACATTTTTTCAAAATGAAACAATGAGGAAAAAAAGAAATGTAAAAAGGAAGCAGCTCAGCAGAATTAATGTTATTCTAATCATATTGTTGTTTGTAAAATAAAAATATAGAAAAATCACAATGATCAATCTGTATGTCCACCAGGAAATATAGCTTTTCACCTCATGTTTTATTCAGAGTAACACCTCAAAAGCACTGCATCTTTGATTCTAAATTATGAACCCAACTGGTAAAAGTTATTGTGAAAAATGAATAATTTAAAAATTATTAAATGTGAGCTAGAAAATTAAAAATTCACTTGGCATAACCTTGCTAATCAAGCATGATTCCTGTTCATTTATGTGAGAAATGAGAGATAATTGTTGAGAAATTATATTTAAAATGTGTCTGTACCTGAAATCTGGGTTTGAGTGAACAACTTTTAAATAATGGCAAACTACTGTTATTGTTACTAATACATTTATATTAGCAGATAAATGATTATTGAATAAATATTTTAGTATATAATAAACCTTAAATTAATATTCTTCCCATTTTTCATAGATAAAACAAAAGGTAATAGTAAATTCTACTTGTTCTCATTGTTTTTATTTTTTAAATATTTTGTTTATGCTGTTACAGTTGTCCCACTTTTTCCCCTTTGGTGCCCCCTGCACCCAGCCTGTCCCCGTCTTCCATAATCAGTCCCCTCACCATTGTCCACATCCATGAGTCCTTCATATGTGTGCTTTGACTAATATTTGTTCTCACTTTACTTCACTAAAATTCTGTCCTAAATTTCCCTGCATTTGAATTTTTTGTTTTAAACAAGTATATGCATTTAAAAATCAATTTAAATAAAATATCAGACTTCACAAAAAATTCTATAATAGGAGGCACTGGGTGTTTATATGTGATATTTTCCTTAATTTGCTTAAAAACCAAAAATGATACTGGCTCATTTGCACTAAAAAGCCACTTGTATTTTTTTCTTAAATTAGGAACAAAATAAGTTTGAAGTCCTTATGGAAATCTTAAGTCTGTGAAAAAACTAGAGCTATTTCTATGGAAACAAGTTTCAGCTTCAGGGAAAATTATAATCACTCTTTTGTGGAGAAAGATAGATTCGGATTTTTGCAATCAAACAACTGTCAGACTACCTACGTAGTTGATTTTCTGAAGTTAACAATTTTGAAAATATCAATTATTTTATATGCTCTACTTTCTCAAACTTTTTATACTTCTATCCTTTTTTATCATTATTCTTTCAACAGTGAGCAATCCTACAGCACTTTCATTTTGAAGGAACTGAAACTTATTGTGTAAAATTAACATTTTCGCCCACATTTCTCCTTCAGTTTACCTCTGTTATTTGTTTTGAATTGTTTGAAGAAATAACAGAACTTTCTCCTCATTTAAAATTGGTAAATTTTTGATAAGCTCCAGAATATTGGATGTTGCAGCTGTTCAAATAAGAGCAGAAGAAACGTATTCTCAAAGCTACTGCATTGGTTTGCTTTGTGAAAGAAATTAACCAGTACATACCAAGTTCACACTTTCATTTTGGATTGAATTATTAATGGGAATAATTACATTGAGCTTTTCTGTTTTGTTTTTACTGCATCGTTTTCTGAAGTAATAAAACAGAAAGCCTCACACATGATCATTAAATTGCATTCTACCTTTGATAGAACAGATATTCTTTTGTACTGCCCAATGATGAAAAGATTAACACTTATGCAGAATCTGTTTCAAAGGTTTCTGGTAATTTACAATGAAGCTTTAATAAAACAAATAGTAGGATCCATATTTCACAGCAACAAGGAGACCACCACATATCATATCATATTTGATATGATAAAATATCACAGCCACTAGTTAAAACATCTAAATCACTATAATATTCCTGTGTCCATCTTCAATAATGATTTATGTCCCAAAATAACCAAACACATTAGAAACTCAAGAAAATCCATTTTTCTTATCTCCGAAGAGTTTCCACACCAGCTAATCTGTATGTAGACTACCAAAACATTCTCATTATTTTTTTTATCATGGCTAACAGAGTGATAAGAATAAAATAAACTTAAAATGTTATTAAGGACAAAATATAAGACAAAACCAGAAATACAAATAAGTTGAAACAATGAAAAGTGTAGGGAAGTAGAAGAGTAGATGTGAAATAAATGCTTGGTTTAAAAATGATAATTTAACAGTCAGTGATACAGAAACAAAGCCAAATGACAGGAAAAGCCTATTAGTGCAGCTATATTAAATCAAAACAGCAATAGCAAAAACTAAGCGAACAAGGTGGTGAAGGCAGAGACTGAGCAAATAAAGACAGTAAGTTAAAGAAGAACCTGTTCATCATGTAGTTGCAAGTGTGGTTAAAATAAAAATATTTTCTTTGATATCATTTTAGTGATTATTTACCACGTGAACCAGCACTCAAAATTGCTACTCGATTCCCGTTCATATGGTAAAACACGTATACAGGGAGATTGTTCTGCTCTCCATTGCTCTTAACATAAGGCCACAGGTCATTAGCAATGCCAGCCGTGGTCCTGAGTCACCTTGCCCTACGCCTCCAGTCTCAGCTTCATCCAGGCCCCTTGTTTTCCGTGCTCTAACAGTGGTTTAACTTCTCCTCCTGACCCCAGCCGTGTTTTTGTTGCCAGGGAGCTTGGCCACGTGTTGCCAGGGAGCTTGGCCACGTGGTACCTCTGCCTGGCATCTCCTCTGCTCCTCTCCTCACGTTTCCTAATTAAATTCAATATGTCTTTACATGTCAGTGTAATACTCCTTTTCTGAAAAGGTAATATTTTTTGATCCTCAAGTAGTCAAACCATTGCATTTAAACATTCTCCTAACAAACTAAATTTCCCTCATTAGTTATTAATTGCAATTTTATGTGTGATTGGGTGAATCTTTTAGAGTCCAAGAATTGCAGATTCTCTGAGACAGCAGTATGACGAGGACAAGAGCCACGTCTGGTTTGCTAACCCTTGTTTCCTTAATGTCTGGTCCAGTGAGTAGTCAGCTCCTGAATTTGTGTTGAATGAATACCTCCTCCACCAGTGCCTCGAAGATCTCACTAAAGACAAACAGAACTTGATTACTATGTTTATATTTCCTTCCAAACATGCCTTTACTTTCTATTTAATGGTGTACAGAAATGTTCACTTACTCTTTTTATAATACAGACATACTAATGCAAATAGGCCTCTTCAGACAGGATTCAGAGTTCTGAGTAACAGAAAATAGTCCAGCTGTTTTGAGTATAAACGGATTGAGTTCAGGTGATCTAGTGTTTAACATTTGTTGGTAGGGCTGGAGCAGGCGGCCCCAGCTTTCACGTCCAGGTCTTATCCCAGAAGAGACTCAGGGGACTGTTGTCTCTGCCACAATCAGGAAGTTGCTGACCCCAGAGCTGACGCCGGGTTGTAGGACCTTAATAACAGCGGCCTACTCATCAGATGTCTCCCCACCTATTCTGACTCACAGTCGCTCTGCACCTTCAAGGTATGTGGGTTCTGTTGTCTCTCTTTCCACTGAACTCAGTTCCAAAATCAGATCCTGCACAAGACATTGGGAGCCTACATCAAAGGGAACATAGCTTTCACTGGGAGTTTTCCAGTCCGTGCAATACAGAAAAGGCACCAGAGGAGATCTTAGCAGGCACCAGGTCCTAGATTATAGACACCCAATCTTCTTTCATTAATATCAAATATAAATATGAAATAGTTAGGAATTCTTCTCTCCTTTCTTTTCTTTTACTTTCTTTCTTCCATTTTCTGTCTTTCCTTTTCTTCCTTCCTTCCTTCCTTCCTTCCTTCAACAAATATTGCCTAGCTTCTGTGAGCCATGATCCATGTTAAGGACTAGAAATTAAAAAAAAGAAATAGACCAACACAATTCTCTTTTTCTGTAATTTAGTCTAAGTGGGAGAAAGATTAAATGACTATTTCAAATTACCTATAATCATTAAAGAAGAGAAAAAGAAGGAAGAGGGAGAAGAAGAAAGAGAAAGTGAATCTTTTCTCTAATACCTTAAAGACAAAAATACATAAGTATTGAACACATTTATTTACCTCTTTTGCAGTTTACTGATGCATGATCATCATTTCCAAGTAGTGTTTGCTGTTTTCCCAACAACTTCTAATTACTCTGAGTTTTTGTCACTAAATTTTTATCATTTCCCTCAGGAAGTAAATAAGATGTGATAAGTAACTAATTAAGATGTGATAAGTTATTCTGTCAATTCTTTTTGCTACATTCCCTTTCTACCTGCCATGGCAGAGGCAGTAATAATATAACAGCGTCCTGCATAACAAATAGTAAACCCCATCAGAGCAGACAATTTAGAACAATCCTGCCCCAAGGAAGAACCAGAAATCCTTGTTTGCAGTTCCTAGATACAATGATATTTAAAGTATGCTTTTATCATCATTCCCAATGTTTTCCAACTATCATTCATGGATTTAGGTTTTCTCATCCATAGCATAGAACTAGGAATAATGAGTACACATTAGTCTGCAATTTAACGGAAAGGATGCTCTTTTCTTTCATTTCAACATGGTTCTTACTGCTAATGAGAGGCACTAAATTATTTCTAAAGTGCGTTCACCTTTACTAGCCTGATGTCAAAGTTTGAGTGACTTACTTAAAACTGAAATAAAGGATGTAGCCGAGTCCCCAAGCACTTGGTTGTGTGGGCAGAAGCCGTTCTTTTCAGGAACAGGGTGTGCTCTTGTGTGACGCTGGAAACCCAAGGCAATCAGCCCATCTGCCCAGAACTCGATGACAATCACCCTTCTCCTCAAAAAGAGAAAAATACAAAACCACACTCAGCCTCTCTCCCACCAGGAGAAAGGAACATTTACCTGGATGTCACTTGTATCAGATTTTTTTAAAAATGTCAGAATATGGGCGAACTGAACATGGTTCCCAACACTGCTGAGGAAATATTTCCCATTAGAACGTCCCCAAGACTGGAAAAATCTACATAACAATAAACATAAATTCCACATCCCAAATTGAATGCACTTAATTACTAAAAGAAAACAAATATATAAATTTTAGATCGGGGGAAATTTTAATAATATTTGTTGGCAACAGTCTATAATAACTGGTATTTTGGCATCACTGCTGGCAATTTAAATTAGAAGAACATTCTCTTCTCATTAGGAAAAAAAAAACAAAACCAAAAAAAGTATGAGAAACTAGAAACATAATTATAGTACTTACCCTAGAAATTAGTCCTAAAGGAATTATTAAAAATCAAAATAAAAGTCACAAAAAGTAACTGAGGTGAGGAAAGGTACTTGTATGGTGTTTTGTTTCTACTTACATTGTTTTTACTTCTACAGGGAAGTGTAATGGCCATACAGAAAAATGCACGTGATTTCAGTGTGCAAGTGGATGAGCTTTTGTGTACGTGCGCCCTCACCGAACCACCGCTCAGATCAAGAGGAAGAACATCTCCAACACATCAATGGCTTCTGTTTATCGATCAGCAGCATGTCCCCAAGCTAACCACTTCTCTGATTTTCATTACCAAAGATTAGTTCTCACACTTTATATAAATGTACTTTTTCTGTATTAACTCTTGAACTAAACACTAATTCTGTACATTTAATTCAGTTTTTTTAATGCAGCAGTTTTATTCTTTTTAATTGTATTGAGTACTCTCTTTTTTTGGAAACAAATACATTTTTTTAATGCAAGTGGATCTGAGGGGTACCTTAACAATGATAATATTTAGGTTTTTATTAACCTGATTATTATCAGATTATAACTATGAACAGCTGAGTCTCCGATCCCACTGGAGAGAAAATATATAAAACTCAGAATTGTCCTTTTGGAGGATAGGGGAGAAGCAACAGGTGTTGAACCATTTCCAGTCCCACTGCCAAGGGTAAGGCCCCAGTACTTGAAGCACCTTCAGATCTACATGTAGCTACACACAGCAAAACATGTTTATGTTACTTAATCATAAAACAAAAAGGAGTCGGAAGATGATGGAATTAGGGGATGATTTTCCTAATTTAAAAACATTGTTTGATATTAAAAAGTAAAAACATTATATAAGTACATGCGGGAACATCTATAGAGCAATCTATTTAGAATGATTCTCCTGGTTGAAATATTAATGTTTCCCTCCCTTTTGTAAAAGAATCTACAAAATATCCCAATCACATACACTTTCTCTCCTATTAATCTAAGTAAACTCACAGTAGAGACACATGTTTATGAAATACAATTAGTCATCTTTGCCTCAAACACTTCTAAGTGCTACACAGTGCATCCCTAACTATATTAATTATGACTTCAGTATGTAAACTAAATGGCACATATTACATGGAGAAGCCTCATGCTTGATGGACTCACATTTTCACAACATTCTTATCTTTTTACCATAGTATTTTTTAAAACAATGAACATTATATTGAATAGTTTTTCAGTCTTAAAAGAAAACAAAAGATATGTGAGGTACTAATGCCATGGATAACAAATGTATGCTTACAAAGTTAATGTAACACCGGCATCTTATGCCCAAAGTAAGCACTTCTCTTCAAACCACATATGTGAAATTTTTAAAACACACACATATATAGAAAAAAATGGTATAGAACAGCGGTTGTGGTATATCTGTAGAAGTAGTTTTGAACTACTCACCAGCTGAGTAAGCCTGAGCAAGGCATTTACTTCTTCTTTTTTTAAAATCTACATTACCCCTTCAGCAACTAGGGGATGATAATTGTATCTATTTTTCATTCCTTAAGTTTCCTGTGTGTGATGATGTGTGCAGTGCAGTGCAGTGCTTGAAACATTCTGCATACATAAAAAGGCATGTCACCACAGTGGCTCGCCATTTCTAAAGGTGGCTGCCACTGGGGAAGGAAGCAGATATTGCTGTCAGTGTTGTTGTCCTCTAATCAACTCTATTGCTCCGAGGGTGACTGGGCCAGATAATTTGGTGTCTCAGTCGATACAGGCTTTCAGTGACTTTTCAGAAACTGTGCAAAGATCTGCCCTTTATTAGGAAAATTCATTTTGGACCTTAAAGGTCAACAACGTAATGACAACTTTGTTCCTAAGAATCCTACAAAACAAGCTGCATGTGAGGTAGTGTATCTGCTGTGTGAGGTAACCACATCTGCATCTGCACCTGTGATTCCGGGAGCCTGCACATTTAGAACAGCTACTTAGATGCCACAGACTTCCCTTCAACTGTGCAGATCGGGACTTAAAACGACGAAATGTACTTCAAGGAAAGCGTCCTCTGAGCCAGCTGCAGTTAGCAATAGTGGGCAGGAGTGACTGTGCTGAGCGCAGGTGGAGGTGTAGGAGTTGCTGGTGTGTCTCCCCGTTGCCAGTCCCTTCAGCCGAGAGGACACGAGTGTGCTCACGCTCTGGCACCCAGCCGAAATCAAGAGCACTCTGCTGTCACGGCCAACTCAGTTCAAGCACATTTCTCTAATGCTTTACAAAAATAAAAAATGTAATGCAGAGAGATCCATGAAAGATGGCAGAATAAATTTATGTTTTCATAGCCTCAGAGCCTAAAACTTACTAAAATGAATAAAAAATATTAGAGGTAAAAACTGTCACTAGGCTTAGGAATTGTCATAGGTCATTCAGTCAACTCGGCAGATGATCAGTCAGTTACAAAAAATTGTGAACCAAGCTGAGAAACTCTAATAATCCTCAGTTGGAAAGACTCTACAAGAAGGACCCCCCAAAAAAAACCCTGAATTATCTTCTAGAAGGTGGGCCCCTTGTAGTACTGGCTTCCCCCTCTAGGTAAATGTTCTTGGAACCTATCTGTATCAGTGCACCAACTGGCGTTGTTGTGAGAGGCTGCATTCGGCCTCATGAATTTTTTGAAGACTCTTTCAACACCTTTGCCCATTTTATGAGGGGTGGTTTACAAGCACACCTGCCCACACTGCAGTGACTGTTCAGCAGTTTTTGACCAAAAATGGCATGACCCTCATGCCCCACCCTCCCTATTCACTTGATTTGGCTCCGAGTGACTTTTTTGGTTTCCCCAGGTGAAGAAAGGCCTCAAATAAAAAATGTTTTGCTGATGTGAAAGAGGGGAAACAAAAAAAGGCAGAAGCACTAAAAGGCATCAAAATCAACGAGTTCAGAAACTATTGAGCAGTGGAGAAAAAAGTCTCAATAGGTGTATTGCATCAAATGGAGAGTACTTTAAAGGTGACTGACATTTGAACATGTAACAATATATGTGATACACAATTTTTTATAAATAAACCCCTTTTTTTGGAGGGGGTCGCCCCCTTACATGGTGTAAGAAATAAGACAAGGAGTCATGAAGCTCCTTGTTGGGAGGTGAGGCTGGGGAGTGCATATGACATCAGAGGAAAGAGAAAAGCATTCTGTGAGACTGACTCTATCACAGTTAAATGGCAGGTTGAGCGCAGACATGTATACTTTAATTTACAGACTTTCTAGACAAGCTACATTATTCTGTTTTCTCCCCATGAAGTAAAGCTGGGATAGATGGGAAACCGTACACTATAGCTTCTGACCAAGATAACGTGAGAAGGAGAAATAGCAGTCTACACGGATATAGCCTTTTACTTGGGTGCCCAACTCCCTGCAGATCAGAGGCGTACGGAAACTGAGGGAAGCCCTCTGAGTCACAACATTCAATAAACTCAAAGAGAAATTGCTGATGATAACAGCTACTACCTACCATGGCTTCTTTTCTACACTCTTCAAATAAATGAATGACTAAGAAGGTAAACAAACTAGCAATTCTTATATCTAAAATTTAACTCCTAAAGGATTAAGTGATACCTCTGAGGGAGGGAGGCAAAGAAGGGAAATGGAAAAATGTCAAGAGTAATAATTTTTAAAAAAGGCCACACACATATGGAGGATAAACCAACCAGTACGGTACCAATGTAATTAAAATCAAAAACAAAACTGACAGAAGAAATTGGGGAGGAAGAAAAAGAAAAGCATGTGAATGACAAACAGAATAATAGGAAAACTTTGGAAGAAGTTATATAATGGTTGACACAATGCATTTCTATGTGTGTTCAGTTATTGATCATTACTGATAATACATAATGAACAAAAAGAGAGAACATGGCATTGGAAGTGTGTTAATCAAAATACAATTTTAGGTGAAAAACAATGTCGAACTTGAACTCCTCTAAAACAAACACGAAACATAAATTACTCAATAGGAAACTGAAACAGTGGTATAAATAACATTTTCAGAAAATTATGTATAACTCAAGGAAAAACATAGGAAAATTGAGATTTTAATATTTTTCAATTTAAGTTATATAAATATTAAATGAGTCTGAATGGCATTTAATTCTTTTTCCCCACCCTTCTGTGTTTCAACATTTAGAAAGAATAAACTTTAAAAAGAAAGGGATTTTATTCACTTATTTTCAGAGAGAGGGGAAGGGAGGGAGAAAGAGGAAGAGAGAAACATCTAATCGTTGCCTCTTGTACATGCCCCATCTGGGGACAGACCCGAACCTGGGCACATACCCTGACCAGGAAACAAACCGGCCACCTTTCACTTTGCTGAACGAGGCCCAAGGAACTGAGCCACACCAGTCAGGGCAAGAAGGAGTAAACTTTATTCTCCCTTTCTAATTACAGTGTTACAGGGAATGTCACACCACCTGTTGGTACCTCCTTAATTGTGCCACCATGAAGGATGTCACGGCTAAGCTGATAGGTGGGAGGGTTGCCCACAAAAATCTCTGTTTTCCTCATGGATTTTGTTATCCTTTTCAAAGAGACACGTCTGGTTACCTTTCTTTTGCATCCTGAACTCGGGCACATGTTCCATGTTGCTCCCCCTGCTGGTCTCTTTATGGTAACACCTTCTTCAGGTCAACTTAATTTTTCCCATTCAGGGAGGACTGGAAACACTTCAACCAGCATCAATAGACAAAGCTGCATGTATTAAGAGTTCATCAGAACTCCATATTTTGACAAATCATTTTCCAAATTTATTAAGTAGCACTTTAGTTTTTTTTTCTTTGCCTAATGATCCTTGTATGTGTGTGTGTGTGTGTGTATGTGTGTGTGTGTGTGTATATATATATATTCTATCAGATGAGAAGAGATGTCATGCAATCTTGAAGTGATGATATAGAGAACTGAGTTCCAATACCCAAGTAATAATTTTTTTCTCAAGAAGTAAAAGCAAAAAAAAAAGACAAAAATTTTTGAAGATGTAAACTTCCCTGAAACATAGGAAAACCCAAAACTGTAGAACAAAACCACCTGTGTTCATTGCAGCACTATTCACAGCAGACAAGACATGGAAAAAAATGAAGGGTCACTCAATAGATGGTTGGATAAAGATGTGGTACATATCTACAATGAAATACTACTCATGCCTGAGAAAAGTTGAGATGCTGCCATTTGAGATAGCATGGATAGACCCTGAGAACATCATCCTAAGCAAAATAAGGCAGAAAAGTCAAGACCCATACAATGTCACTCATGTGTGATACAAACTAAAAGCAACAAATAAACAAACAAATAAACATCCACAGAGTCAGGCCCTGGCATCAACCTGATAAGCCAAGATCACAAGGTTTGATCCCTGGCCAGGGCACATACAGGTATCAACCAATGAATGCATAAATAAGCAAAACAACAAATCTACATTTCTTTTTCTCTCTTCTCTCTCTTCTCTCTCTTCTCTCTCTCTCATTAAAAATAAATAAATAAAAAACAAAAAGACTCATAGATACAACAGTATGGTGGTCACCAGAGGGAAGGGGGTTGGGGGAACACAAAAGGATAAAAGGGTGTCAAATATATGGTGACAAAAGATTTGGACTTGTGTGGAGGGCACATAATGCAATACACAAGTCATGTGTTAAGTAACTATCCTTGAAACCTATCTAATTTTATTAGCCAGTGTCATCCCCCCAAATTTAACTTTTTAAAAAGAATCATGTTATTCTATAAAAAAGGTATATTTAACACAGTAAAATTTCCCAATGCTTTTGAGAATTCTGACATCTTCTGTTCTGAAATCAGATGAGAACAGACATATTCTTGCTGGCGGAACCAGACTCGTCCCTTCCCTCAGTGTCAGGAGTCAGACAGTGTGCTTCACGTCACTTTCCAGAAATCTCTTTAAGATCCATGTTAACAGAAATTGAAGGTAAAAATAGATTAAGTTTCTTTATGTTATGATGAGATTTTGATATTACAGTAATGTATGTTTGATATAATAATGTCCTCATTTGTTTGCAACATGTCAAGCTTACATACAATTTGAAAGAATAATAAACTGGAATCTACATATCTCTCATGTAAAATGAACAGTGCATTATTCTACTCTATTCACAGAAAGTTACAGTTATGGTGACATTACTGTAAATAATTCAGCACACCTCACCATGTAACCACAAGGCCATTATCATATCTAGGAAAAGTACAGTCATTCCATAACATTATTTGATATGCTTTTTTAAAAAAATCATCAATCTGAGTCCATTTGAGCATCAAAAAGGAAAATTAAAAAATGAATTATAATACATTGAATTGTAAATTACATCTGAACTCATAGAAATAAGAGGAGGGGCCAGTTTTTCTTCACATAAGAATGGCAGGTAACATCTGTGGAAGTAACAATAGAGTATTTTTTTTAATCTCCATTTTGCAATCCTTGTGAAAAAGCATGGCATCCAGAAATGTTTGGATCCTAATCTCTGGAGTCTTTAAATATGTTACCTTGCATGAAGAGAGAGACTTCACTCATTCATGCAATTAAATTAAGGACCCAGAGATGGGAGCATTTTCCTGGATTATCTGGATGGGCCCCATCTATTCACATAGATCCTTATGATCAGAAAACCTTTGCCACCTATGACCACTGGGAGATGAGACTTTGGGAAGAGGGTCAGAGTGAGGGAATGCTAAAAGGACTCAATGCCTTCCAGGGTCACAAGGTGCAGCAAGAGGGCCATGAGCCAAGAAATGAGGGTAGCCTGAACCTCCAGAAAGGAATACAGTGCTAATGCATAGATTTTAGCCTAGTGTCACATCTGTGTTATACCTTTGACCTTCAGGACTGTAAAATAATAAATGTGTGTTATTTTAAGTGGCGATTTATTATAGAACTAATAGAAAACTAACACAATCCCTCTGCAATAGCTAATTCAGTGTAGTTGAGCAATGAATTCTATAAGCTTTGACTAAAGTGTTGTTGAGTCACAGGGAAGGTGCATGGTGCCAGAGTGTCCCTCCACAGATTATGAGATATGCTACGAAATGACTGACCTAGAGCCTTCAAAAGAAATCAATGCAACACAAAAAAGAGACTTCCAGTCAAGATGGCAGCATAGGGAAACAGAACTTGTCTCCTTGCACAAGTACATCAAAATTACAACTGAAATATAGAACAACTATCACTCAGAATGATCAGAAAGCAAGTTGAATGGAAGTTTGACAATTACAGAATTAAAGAAACCATGTCCATCCAGACTGGAAGGGGGTGGGGGCACACAGACATGAATGAGGCTGATCCCACATCCATGTGTGGTGGATAAACATTCAGGAGGGATATCTTGAGAGTGAAGAGCCCCAGCATGATGCCAGGGCAGCCTCAACCCAGGGTTCCAGTGCCAAGAAGATAAGTCCCTATAACTTCTGGCTGCAAAAATCTGTGGGGGATTGAGTCAGTGGAAGAAACTTCTGAAGTCCCAAACAGTTCCCCATAAAGAACCCAGACACAGACTTATTCAGATTCATTCCCTCTGAACTCCAGCCCTTGGGTAGCAGCTTGAAAGGCACCAGTGCATACAGGGAGGAACTGAAGTGTCTGGCATCAGGACAGGAGCTGGGGGACAACTTTCTCTCAGACACAAAGGCACGCAGAGGGCATTGTCCCTTTGCTGAGCTCTTCCCCCACAGAACCACAGAGTTGGCAAGCAGGGCCATATCTGAGATGCCATCAACCTGGCTAACATGTTTGCCCTGCCTTAGAAATCCCCTAACACTCTGTCCCACGCCAATTATGGCCCACCCAAGCTGTTAACAGTGACTTTTCCATATGAATGGTTGATTTTGGCTCATGCTTCACAACTTCCTAAATCCTCTCAAACAAGCAACATCTGGCCTCATTGAGCTGTCAACCTCCATACCCCTTGCTAAGTGGCCCCAGCTTCAGCAGTAGTAGCAGCCAGCCTAGATTCACAGCTTGGCTTAACCTCCAAGCCTAGCACAAGTAGCAGCCAACTCAGATTGCTTTATAGCCCAGGCAGTGTGGCCCAGAGAAAACACAGGTGGGGCTGACCTTGCCTGTACCACCTGGAAAACTTCAAAGCCTATGCACTCAGTGGACAGCTACAGACTGCAGTAGAACACCACCACCTGGCAGTGGTTGGTGGTCAGTGGTAACAGCCAGTCCTTGCGGTGGACTGGCCTGGGTAAATCTTTCCCATTGATCTGCCAACACCAATCAAGGATCAGCTACAGGAGGACACAATGGGTGCACCTTGAGTACCCAGCTTGAGGGATAGGGGAGGCTGTGCCACTGGACACTACAGGACACCTACTACATTACACCACGCTACCAAGACAGAGAGTCACAGCAACTCTACCTAATACATAGCAACAAACACAGGGAGGCTGCCAAAATGAGGAGACAAGGAAACATGGCCCAAGTGAAAGAACATATCAAAACTTCAGAAAAAGAACTAAACAAAATGAAGCCCTGGCTGGCGTAGCTCAGTGGATTGAGCGCGGGCTGGGAACCAAAGTGTCCCAGGTTCGATTCCCAGCCAGGGTACATTCCTGGGTTGCAGGCCATAACCCCCAGCAACCGCACATTGATGTTTCTCTCTCTCTCTCTATCTCCCTCCCTTCCCTCTCTAAAAAAATAAATAAATAAATAAATAAATAAAATATTTAAAAAAAAGAACTAAACAAAATGGAGATAAGCAATCTATCGATGCAGAATTCAAAACATTGTTTATAAGATTGATCAAGAACTTAGTGAAGACCTCAACAGCATAAAAAAGATCTAGTCAGAAATGAAGGATTCACTAATTGAAATAAAGAACAGTTTACAAGGAAACAACAGTAGAATGGATGAAGCAGAGAATCAAATCAATGATTTGAAAAATAAGGAAGCAAAAACAACAAATCAGAACAACAAGAAAAAAAGAATCCCCCCAAAAAGAGGATAGGGTAAGCAGCCTCTGGGACAACTTCAAGCATTCTAACATTTGCAACATATGGGTACCAGAAGAAGAAGAGAAAGAGCAAGAAATTGGAAGTCTATTTGAAAAAATAATAATAAAAGGAAATTTCCCTAATTTGGTGAAGGAAATAGACATGCAAGTCCAGGAAGCACAGAGAGTCCCAAACAAGATGGATACAAAGAGGCCCACTCCAAGACACAGCATAATTAAAATGCCAAAGTTTAAAGATAAAGACAGAATCTTAAAAAAATAGCCTGAGAAAAAGCAGTTAGTTACCTACAGAGGAGTTCCCATAAGACTGTCAGCTGATTTCTCAAAAGAAACTTTGCAGACTATAAAGGACTGGCAAGAAATATTCAACGTCATGAAAAGCAGGGACCTACTGCCAAGATTGCTCTACCAAGTAAAGCTTTCATTTAGAATTGAAGGGCAGTTAAAGAGCTTCCCAGGCAAGCAAAAACTAAAGGAGTTTTTTTGCTAAGTGGCTCCAGGTCTGGCAGTAGCAGCAGCCAGCCTCGATTCACAGCTTGGCTTAACCTGGGAACCTCCAAGCCCAGCACAAGTAGCAGCCATCTCATACTGCTTTATAGCCCAGGCAGACTGTGGAGATTATATATAACATATGTGGAGATTTTATAGGAAATAGTAAATCTTGAGGTTTCTTTTAGAATTCTGCTACTACATGACTATCTCAAAATCATTATGTAAGAAAACAGAATGGATTGAATTATCATTCCCAAACCATCATTATATGTAATGTTAAAAGGGCTTATTTAAGGAAAAGATGATCAAAACTATGAACAATAAAATGTCATCAAATGCATATCTATCAACAATTGACTCTAAAAGACAAACTAAGCAAACAAGTAGAACAAAGACAGAATCATGGATCAGAGAGCATTTTGATGGTTGCCAAATGGGTGGGGGGTGTGAGGAAATGGGTGAAGAGGTGGGGGGATCAAGAAGTACAAATAGGTGTTCACAGAAATGCCATGGGGACGTAAAGTACAGCATAGGAAATGAAGTAGCCAAAAAATTTATACACATGATGCATGGACATAAAAAAATGGTCCGTGGATTGCCTGAGGGAGTGGGGTGTGCTGGGTGGAAGGATGCAAAGGTGGAAAGATTGGGAAAACTCTAATAGCATAATCAATGAAATATAATTTAAGAAAGAAAAAACAAAGTAGGGGCCAGTTCTGAATTAAAAGGCAATTCAGAGATATTACAGTCAAATGCAATGAGTGAAATCTGATTGGATCCTGGATAGTTAAAATGAAGTAAGGAAAAAAAGAAAAAAGAAAGGAAGGAAAGAAGAAAGGTGGTAGGGGAGAGAGAGAGAGAGATAGAAGGAGGGAAGAAGGGAGGAGGGAAGACAGCTACAAGATATGTTAGATATATCAACTATTAAAAATAAAATAATACATCCACAATTCCCACTAGCATCATTTTACCCTTTCCACTCATATATAAATATATTAGCTGTTTTCTGTTGTAACAGGGTGCAGCCAAGAGGGGGACCCCAAATAAGGATTTGGAATGGTGTACAGAACTCAAGGTGTTCAGGAAATATTAAGATATTCTTACCCCCGCCCCCAACAGGTGAGGGTTGGGGGAAGGGACAAATGGAGCAGGGCCATTGAGAGCTGTTTTGCATAGCAATAGCTTTGCAGCTAACCTCTGGGGTCATTTAACTGATCTATAACCTTTAACTGGTTGCACAGATATGTTAAATAGCTGTGGCCATGCTCTGAGCCAGGGGAATGGAAGTAACTTCTCCACCAAGATGTAACTGGGAGGCAGGTCCCCTGAGTTACAGAGCCTGCGTGGGAGCTTGGAGAAGACTGGCTCCATGACATGGGGCCATGCCTGCCCAGACTCAGGATAGCAGCCCAGTAAAGCTGGAAGGATATGAGTGCTGGCAGGTGTAACTGCTTGTAGGAGGAGTCGGAAATGGGGCTGCAGAGGAAGATTGGAGCGGGGATTTAAACCCAGACATGGCGGCCATTGTGGGGAGAGGACCAGGCGGCTGGGGCAGTGCAGGGGAGAACCACTCAGTCTTTAGCAGAGTGGGGACTCCGCAGCCCTGTGAGAGAGAATCACCATGTGGCTTTTAGCAGAGCACCGCCTCTCAGCTTTGGCAGAGTGGTGACCCCCACTCCTTGCAGCCATTGAGGAGGGAGAACCACACGGTTTTGGCTGAGTGGGGACTCCCGCAGCTTTAGAAGGGGGAACCACCACCCGGCTTTAGCAGAGATCCTGGAGATGCAGCTGATGGTGCGGGGAACCAAGGGAGGCCTACCAGCTGAGACGGATTACTGGGAAGAACCAGGGGCTGCCTGAGCCATGGACTTCTATTTCTTTTCCTGAGATACAGTACCCCAGACTGGGCAAAGGGGGGAAGGAAGGACCGTGTATGTTTGTGGGTGTTTTAAGGGGCTTTGGGATTTTGATGAAGACATTAGGTCACTACTTTAAGTTTGTATAGCATTAAATAAACGTTTCCTTTCCTTTTCACAAATATCTGACATTGAGAGACATCTTTCCTCTGGCAGCGGACATAACGAACTTGGGGGGTTCCTTTTGGTAATAGTATATTGCCTTTGCCCCCTCCCCTTGTTGCTTTGTAACACTACGGAAAAAGCACTGATTTTGAGGTATGGGATCTTGGTTCCAGCTCTGATTGTGTTTATGAATGATTTAGAAAGAGGCATTTGGTCTGTCAGCTTTTTTTACTGGGTTGCATTACATGACTTCTACCAAACCTGAAACTTGTCCATTCCTTGATGTTTCCTTCAGAAGAATCTTTGGAAGCTTTTTCCTGTGACTCTCAATTGCATTAAACTTCAAATGACAAATTTACTGAACTTTATGTTTTCTATTGCCGTGTAACAAAATATCACAAATAGAGTGGCTTAAATCAGCACAAATTAATCACCTCAGTGTTCTATAGTTCATAAATCTGGACATGATGTGGCTGGATTCTCTCCTCAGAGTCTCATGGGTTTAAACCAAAGTGGTAACTGGAGTTGCTAATCTCTTGACTCTTTTCCATGTCCACCGATAGTTCATAGAATTCGTTCCCTTATAACTCTTGGACTGAGGTCCTGCTAGCTGTTGGCTGGGCTCAGCACTCAGAAACTAGATACTGCCTGCAGTTCTTTACCATGTGTCCACCACAAATAATTCAGGCCATAAATGTTTGCTTTCTTCCCAGACACGTGGATGACTTCTTCCTAAAAACTGTGGAGATTATATATAGGGCATGTGGAGATTATATAAGAAACCGTCAATCTTGAGGTTCATTTTAGAATTCTGCTACTTCAAGGCTATCTCAAATTCATTATGTAAGAAAATAAAATGAATCAAATTATCCTAAGTATGTGGAAAGTATTTTGACATATAAGTCGTTTTCTCTGGAAATCATTAAAAATATTGAGTCAAATATATTTCTTATTTTGAAATGGTAAAAACAAATTACCATATTTTGCCATGTATAATGTACACTTTTTTGCTCAAGTTTTTGAGGGAAAAATAAGGATGAGCCATTACATAGGTATAATGATTACATGCCATGGGTATATTGTGCATAAAAACATGGGTGGTGCATTACACATGGCAAATACGGTAACTCATTTTTTCTGAAGGCTTCAAACATAGAAGTATCAAAAGAGAAACTAGCCCTGGCTGGCATAGCTCAGTGGATTGAGCTTGGGCTACGAACCAAAGTGTCCCAGGTTCGATTCCCAGCCAGGGTACATGCCTGGGTTGCAGGCCATGACCCCCTGCAACTGCACATTGATGTTTCTCTCTCTGTCTCTGTCTCCCTCCCTTCCCTCTCTAAAAACAAATAAGTAAAATCTTAAAAAAAGAGAGAAACTAAATTTTAAATTATGATAAATATAGACTAATACATTTGGTCAGTGAAGTGATCAATATGGAAACCTTGCAAAAGTATGTTCTATTGCATGTTAAGTTCAATCAGAATATAATAACAGGTGCAAAGGGTTCAGGTCAAAGAAAAAATGCACACATTTATAAAGATTTAAAAAGCCAATTAAAATAATTTATTAATATGAAAGACTAATAAGGGAAAACACATTCCATGTCATTAAAAAACAACTTAACGTATTACAGGGACCCTTTTGATTTAAAGACACACCTTGAAGGCATGTGGTGGATATTTTAAATGCAACAGGTGAATATAGCATTTACTCAATTCAATAAAAAGTGGAGTTCTACTGTACAAATGCTAGGTGATAAGGACAAAGAGGTGGGAAGAAGCAAAATTCAGATGCAAAAAATATATGAAATGTTCATTTAACAAAAAAATGGAAAGTACTGCACTAAGAGCTACGGGTACTTTATAAAACTAGGCGGCTCATGAGAGGAAAGACAGGTGATTGGTCAAACGTGTCAAGGTGGAATGTCATGAATGATAAAGTTTGGTATGCTACCATAGCACACAAATAAATGATCAGGGCAATTGAAGTCAGGAAAATGATATTGAAAATCACCTTAGTTCCTCTGGTGATTGTTTTTAATTCTACATTAGATTCAACAGTGAGGCAGAATGATCACATGAAAACAATACATTGTGTTTTTCATTTTAGAAACAGGGAAATTTGCCCTGGCTGGTGTAGTTCAGTGGATTGAGCACGGGCTGAGAACCAAAGTGTCACAGGTTCAATTCCCAGTCAGGGCACATGCCTGAGTTGCAGGCCACAGCCCCCAGCAACTGCACATTGATGTTTTTCTCTCTCCCTCCCTTTCCTCTCTAAAAATAAATAAATAAAATCTTAAAAAAAACAAAAACAGTGAAATCTTGTATGAGATGTCTGTGCTAGCTGAACAGGATTAATAACACTGTCAAACACAGTGATCTCATATTGTTTTTAAAATTAAACACGTTTTGAATTTTCATGTCGGATTTTTTTTAAGGGAAGGGCTTAAAGCAGAATGTGAACCTCTTTTCACTAGTTCAAAATCCAGTGAGCCCAACAATTATGAAAGCACAGATGTGCAGGGTGAGGCATAACTTAAAGGCCATCCGTTTCCATCCCCCACACACTGAGAATCCGGTGTCCTCCAAATGGGACATCACCATCCAGACACACTCGGCACATCTTGAAACAACCTCTCCTTTCTTTGGAAATTCTATTTGAGTATCTCTACATCCAGTCCAAACTAGCCTCTACATGTACTACACCATTGGTTCCGTCTCTGTCTCCTGTATTTCTGGCATCTCTTCTATTGAATGGACCATTGAATATTTTTCAATTAGCCTTCCTCTGCTTCTAAATTAGTTTTCTTTCCCAAGCTAAATATCCCTGGTTTCACTAGCAATCAGACATTTTTTTGCTGTTAAATATGATCATGATAGATCAGATCACTGTTTTAGCTTTCAGAAAATTTTGGAACCTGATTATAACTGAACATTTTCCCCTTCTGTAAACTTGTTAAGAATATTTTATAGTATCATCTGATAAATCAATAGGAGTAAGAAGAACAGAATGGATACTGGTGCACATCTTGGGGTATCTGCTTTGCAACTGAAATCAATTCAATTATTACCTTGCTTTGAGGACACTGGAATTACTCTAACCTTTCCAAAATGGAATTAATATTGAGTTTAGCAAATGTCACGTTGAAGTCTAGAAGCAATATGCCTTCTGCACTTCACTAATCTACTTGAATAGTATCACTTTCCATAAGGAAAACTCAACTATCTGGATATGCTTAGTCACTACTGCATCCCACTAATGTCCTTTGATTCTGAGATCAAATGCCATTCCAAATGCCCTACAAACAGCTATCACAGACCCTATCCACATCGAGCCTAATGCTGATAGAATCATTTTTTATCACAGAAGCACAGGTTGGAGTTCATTGTTGCAGTGAAGTAGCAAAGTACTAGGGGGAGAGGAGGAAGGCCCCCAAGATCGTGGCTAGCTAATTGATGAGCATGTAGATGAACTTTATCCTTTGCAAAATTCATCCAGTAGCCTGACTCTTTAGAAAGAAGCCCTGTGCAAGGCAGGAGTTTTCTGTTGCATAAAGATGTGTTCTAAAAATGCCAGGGAGGCAGACACTCACTGTGGTTGTCAGTGGAATGCCCCGTTAGTAACCCCTGCGGAAATCACAAAGTTCCCAGCGCACTGAGTCATGAAGGTCACCCTGCATAAATCTGTCTACATTCATGAGTTGCTACTGTTAACTGCCACCAAGCCAAGCTCACTGTACACCCCACGCTGCTGAAATGGCAGACCTCATTGGCTGAAAGCCCAGCTACTACATTTCACATTTCTTCTTATTTATCTTCAAGGCAATACAGTCTCTATTCAGAAACATGCCCTTGGGCATTTGCATATTTGAAATGGCATTTGTTAATGCTCCTACAATTTGAAAGAGGCATTTATTATTGGGGATATACATTTCAAAGGAAAAATATTGGTTCTAGTTCCTGCTATACAGATATGACATAGCACATTCTTGGTCTTTTGCAACAATGACAAATTTAAATAACTAGGCAGAGAATTGTAGTTTTTCTAAGCACTGACAGTGAAAGATGATAATTTCCTATCAAAATAATAGTAGTTATAATATGCCATGGTAAATGCTTTACATATTTCCCAGCTTGATATTTCCTTTTAGATTATTCATTTTATTTTAAAAACACTGTTATGGAGAAGATATTAATTTTTCCATTTAATAGGTAATAAGGTATTCAGAAAGGCTAATATACTTATTCACATTACATTTATTCAAGGACTTATACATAAAATCTGATCCAAGTGTAGTGCCCTTTCAGTTTTGGTGTTCTGGTTTTTAAGATTACAGACAAATATGTTACCGTGGCTGGTGTGGCTCAGTGGATTGAGTGCCCGCCCAAGAACCAAAGGTTCACTGGTTCGATTTCCAGTCAGGGCACATGCCTGGATTAGCGCAAGAGGCAACCACACATTGATGCTTCTCTCCCTCTCTTTCTCTCTCCCTTCCCTTCTCTCTAAAAATGAGTAAATAAAATATTTTTAAAAGATTACAGGTATGTAATTTTTAATTAATCACCATTATTTTAAAAAAACCCAATTATTACTCTGCTATTGAGTAATAATTCAGGTCTTTACTTGTCTAGTTATATCAGTCTTGTTTTAATTGTGCAATTATTAAATACCTATGACCCATATATGAATATCATTTCCTACTGCCTTAATCTATGTCCTAGTTATACTGTATCATCTGAGGTGTATTTTGTTATTGAAAATCAGTTGTGATAGTGTTTAAATCTTTATTGTCCAAACCTGTTATGTTATAAATTAGTATCCTGTAAGTAGTTCAAATTAAATTCTTAAAGAGTCTAGCCTGAAAAATCAAATTCATGACATTAAGAAAATACAGGTTAAAAAGTATTGAAGGAAACAAAACAAGGATGCAAAAGTCAAAGAGCAAGGACAAAAAGAATCTAGTACATAAGTGCCGGATGCCTCTGGACTGAAGAGGAGAATGAAACAGATCAACAGAAGGTTCAAAGGCACAATGCAAATAAAACCATTGGCTAAAAAATAACCTGCTGAGCTAAAGGGCTTACTATTATTTAATGGTTAAGAAATGGAATTTTGAGCTATGGTGAGTTTCTGTGTGGAGTCCTGAGTCATCTTTATGATTGGTGCAGTCTCAGGTGAGCTATTAATATCCTTAAACCTCCACTGCTGCCCTATGTCAACAATGAGCTGTGTTGAGATTGCTTATCCCTGTGATGACAACAGTGATGATGTTCAAATTATTACAAGCTTATGGCAAATATCGACTTTAAATAATAAATATGGCTATTTTATATGGAAATGTTTCATATTAAGTGTTCCACTCTTTAGTGTAGTATGATACCGCTTCACTTTCTAAGATGTTTATCATGTGTCCTAGTATTACAGTAAGTGTATCAGATTGATGGTTCAGACATCTCCAGTCTTGTTTTATGCATGAGGATATTCAAAACCAAACGATTAAACGACTTCTTTGAGATCACACAACATAAGAGTGCAGGGGTCAAATCAGGACTTCTGACAATGCAGGCTTCTTTCTACCACTATACTCCAGAAACAAATACACCTCATTCCATACTATTGTTTCCAGCGAGTCCTTAACACTTCCTTAAAATTGGTTCAGTAAACAAAGTGTATCAGTAATGGTAATTAAAAAATACGAGAAAGGGTTATTGTCATCTTAAAACAAACTCTAGCTTGTTGGATTTCTATGCTAATCTGTTACCAATCTGATTACACCAACTTTTAATGTCTACCTGCAGACATGGAGTGCGTATTAGCGCAGCATCATTGTGTACCGCTGTTCTCCTGTATAGAATAACAAACAAACAGTACGACTCAGCAGGTTAGGCAATGAGCTGGAAACTGCAGGCTCTGTGAATCCTAATCTCTTGTACCTTTGTGACTCCTGATAGCTGAAACGGAAGATTTTAACTGATTAAATCCCATCTGCAGTTAAATTGAGTCAATTTAGCTCAGGGTGAAAAAAAAGGCCGTAGTTTGGGTAATGATTTTATTTTAATGTTCTTTCTCCCTCCAGTATTTCTAGTATTCTCCAGACAACAACTAACCTACTGACGACCTAAGAATCCCCCGTTGAGAGATGATTACAGTTGAAATTCCCTAACAGGAATGCCGATACAAAAAAAGGGTTGTGTGTGACAAAGCTGCTCCATCTCCAGCAGATGGCTCATGGAAACAGTGCACTGGTGATCTGATTGATTTCTAGAATAAATAATTTTGGAAAACAAATGCTTTCTCTGCATGCTGTGCACTCTAAATCCACTCCTATGAGCAAAGTTGGGATAATGTGCTCTTTGCGTTCAGGTTCCCTTTTAGCACAGGTGCTAAAAGAAAGGATCCCTTCTTTCCACTCCTTCCACTGAAAACAAAACAAAACAAACCCAGCTTTTCTTTTCACAACAAGGAAAATTTTGGCCCTCAATGTCGATGGTATCAAGGTTGAGAAACTATGTTGTCAATCATCAGGACCATCAGTGAATTCTCAGTATCTCCCCACATACTCCCCCTTCTCTAAACATTTCAATGACCAAAAGCAACTCCAAGGTTGAGGACACCTCAGCCCCTTTATGGTGAAGTAGACATGCACCGATGAAGCAAAGCGATTTTCAGCTTAATCAGTTACAGTGCTGCTGCCAAAATTAAACTCGGATAATCAAAATGCCTAATGCAGTCAATGTAATCGATACCCATGATTGTAGGAAATAAGAATAAGATGAGCTGACCTCAGGGAATTCCTGGGTCGGCCACACCGTATTAAGTGATGGTTGGCTGGCCTCATGCAGATAAGGGTGAGATATGGAAAAGAGACCTAAATCAATTTATCTATCATTCAATGAAAAAATGTTAGCACTCCTCTGTGTGTGGGTGGATGAGAGTGTGTGTGTGTGTGTGTGTGTGTGTGTGTGTGTGTGTTTTAAATATTTACAGTAAAGCACAGCTTGTGAACAGCTAACTACTATGTGGTCTTTAATCTAAAATACATTTTATAACTTAGTACATAAAAATACTTTGTTTTCATTTTATAAATGACAATGAAAAAGACTATACACTCTATTGTGTCTCCGTGTTACAATAACTTGAAATGCAAATTCCAGTGTAAAATCCACTGTAGTAGGAAAGAGCACAACGATTATAATGAAGTGAGCATGAGGTCCTCTGTGGTGTGTTGAAATAGAAATTTCGATCTATAAGGTGATAAGAACTTGTCACAGAGACTGTGCATGAAGTGTTCTCTTAGCCACAGGCAAAACGGGCTTACAGGGATTTAAATTCAACAAAGAGTAATGAGAAAATACACTCAGCCCACTGAATTCAGAGCCAAAAACTTAAATCTATATATATAGGAAACAAGTTAAAAAGACCCAATCTCACCAGAATAGCAAATGCAGACTGCTTAAAGGTTGAAAAGTTTTTTTATATGCATTAGAAGCCTTCTAGAGGAATAAAGGAATCATTTTTCATCTCTATATTCAGGGAAAATAAATCATCTTTTTTCATTCAGTTTCTTCACCATGAAAAAAACTAAACAAGCCCTGGTTGGTGTGGCTCAGTGGACTGAGTGCCAGCCTGCAAACTGGTTCGATTCCCAGTCAGAGCATATGCTTAGGTTATGTGCCAGGTCCCCAGTTGGGGGCGTGAGAGAAGCAACCGATCGATGTCTCTCTCACACCTTGATGTTTCTCTCCTTTTTCCCTCCTTTCCCCTCTCTCTAAAAATAAATAAAATCTTAAAAGAAACTAAACAAATATATAAATATTGGTTCAAAAATTTTGGAGCCTCCTGACTAAATCTGAAACTAGCCCCTATGCATGGAAGGCAAGGAATTAGGCAGACCACTCCAGATTGGTAGGTGGCAATTCAGTACATACGGGAACTTACATATGAGGCTTGTCTTGGGTGACCACAGCTCTGTGGCAGAATCCTAACAGTTTGTATAGAGGCCTTAACGGGGTTCAGCCACATCTACCAGGCACATGGTTTCAAAAACGCATTACTCTCTCCAGGCTGCACCCTTGAAAATGGCTCTTGCTGTGGGAATGGCAGGCAGAGCAAACATTCCAAGGACAAGACAGAGGGTGAGGAATGTCCCATCCCCCAGGACCTGCTCGGAGATCAACTATAGTCGCCATTCAATGACCTCTTCCAACAACAGTTGCATTGTTTATACTACAGGTCAGCATGAAGTTGAAATGATGAGCGGAAACTGAAAATACATTAACGAAACTGACTTAAAAATAATTCCGCAGAGGTTTTCTTCTCAAATCATTTTAGAACTGAAATAGTGATTATAACTAAGTATTTTCTACCATTTAAACTGCTGACAAAATGTGATTTTACCTCCGAGTTAGTTACTGTGAATTTTTTAAGGCACATTAGAAAAAAGACTAAACATATAAACAAAAACTCAAAGCCACATATATATTTATTTACAAAATAATCAGTATATCAACATATGGCAACACTAAATGATTTTTCATAAGTATGCAATGTGAGACAAAACAAAAATCTGAAATAGAAACTTTAGCAAATAATGTTTTATATAGGTATTTCTTGATATCTATGAATTTTTCCTTCCTCCACAATCTTTGTACAATATCATTCCTAGCACTTTTATAGCACTCACTTGTTAAATGTTTGTCATTTCATGTGCTGATACACTGCTTGCATTCATGTCTGTTTCATTAGATTGATTGTTTCTATGAGGAATAGGGCCTGTTATTCATTTAAGCTTCCAAACACATTCTGATTACAGTAAGTGATTAGCAACAAGACTTAAGTGTTAAGACATCAATTTACAAGTTCTCTGCTCTTGTTGTGGTTTCTTTATTTAGGCTGCCAGGGTTTTAAAAAATTGTATTTAATATTCATTTTTACATGATATATTACTTCATAATTAACATGCTTTATCAGGTTATATTCAGTGATACACTAACTGGTATATGTTTAAGAACCACCTGGGTGGAAGAGGAGGTAACAGCAGCCATGATTTGTAATGGTTGAGAACTGCTGTGTTATAAAAGGTTCATTACTCTCAGCACAGTCCATTCTAAGTTATCAGCATGACACCACTGGACACTGAGCCGGGAAAAGCATACTATCCACTGTTATGTAGTATTACCACACACATACAAGGTCTGTTCGGAAAAATTACAACCATATATAACATAATGAAAATAGTTTGTGCAACATCAATGTAACCTGTCAGCCAAGGAGAGTGGACTGGAATGTGCATGCGTGAACAATGATGACTTCACTTGTACTAGTCAGTGGGAGTGGTAGACTCCATTGAGTGAGTGTGTGTACTGTGTGGTCATTGCATTCAAAATGACTGAGAGAGTAGAGCAACAAATTTGTATCAGATTTTGTGTTAAGCTTAAACATTCCTCCATGGAAACTATTTAGATGATTCAGAAGTCTGCAGATATGAGCAACTGGTGATTGGCAGCTTCATCACAACAATGCACCTGCTCATGCCTCACATCTCCTGCAGTTTTTTGACAAAACTTCTAATCACTCAGGTGACCCAGACCCCCTACAGCCCAGATTTGGTGCCCTGCAACTTTGGGCTTTTCCCAAAACTAAAATCGTCTTTGAAAGGGAAGAAATTTCAGATTGTCAATGAGATTTTGGAAAATACAATGTAGCAACTGATGGCAATTGGGAAAACTATGGGAGGTCCCAAGCTGCCTACTGTGAAGGAGACTGAGGCATCACTGTCCTATGTACAATCTTGTATCTTCTTCAGTAAATGTCTCTATTTTCCATATTACATGGCTGGGTACTTTCTTGACAGACCTTGTATATGATAGACACAAATACCTTCAAAAGCATAAAATAATAGTAAAAATATACTAAAACCATTAGAAATTGGTGATTTTAGAATATTTATTACACTTGTTTGAATATACTTAATGTAATTTAAATTGTTTAGTATAATGATTATATTCACAACTGGCTTTCAAAAACTTTGTGTTAAATCAGGAGATTTAACAATCAGCTCTCTAAACCAGTTTTAGCTGGCACCAGCACACTGCTGTCTATGTCCAGAACTGCTAGGGAGGTTGTGGTCTTCATATTCTCAGTTCTGCTACATTGCCCAAAATGTGAGTCCTAATTAGACTTCTTTAAAAAATTTTAGCTAATAATTTTCTAAAGGAAAACTTTTTTCAAGTATTAAGGGTCCGTTCCCCTCATTTTAGAAAATGAACACTTTGCATTTGGCAAGATAAAGAGAATTAATGGGAAGAGTCACTTTTTTCCCAAATTTTAATTAGTTCAAGAATATATAAGATTAACCAAGTTCAATGAAATCAAATCAGCATACAGAGAATATTCTCTTTAAAGAAAAGCTCTTCTCCAGGCACTTAATAAGAGCTATCTATACATTCAGTACTTCAAAGGCAATGAAAGTGATGGTCTTTCTTCTTTTGCTTAGTAACATGCAAAACATCCTTTTTTCCTTTTATCAAGGTAAGTGTTAACCAAATTGATATATTATTATTATTTGAAGAAACATTCTCTGACATTAAATAATTAAATATTACACTATTAAATATTCTTACCTTAAAAGACATATGTTAGCCCTGGCTGGTGCAGCTCAGTTGGCCTGGTGTTATCCTGCAAACTAAACAATTGCTGGTGGTGGGATTCCTAGTGGGACATATGCATGAGTTGAGGACTTGGAAGCCTGGTCAGGGTGTGTGCAGAAGATAACTAACAGGTGTTTCTCTCTTGCATCGATGTTTCTCTCCTTCTTTTTCTCCCTCCTTTCTCCTCTCTAAAAAAAAAAACAAAAATAAAACTTTAAAAAGAGATATTTTAAAATATTACAATCCCGAAACCTAGACAATTAAAAACAAGGTTGTGAATTATGCAGTTGTAAAAAGGAAACGAAGTCTATGGTGACATACTACCTGGCTTGTAGACAACAATAATGAGAAATCTTAAATGCCTCAAAAAATATCAAGTGGCTCTGGCTGATGTGGCTCAGTGGGATGAGTGCTGGCCTGTGAACCAAAGGGTCAGTGGTTCAATTCCCAATCAGGGCACATTCCTGGGTTATGGGCCAGGTCCCCATTGCGGGGGCACTTGCGAGGCAACCACACATTGAAGCTTCTCTCCCTCTCTTTCTCCTTCCCTTCCCCTCTCTCTAAAAATAGATAAATAAAACCTTTAAAAGGTAATCTCAGGTGGGCATCAGAGGTGAGACACAAGGTAATCAGGATAGTAAAAATAGCTTTATTAAAAGTTGTCATTTATTGAGAGCTATGGGTTAGGTTTTGTGTCAAGTGCTATATATGTAATTCAACATTAAGTATTCTCAGTGGCCATATAAAATAGATTCATTTAACTGAAAAATGTATTGAGATCCATAAAAGTTGAACAATTTGCCCAAGATCAGGCAATCATAACTGGAATTTTTGCTAATCTGACTTCAAAGTCCATCAATTTTTTCAGCCTTCTATTCTTATATTTACTTACTACTCTTCATAATTATAGTTAAATTTTGCCCCAGTCTGGTTTACAATATCTCACATTTCTTCTTTTTACAAACATTACAGTTCCTCAAACCCCTTTGATATAGATCTGAAATACACATGACTTCCACCCACGTTGTTCTCTCTACTCAGCATGTTTGCATCTCCTGACTCTCCTCATGACCAATCACATGATCTGCAAGTTCCTTTCATCTGGAAAATGCCCTTTGATCACTAGAACAGCTATAGCCCTCCCATCTTCATACAAACAATATGCATTTATCACACGAGATCTTGTACTAACGGATATATTCTTACAAACCAGTGGTTCATAGGAGCAGCACTTGGACACACAACACCAGCACTACCTGGGTACTGGTTAGAAATGTCCATCTTTAGCCCAATTTTGAACCGCTAAAGTAGAAACTCTAAAGATGGGGTGCAGTGTATTTTTCTTCATTTGCATGTCACAGTCTGACATGCAAATCATGCTTCATAAGGAGTATGTCAGGCATCTAGGCAAATTCCATGTCCCCCAAGAAACGGAATTCCTCATAGTTCTAAATGGGCCCAAGCTCCAGACACTAGTTTAAAGGAAGGGGGAAGGGATGAGTATAAAGAAAGCTCCTGGCAGCTACTGTATGGAGCATTTACTAACATCCTTTTCTGCCTGAATTTAGTCATATGACCACATCTAGATGCAGTAAAGGCTGAAAAGTGCAGTCTTCATTCCATTATAAAGCTGTATATCCAGTTGCAATTCTGATCATGGAAGAAAGGGGAAACAGATACTGGGGACAACCATTAGTCTATAGTATAAGAACTAAGTGCTGTTAAGAAAAAGACTAAAATTAAAGATAAAATAGATTTCCGCAGGCTAAGGGTTAGTATTGATATCCTTTCCTTGAAATTCTCTTATTAAGCCTAGTTGACACAATAAAACTAAGATTTCTGAAAAACCCGAGGCTATATCTAGGAGAAAAAAACTAAATGAATATAAAGCAAAGGTTTTTTTATGGAGAAAAACATGTAACTTAAGTAATAATAATTACACTATTTCATCTTTCCTGTAAAACAATTCACAGCCTAAGCACTAAAATATAGAATGATAAATTGCCTGAATTCTTATATAAATATATATTCTTGTTATAATAAGAAATGACTATTGGAAGTTTAATGTTGGAAAACAATGTGGCCAGTTTTAAATATATCAGGAAACTCTAGCTGAAAAAGTACATGAAATTCACCCTGATTTGGCACACTCGTAAAGATAACATGAGGCTTTTTTTTTAAAGATTTTATTTATTTTTAGAGAGGCAAGGCGGAGGGCGGGGGGAGAGAGAGAGAGAGAGAGAGAGAGAGACATCAATGTGCAGTTGCTGGGGGTTATGGCCTGCAACCCAGGAATGTACCCTGGCTGGGAATCGAACCTTGGACACTTTGGTTCCCAGCCCACGCTCAATCCACTGAGCTACGCCAGCCAGGGTTAACATGAGGCTTTTCCACTCGCATGTTTAGCACAGCCTTTGGCACTGTGGTGCTAAATACACAATTCATGATGTAACACCACCGTCCGAGGACGAGAATAAAAGGACAATGTCTGTGTGCCTTTTGGGACACCGTTGACAAAACTGCAAAGGGCATTCCCGTCCAAGCCTCCGGTGAAAAATAGAAAAGACACACAACAAGATTTTTTTAAGTAAGGAGATACAAAAATGTTCTCTAAATTTCATTACATGAACTAGGACTGTGCCATGGGGCACAGAGGTGGAATTCTGGGAAACACAGACGACACGTTACCTCAGTGTAGAAACTTTCTGAGAACGTTGAGTATGCTGCCAGGTATTGTTCACCGTGAGTGTGTTTTGATGCAGTGTTCCTCAAGTGATCTGAGTTTACAACATTCTTCTTCAGAATAACTAGTAAAATTAGAATTCAATGGGTCACCTTTTCAGATAATATTGGTTTAGTGATTTCACGCTGATCACTGCTGACTGCTTGTGTTACCTCAATTAACTTGAGTACTGCGACTCTCTTCCCTCATATGAGAACTCTATGCTCTGCCCCTTGGAGAACCTTCTTTCATGAATGTCCCTTCTAAGCGTTTCTCATATATATTTTATATATATATTCTACATATAATTTAGATGTAATATATTTCTATATTTATTATATTTATATGTACAGTGTATATATACATATATTATTATATATAATACATAAAATTTTATATGTGAATAAATTATTTATATATTTATACTTTAATTACACCTCACCAATATATACCTCAACTAGAGGTCAACTATACCTCAATTCTTGCCTCACCTCATTCCTAATTATTTTTCAGTATTTTCCTGAATAATTGCTGTTAGGACTGAATGTACTGCCTAAATATATTTCTTTCTCAAATGAAGACATATGCCATAGGTGTTCAGAACCTGAATGCAGGAGGGTGTAAGTGAAAGTCATGAAAATCACACAGAGAATGTGAAGATATGGCCTGACTTGAAGCTAAGTGGGAAGTTAGATGTCACCAGCAAAAAGACATGCAGAATATAAAGAGTAAAATCCAGTGTCTAATTCTCCTTGGGACGTCAGACGTGATAAGGGAATGTGAGAAGGTGAATTATGAGGAGTATGTGTGCACACTTGTTGGCAGCGTCTCTTTATCTTGCTTCTCCATTAGAAAGATTATGCTTTCTGATTTTTAATCATCACTTGAATTTATGCCATGAAAAACCTTACAAACTTATAATGAAAAATGAAGAATTAATTCTTTTGCTAATATGTGGGCTATATGTAATAAGAATTGAACAATAACAAAAATGCATTCACAAAATGTAGTTATTCATCAAAAGCCCTAAATTATTTGTGTTTAAGTATATTGGTTTACCAAGCAGTCTCTGAATGATTAACATGGACCTAACACTATATCAGATACTAAGAAAAGAAGATGAGTAAGTTATAACCACTGTCCACAAAGAATCCTTAAGCAAATATATATTGAGGGGTGAGGGGAGTTACCCAAGTATAAAGCTATATGTAATAAAATGGGACAAGGTTAATAGACTGATATAGTGGTGAGCTGAACAAAGAATTACTGGACCACTGTGTCAGTAGGGAAAAAAAACTGCTGAGGCAAAGAAGGAGATCTGGAAGATTTTACAAAGATGGCAGCATCTGAGCGATGACTTGAAGAAAAACTAAAGATTGACTCTTCAAGGAAGAGATAAAAGGAGGCAGTGTGAGTGATGACTAGGTAAAAATCCTAGATGGGCAAGTAGAGCAGAAATCTAGTGAAATGTCCAAGCACCATAGTCTGTATTTTCCTTATATACAAATGAACCTGTGAGTAAATGAATGAAACAGTGAAATGTAGATGGGAAGTGATGGAGAGAGGAGGGCTGCTATAGGGAACCACACTGATGAGATTCAGCATGTGAAGGACTTTATGTGCCATAATTGTAACACTTACTCTAAAATCAATGGGATATCCATATGCAAAGAGAAAAGAAAAGAATGAAAAGGAAAGAAAAGAAAAAAACCTAGATACAGCCTGATACCATACATAAAAATCAATTCTGGAACATGTACATAGGCCTAACTATAAAATACAAAACCATAAAACTTCTAGAAGAAAACAATAAAAAGTGTACATAGCTTCGGGTTTGGTATCAATATTTAGGTGCAACACCAAAAGCATAGTCAATGAAAGAAAAAGTTGAATAGTTTGACTTTATTCAAATTAAAAACATCTTTTCTGTGAAAAACACAAGAGGAAGAAAAGATCAGTCACAGCCGGGGGGGGGGGGGGATTACAAAATATATACATGGCAAAAGCATATATCCAAAATACACGAAGAACAGTAAGTATGTGAAGTGATGGGTATGTTGATTAGTTGGACTGTGGTAAACATTTCACAATGTACATCTATATCAGAACACCACACTATACACCTTAAATATATACAATTTGTACCTGTCTATTTTACCTCAATAAAACTAAGAAAGAAAATAAAAAATACATCAGGCACACTTAAAATTGAACATTCAGAAAACAAACAATCCAATTTAAGATTTTAAAAGATGTGAGCACACATCTCATTAAAGAAGGTATACATACAGATGGCAAATACACTTTAAAATCAATACTCAACTTCATTTTTCACTAGAGAAGTATCAAAACGACAGCGTAACACCACTATATACTTGTAAATGGCAAAAACATTTTTTATATCAAACTGACAATGCAAATAGCTCCTCAGTCATTGCTGCTGAGAAAGCAAAAGAGTTCAGCCACTTATGAAGACAAATGGCAATTTCTTAGGAAGCTAAACAAGTCTGGAGAGCACCAAGATTTTGGGAGTTAGATGAAGTGAAATTAGTAACGTGTTAATAAAGAATCAGTATGCTTATAGTCAACCTTCTTGCTCCTCTCTAAACTTGAGACCACACGGTGGTCTCCACCAGCTGTTAAGAAGGAAGAGATTTATTATTCAGCACCCCAGAACCACAATATATCTTTCATGGTCAGAAAATGGTTAGCCCTGGCTGCTGTGGCTCAGTGGATTGAGCGCCAGCCTGTGAACCAAAGGATGGTTGGTTCCATTCCCAGTCAGAGCACGTGCCTGGGTTGCAGGCGAGGATCCCAGCAGGGGGCGTGCAAGAGTCAACCACACACAGATGTTTCACTCCTCTTTCTACCTCCCTTCCCTCTCTCTAAAAATAGATAAATAAAATCTTTAAGAAAAAAAGAAACTAGGTGCAAATGAATGTTTCTGCCAATCCTCAGTGCCAGTAAAATAAAGGCTCTTTGCTTGGCCTTTACTAAAGTGATGGAATTTTTCTGTGAGCCAGTATCTCTGGTTGTACCTGAGCAGAAGACCCTAAATTACACGATTGCCTATCTGCTCCCTAGTAAAAAAAGGGAAGCTGGGAAGCAGAGGGCTTAGTTCATTAATTTGTATTTTCATTTGTCTGAATACCCAAAGTGCGTTCTGGAAACTATCAAAATGTAAACAAGGTGTTCAAAATTTTGAGTGGTCAAAAATAACCCATGCCCTTGCCTACATATAAAACATAGAAGGAGAGTCATATGGAGATAATAATAACTCTGAAAATAGAACTGAAGTAAAATATCATTAATTTGTAGTGAGGGTAGATGGCAATCATTTGCAATTTTTGCTAGGAGAATACAGAAGCCAGGAGTAGGGATGCATGAAAAAGATGACTCAGTGCATTCAATGTAAGACAGTCTAAAATTTAACTGAAAAAAAAAACCCTTCAGAATCTACACATCCACCTGTTCAAAAACTAGAGCCCAAATTGGTAGAATATATATATTCTACTAATTATGTGTATAAAATTATGTATATATAATTGTGTATATACATAATAGAATCAATTAAACTGCTTTTATTGAGCATGTCAATGCAGCTAGAAAAAGCAAATCTATACTTCAGTGTTTTTTTTTATTTTAAACAAAATTCACAGAAATCAAACAAAATACTGGCTAAAGGTGTAATTTTTTTTTGCATACTAACATAGCATACATAAATCAATTTTACAACTGAAACTAATCTGATACACTTTGATATACTCATTGGATAGGGTAATACTCTTCTAAAATTTACACAGGTCAATGTGTCTCTCCATCACTAATATATTTTATAATTTCATATGGCTATGTTCTAACTTCAAATTTTTTGTGTTAAGATAGTGAGCATTTTTAATAACCAGTTTAAAGAGAAACATCTCTTGATATAATTGCTATTAGTTATAGATATAAGGGGAATAAGTATTTAGAAAAACAGTTGAATTTTTTTCTAATAACTCAGTGTTTATTGGTGCGTTTCACTTAATGTGAGACCTTGCACTGTTGAAACCACTGTTTCCATTTGCATCTCGAATCTAATATGCAGTATTTAAAATATTTAACTGCCCTTTAGGGGGTCAGCTCTCTCCCCTAAAAACTTACCATTTATCCAGAATGATTGGGCTTATATGAAATATACATAATGAAGACTGTGTAATGCAGCTAACACGAGTATAAAACCTATGCAAAGTCAGGATACATACACATACACAACTGGAGTTACGTCATAAAAAATCATCCAGGACAAAGTTAGCTCTGAACAAATTCCATTTGTACTGTGGTATATAGAAAACTACATGGTGGGGGAGGCAAATCCACGTGGAATTGTGGCTTTGGGGCCCCAACCCTGTGATGAACTGGGACTGAATCACTTACCTTCCAAAGCCATTAGAAAGCCCTAATCTTTGATGTGGGTAAATAAGGTCAGTCATATTTATCCTGAATGAGATAATTTCCATATGAATAATAATTTAGGGGATCCTAACTGAACCCTCTTAACAACTTGGTTTTCATGCTCAACTATTTAACGGTCAGTAACCTTGGGTTTTAAGCAGCTCCATGGTTAGACAAATGTGCTTTCAAATGAACAGAACAGCAACAAAAGCAGAATCGGTACTTATGTCTTACCCAGCTTGCAATAGCTGATGCTGGGATAGTATAAGGGGAATGTTACCTGTTTTTGCTCAAAAGGGTCAGAAATGCTGTCCTGCCTCCTAAAGCAGGAATAGTCACAGCTCATTTTAGGCTGAGGACACTAGCGCTCAGTCAAGTGCACCGCTTTTCAAAAGAGAGCTCCAGGCACTCCTTTAGACTGCTATAACAATTAAGCTAATAGAATAAGAAGTAACTAAAGTACTTTTTGTTCTTCTGAATCACTGAAACAGCAAAGTGAAGAGGACTTCCAGAAAAGCTGAGACTTTTTCCAGTAAAACTCTAAGAAACTCTTACCCGTAATATTACGGCTAAAGCTGAATATGCGTTCCTTAAACTTCTGTGAAATCCTCTGGAACAAGCTTTTATTAACTTATTGAAAGGAACATAGCCGCATATAGTATCAGATTTAAACAAAAACATTTTCCCCAACATGTAACTCTAGAATACAATAAATAAGGATATTGTTAAAAACAAAATTTACATAAAAATAAGGAATATTACTTAAGATAAAAACTGAGATTCACAGTAAGCAAAAACAACTTCTGGCACTTAATAAATGTTATTTTTTAAGATGTCAGTAACTTACAATTTATTATCAAATGTTAGAATCCTACTCTGTCTGCTATTTTATGATATTTTTATAAAAAATTTCCTTTCAGTGTATGGCCATAAAATTAAAAATAGGAAATTTTTACAATATTGGAATCACATGTTACCCACACTTTGAACCAATTGCTTTTTCCATTTCCAATTTTTATCCAAGTAATAAATGCACATGGTGGAAATAAATTTTACAGAAGGGTTTATAATACATGCCGCACCTCACAAACACAGCGCCTGTTTCCCTGTAGGCACTGCTTTCAACTCTTTCTGTTTTGAGTGTCTTTCGGTAGTTAGCTCCTTAACTTTAATAACCAACATAAATTTTTATTTATCACTTTGTCATTTTAAGGCTCTTTTTTTTTTAAAGAAAAGGTTTTAACTCACACAATCTCCTCTCCTTTCTCAAAGTTGCCATTTTAAATTCCAGCTTTTGCCCCATCAACTCTACCTAATTGTTTGTTTAGTTGATCTTTATGTTTAATTATAAAAATAATGGTGCCTCCATCTTTTGACACATTTTACTCACCCTATTCTATTTGTCATATTTTTAAATTGTCATAATTGATAGAAAACATTTACATTCTCTTTTCTAGTCATATTTTAAGTGTTCTGTATTTTTGCCTGTAAATTTAGCCCAAAACTTAAAAGGAAACAAACAGCACTGTGAGGGAAAATATTTATACCCCATTGTTTTCATTTGCAAAGACCTTCCCTAAAACTCTGACTATCCTCCACCCACTCTCTAACTTCTCACCAAAGGAGAAATGACTTATGTGATAGGCAAATCTGAAACATACTAAACGCAGTGCTTCCCATTTTAGTTTGTTCAGGCTGCTGTAACAAAAACAGCATAGGCCAGGTAGCTTCAACATTTACTTCTCACGGTTTTGGAGGCTGGAAATATGTCTTTGGAATGTTATTCAGCCTTAAAAAAAGGAAAAGGAAATCTTGCAATGAGTAACAACACTGGTGAGCCTGGGGGATATTATACTGAGTAATTAAGCCAGTCACAGAATGACAAATGTTGCATGCTTCCACTTTTATGGCATATGCAAATTAGTAAAACTCAGAAAGCAAAGAATAGAACTGTAGTTGCCAGGGGCTAGGGGGAGGGTTATGCAAGATGAGTAAGTTCTAGACATATGCTGTACAATATTGTGCTTATAGATAACAGTATTACACATTTAAAAATCTCTCAAGAGTGTAGATTTCATATTAAGTATTCTTAACAGTAATTTTTAAAGTTATTTTAGATACTAGATAAGCATACAACTGTACATCACTAAGAGTAAACTTCAATATATGCAAACTTAAAAAAAAATCACACCCTGGCTGGTGTGGCTCAGTGGATTGAGTGCCAGCCTGTGAACCAAAGGGTTGCCGGTTCAATTCCCAGTCAGGGTATGTGCCTGAGTTGTGGGCCAGGTCCCTAGTGGGTGGCACATAAGAGGCAACCACACATTGATGTTTCTCTCCCTTTCTTTCTCCCTCCCTTCCCCTCTCTCTAAAAATAAATAAATAAAATATATTTTAAAAGTCAACCAGAATGTTGGGGATTCCATGATGGAGTGCACACTGTGACAAATGAATTTAATTTTATTATGACTATAAGACATAACTGTGCTGAAGGGGTGAGACCATGAAAGGAGCTGACCTCAGAAACTTTGGAAAATAATGTTTTCACTGGAAACTCTAAGGCTAGAGACATACACACCAACACTGTAATTGCAAATTTGTTTTTCACAGGGGTGAACGTTAACAATTCTGAAACTTCTTTATGTGAATACTGCAGTCAAACAAGTAAGCGAATGGATATTAGAGACCAGGAAATAGGTTTCTCATTGTCAGAGAGGGAAGATAAAGATGAGCAAGAAAGAAGGATAAAATAAATGTTGAGATATTGAGTTGGAGTCAGAGACATTAGAATAAATGTATGTTTAAGCTTAATATATATATTAGCTTAATATATATATATAATATATATATATATATGGGTGAAGACACACGGAAATAATCATGGGCTCATGGATTAGTATACAGATATATGCTACCTAGCTTTGTATGCGGAGAGGAACAGAAGTAATGGTATTCCAGGAGCAACAAACACATTCAGTACCCATATATGGGTAATGCTCCAATAAAAGGAACCAGGGCTCCTTGAAAAAATAAAGCAGCAGGGATAACACAAGATGAGCTCTGTGGTATCAGAAAGTAAGAAAGGCTAACACACACACACACACACACACACACACACACACACACACACAAGATGGGACATTACTGAGAGATACAGTAGCCAACCCGAAAGAGCTCTCTTTGGTCAAAGCTGAACTTTAACAAATAAATAACTTAAAATATAATATAAATGTGTGTGTATTCATAATGCAATTAAATGACTGCATAAAGAGATGAATAGAAGAGGGATAAAAATCTTCCTTACAAAAGCAATAAATATAACTTCAGATGAAGGTTCTGCTAAAAATAATTCCCCTGATGGGGAAAAAATGTGAAGCGGAGCCCTTAGCTAGGTGGCAGATTCCCGTAGCAAGAGGCAGTGGAAACCACACTGAGTACTAAAGACACTTGCTCACAAGCAATTGTCATTAGCCCTCCAGCTCCCAAAGCAAACACAGAACCATACTTTGAGGAAAAGTGAGGATTATAGGAGAAATGAAAAGTTACAGGTTTTAATGAAACTTAAAAAAAAACTTCTCAAGGTTCCCACTATTGCAAATTTTAAAACTTTTGCCTCTCGTAAAAAGGAATCTTATAGATGGTTAAATTCCATCCCCAAACACAGGAAATGCACCGGGTCCATTGGGTACATGTCACTTGGAATCTGAAGCACCAGTTCATACTGGCTGGTGTCTTGGTCAAGGTAAATTAAAGTTTTTTTCCATGTCTCCTCTTCCTCTCCATAAGCCAATGTTTTTGCTAGGATCTTTGACAATACTGAGTACTAACAAGCTAAGCACAGTGTGTATAATTTGACCTGGAATAACTACTCTAGTTGCTAGGCATTAGCTAAATTGTGTGCCAGTACTGGGATAGCCCATTATACCCTAGTAACTCTCAATATTTTTTCTAAATGAGGCACATGAATTATTTTCTGTTAGTTCTTTCCTGAGAATAGAAGACTGGCAAAGGTCTCTGTAGAGATAAATGCCTTTATCAGCATGTCAACCTAAATATTTTATTTTGGGGGTGAGTAGGGCAGAGGAGAGTGGTGGAGGGAAAATGGGGACAACTGTAATTCAAGAACAATTAAAATATTTAAAACACAGATACTTTATTTTTAAATGAAAACATAGGAGTCTTCTGGATTTTAAGATCCTCAAATTCCAAGACAGAGAAAGCTATATTTAACCTCCAACAGGACTACAAGTTTTGCCTAGCACTTAGGAGGAAATCTTGCCATTTTCTGACCGGGAGAAAAGTGCTGGGCTGCCCGCAAAGTCCCCTTTAACACGTCCTGTCCATAGACTGCGTTCTCAGAAAACCAGACTCAAATGCAGGCAGCTGAGGCAGGCGTTTGCAAGGATGCGTCCTTGGACTCACCATCTCTGGAAGGAAAGGGAAGAAAAGAGAACAGGGCAGAGTAAAGGCAGTTTCAATAGCAACTCTACAGGGAGCTCAGGTTTGAAAATGGCCTATGGGGTTTGTCATGCACTGGGTCAAAACGACTGGCCTTTTATACCTCTACTTCACTCATTGCCTGTGGGCTTCCCTGAGAGGAGTGTGACCAGGAGCGAGGCAGCTTCTGCAGCAGAGGAAACCCTGAAGGGGCTGACCATGGAAAGTTGTCATCGGACTGCCCTCCCTTAAGCCAAGGCACAATAGCCTTTCCTCCAAGGCACGTCTGGACAGTGCATCACTGTTCCTACCACACAGCCTGGTGCTCCAATCAAAACTTCTTATTGGAACTCTTCTTTATAAACTGATTCCCATGTTTAACCACTGGTATTTTACATGCATCTGATATCTGTGAGAATGCATGTGCCTCACTCGATTAATGCCCACAGTTTATTTAAACTGTAACTTTGGGTGGTGGTGGTTGTTGATTCGTCGTTATAGACATACTAGGATGAATGTTCAGTGTACCAAGACCTTATTTTATACCCTCCACAGTACCCAACACAATACTTTGCCCCACACTGAAACTTAATATTTGGAGATGATGCAATATGAAACAATGAACACAGCTATACATTTAGAAAAACAGGGTTGCATGGTCCAGTTTTGTCAATTATCACCTCAGCTATTTAAATCTTTTTCCTCATCTGAAAAAATGTACTAAATAATAATAAATAATATAATAAAAATGCCTATTTAGTTTTTATGCAGAGAATTTTCAGTAATTAATGATATCATGTATAATTGCTAACCATTGTTCAGAGCCTCCAGTATGTCAGGTACCGTTAAAGAGCTTTGGATATACTGACTCATTTAATCCTTTAAGCAATTCACTGTTTTTAACATTATTAATTATGCAGGCTAGGAAACAGAGAGATGAAATAATTTTCTCCAGGTTATATAACTAGTGAGTATTGGAGCCAAAACCTGCTCTTACTACATCACACCGCCTCCTGGTAAGTACACCCATGCCCCTTAGCAATGGGACACGTTCTGAGAAATTCCTCATTAGGCAATTTCACCATTATGCGAACATCACAGAGTAGCGTGGCATACTGTTTTACAGCAGACATTTTTATAACAGGCACACTTTAAAATAACAATGAAAAGTATAGTATAGTAAATAGGTAAACCAGTAACACAGTCCTTATTATTATTCTGAGGTATTATGAAGTGTACATAATTGGATGTGCTATACTTTTATACAAATGACAGTGCAGTAGGTGTGTTCACACACCATCACCACAAGCATGTGAATAATGTGATGCGCTATGACGTCAGGATGGCCACAGCATCACTAGGCAACAGGTATTTTGCAGCTTCATTATAATATTATAGGACCTCTGTGGTATGTGTGGCCTGTCAGTGACTGCAATGTTGTTACATGGTGCATGACTATATTGCCCTTTACATCCTGAATGCACCAATGTTATTTATTATTAAAGTCATGTGTATCTACTTGATCTTTTATAATCATTGTATGTACTATAAAGCAAAGTTACCTATGTCCATTAAAGCATTTATTTTCAAAATGTATTACGCTCCTCATATGTGATAGGTACTTATTAAGGTGCTGGTGGGAAATTAGTGAATAAAATAGTAATCCCTTTCTTCACGTGATTTATATCCAAGTTGGGGCAGCAAATAATAAGATAATAAATAAGTACAATGCACAGTAGGTTGGATAAGTTAGATAGAAATAAATGCTTTAAAAAGCAGGAGAAGTGTTATATAATGTTAGTGCATGAAATATTTGTTAGAGAGACCATAGACCCTCAGTAATTTGAATTTTGTGTAAAATTTTTGAGAATTTAATTGTTCAATCAGAGCCTCACATAGAACTCAGCATAAAATAGATTCTCAATAAATGTGCATCTTTTTAATGTGACAAACAAAAGAAAGAAGATATTTCAACCATACCTGCAGATGTAATGACCATATATAACGGTGTTTACTGTGATTATAATTCATGGTAATTATTCCGTGTAAAAGAAACAACTTCAAACAGGTGCAAATTATATTTTTCAAGCAAATTTAAGCAATAGCAAGAAATATCATCTCATCAAAGATGTTACAAATATAAAATAGTCTTAAATTACACATTTTATCATAATTTTCCCCTAAATTATATACAATTTTTACATAATCTTTCTTTCTTTCTTTCTTTGGTATTATATGTTTAGCAATTTACTCCTCCTATTGTTCAAAACTGTAGGGAATTGCTGACTTCATGCTGTGACACCTGGAATTTGTGTTTTTACATGATTGTTTTCTCTCTCTTTGACTATATTCTCCATTTATTCGCATGCTTGTAATATGCACTGTACAGTTACACTAATAATTGCTATCACCCCTATAGTGCTTACTACTTGCTAAGTACTGCTGTGTCCTTTTACATGTAATTCCTACTGTATCTCCTAGCACAGTGCTAAGATACAGGTATTACACATATCCAATTTTACACATAGAGAAACTGAGGCACAAAGTGGTTGTATACAGAATCAGTGAGTATCAACTAGTCTGTTTCAAGACACCATCATCTTAGCTATTATATTAATCTGTCCCTCTTAAAAAATATCCTAGACAAATTTCAATTTCAGGAAATTGATGTATGGTTTATTGAAGTATGATAATACTTTCTCACCAAGTTTTCTTTTCTTTTTTTTTCTTAAAAAGTGGCACTTTACAAGTTTTATATATTCTAAAGAAACTTGCTGAAGCAACGAAAAAATTATTTAATAAACCCTGATTCTGAGAAAATGGAATTCACATACCCCACCCTGTTTTTCTCATTGAATACAACTATAAATCCCAGACAGAATGCATGGAGACCTCTAAAAAGTAAGTGGTAGCAGCAAGAAGAGAAATGGAGATCAGAGCTTTAAGGTTCCTTGAAATGAAAGTGAGTTGACTTTTTTTTCTTTTTCTTCCCCAAAGGTAGTTAAAAACCCAGACATGTGCACTGGATGCTGATAAAAGAAGTTCCAAGAAAAACTCTTGTTTTTGGTCCAAGCAGCAGGAAAGGGGTTCTCTCTGATTTGGAGAGAGTGAAGACAATCTCAGCTATTTTTTTTTTTCACCCTTTCCTACCATACCAGCATCTGGCAGCCAAGATAGCACAAAGCAGTGATCATGGGTGATTTACTTGAAACAAAGGAGGGGAGAGCCCTTCAGTCGGACCAAAGAAACTATGGTCCAGAGAACATCACGAAAATTCCTGAGGCTTTCCTCTCTCTGTTCTCACACTACCAGTCAACGGAAAGTGCACAGCAGAGCAAGGAAACTCAGAATATAAACTGAAGTGAAAAACTAAAGAAAAGTAATACAAAAAAGTTGGAATGTGTAAATAGGAGTACAAAAGTGAAAGTAAGTGTAGCAAACTAAAAAAAATAAAGTATTGGTAGTAAAAAAAAACATCAAAACCTATAATATGTTCAAATGATTTAAATACACCAATTAAAAATAAAAATAATCTGACTGGAATTTTAGAAAAATCATTTAAAGGCTGTTTACAAAAACCCATGGTAAATATGAGCTGGAGGTATGTTTAGAGGGATGGGAGTTGATGTATCATGAAAACTCTAATTAAAGTAAAGCAAAATGGCTCCATTAATATCAAAGTAGACTTCAGAAAAAGGAAAATAACCCTGGATAGAGAGAAACATGACATAATAATAAAATGACCATTTCGCCAAGAAAATATAACAATCTTAATATGTATGTATTTAAGAGCTTCAAAATACATGAAGCAAAACTGGTAAAACTAAAGAAAGATGGAAAAATTCACAGTTATTTGGACACTTCAACACTTTCTCAGTAATCAACAGAACAAGTAGGCAGAAATCAGCACAAATACAGAAGAACTTAACTAAACATCATTTACTAATTTGATCAAACAATATTTATAAATATTCCAAAAATGATAGAAAAGTACACATTTTTCTTCAGTGCCCATGCAATATACAAGATAGTAATGTCCTAAGTCATAAAACAAATGATCATAAATGTAAAAGAAATGAAAAATACAAAGTATGTTCTGTGACCACACGTTTTAAGAGATTAAAGAACAAATAGATTAAAAGATAACTGAAACTTGGAAATTCAACATACATTTAAATAATCAATGAAGAAGTCTCATGGGAAATTGGAAAATGCTTTAAACTAAAGAAAAAGAGAATTATAGAAAATTCAAAGTTAGAGGGATACAGTTAAGCAATGTTTATTGAGAAAATTATAGCATTCCATGCTTATTGTATTAAAAGGGTCTCAAATTAGTGCTCTAAGCTTCTACCCAAAAAAACTAGAAAAAATAAGAAAAATCAAAGAAAGAAGAGAATAATAAAAACATAAATTAATTCAAGTGAAACAGAAAACAGTAAATTAAAACAAACAGAAATTGATTATTTTAAATGATTTAATAAAATTGACACATTTTGAGCCATACTGACAAATTAAATAATTAGAAAATACTTATAATAGTTTAATTATAATATATCTATGTATATTAATCTATATTTTCTGTAGTCACATTCATTATAAATTAGCTCAAATTTAAAATATCCAGTGTAAAGAATAAAGATCTACAATATTGAAGCTGAATATTAAAAATTCAATTCATCAATTTCCTCACAAATTATTTACCACCATACTTATGCTGTCAACACATTTCTTTCTGATGGAGCAATGGAGTAAAAATTATAATGGAAAATCTTACAAAGCAATAAGCTTATGAAATTGACAAAGATATATCATGCAAGATTTAAAAGTAAGTTTAAAAGTTATAATACTGTCACAGTGATGTTTCTAAAAAGTTAAAAAAATGAAAAACCTTCTACATTGAAGTATAATAAAGGTTTCATTTCTTACAAACTAGACCCACACATATTCACAAATCATGGTTGTGCAATCTTACAAAATAATTAATCTTAGCAGCCGGCCATTTTTGGAAAGATATTCAAATGAAATAATTTATTCTATTTCATTCAGCAATAGTATTCTTTTGAGAAAAATTGATGAGACAGCAAAAGATATTTGAAAATTAGCTGTGTAGCAGAGACTGCCACCAAGCAAATTTTAAATTCAAATAAGAAAAACCTTCTGGGCAATAATAATGCACTCCAGGTTGCATAAAATTATTGAAAATGAGTTTTTAAAATGTATTTGTATTTAAAAACCTAAAAGTAATTTTATTGAAAGAATCCTTTTCCAATGTCATCACTGTATAGTAAATGAAATATGAACAAGAGGAATAGTTATTCAGTGCAATGAGTGCATAGACAACTTTTCAAAAGGTTCCCCAGGGGTTTTATCAATTCATTGCATTCTTCATCAAAAATACTCAGTCACCACGAAACTTAATGATACTCTCCATGAATCAGTTATTTGGTTGTTAGCATTATTAGTAAATTTGAGAAATCTCTTTCTCTACTTCATATTCAAAGTAGAGCACTGCACTTCATTTCTGCCTAGAAATGATTCATTTTGTAGTTTATCAGTTGATGAATTTCATTTTAAGATTGTTAAATAACATTGCATTTATTTATAATAAAAAGAATTATTTAGGCTGACAAAATTAAGAACCACCATATGGCAACCTTGCAAAAGACCAGCATATTAATATACTTTTGAATATTGTTTAAACTGTATAATTTTTTAAATCTCATTAGAAGATAAACTTTTGTTTCCTTAATTACTTTTGTAGATGAATTTTACCACATACATTTAGTTCTTTGTATTTTTCTCTGAATTACTCTCTCCATGCTCATTACATATACCACAATCAGTGAATTGAAGCTTCATTTACATTTATTTTGTAAGGACTTTGTATATTACGTATGCTAAGCCTTCATTATAATCATAGTGAATAGTTTTTCTTTCTGTATCACAGGTATTTTAACAGCAGTTGCGATATGTTGCACAGATGGCTACCAAATCCATCACATATTCCTTGTTAATACTTGCACTGTACATGGCCTTAGAAATTCCTCACCCAGGCTTACAAATATTTTGATGTTTTAAGTTTTTTCATATATAGTTTTACTTAATAAATTCAACTTGATTTCTTCTCTAGCATGTATTTTATTGAAAAATGTAAGGTCAAGTTAGAAATGATTCTAACCGGATTTATTTATTTTATGACATAATTTTCTCATTTATTCCTTTAACTGTGATCATTATATTCTAAATTCACATATATATGATTTGTTTCTATATTTATTTTTCTCAATGACTATTGACCCTTTTCCTCATAACACAGTGTATGAATGATGGTGCTTTAAGATAACTGTATAATAACTGGAAGCCAATGTCTCCCTCATCATTATCCTTTCTTCAAAATCACTAGCACTGCTTTATCAATCATTTCATTGTCATATACTTTGGAACGGTGATACCGAATTTATGAAAACATGAAGGGATTTAATAATACTACACTAAACTTCTATCTGAACTTTATACACAAATGCACAAGAGCCTTTCCAATAACTTTTGTCACTAAACATGTCAAACAAAAACTGTAAAATATTTATTGATAAAATAAATGCATGTATCGGTAAATATATTCAAAATGTATCAATTTGTTTCCACCATCTGATGCTTACAAAAAAATAATACCAATTAAACAATACATAGATACATGGTTTGGCTCTTAAATAAGTTAAGACACAAAATCTGAAATCAGTAAAAAGCAATTTTTATATTTTCACAAACAAGTTTTACACAATTGTTAATTCACTAAGAAGAGTTCATTCTGAATAGACAAGCATAAATACAAGCTCGACAAGTTAAGGAACCAGAGCATAGCATTTAAATGATCAAGCTAAGGATTCAGAAGGTAATACTGATGCTTAATTGTGTGGATATCATACCTTAATACACGGACCTTCTCTTCAAACAAACAACAAAAAAACCCTTTTTGGTTTATTTTACCATTCCAAATGCACTCTTCCAGCGGCTGATACAATTCTGAACTAACGCAGACACTGAACTCTTCTGTCCCGTATCATCTGCATCTCAACTTGGATGAGTTCTGTGCTAACCAGATGACTAATGAAAAGGTAACAGGACCAGGGGGTTCTGCATAATTCTAACATCATTCATTAGCTTGCCAAAGTCTCCTTCCCGATATCAAACTGCTAGTTTAATAAAAGGGGTTAAAAAAAATCAAGACCTGTTATTACCCCTGCACGAGAGCCCTCAGGGAGAAGAAAAAATTCCTCAACCTAGTGCACAAAGATATTCTATAATGAGCACCAACTATATCCTCGAAGTGGAGGTCAGACCCATGGCATCAAATCCTCTGTCACTTTTCTTCACAGACACCCACTAAAAGCCCAAGGCAGCATTTTAAAGCAGCAAAGAGCTCCAGCAATGGTTAATGAAAACTATGACTTTCCCCCGTGGGGAATAGCCTTCTGAACTAGAAAACAGGCAAAACTAGTCCATTAACTCTCCTTTGAGAGGTGTATGCTTTTGTGGCTTCATAAAAATAGCAATGCAGAGTTGGAAAAAATAATAAGTCTCAGACTTTAAATACTAAAACGCATGCACTTGGTAATCAGTTTAATGAATGCTTAGTAAATAAAGGGACCGCACACAAACTCATATGTCCCTAAGCGATTAGTGTGAAACCCACTCGACAGGACCAAGAAAGAACTCTCCCAAAAGCAAAGGCAGGTGAGTAATTTGCCTTTTACAACCGGCTCCTCTACGTTCATTGAAGGCTCAGAAATCAACCATACTCACCTGCCCTGTGGGACACCTTTGGGAGCTTATCTGCCCTGTGTGTTCTCAGGTCTCCTGTGAGTTGCACTTAGAATCCTGACTGTTATTTTCTAGTGATGAAGGAAAATGGAGTGTTGGAGTAAAGAACCGATGGCAGCAGACTTCATACACAGAATTCTCCCAGCACGAATGACACCTTGCTCGGCAAAAGGGCCCCTGAGGTATAAAAGGTGAAAATTTCCTCACCCAACTCATTCCAGATATGCTAAGAGGCAAGTTTTCTGAAACACGGGTTTAGAAGAGGGAACTGATCTTTTTCTGCACACTACATGACCTTGAACTTGGAGTTTCTGAGCATTCTCAAGAGTAGAGGGAGCAATGTACACAAAAAGGAAAATGGTAGTGGGGGAAATGCGTAAAAATTGCGGACAGAGAGCCTGGCCCAGCAAGAAGCTTGGGGCTAGGCCACTGATTACCGAAATTGCTTTAATAGTCTCCTCAGCTTCACTAAACTTTAAGCAGGCTTCTTCCTGACTACTGGCCCTTGACCTCTTTTTCCTCAGAACATTTATGTTAGAAAATTTGCAATTGTAAATTCTTCTCTGCCCGTTTGATGTAAGTCATCTCCCAGCCTCTTGCCCTTATTACAACCCAGAATGTCTTTCTCAAGAACATAGAAGCCATTCCTTGGAAATGGGGTCATCAAGAAAGATAGAGTCCCTATCTTCCAGTGTTTAAGAGAAAGTAGGAGCCTAACGTTGATAAACACAAATTAGCCAAGTATTAAACCCTGGTGGCCCAGCCACGTTGACCCATATCCCTTCCTAAATCCTGCAGTACTTCGCCTATAGCTCCCCCTGGTGCTTAAACACTCCCCACCTTGTGTCTGAGGAGTTGAGTTCCATCTCTTATTGCACTAAATAGTCTTAAATAAAGTCTTTCCTGACTATATAATTCTGGCCAGTGCAATTTTTCTTTTACCCAGAGGAGAAAGTAAACTAGTGAGGAATTTCCAGTGTCGATGACACCTGGACAGAAATGCATCATAGTCGATTGTAAATAATTTATGTGTCATCCTGGGGGACTTTTTCCCCAAGAAAACCTGCAGTGATGATTGCTACCTACAACTGCCCACTTTAGTTGTTCTTTGGAAGACAGAAAAAGTGAGACTGTGTTTCATAGGGATAAACTTTATAGAAGAATGGGAAGAAGGATGAGGTATGCCCTGACTCTGACTCAAAAGCATTCCTCGCTAATTCACTGAGTTCTTGGTAAACACTATTGGAAATTATGGGATTGGAGATAAAGCCCTATTTTAAAGAGTGACTCCAAAAAGCTGGAGACCCTCTGTTACCAAACATTGAGGTTGTACTTTGTAGGTACAAAACTTCTGCCTCTGATTATTTATTGCAGCAACCAATATTGGTATGTTATTGCTAAAGAAATTTCCTTGCTTCTAAAAATCTCTGCAAAATACTTAGTATGAGCACTCTGTTACCAGGAAAAAATGTCTTTTTATACTTACCTGGTACTGCAATTATCTCTTTCTATTATTACCTCCTGCATCTGCATTCGTAGATGGGTGTTTTTATAATAGCACTTTGGGAGAGGAGAAATAATTCCCAAGTGAGGATCTGAGCTAAAACGGGCCATCCTGTGGGGCGGAAACCAGGACACCATACCCTTCCTGTGTGACATTGTTACACAGCCACTGCAGCCCCTGTGTCCCAAGCAACTCACAGATTTTGACTTGCCTATGTCACAACTGTTGTGGAGTTATTAATTAGAGAGGGAAAAAGTCAAAACAAAATATGAAAAAAGCTAGGCAGCCATCAAAATTTTATTGTAAAAGAGAGTTCATTTCACTACAGGGGAGGCATGTCTTAGGGAAAATTGATTTGTTGTTTCTCTAATATTCAATCTATGGTTGTAGTCCCAAATTTATATTGGATGATGATATACCAGTTTAGAAAATGAAATAATTAACCAGTTGATATCTAAGCTCCTTTTCACATCTCAATATTTTTCTAACTACCCATCTGTCTCCTTTCTTTCTCTTCCCTTCCTCCCTCTCTCCTTTCCTCTTCTGTTCCTTGCTTCTACCTTCCCTCCTCTCCCTCCTTTTCTGGATTTCAAAGGCAAGTGCAATGTTTTCTATACTCCAAAACAATTTATCAATGGTAAACCACAGCATTTTGAGAAAATACAAGGAAATTATAACCTCCATTGTCAACAGTGCAAAGCAGTTAAATACTCTAGCAGGGGAATACCAGCATGGTCTTTCTGCAGTGGTTACATGTTATTCCCTGGTGAGAAATAGATTTCCAGCTGGCAGAAGCAAACAGATTATTTCGAATGTGCAGTATTAATTTAGTGCAATTACTATGATTAATGTTTTTAGAACAAAATTGTGAGGTTTTCCTAATGAATAAAGCTGAAATGTTTGTATTATAATAATGTTGTAGCATTGTATTAATATAAAGTGGAGCAAAAAACCTAGAGAAGCATAGAACAGCCAAACCATAAATCTGAACACCCCCAAATTTGCTTTTAAACATCATTACCTCACTACTATAAAATTTCCTTAGTTGAAATGTAGAAAGTTTATTTAGTATTTCCAATTGATGCATATTTTCTGAAGCTTAAATTTGATTTCCAGAAATTAGAACTATGTGAAGAAAAAAGTCCCAATAAAAAGGTATAGTTCCAGATCAAAACAATTAAAAGGACATCATTGTGAGTGTGAGATAAAAATAAGACAGTGTGATGCTTGCAAACACTAAAGAGTAATTTCTGTCTACGTAGAATCTCTCTTTAATAAAAACAAATGAACTGTAGTGCAGTGGTTAAGATCTTGGTTTCTGAAGTCAGGAAGTCTGAACTTAAAGAAAAGTTAGTTTGTATGAACTTTTGCAAATTATTGAATTCTCCAAATAAGTAATTTTAAAATTTGGATTCTTAAGTATACATAAAGACTTTCCAATGGCATGGCATGGGTGATTTAAGAATGTCACTTTTCAGTCCTGGCCAGGTGGCTCAGTTGTTTGGAGTGCCATCCTGTATGCCAAAAGGTTTAGAGTTTGATTCCCAGTCAGGGCACATACCTAGGTTGCAGGTTTGATCCCAGGTCGGGGTGCGCGCCAGAAGCAACAGATCTATGTTTCTCTCTCTCTCTCTCCCTGCCCACACACCCCACTTTCTCCTCTCCAAAAGTCAGTAAACATATGGTCAGGTGAGGATTAATAATGTCAGGTCCAGTCGAGGTTCTGGGCAGGATCTCTTTTCCCACCTCCTCTAAGCAATTGGCTGTCTTCTAGTTAACAAATTCAGTGGAAATTCTCACCCCAGCTCAAATTCTTCCTTGGCAAGCTGTCCTGGGGATTCAAAGCTACTGGACTGGTAAACAAATGGACAATTCCAACGGCTTGTCATGGTTTAGCCCCTTTCCTGAAGCACTCTGAACCCTCTGCAGGATGTAGAGCACTGGGTTAGTATTTGACTAAGTGCCAGTGTGACACTAGAGATGAAACATTTTGTGTTTTTGGTTGGAAATTCTGAAATCAGATATATTCTAGGATTGGGAATAAAGATAACTTTTATTTCACAATCTTCCTCATCCTTAATTACTGTCCAAGAACATATGGCTCCTGAGGGAGAAACCCATGAGGGCAAGGCAAAGAAAGCATCGGTGAGAAACGATGAAGGAAGCGGCACCTCAGTCCACCCTGGTGACCACTTCATAGCAAGACTCTGTGCCTTCAATACCATATGTCTCAGTCAACCCTCCCTGTTCCCTCCCTCTCTCTCTTTCAACTGTTCACACTTATTTACAGTTAGAAGTCCTGCTGGGCATTTTGAAATAAACACATGAGATTAATTTGTAATTAGTGGTTTCTTCCATTCGTTAGCTAAGATTAACTTACTTTTTAAAAATAGTTTGTTGTCTAGAATAAGTTGAAATGAATCTTTGGGATTTTATTGGCTTATAGACAGTAAAAAAAATAATCATTTCTAGCTTATTTTAAATTAAATAATAAAAAATTAAATAGTCCCATATTTGTTACCATGAAAATTAATAAGATTTTTCTAAATGTGAGAAGGTGCTGTATTCCTTCCTCATTGGCCAAAAGAAGTAAGAATACATAGAACACCTGAAAAATGTATTAAAATTTTATGTTACTGTGTAAAGCACAGGCAAGTTTTTGAACCTTCTATAATTTCTTGGTAAAGTAAATGGTCTGTGTGTTTATTTTGTTTGGGAACACTGTTCTTAATGTTTACCTTGGTGGAAGTACAAGAAGATGTCTTTGACTCTATTCATACTGTCCTCAAAAAAGGATAGAGTATATTCTACATTCAGTTCTTTAGGTTTTGTGGCTTTAAAAATAGGCTTAATACCCCCATTTTTTTACATGCCATTGCTGTAGAAAACAGAGTAATTTTTTTAAATGGTGTTTAAAAAAAACACTTGTGCTAGAAAAAGAATCATCAGAGAGTGATTTTTGAAATGTAAGTTTTTACTCAGTATTTCATGCTATACCATTGCATATTACAGTGAAAAATGAAATGCCCTTCCCTGTATCCAAAGTCTTCTGAGTAGCCTGCATGATGTTTTCCATTACTTAATAAGCTTGATGTATGAGACAGAATTCAAAGGGAATTGATAATACCCCTTGTTTTTGTTTTTATATTGTGTGCAAAGTCAGACTTAGCCCAAGTACAGAAAAGCAGAAGAAGAAAGAAATAGAGTATAGGGACTATTGTGTGTACAAAATAAAGTTCATTATTAATAATGCAGCATATGGTCTTGAACTGCTTAGAAGTTGACAGGTATAAACATAGAGATAACTATAGTGTACGTGTGTATGCCTATAAAAACAGAGTTTTAATATCGACTTCATTATTTCTGTGAATTAAATGAGACTAGCAGCTGCTACTAGATGTTCAACAACTAATGGTTACTGTGGCTGATCACCTCTTAATTCGACATGAGCACAACTCAGGCTATGGAAAATCTTTTAATGAGCTACAGCGGAGTTCCTCAGCCTCACTTTGTGTTGGAATCACTTGTGGAGCTAGCTAAAAACAAATTTCAGAATTCTAATTGAGATATAGAAATGGAAATTCTAAGGTTGGGTCTCTATACCTTGATGCCCTGGTCATTTTTGCACAAGTGTGTTTGGAGAGCAGTGGTTCTAGACATTCAGGTAGCCACAGACCCCTGTACCAGCACGCCTCCTGCAACAACCTTTCCCACTGGTCAGACTTCAGACTCCTTAAGGCATGCCCAGTATGAAACCTTTTTAAAGCACAGAGGCACGGAAAGATTGTATAAGCTAAAATAGGATGAAATTCTTAAATATAAATACTTTTAGTGATTTGCTGTATACAAGCATATATTTTACCATTTTTATTCTATGAATGTGTATAAAAAAATTAGCTTGGAGAGTCCAAATCATATGAAATGTCATGAAATCTAACATGTCAATGCTTATCATATGCAGCATTATTTATCAAAATACTAAAAGGGAAAAAAGTTGAGTATTCAAATTTGACAAATGCTTTCTTAATACCTGCTTTTCATTACATTTATTGCAGGTACAATTTTAGGCACAAATGATATTGACCCAATCATCTTGGGTACGGACAGCATCATTCTACATTCTGTCAGAGAATGGGAATGCTTTGTTAGCATTTCCTATTTGTCTAAACTCATGGTTTCATTGCTTTTATCAGTTGAGTCACATGTTGCTGAAGGCTATGCAACTTCTGTTGAAAGTCAGCAGGAATGTTCTGTCAAATTGATATCTGATGCCTTAATGATAGTTCTACATTATGTATGAACCTTTCACACCAGCCTTTCTTGCTTAGAAGCATCTTACATCTATTAAACAAGACTAGAAAATTTCTTCTTTCAGTTCTAATTCTTGTCTGGTGATGACACTTTCTTTTACAGATATCCCAATAACAAACAAATCACAGTTCGTTTACTGATGAGGAACTGTATTCTCAGGGCATGTAAAGAGGTTTATTGTTGATTTGGAGGGTCATGGAATGTCTGTTGATGATATACAGTGTTCAAAAGTAGCTGCAATTTCAAAACATGTCAACAGTGTGTGGAGTTCGGTGCTCCATATGTTTGTAAACATATGTCATGGTTAATAATTTTTATTTGTAACTGCTCTGGAGGTTGTATAATCACATCATCTTCTTGACTGACTTGTATTTAAATTTTTATTGATTCCTAATGCCTTATTAATGAGGTTAGTAATATTAATTTTATTTATTACTAACTGCTATTAATTAGGTTAGTACTAAACCTAATTATTACTAACTGCTTATTAATGAGATTAAGCAACATTTTAAATGTTTATAAGGCATTTTCATAAACTCTGTTTTGAAGTGCCCATTCACTTGTTACAGTCATTTTTCTTTCAGACTTGTCCATTTTTTCTTACTGATTTATAGGAATTCATTAGTTTCAGAAAACAAGCACTTTTTTATTACATGCATTGCATGTATCTTCTCCTATTTTCTGGGTTGCCTTTTCACTATCTTATTTGTGTGTGTGAATGAACAGAATTTCTTAATTTTGATGCACTCCAGCTTATGGATATTTTTCTTGAAGGTAGTATTTTTTTTAATATTCTGTTAAAGAAATTTTTCTTAATCTTCCCCCAAGAGATGTATTTTTTCTATATTATTTTTACTTGGCTTATTGGTTTTCCTTTCTCTTTTATTTTATTTTTTTAATGTTTTATTAAACTTTGGGGATGACATTAATTAAGAATATTATATAAGACTTAAGTGTATCATCTATAAGACATGATCTGTATATGGTCTTGTGTGTTCACCACCCAAAGGCAAATCTCCTTCTGTCACCATGTATTTGACCCCCTTTTACCTTTTACTATCGGCCCATCCCCACCCCACCCCCATTTCCTTCTGGTAATTACTATACTGCAGTCTGTGTCTACTTGCAAACACCATTGCCAATAGGATGCTATGTACAAAGTATATAAAGAACTCATACAGCTCAACCACAACAACAAAGAATATTCAATTAAAAAAACAGGCAGTGTACCTGAACAAACACTTTTCCCAAGAAGGTATATAAATGGCCAAAGATTTATGAAAAGATGCTCAACTTCACTAGCTATCAGGAAAATTCAAATCAAAAGTACAATTAAACAGCACCTCACACCTATTAGAACGCCTCTTATCAACGAGACAAGTGATAACAAGTGTTGGAGAGGTTGTGGAGGAGAAGGGAACCTTCATTCACTATTGGTAGGAATGTCAACTGGTATAGTGACTATAAAAACAGTATGGATTTTCCTCAAAAATTTAAGAATAGAATTATCATATAGCTTAGCAATCCCTCTTCTAGGTATCTACACAAATATTTAAAAAAACATTTATTCCTTAAGATATATGTGTCCCTATGTTCATTGCAGCATTACTCACAGTGGGCAAGACATGGGAACAACTGAAGTGTCCTTCAATAGATACCTTATTTTTTGGACCATATGACACACCTAGGCTTTAGAGGAGGAAAATAGGGAAAAAAATTTTGAAGCAAAAAATGTGGTAAAATATTTAATAACATAAATATAATATTTCACCAATGTAAATGTAAATGGAACTCAACAGCAGCATTAATAACCATTATTCCTCCCAAATTTGGGGGGGAAGCTGGTTTTATAGTCTGAAAAATACGGTAATTAGGTAAAGAAGATGTGGTGCATATAAACAGTGGAGTACCACTCAGCCACACAGAAGACCAGATGAAATACTCTCATTTTTGACAACATGGATAGATCTTGAGAATACTGTCTACACAAAATAAGTTAGATAAAAGAAGTCAAGAACCATATGATTTCACTCATATGTGGGGTATAAGACTGAAGGCAACAAGTGAACAAACAAACTCAATAAACAGGGTCAACTGTGTGGTGATTCCCTTTGATATTTAGGGCTTCAGTCCACTCAGTGTAGAATGTGAGGTAGAGGTCATGAATTTGTCATTTTTTTCATTTGCATATCCAGTAATCCAAAATTTTTATTGAGTGTTCAATCATTTTGCCACTGCTCTGAGAATTCACCTGTTATATATTGTGCCAGTGTTGGTCTGTTTTTGGATTGTAAGTCTGCTTCATTTCTCTATTTATCTATCCTTATACCAACAATTGTCTGAACTACACTAGTTTTTGTAAAAAGTCCTGCTATCTAATAAGTAAATTATCCTACTTCTTTCTTCTACTTCAGAATTTCATCATTAGTCTTGTGTCTTTGTAATACTATACAAATTTTAGAAAAACTGTTTCAAGTTCTAGGAAAAAAAGTATTGATATTTGGTGAATTGCACTGACTACAGATCTGTGTAAGGAGAAGTGGTATTTTACTATATTAAATCTTCCAATACTTAAAAAGTTTTTATCTTGCTATTATTAAGATTTTTAAATATTTTCCTTCAATTCTATTTTATGTCTCTTTGTAATGATCTTGCATATTTAATCAAAATTTATTCTTATGTTTTGCATTTTTAATATTTTAAAATAATTGTGATCACTTTTAATGCCTATCGGATTGTTAGTAATGTTTTCATTCCTCACTGGTTGTTCAGCATCCGTCATTTTCAGTCATTCCTCAGTTTATCCAGGTGCACGTATCGGTGTTTTGGTCTTTTGAAAGAATCAGCTCCTAGTTTTGTTAAGTCTCTATAACATGTTTTTTTTCTATTTCAATAACTTTGGTTATATTTATAATGCATTTTATTCTATTTCCTTTACATGTCAGGTGTTGCAATTATCCCAAGCTATTTAAAGAAATGCTTAGCTCATTGATTTTCAGCCATTCACATTTTCTGCTTTAAGGTTATATGAATTGTCAAATCACAGCTATAGCTGCACCACAAGATTCTAATATGAAGTGTTGTGTCATCACTCAGCTCAAAGTATTTCCTTCTTTTTATTTAAAGTTCATTCTTTGACCCAAGCATTATTATATTAGTATATCTTAAATTCTAAATACTTAAGAATCATCTAGTAATCTTTTAAAAATTGATTTATACCTTTATATGATATGCCAGACTATTATTTTGTTTAGGTCTTTCTAAACAGCGTTACCATGCAAAGATTTTAAAGCTTCCATAGGAAAAAATGATATGGGACCATGCACTTTTCTATTTATAAACTCAAATTTTGCAATCATAAAAATTTTTCCTAGCATGCAAACAGAACTTAACCAAGTATGGAAATAATTATTTTTTCTACAGCATAGAATTTTAACTTTGAAAATACATTACTTAAAATAGATATTACTGCTACTGGAGTTAATTTTGAACAGATTTGCATAATTTAGGCAGAAGGTGAAACTGTGATAAGGCGATTCAAGAGTATATTTTATTTCATTTTTTAATATTGCCTTATGAGAGTTTTGCCTTAAGACAAATTGTGTATGATTGACTACTGAATCTATTAGTCAACTTTTCTCTCTCTTCTTTGACAATGTGTAAAGTAAATCCTTGTAATAAATATTAATACATATCAACTATCAATATAATAATAACAGTAGGACAGTGTGTGGGCTGTCAAATTAAGTGAAAAAGATACAAATCGAGTGATAAGAAGGATCTGTTTCCATCTTGCTATATAGTAAACTGGAAGAAAACTAAGTAGAAAACAGGACAAAGAAAATAAAAGTACAGTCTAATTTTACTATTACAGATTCCATATTTTCAAATTAACCTCCTTGCTAAAGAGAATCTGTAACCCTAAAATCAATACTCAAAGTGGCTTCACGGTCATCCACGGACTTGCACAGAGTCTTGAAAATTTGAGTCAGCAGCATTAGAGCAGTTTCTGACTGAGGTCAAAAGATGATCCTCTGCCTCCTTCTGCTCTTCTGTGAGCATGTGACCTTGTTTGCAGTTTATTTAGTACACATTACTTGCATTTTTGTGTTTTTGTATTGGTGATTTCACTGTTTAAATGGTCTTCAAGGCATAGTTTCCCCAAGCATAAGTATGGAGACATACACATGTCAGAAAAGTTTCATTCAGGCATGAGTCTAATGCTGTTGGCCGTGAGTCCAAGGGTAAGAAATCAACAATATGTATTAAATTAAGTGTTTATAAACAAACAAGAAACACACAAAACACGGTTATGTACAGATGAGTTCACCAAAATGTGACCAGACATTCTCAAGAACTTAATCCTGTATTTCCCCTAGGAGCAAATACTTACTATTCACTAATTCTGTATGTTCACAGCAAGACCGTAAACATACTGTGAATAAGAATTGGCTGTACCCTGGTAGGGGACAGGAAGACCGATGTTTGGTGACATCTGACAAATCTACGCATGACAATGTTTAAGAGCGCCCAATTTTAGCCAAAACTTTTTTCTTGTTGCAGTCAAGAAAAGAAACCAAACCGAAAGTGGCTCAGAGACAGAGAATAAAATGAAGCAAGGACTTGTCTCTAGGGGAACTAAAGGAAGAGAAAATAGAAGCTGAGGCATCTAAATCTTTAAATAACTTTGAAAACTAATCCAAAGTTTTCCACTTCAACAAAGTTCACTAGAAATCTTCAAAAGGGCATTCACTTCCCATAGGATTCACCATTATATCTCCCCCTGGGTGGTTCAAGATAACGAAGCTAGAAATACTTTTCTTAAGCATAAGAATACATTTATTTTGTGTTTTTAATTGAGGTATATATGTATGTATGTATGTATGTATGTATGTGTGTGTATGTATGTATTTATCTATTTATTTTACTGATTTTACAAGTAGCAACTCAACCTTGTCTATATGTGTAGCCAAAACTTATGCTTAACTTCAAGCACAACATATTGTGCACACCAGATCTCTCCAAATATCTGTTGATTTATGAATTAGTAAAAATGAATTATAGACATTTGGGGTTCAGGTGTGAAGAAATGTATGCATGGCCATCAAGAGGCTGTTTTTTGGTTTTCTTTTGGAATTTGCATTTTATTTATTTTTATTTTTTTTTATTTTAATAGTTGTTCAAGTACAGTTTTCTGACCTTTACTCCCATCCCAGCCCACCCACCCATTCCTCCCCACCTCCCTCCCATTTCAACCCCCCCCTAGTTTTTGTCCATGTGTCCTTTATATTTGTTCCTATAAACCCTTCCTATTCTCCCCTGAAGCGGCTGTTTTTAAAGTCACAGTACCATTCATCCCATGAAGCAGTTCATCAGGAAGGTCATTTCAAGGAAGCGATGTGCTATGCAGAGAGAGCGCCAGCCCAATACATAATAATTGATTAATTAAAATGCCTTCTCTGGCTTGTGAATAAATTATATTGATGGTAAATCTCAACTGTTCATAGAAAAATCACCAAGGGGTATCCTTGGATCTTTCCTGTAGCGAGTTAAAAATAAAATCAAATACATTAAGAAAAGTATAATCCCCTTTAGAGAGAAGCATTTTGATTATGAATAACAGATTTTTCATTTCTCAACATTTTCATCAGTTTAAAACCACAAACAGCTTGACAAATGATTAGAACTGATTTAGCATCCATTTTCTTTAAAAACACTAGCTATGACGAAATTAACAGGCCCTTTAACATACCAATCATGAGTTTCCAAAGGAGGGCAAAGTTTAGTGGAAAGTTAACACTATCATGAACCAGAACTAAAAAATATTTTACAAATTGAGGAGCTAATCAGGCTCAGAAGACAGCCTTTTTTTTAGAGAAATAGTAACATTATGTGTACTTATTCCAGAAGAGGGGTAGACAGACAAACTCTCGCCCTTGGGCCAAAGCTAGCCAACAGTCTGCAGTTCTGGTTTGAGCGTAACACACCCATGTTTACTCACTCGTGCATTGTCTTCGGTTGCTCTCCCCCTACAACAGCAGAGTTGAGTAGCTGCTGTAAAGCCTTTGCGGCCCACAAAGCCTAAAATGTTTACTATCTAGACTTTTCCATGAAAGCTTGCCAGCTCCTGTTCTAGACCCATATTTTCTATATAGAGTTAAGAATAAGGCTCCATACCTCCTGTGTTGTTTACTTCTTCTTTGCAGATGTTTTTAATATTTTCTGAATATTCAGTGAAACGCATAATGTAAAAAAAAATAAAATTTGATTTCCATTGAATTGGCTGCCTTTCTTTTTACTAACCAGATTTTAGATCGCTGTACCTGCTATTTCTGCTTTGTTCCTCTACCCCATAATAAACGGTATTGTTTTATTAAATCAAATATTTCTAATACTAACTACAGAAAATTAGATTGAGAAAACAGAAAACTGTTTAATATAAATAACATATAATACGATTATATGATTTGAGTCCCTTTTTTCTATTTTCATTTGTCTCTCACGGATCTAGGAGCACATGTCCAGGATTAAGGAACAGGGTAAATGTTTGTTTCTCACCTGAACTTGTTGTCCACCTTGTCATCAGTTTTGGTGGAGCTTCAGTTTATCTCTCATATAGCATATTATTTTTTAAAATAATACTTCAGGTGGTTCAAATGGATTTGGAAATATGTATTGCTTTCATTTTCCAGGGGAATTGTTTCTTTTGAACCCTGAAAGACTCATTATACTAAATATCAGGTTTCAGCACATTAAGTTGTAGTGCCTTTACTAAAGAAATACAATATCCTTCTTAAAAAGAAATCAAGCTTTAGGGGAAATACAGGTTAAACTACTTAAAATAAGTGAAGAAACAAAACTCCAACCTAGTTTTTAGGGTATTTGGCAAAACCTACATTTTGCCAAATACCCTGTTATAATGACACAAGAAAGACTAATACAAAGCACAATAACTAAAGCACAAACAACACCCTACGTGGGTTGCCAAAGACTTTGGTAATCTATGAGCCAGTTCATAATGTTAATTTATTGAAGATGTGAATTCAAGGACACATAATTATGTTGGCCAAAAGAAACACTGTGTTACATCTGATTAATGCTCTTTTTGCAGTGAAATTAATAGTATGTAGATAAGTGTTGCACTTTCCCAGTTTTGGGGGTGATCTAAAGATATGTAATTAAATGAAATCGGCATAGAATTGTATAACAGAATGAAATTTTCCAGTTGTCTCAGAATTCCTGCTGCAAATTCAGAAAGAACACTATCTAATAAGCTTCTCGCCATTCTGAAGAGCCGCTTCTGGACACACAGTCACAGGCCCTGCTAAAGTTTGACCAGCACTTCTGCTTCCTTCACTCCCACCACCCGTTTAAGCCCAAATGAGGCAAAGGCCCATATTCATCAGAGGAAAGAACGAATCTGAGTATTCAGTTGTATAATTACTAACAAACCTGATAATACTCTGTATTCCAAACAAGTGAACTGGGTCCCCGGAGAATCACACGAGAAGACTGGGGAGCTTCCGCAGGCCATGCTCAGACCACAGTCCCCAGGTGGGTCTGCTGAGCTGGGGAAACCTGTGCCAGGCTGCCAGACTGGGCGTGGGTGGGAGACTTTGGGGAAGAGAATGGCATTTGCCCCCTTGGAGTTTCAAGGAGTCTGTGAAAGTATAGGATAAAAGCTAATTCTTTTCTACACATTTTTTGAAAATTAGATTCCAGATGAAGCAGCCAGAGAAAGTGGAATGACAAGGGAAGGAGACATCAAGAGTCCCATATACGTCCATTATTTAGTGTGGGAAGCTTAGGGTTGCCATAAAATACAGGATGTCCTGTTCAATTTGAATTCCAGGTGGACAACAAATAGTTTTAAATATGAGCATGTCCTAACTATGACAGGGAGCACACTTATTTAAGTATGATTTTTTATTTATCTGAAATTCAAATTTAAGTTGATGCCCTTAAGTTTTATTTGCTAAATCTGACCAGCTTAGCTAGAATGCATGCATGAATAGTTAAAGTACTGCTGCCTGTTACAGCAAACTCTAAAGTGTATAACGGGTTCAAATATGACAGAATTTATTTCTTGTTCATGAAAAGTACAAAGGAATAAGTAGCTCCTTTTTAACTGAACCCAAATATATTTTATCTTGTGGTTCCAAAATGTTCAAAGGTGCCTTCCAGGTCTCTATGTTTCTACCCCTTCTATTACGGAGATTCCTCAATAACCTGATTACACATGAAACAGAAAGTTATCAAGACGGTTCTTCTAAATTCCGGACTTTCTAGCCTCAGATACCTTTAGAAATCAACAAATGTGTCCTGCAAAGCAAACCTTTTTTTGTTTTGTTTTGTTTCCAACCCTATTGAATTTGAAACAGCCGTGTGTCTTAAATATAATTGAATTCTAGCCAGGAACAGCTGAAGTACAGACCCAGATGGAAGTTTTGCTTCATGTTGTTTGGTGCAGATTGATCCCAGGGGCCAAAAGCTCTAGTTCAAGACTTGATTGTAAGAAAAAAGAAAAAAAAAGAGGAAGGGGAGTTGTGAAAATTGGCAATAAAGATGGCTACAAATCATAATTGCTAATAAAAGGCCATACTTGTTCTTCTGACATCATTGGTTTATAGCATATAAAACATATAAAGTTCCTCTGGGTTGTGCTTAAAATGTTTTAAATCTCATCCTAGGGTTATTAAAACTTAACGAAGAGTACTTACATTTTTTAAAGTATTATAAATATTTTACTGGAACCTGTTTTGATGTGTAGGATAATAATATGATCCAAAAATAATATTTTTGTATTTTTTTATTGTAACTCATCTCTTGAACAGTTCTCAAGTTCTCTGTGTGGTTAAACAGAAGACAATACTGAAGAAAAAAAAGAAGCAGCAGCACTAATCGGGCAAGCACATATCGGCAGCATACCTCTGTAACTTCTCATCGCAGCGGGAGGATTTATTTGTAGATACAACTGGTGTTCGAGGAATGTCTTAAATATTGATAAATGCATCCTGATCTCCATAAAACTTAATGTGTTGCTGGAGCTACAATTAGCTGAAAGAACAAAAATTGAACAGAATGTAGATTGGCTATGTTGAAAGAGTCCATTTACTAGTAAGTAAAAGAAACTACATTTCTAAACAACTTTTACTGTAACTTTCACTATACCTCTTTTAAAATTATCTATTTTGTAAGTGAAAATTTAGAAAGCCACTATAGAAAGGAGTATGGAGGTTTTGCAAATCTAAAAATAGAGCTATTACATAAACCCCAGCAATCTGGGTATATATCTAAAGGAAATAAAACCATCATCTGGAAGAGATACTGGTACTCCCCTGTGGCATTATTCACAGAAGCCAAGACACGTGATGGACCCCACGTTTCCATCAGCAAAAGGCTAGATAAAGAAAATGTGATACCTATATACAATAAAATATTATTCGGCCTTAAAAAAGGAAATTCCACCATTTGTAACAACACAGGTAAAACTGGAGGATAAGCTAAATGAAATAAGCCAGACACAGAAAGACACATACTGTATGGTATCACATAAAAGTATAAAATCTGGGGGAAAAAACAGAAAAGAAAAACTTGAACTCACAGAAGCAGAGAGTAGAAAGTGGTTGGTTACCAGGGGCTGGGATGGAGCGGGGGCCAGGCAGGGAATAGGGAGGGGTTGGTAAAAGGTGCGAACTTTTAATTACCAAGTAAATAAGATCTGAGGATCTAATGAATAACATGATGACTATAGTTGACAACACTGTATTGCATCATTGAAATGTACTAAGTCAGTAGAACTTACATGTTCTCACCAGAAATAAAAAGGAAGTGGATGTAAACGTGTGTGTCAGTGATGCATGTGTTAACTGAATCCTTGATGGGGAATCCTTTCCCCACTCACTGAAAAGTCACCTGGAAAGGCAGTATGTACACCAAAAGTGTATACAGTTTGTTGATTGGGAGTTATCAGATTTGTAAAGTTTATCGTCTTATAAAATCAGAGGGGACAAAAAAATAGACTGGCTTCAAATATTTACTTCCCTTGGGTTCATTCTCCTCGTGCAGCATGTAACTGAATGATGGGCAGAGGCAGTGACATGTGGTGGAAACGCAAGCATGGAGAACGCACGGGCTTTAGAGACAAACCGCCTGGGCCCCAACCCTGGCTCTGCTATCTACTCACTACGTGAGTGACTCTCCCAGTCATTTAATTCCTGCGCCTCGTTTTCTCATTGATGAGGTGAGAAGAGTAATTCTGATGTTGCAAGGATCCAGTGTGTTAACACATATAAAAACACTTAGAAAAGCACAGGCGATGTAAACACTGTTATTGTTGGTGCCACCTTTGTGACTTAACATACCTTGCTTCCTCTGTATCCGCTTCTTTTCGAAAAGATTGATTTCTTTTTTAAAAAATTTGGCAATAGTAACCATTTTTAAGTGTGCAATTCAGTGACATTAATTACACTCACAATGTTGTGCAATTAGCATCAAAATCTAATTCAAAATCTCTTTCTTCATCCCATACAGAAACCGTAAACATTCAACAATCAGCCCTTTCCCCTGCCTCCTAGTAAACTGCTTCATGTCCAAGGGTGGATTTATTTAAAAATTGTAAACACATTATACATCCTTTTTATGACACATAAGAAGCCATCTTTAGATTACTGTTAAAACTTTCACATTTACAAAATTATTTTTGACACATTTTAAAATGTAGACATTTTAAAGAGGCCCCCCAAAAGCTGAATGTGTCTTGCTTTGCAGGTTTATCTTTAAATAATCACATCTCTGAGCTATTTTGAAAAGATTTAAAAAATGGCTAAAAATATTTTACAAGTGGCGATGATTAAAATCTCCTTATCTTTGGAAGGGTCTATTAATGATGCACAATGAATTTAAGCTACAAGCATGTAACAGTTTAATCAAGCATGTGGTTTGTACCAGAATACAAATGGTCTTACGTTGTCACTGCGGCTGTTTATGGAGTACTTATTATATCAAGAAAAGCACACTTCACCAAAAACCACAGCATCTCTTTCACATGCTCTTTTCAAAGAGTTTCTGTTTCTCAGTTTAGGAGAGAAGAATCACATGTAATTACTGTCTCTCCTGGATCTGGGCCACATAACAGGTACTATCCCAGGCCATTCATAAGAAGTACAAAGGGCAGGACAGTAAGTCCATTCCTTTCATATGTCACCAAAGAGCACCACACAGGGTAAACTGGAAACCAAAAAGAATAGTAATTGTTGCAGGCAACCTGGAGTCAAACATTTTCTTCAGTTGCTTCATGGGGTCCATTAAAAGCTCATACTGGCTACTGCAGCAATAGTCCCTAGGAAATAAAACACCATAAAAAGTTTTGTGCCACTGGGAGGCCTTAGCAATCCAGTTCCAAGGAAAGAACAGAAAATGCTGCATACAAAGCCTATGCCACACCCCTTTAAGCAAGTGTTGAAATTAAGGGACAAGGCATCTAGGACCTTAGCGGTCAGGGTGACTCTTTGTCTCCGTGGCTGCACAGGACCCTCCACAGCTTCTCCATGGCCCTTTGTATTGTAGGCTCCTTGTGTTACAGGCTTCCCCCCACCAGGTGAGTGTTCCAGGAGCCCATCTGTGTCAGTGCACCAGCTGGCATTCAGTGACTTTTTATTTTGAAGACTCTTTCAACACATTTGCCCATTTCATGACGGGTGATTTACAAGCACACTTGCCCACAGTGCACTGAGTGTTCAGCAGTTTTTGACCAAAAAGGGCATGACCCCATGCCCCACCTCCCTGTTCACCCAATCATCTGATAAAGGACTCTTTGTTTTGATGGTTTGTTTGTTCCCAAGATGGAAAAGTCCTCAAAGAGAAACGTTTTACCAATGTGGAAGAGGTGGGAAAAAAATGGCAGAAGCACTAAAATGCATCAAAATTAAAAACTGTTTTGAGCAATGGAAAAACATCTCGATAGGTGTATTGCATCGGATGGAGAGTACTTTGAAGGTGACTGAAGTTTGAACATTTAAGAATAAATACACAATTTTTTATAAATAAATTCTGCTTTTGTGGGGGGTCCTCCCTCATATGATTATTTCAGCTTAGAAAATGATACAATGAGGTTCATGTGAAGATTTAGTAAATATTTTGGGGGGGAGGAGGAGAACACTATGTGCAGTGCTCTATACTGCACACAGAAGCTGACCATACATGGCCAACGATGAAATTTGAGAGATAACAGGGCCTAGATCATAAAGGATCTTTTTTAAAAGATTTTATTTATTTATTTTAGAGAGATGGGGAAGGGAGGGAGAAAGAAAGGGAGTGAAACATCAGTGTGTGGTTTCCTCTAGCACACTCCATACTGGGGATATGGCCTGCAAGCCAGGCATGTGCCCTGACTGGGAATCAAACTGGCAATGCTTTGGTTCACAGGCCTGCACTCAATCCACTCATCTACACCAGCCAGGGCTTCATAAAGGATCTTGACCACCATGCTTAGGCAGATATAGTAGGCAGTGAACATCATAGAAGCATTTTAAGACAATTTCTTTTTAAAAAATATCATCTCAAACATGCCCCACCGAGGCAAAAAAGTTCAAGTTCCACTAGTTCAAAGGAAAACTAACACTGAAAGACTTAAAAAAAATAACAAATATATTGGAAAATGATGAGAGTGGGGGAATGTACAATTATCGTGAAAACTCAGACTGATCTTTTTTACTAAATAAGATGAAATAAAATGTATCCATTCTTTCCATTTCTCTTGATTTAGAAAGGAACAGAACCAGTCATGCTCTGTATTAACATTTTCTTTATAACTAAAACATTGTGAGTTGGATAAGCCTTTATTAAATGTAGACATTTCCATTCAGCACCTTGATTTGTGTGTAGATGGAGAGAAGGAGTTGGTAAATTGTGGTCGCCGTGCAGCAGGAGCAGCAACTGGACACCGGTTAGAAATCAACATGGTGTGGCTCCAGCTGGGACCTACTGAACCTCCAGCACTGGAAGGAGGCCAAGCAGTATGCGTTCCAACAGGGACATTCAGAAACAGGCTAAAACTTGAGACCCGCTCGTAAATAAAGATAATACAATATCCATGACCTCAGGCGAATGACTTCTCTACTTATCTGCTTTAATTTCCCAAAACCAGCATCTGACTAGGGGAACCGATTATATTTACTACTCAGCAAATGTTGACTTTGAATAGGCAACTCTTATGTAATTAAGCCCTGAGCTAGATTTGGGGAACAAGGAAAGAAGACAAAGCATCTGCACCTGAGAGTAAACAACCCACCTATAAGCCTTTCCAATCACTGATACAAGTGGGCAAAAGTAGGTTTACAGTTAAGAGTATGAGAAACAGTAACTAAAAGCTATTGTAATCATCATAACCTGCAGGTCATTTTCCATACTAACAACTATAAACCTATTTTTGCCAACCCTGTCTAAAGTAAGAGCTATTACAGAGTTATCCCCAGAGAGTGGCAGGACAGCCTAGAAGAGTATTATTTAGCTGCCTGGATGGAAGAGGCAGGGATAGTGAAAAGTGAGGAGAAAAGAACCTTCATTGAGTTTCAGGGGATGAATAGTTCTCCAGAATGACAGTGGGTAAAGAGCTTTTCCTGCAGGGGTCATTACACATGAAAATATGATTCAGCAAGGCTCGTGTGAGGATTTGGAAAATGACAAGTCTTTCTATTTTCTTTCACTTTTGGTAGAGGTATAGTGTACATAGCACCTGACTGCCCGGCCGGAAATTAAATCAGAGAAATAACTAGGTCCAGGTTGCAAAGGGCCTTGACGACTGTGCTTAGGCAGGCAGCCCTGACCCAGTCGGCAGTGCATATCATAGAAGCATTTGAAGCCAGAAAGTAAAACAAACAAAAAAGTCTTTGAGTTAAATTTCATTAATTAATTAACTAATTTACACTATGCATAGAATGGACCACCTCAGTAGCTTCTGAGGCTAATACATTTCTATTACCAAAATTACTTTATCAAACCTGGTTCTCCTCACTTCTGTAACACCATGTAGAAAAAATTTGAACTATTAAAATAATGATTTGCCATCTGAGTAGATGATGGCCGGGAAAGGAGTCAGAAAGAAATGTGCCAATGTTTGTTGTACACCTATTGCAATGATTTGCTAAAATATCTGAAGTGAAACAGTCATTTGGACACATATTGATATGAATTTGTTCATAACACTGGCATTTTAGTGTAAGACATGGTTTCCTATTTGCAACATGTAGTATCTTGCTTGTCATAAGAGCTGAGCACTCTTTTAAACAATTGTTTTTAAACATCTCAACAAAGAATGCAGCAAATCTATTACAAGTATTTGTTTTGCTTTAAGTCAGATGAAGAAACAGTTGTGCGCAAATGATGTTTTTCATTTTCCCCAAAATTTGTCATTTCGAGGTGCATTTGAAATGTATAGTTAGAAACATTTACTGAATAATTGGGGAAAAATTGCAAAAGTAAAAATAATGATTCTCTGTTTTTCCCTTTTTATTCTTTCTTCCTAATATTTCCATCATACTGATTCAGGGGCTGAAGTAAAATAAGAATATTTCAGTTCTGTTCTTTCCTCCGTTCTAATTGCTTGAGGTCTGCAGATTCAAGAGACAGCTGTACCTGTGAGTATGAGAGTCATCTCCTATACCCCCAGAACACTCCTACTATCCATTAAGGGTGTGGCATTATATGTAGCTGGATTAGAGAAGACCAGGTCTCACCATCACATTGCAAAATCAACCTGATTGCTGATTAAACAGATGGAACATGACATTTCAGGACATCTAAACTCTCAAAAAAAAGGTTAGCATTTGAATAATGAAAGAACCTAAAGTCTATAGTAAGTTGTTAAGAACATGTATCCAAACTTGGCCATACACCAAAAGGAGGTCTGCATGTCCTTTCAAAGTCACACTGGAACGTTATCTTATGGGCCCATGAGAAAGTCACTTATTCAGGCATATGTTCCTTCTGTTTCACTTGGTATTTATCATTAATTAGGTCTCAGAATTTATGAAGTTACAGCCTAACTTGTGGATTTGTGTTTGGTAGAGATATAAATTATTCTGTCGGATGAAAAAAGGTGGTCCCAAATGTTATAGTTTTGTTGCCTTATTAAAAGTTAACCAGGTTTGTATCTCACCCTGTACTCACTTGGCAGAAGGGGCTGGGAATGTCTCCGGAGGCTCTTTTATGAGACCCTAATCCCATTCATGAGGGCCTCACCCTTATGACCTAATCATCCCCCAAACTTCCCACGTCCTGATACCATCACCTTTGGGAGTTAAGACTCCATGTATAAATTTTGGGAGGATACAGATCACCGCACAGTCTATAAATATTCACACATGGCTTTGTGGTGTGCCAACTCGGCCAGGAAAAGCTACATTTTCCAGAATTGCCTTTGTAGCATATTTCCAGATGCAGTGGACTACAGGAGAGATCTTCAAGAGAGCTGGAGGACAGAAAGGAAGCACGAACCTGCGTTCTCCCGCTTATCCAATAAACGAACCCTAACCAAGCTAGGTGTCACTGTGAAGGGAATTTGCAGATATAAATAAAGTACCTAATCGGCTCACTTTAAATTGGGGACATTACTTTGGGTGACCCTGATTTATTCTGTAGGAAGGCCTTAAAAAGTATTTGAGCCTTTCCTGAGGACATACCTTAGGCCCTGTTGGATTCCAGGCTGCTCCTAATCATTAGGTTCCAACTACCTGTGCATAGAAAGCTTTGGCCCATACCTCCGGGTACCTAACTGTTTGTGATCATCCCTTCTTGATTTTCTGACCTGTGTGATTTCAGATTTGCTTGACCAGTCTCCATAATGTGTAAGTCAATTCCTTAAAAAAGCAAAATTAACAGATATGTACATTTGGAAGAGAGTATATTGATATACCTTATTCTACACAGGTAGTCAGGAAATGATAATTAGGAGCACTCTGAAACCAAGCAGGGCCCAAGCTGTGTCTTCAGAAAAGGCTTAAACACTTTCTAAGACCTTCCTACAGAATAAACCAGGCCTGCCTGGTTGAACCCTGACTGATAAACCTCATCAGTGAGTTAAAGAAAACTTTGCCATGTTTATTCTAAACTTGTATGAGAGTCACCTTGTTCAACTTTTAAAAAGTTCCTTGACAAGGTAAATAGTGAATATCAGCAATAGCTTCTCTGGGCTCTGCTAAACATAATACAGTAAGAAATCAAATATTTTGCTTATTTGAAAAAAAAGTTTCTCTTCATGGCTCCAAAGTAACTAATATTGAGTTGTAGTAGTGACATTATTAAGGAATGATCTTAAATAATAATATTATTTAGTAATAATATTGTTTAGAAAGGAGGTTACCTAATTTCTTATTTAGCATATGGAACCCCATTCAATTTGGGGGGAGTAACCTTGTAAGAATGCTTCAAACAAGATACCTTAGAGCTCACTGACAATGACGTACTTTGCTTATCACCCACTCCAACTGATTGCTTTAGCAAGGTGTAACAGAGACCGAAAAAAACACAAAGGACCTACGCGACCAGGGAAGCTACTCGGGTCAAATGCCGCATCCTATCAGTCTGTCGAAATCAACAAGACAGAATGGCAACTAAGAAGCAACTCTGGGAAAGGCCAATTATTTATATTAAGTGTTTCTGTAAATTGAGTCAAAAACATGACTCATGATGACTTTTGGCAGCTGGAGGGACAGGCAACACTGTTATTTTTTCCAAAAGGGCCCTTGGAGAGTATCATCTGGTGAACAAGCATCCTTTTAAAAAATACCCCTTGAGATTAGAAAAGGATGGGTTAAGCGAGGGACGATAATTAATCCTGGAAGAAAAGAAAGTGAGTAAAAAAAGAAAAAAAAAAGGGAAAAAAAATGACGCAGATGAAAAGAGAAAAAATGACAGAGAAAAGATTGTCTCTCAATCACCGCCCTACACCACAAAGAGGAAAGCAAGCAGTCTGTGGGATTTTCTGTTGGTGACTCAACAGTGGCATGATTAGTTGTAGCTCAGATACCGACTTGGTTAGTGAGCCAACTAGGGCCCTTTCCTAGACAGGGAGGGTGCGCTGGGGAGAATTGGCAGACCACTGCTCCTTGTGACTGAAAGAGGAAGGGTGTAGTCTGTTTGCACTTATCCTGCATTTCATCAGTTCAGCCTGTGATGTTTTCATTCACTTAAAAAAATGATGAAGTGATCCCCAATGGGTGTGTTTCACTTTAAACAATGAAGACGTCTGTTTTTTTGGTGATGCTAAAAGAGCAAGTTTTCACCAAACCGCTTTTTCCACATTACACAGGGAGGATATTCAATATCCAAGTGGGTGGCTCCCTCAAAGGGACCAATTTTGGAAACCCCCACCTAGAAAAACATTTTGGATTTTTATGGTTCTTTTCATCCAAAGATCTCAAGGGATTACCAAGCAAAATATGAGATCCCTGACAACATTTCGAGGTGGTAGCAGATGAGAGCTGCTGACATCTCTTGGCAGATGAGAAAACAGTGGCCAAAATGAGGGGTACCATGAGGCAGAAAATAACAATAGAACAAAGGATCCTATGCCTTGAACTACTACTGCTGCCTTCGGACACTTTTGTATGCCTTCGTCATGACATAATCTCATTGTAATTATGCACAAAATAATACCCCTCTATTAAAATACTGCCATTACCTATGTGCCAATGTGTATCATAACCTGCTGAATGAGGTTCACATTGTCAAGGTCAGAGGCAAGTCCTAAGGCGTATATTACCTAATCCTGACTATGGTAAATTTTAATCATTAATAATCGTAAGATTCCTTTGGTTGGTATTAATTTACTTATGTGATTAACAGTTAATTTGAAGGGCTTATAATACATATGAGAATTATAGGATTTTATTTCACTATAAATTGAATTTTCAATATAATGTGCCATTTGGCTTTATTTTTGCAAGTGGATTATTTAAATTTGACAAGTGGGAGGGGAGAAATTAGCAAATACATCTTTGATGTTCTTGAAATAGCTATGCTTTAGCTAAAAAATAAATTTTCTTCATTCCCATGTAGAGCTTTTTGTATTTTACTCTACTTTTGACTATAATTCACATTAACTGTAAGCTTGAGAATTTTCCCAAGAATAGGTTAAATCAATTAGCATTGGCCTTATCCAGACAGAAGAAATACAAAATAAATATCCAGCATATTAAGTATACTTCCTCTAAGATCCAGAGCTGAGATTCAAAAATACAGCTCATGACCTGAAGGACATATAATCAATGAGCTGCAAAGAAAGACCTTTTTTGTAACATTAGTAAAAATCTTTGCCAAATTAGTCTCCGTTCCAAGTTTCAGAAAATTCCTCATATACATATTTCAATATATTTAAAATGCTAAATCTAGAATTGGAGACCGTTAAATGGCCCATATTTATTTTCTTGAATGTCAAAATGTAACCATTGCCAAAAAGCCTCTGGGTATATGTACAAAATTTGTAAAAATACATAAAAACCTACTGAACCAAAACCACAGTGGAACTCACAATAACTTTCCAGACAGCATAATTCACCACTTAGTCACTGGGGAATGCCAATCTCAAAAGATAGATTTTACACCAGGCCAAGAAGATCAACAAAAATAAACGCTTCTTGGACTAGAAACAAAAGGAAAGCTCAACTCCAAAGGCCTTAAAACAATTCTAATTTTCATGATAATAATAATAAATTAACTATTTTAGTTAACTATTAACTGTTTACTGCCAAAATTTAACTGAAATATTTTTTAACACTTTTGAAATGATGCTGAAAGGACATTAACATATGTGGTACTAATCATTTTTTATTTACTGTACGTTGAGCTTCATATTTCTTCCTGATTTCATACTAGGGTAGTAGCGAAGTTAAATTAAATGCGTTGAGCCACTTTAATGAATTATCAAGAGTTACTGAGTTATCCATCTCGTAGCCTGAGCCCAGGTAAGGCTCACAGGAAGTCTCTCACACTCTCTCCAACACATTCCCTGTCTCGTTCCTTCTCCCCATCTCCTTTCCCACCGCCATAGTTCAGCTTCTTCCCTCTTCCACTTTTTCTCCTCTGCTTCTACTCCTTTTCCAACCCCATTCCTGCCACTACAGTTTCTCAATTTGGTCTCTCCTCAGTAGTTAGATTTAACTTTTAAGAAACAGAAATCAGATCATTTTATTTTCTGGCTTATAATTTCTAAGAGCTTCTCTCCCTGCACTTTGAATAAAGGGCAATTCCTGTAAGAGTTCATAATGTGGATAGAGCACTTGCCCATTTCTCTGTTGTCCATATAGATACAACTTGCATTGACTACTGTATGATGATGAAATACTGAAGTGAATATTACTTGTTAGTTTTTTAGGCTTCTGTTTCATTAAATATAAACACATATAAAGCCAATAAATTATACTGTGGATGTGGATTTTAGGTGGCTTAGTAGAAGAGGGGAGGAATCTTATAGTAAAAAATATAAAACCTGGAAAATTAACTTTAGGTTGGCTGTGCATAAATCCAAACCCTTAGACATTTCCATTTCACCCACTACCTCACGTGCATTTCCTCTGGAACAACAAATGCAAAAGTTTCATGCAAATAATTTATAAAAGTCTACTCTTGAGGGCTTAGGGCAGCTAAAATCAAAATCAAATAGATAACAGAGTAAAGAATAACAGAGGAATACTATGACATATCATAAGAAATCAAAAGACCTAGGTGCTTCTAGCTTATTTTTGCCAGCTGGGTGATCATAGGAATAAAGAATAGCTTAGTCCTCTACCCCTTTGTCTATAAGATGAGTGTGATTACTAGACTACCTCTGCATCTTTCACTAGTGTATTATCATGTGACTCTACAAATAAATGAGATGCATGAATGTGTAGAGGATGGCTGTTTGACATTAAACTCTTCCCTGCCCCCTTCCTATTACCCTTATCCTTCTCTGTACTATTGTTTAAATTGCATGTATTTATTAAAAGATTTTCCATTAGACATTGCAAATAGTTCCATTTTTTCCTGTATTTTACTATTTTTTAAAAGAGTTATATGGAGTTTTTAATCCATATTAGAATTAAATTGTTATATTTTACTATTTAAGTGGTAGACATATCAGCCTTGAGGTCCTAAGCAGGGTTTCTTTCTTCCTCCACAGGGAAAATTTAAGGGAGTATAACATAATTTTCTAAAAACAACACGTCCCTTAAAATTTTTTCAAGGCCTCATGAAAACAAACAAACAAAACCTTTCACTCAATAGTAACATGATTATATAAATTTACCCTTTAATTTGAATTATAAAGACATGTGATATTCTGGAGCCCAAGCTGTTGAAGGGAAAAAACAATATTACAAAGGAAATATTGAAACTTACACTATGAAACATGTTGAAATAGTAAGAGATAGCCAAATTTTGTAAAAGCCTTCCTTAATTGCCTAAAATTGTATGAATGTATTTTATCTTAAAGAAAAATACAAAGCAAATTGGATCAGAAAGATTGTGTCGCACAATCAACATTGTCTATAGTAAGATACAAAATATTCTTAAGAGATTTATTCTCATACGCTGGTGTTAATCAAAGTTCATATTCATGTACCATTGTATTTCTCAGTCACAGGTAGGCAAACCTTCATTCTGCTACTTTCACAAATTCTTGGACTTACTAAGATACTAAAGATACCCTAAAGAATTACTCATCCTTCCCTCTAACCATATGAAGAGCAGTAAAGAATCAAAAAGAAAATCATCTCTTGCTCATGTGCCAAGTGTAAAGTTGTCAGGATTCTGCAGAAAAATAGCAGAAAATAAAATAGACAATGAAAAGGGGACATCTATTTTTCTGTTCCAAATGTCTGAGAAATTGTTGTCTTGAACCAAATATACTCTGATAAGAAATGTAAAGTAAATAAAATGACTGTTCAGGAAACAATGCCAATAGCTAAAGGATCACAATTGTATGGGATTTTTCAGCCCTCTAAAAATATGCTTTCAATAGTCTGCCAACATATGTTTCAATTGCCAAGTCTTGAAAAAAATACACTTTCCTGAATAATGCAAAAAATACTTGCAATGGCAACACTTATTATAGAACCTCATTTATCTGATAACAGCTCATTCAAAATAGAGTATAATTTGAAAACTATTCTATAGTTGTCTAGATGGAGATTTTCGGTTAATGCTGAATATTTATTTTGAAATAAAGTTTCAAGGTCACACAAGTGTATGTAAGGAGACCGAATCGCCACTCACCAGTTGTGAAACTACACTGTAATTCTCCATGTACAAAGACTGCATGCAAAGTGCCAGGACCACAGCATGACACATTTGCACTATACATTTAAATGTCTTCACACCGAAACGCAATCACCATGGCTGAAATAATCATGAGGTGGTCTCCATTAGTTACCAAGGTCACTAAAATAAATGAGCTAAACCTGGCATTGTTATTCACATGAGAAAGAGCAGCCTGAATGAGAGCTATGTAATGGAGAAAAAAAAGAACTTACAAATATATCCCTATATTATTGATAATATTAACCTTTAATATCTTCCCTCAAAACTCCAACAAGTATTTAAGAAGATTATTCTAACTTAACAAGAAAAAAATAATAGTTACCATAGGTTTTGTTTTTAGTTTTTATAATTCACTTATTCTTTGAATTTGTAAGGAATGCAAAGGAGAGTTCAAATAATATTCAAGTGTATACAAGAAAAAGTAATGTGATTTTCCTCTCCTACCCAGCTTTTCTCCTTTAAGACAACCATCATTACTAGCTCCTTGAATATCCTTCCACTGATATTCTATACACATAAAAGTATGCACACACGGATCATTCTTTTTTAAAAGATTTTAGTTATTTATTTATTTTTAGAGAGAGGGGAAGGGAGGGAGAAAGAGAGGGAGAGAAACACGGATGTGCAAGACAAACACTGACCAGTGGCCTCTCACACACCTCCAACTAGGGACTGGGTCCATACGCAGGCATGTGCCCTGACTGGGAATCAGACTGGCAACCTTCTGCTTTGCAGATCGGACCTCAATCTACTAAGTAACACCAGCCAGGGCTAGATTTCTTTCTTAACATATAAATATTGGCATGATACAGAGCTTTTTCTATATCTTGCATTGTTTCCACTTATTATAATTGGAGCTTTTCAATTTCAGTACATATAAAACTTTCTTACTCTTTTTAATATCTGCATGACATTTCATTGGATGAACTTACAAAAATTTATTTAAATAGTCCCCACTGATGTACATTTCTCTGGGCTGCAATGATTATTCTTATACATACATTATTCTGTGCATATGAAATTGTATCAGTAAGACAAATTCCTAGAAATTAAATTGCTGGGATAGAGGACATGCATTTACATTTGAGGTTAGATAAATAAAGCTGTATTTAATTTCGGTTACATCAGTTTATGGTACCATCTAACGTAGGGAGGAATATATTTCCCCATACAATGAACTTTAGAACTTATTTATTGCCATTGTGACAGTTAGCAAGTTGAGGACACTTTTGCTTACCACTGCAAAATAAAATTTTAAAAGATGTATACAAAATTTAATTAGCATTGAAAGCTTTGCATGTTTCCTTTAAAATATATATAATCTCAAAATCTAATTTTTAATGGATAAACTGACATAATTTTTCACAAAGCCAAAGTATTTTAAGACTAATAATTCTCCCCAAATTTCAGCATCATTGAAAATAAACCAAAATAACTTCAATACAAATGGAAACAGTACTATCAGTAGGAAAGTATGCAGTTCTTTATTTGTATTTTAGAGTGGTAAAGAACCCTAGTAATCAATAGGAGATCATACAATGAGCATCAAATGTTTACTTTTATTTTTCCCAATTTATTTATTTTCTCAATATTTAATGTCTTTTTTTCTAAAATAAGAAAACCCAAGACTTTAGTTTTTCCAAAGAAAGTACATGTTTAGAGGTGAAAAGAAAAATCTTCAGCAAAGGAGATTTTTGCTGAAATTTTTTCCTCATGTAATTATTATATTTTTAAATACTTTTCAAAAAACATAAGTTTATGGACTTCTTTATGAAAACACTACTCTTAATTTTAATACTTTAATACTTGAAGAATTCCAAAACTGCAGTGCTTAAGACTTACTTTCTCAACAATGTTTTCCTTTAAACAGAATCACATTTTACATTTAAAAGTTAATAAAAATCAAGTTGATAAATATGTATGCTTTTGCAATGTTTTATGTCTTAGTATGAAGTTTTTATATTCCAAAGAGCTATGTGGCTATAAAATACCCCTGAAATGCCTTCAAGGTATGATCATTTTTCAATTTGTTCAGAAGACATAGGATTCAATTTTAAAGCAAGGAGAGAAGAACTTCTTGAGCATTTAAATATGGTCTTGAAAAGTTATTTTGTTTATTTGCTACTTAACGTTCCCTGGGTTGGCTAACCTCTTGCATTTCTTCTCATATCAATACATATTCAGTTGTCTTGCTCTGAGAAGCCTGGACGAGAGCTATAGTGGGTTTTACTTGATGCTTTGAAGCATGAGACTTCAGAGCTAAATGAAACTCCTTGAGTGTCAAAGTGTTACTGCAAAACACCGCTCAACTGAAGTTTGTCTCAGAAATTCAGTGAAAGGCATGCAGCACAGGGATGGCTCCCTAAACCTCTTCAACGAAACTTCAGTGACGTCACATGAAAAGATCTGGCAGGGGTAAGAGCTGGGCCTGTCTTTGACCACTGCTGGCCTAGAGAACCATCCAGGCGCAACTGAAGACCAGTGGCAGCAGGTCTGTTCTCCTGAGGAATCGGAAAGAGGCTCTCAGTAGAAGAGATGCCTGGGGAAATGGGATAGAGCAGCCTGAACTGTGTCTCCAGCTGGGTCTCGATGCCCAGCTCTAAAGATCCTTGTCTAAGAGAGACTGGAAAGGTTTTCATCAGACACTAAGGCCTGGTCATAAGGCCTCAGCATCTTGTCAAGTGTTAATGTTCCCCTTGTCAGTGACTGTAAGTCCCATTCTTGCAGAGTGGTTTCATTATATGGAAATGCATTTTTGGAAATTTCTTACAATTAGAATGATCAGTGATTGATGTTTTTAAACTCATACATGGGGCCTAGCATGTGTAAAAACATTAGTCTCTAACAGCAATTTTCAACAGGTGTGCTGTGGCACAGTGGTGTGCTGCAGGGATTTTTAAAACACACTATACCTCAATAGTCAGGGTTTCGTTTTATCTCTTTTCTCTGTCAAATTTTTTAAAAATGACAACAGCTAACACAACAATATAAATGAATCAAAATTAGACCTATTTTTGTCAGATAAGCAAAAAATATATTTTTTGGTGTGCCACAGAATTTTCGTAATTGGTTTGTGTGTGCATGAGATTTAAATGAAAATCGCTGCTCTATAACATCTTCCCGCTCTGATCCATGATCAGCAATGTTACCTACCGCTGTCTTTCTAAAAGGAGGCCTTGTCAGCCCTCTCCCAGCATCTCCCACATCATTTGGTCCTCTCCACCAAGAGGTAACATCCAAACTCCCAGAGTGTTTGATATACTGTTCCTCCTAGCCCCGACTAACTTCAAAATCACATCTCTCTTTATTCAACCATGTGCATTTTGCACTGTAGACATTAAATACTTCTTGAAGCTCCTCAAGGATAACATTTTAAAAATATAACTGCACAATTGTTCTTACCGGTCTTCTTATTACACTATTTTTACGTCTTTAAGGTAAATCATATGGTAACTCTTCTGTGAGGTCTCAGTAATCACTATGGGAAAAAGTAGTAATTTTCCTGCTATGATCTCATAAACCTACTAGAGATTGTGTTAACTTTTATTTTAACTATTTCCCTTTATATGTTTACCAATTATTCTATTATTAGTTAATGTTCAGGAATTGATATTTACATTTACATGCCTAATGCTTACATTAGATTTGACACATGATAGGTAATCAATATATCTGTGTTGAATGAATGAATAAAAAATGAATTAAACACACAAATGAAGCAAAACCACATAGGTCTTCACATTTAAATATTTTTCTGGTAGAAGGCTGCCTCATTTTTAATACCCCAACTTTATAGAAAATATGTGCTTCTTAATGCAGCCAATATTTATATAGAAAAATTACATTTATTTCTCTAAAAGTCAACATGACATTTTTTTACCAAATTGCATGGGGAAAAGTAATTTTCCAGAAAGAAATGATAGAATGTCAGAATCACACAGATATTTTGAGAAGCAGGCCAAATCTCAGCAAAGGGGGTATTCATCTTAGATGTTGCTGGCACTAGGAAGGGCCATGTTACTGCAAATGAACTATTTTTTTAATAAGCATATCAATTACATTTGATAATCTGGAAAAAATATTTTTAAATATTTAACAGATATTAATATACTCATATATTAAAATGTTACTGTTTTCCAGAAACCACGAGTGTTGGACTGACATGTAACTCACTATATTTTTCTCATGTAAAATAATGGGGGAATG